>NC_089824.1:23747689-24358106 GCF_035046505.1 Tiliqua scincoides | reverse complement strand
GGGTAAGTCCCTGTTGCTGGCTGAGTCAGTGTCACGTCTTCTCCCGCCCCCTCCTTCCCTCCCTTCTCCGGATCCCTGTGGGAGGGGCGAGGTGGGTGGTTGCAGGGAGATTCTGCTTAGTAATGGAGACAGATGGGAGTCAGCAAGGTTGTGCTGGGAGAGTTAGGACAGACAAAAGATTCTTTACCCAGAGTGTCATCATTCTGTGGAACTCCTTGCCACAGGATGTGGGGATGACACTTGGCCTGGTTGTCTTTTAAAAGGGGATTGGACAGATTTCTGGAAAAAAATCCATCACAGGTTACAAGCCATGATGGGTATGTGCAACCTCTTGGTTTCAGAAGTGGGCTACTTCAGAATGCCAGATGCAAGAGTGGGCACCAGGATGCAGCTCTCTTGTGGTCTTGTGTATGCTCCCTGAGGCATCTGCTGGGCCACTGTGAGATACAGGAAGCTGCACTAGATGGGCCCCCCTTTGACGTGATCCAGTGGGGCTCTTCTTAGGTTCTCTTTCCATCCCTTCTCTGGATCCCTGTGGGAGGGGTGAAGTGGGTTGTTGTAAGCATATTCTGCTTAGTAATGGAGTCAGATGGGAGTCAGGAACGACATGCAGGCATTTCCCCCCCTTGCATCATTCTGTAGATCAGTGATCTTCAAGTTCAATCTTTTTCATGCCACAACCCCAATATATAAATAAAAAATAAACTACGAGACTGGGGACCCCGCCATTGATCCTGCTGCCTCCCCAGACCCTATCCACCCATCCCCATCACCACCCACTCCCCAACCTCATAATATTCTCCCAGCAGTGTTCACTGTAGCCAAATATTCTTATTGGAGAGTGCAGGAAAGGTTTCCGTAAAGCCGGTCACTAGTGAAAGCTGTTTTAGCACAATTGCTACGTAAGAACCTGAGCAGGACTGGGTCACCATCTCCTGGTTCCTGAAGAGTTACACCAGATGCCTCTCCCTTTACCTGGTGGTGCTCCAATCAAGTGGTCTTCAACCATTTTCATTCCTGTCATTTGCCAGGACCCCACAATTGAGGCTTTGTGAACCCATTGGGGTCCTGACCCCAAGGTTGAAGAACACTACTGTAAATAAATGCAGACTTAGGGCCAAATCCTATCCAACTTTCCAGCACCGGTGCAGCCACAATGCAGCCCAAGGTAAGGGAACAAAAATCCCTTACCTTGAGGAGGCCTCTGTGACTGCCTCCCCACCAAAGGATGCAGCGCATGCCCCATTGGCACAGCTTCACTGGCACTGGAAATTTGGATAGGATTGGGAAATTTGGATAGGGCCCTCAGAGAGCTATGTCATGTACGCAGCCCACAACTGCAGGTGGAATTATGGAGGGGGCAGCTGGCTGGCTAGCTGGTTGGATGTTGCTGTGCTGACAGTGGGTTGCTGACAGGGGGGGCCCAGAGCAAATCCCTTCAGCAAGCCCTTTATAGCACCCCCGGACCTGTCCTAGTGTTGCATAGGGTGCTTTCACTGCCTCCAGTACTCAAGAGTCACAGGTCAGCCTGGACATGTTGGTCCTTCCTTTGGCTGACATGGACCCTTGACCATTGCCTGACCTGGCTGATTCCTGTTGCTACCCTTGCTGAATGTAGATTCTCTAGGCACCATCTGTAGGAGTGATAGTATTCACCTCTCCTTTGGGGTTACCTGGAATTTGAGAATTAGTGAGGGGGGGGAGAAGGAAGCCATACTTTGGGCTGGCCCTTCCTTTGGCAAAAGGACTAGTTTGAATGTGAGAAAAACAATAGGAGAAATATGGAAAGGTGAACGAAAGGATATCTCACCTGAGCTGGGGATGGCATTGGCAAGATGTTCCTGAGGCTTAACAATCTGCAGGTATGATCATTGTGTATGATAGTGTGGCCAGTAGAGTCATAAATGGGGCTTGCAGGCAGCTTCAGTGAGCTGTATCCCACAAGTGGGTGTACTCTATCCCACAAATGAAGTTGTTGACTTTTTAATCACAGCTAGTTGTATCTTCCTTTTTCATTCCTACAAGGACTGTGGCTCAGGGTCTGGGTAAAAGGGTCTGCTTTGCATGCCTAAGTTCTAGGTTCAGTCCCTACATAGAGAAGAGAAAAATTCCTGTTCAAATCTGGAAAGCTGTTGACAATACTGGCTTGATGGACCTCTGTTTTGAATTGGTATAAAGCAACTTCCAATGATCCTAATGTAGGACACTGTGGGTAGAGTTTTTATTTCTGTAATGTTGTGGCTAAGAGGCTAAGCTGCAGATTAAGGCCCAAATCCTAACCCACTTTCCAGCACTGACATAGCTGTGCCAATGGGACGTGTGCTGCATCCTGCAGTTGGGTGGCACTCACAGAGGCTTCCTCAAAGTAAGGAAATGTTTGTTCCCTTTGCTCGGAGCTGCATTGCTCTTATGTTGGTGCTGGAAAGTGGGTTAGGATTGTGCCCTAAGTCCTTTAAATCTATCCCTTGTTTAAATCTTATGTTTACCATGAATTTACTAGATGGCCTTCAGCAAAATACTCCTGCTCAGCCCCCAGGTGCAATATGGAAATGCTGTTGTTGTTATAACAACAGTATTTATATACCTTTTTTCAACAACAAAAAAGTCCACAAGGTGATTTATTGACAAAATTAAATAAGAGCCCAATCCTGAAGGGCTTGTGCTGGCCCACCACCAATGCACACTGTCACAGATATGCTGTAAGGCACGCCTGCCTGCAGCAGTCATTGCTGGTCCAGCACCTGAGCTGTCTCAGCAGGAGCCAATGCTGGGCCACCACTGGTCAGACACCGCCTGGTGCTCCGGGTGAGTGCTGTCAGTGGAGAGGTAAGTTGGGCAGGGAGGAAACAATTCCAGGGCAGGGGGAAGGCATGGCGGGGGAGCAGGGTGGGAGGGGGCGGGGATGGCATCAGGCCCTGCCACCATATCCTATCCCCCCTCCTGACCTGGGAGACCTGACATGGGTCTCTTCAAATCTGCACCCACTCAATGGCAGGTGCAGATTCAAGGAGACCCATTGGGACTGCCTGATTGCTACACAGGGTAAGGGAGTATAAGCCCCATGGGATGCAACCATTTTGGTGGCAGCCCTGGGCACTGGGAAGTTCAGGATTGGGCTGCCCATGGCTCCCTGTCCCCAAAGGGGTCACAATCTGAAAAGATGCAAGAGAACACCAGCAAACAGCCACAAGAAAAGACGCTGAACTGGAGTGAAGAGGGACAGTTACTCTCCCCCTGCTAAATATAAGAGTAGCATTGCTTGAAAAGGTGCTGCTTTGCCCAGTTAGCAAGGGTTAGTAATACTTTCTTACCATACATGATTGTTGTAAGGATTTGTCATTATGAAGTGCTTTGCATGCTCAGAAATATGTTATTGTTATTTAAATATTGTTATTATGCTGACATCCATAAAGTTAGACCGGGCTGGCCCATCCATCAGACAAGCTGAAAACCTCAGGCGGTACTTCGGAGGATGCAGTGTGTTAACAGGGTGTGCCTTGTACCTAATGCCCACCCTGCCTGTCCCAACCTGCTGCCTGCATGGGGCCTTTTTCCATCTTCTTCTTGTGCACTAGCAGAAGATTGGGAGAGCTTGCATCCCTCCTCTGAATCCAGTACTGTTACGTGAAAATCTCCTTTTTCCTTAGTTGTGATTTTATATCTGGTTACAGGCCAAACTTCTCACAGGCCAAACTTCCAAAAAACCCTGGTCAAGCTACAAACTCATGGATTACACAACCTCCACCTCTCTAGGTTGCTTATATAACCTCCACCTCTCTAGGCTGGCATAGTAAATCATTGCTTAAGTGTCTCCTATTGTTTTATTGTTGTAACTCAATCCCTGCTTAAGTACTGTATGCAAAATTGAACTGCCTTCCGGGGTTGCCCGAGTTCCCCCACCTAGGAAGCCAGCCATTGCTGATAACTGACTTCCTGATCCTTTCATTGTTTTACATATTCCAAGTACCCCACTGTGTGTAGTAAGCAAGCACATCCAGGTCAGCTCTAGGTCGCATCCAGGTTAGCAAAAACCCTTTTTAAGAGAGAGGCTGGCACATGCTCTCTCTCTCTGACTCTTCCCCCCCCCAAGGCAGAAGGTCCTCCTCCCAGGACTCTTCCCCCTCCCCATCCAACTGCTCCACAAGACAGGTAACTATATCGCGTCTGGAACTCTTTCCCTTCTCTCCCCCCCTTTTCCTCCCCTTCTCTCCCCATCTTTAGTTAGCAACTGGGATTGGCAGATCAGGGGCCCCTAAAATCCTTCCCTACAAACCTTCCCTTTTTCTAATTTCCTCGGATGCACCAAATACACTTCACATGCAACCACCATAAAGCTAGGTACACTAGATGCAAGTACTAGGACCAAGACTCATCATTTTTCATGTGCATTATGTATACCTGTGTGTTTTTGTAATAAAAATATAATCTTTGATTAAAAGTTATCTTTCTCTCAGTCTCCTTCTTAAGCTAAAAGGGAATTTCTCTGCATTACGCTGTCTTGTTATCCAGCCTAAGATCCTGAGGTTCCAAAGAGGGTAGTGTAATAATTCCCCCTAAACAAAACAGCCCTTTTTGGTAACAGTACGGCCACTGCTGTGACTTCTGCTAGTAGCTGGAAGCTCAGTGTTCATTCCCCCCCCCCACACACACACACACTGCCTCTCTATAGGAGTCTTCAGCAGTGATGGAGACAGCAGGACTGGACTCTGTGGAAGAAGGTAAGTTCAAGAGTGTGAAGACCTGGCATTAGGCAGGTGAACTTCTGCTGAATGCTCTCCATTAGTGGTCACACTTGGGGTGTGTGTGCATGCCATGTACTGGGGGATTGGCAGCAGAACGGGGGTGGGGAATTCAGGATGCTGTTTTGGTTAGACAACCTCTGCATAAATTGTATTGCATAAATCCAAGCCCCTACCTATTCTTTCTATGTGAGAGTTTACCTTTCTCTTCATATCTCTTTGTCGCCTGTAGCACTTCGTAACCTAAACCCACCAAAAGCCTGATCTGAAGCACAGATGTGCTTGTAATTGCAGGCATGCCTAATGTCATTGCAGTTCATTCTACTTGCATGCTGCAATTAGGATTTTAGAATTGTGCTGCAAACATCTCCCTCAATATAGGTTGCATGAAAATTAATATAATAGAACCCCAATACATTTTTCTTTTAAGTTGGATCTCTCTCCACTGCCAAGGCTGATGTTTGTAATAAGGACTGGTATTTCTTAAAGAGTATGTGTCAATTGTGTGTAGGTGATAAATGTGTTTGGATTCCAAAATTACTGTATTTTGGGTCCCAAATTTCTTTATGATTCCACTGTAAGTGCTGCTGGTGAACTTCTTTTCCTGCATGTTTTAAAATCAACAATTACCAAAGTTTTGCTTATCTCTGCTCTTGAGCTTTCTCAGAATAAGTCTTGGAATTGAGTGAAGTGCTGCTACTTTTAAGGTAAAGAAGGCCTTTGCCCTTAGCTTTGTTTACACTGAAAGTGCTTTTAGTAGTGCCACATACGAACTCTACTCATTCTTGATGTTCTCAGTAATATGTCAGATAAGCTTGAGAAAAAGAAAACTTTGTACAGACGTGGGTGATCTGAGGATAAGTAAGTTGTCTTCTGTTTTGTCAAACTGGAACACCGTAGAACAAGCGAGGGTTTTTGGTTTCGTGTTAATTTTAACATGTTTGTTATCTGTGGCCTGGTACTCTGGAGAAATGTCTTGTTTGTTGTATGTGTACAGATTCTTACACTTTGATCCCAAATGTGTTTTTTCATATCCTATTACTTTCCCTGAATTCTTATTTTGCTCAGGAAGAGGAAATGCAGAAAGAGGAAACTCTTTTGCGCACTAGGCTTCTTTGCAGTTCCCAAAGCCACCTCACACTTGCTTCTGATGCTTATTCACATAGAGCACAATCCTATGCATGTCTGCTCAGAAGTCTCATTCAGTGGGATTTTCTCCCAGGTAAGTATGTATAAGGAGGCGGTGGCATTCTCTATGCATCTGTATAATTCCCCAGATCCCACCCAGTAATACAGTATAAAGTATATGTAGTCTAAGCTTATAGGAAATATGAAAGAGCAATTATAGGAGCCAATGCTAAGAAGAACCCAAAAGTTTTTCTGCAACTGTTGAAGAAAACAAAACTAATGTTTCTAATATTTGCCAACATCCTACTCTCATTCTTCTGTAAAACACTCATGCAGCCCAGAAGAAGTTGAGATAGGTATGCTTTATTTCTTTAGTTGTACATGCGTGCACCACTGTACCATTTGTTTCACAGAAGAAGCCTGGAGTGTGAATATAGTTAAGCTTCTTGTAATTTTTACATCAATCACTTTATTGTGGTTAGGCATGCCATTTTCTTGTCTGGTACCATCGATTGAACATAAATTGAACCAACTGATTTTTTTATAAAGCAGATCATGTTTCTAAATTTAGCTTTATTGGTATGTATCCTATGAGTTCATGGTATCTGAATAATTCTCTCAGTGGCAGTTCTGTAAAATGGGAATAAGTATTAGTTTGCTTCAACTAATGGTGATATGGAAGGGATGGTATAGTATCTTTGTGCACTGGGGTCATATATCAACAGGGAGCTTCTTATGCTCTTCTTTTTTGTATTCAGATACTAAACCTAACAACAGGAAATAGGTCCCCACAAAAGCAGAAGCAATGTAGGTGTGAGAATTTTGTGGTAGCAATATTCACCTAGATACAGATTATACTACCTGCCGCATTCATGTGATCAACCTTTGTGTACATGTAGGTTTAGATTGGGCTAAACGTGATATGGTGTGGACTATGGGGGTGGGGTGAATATGTATGTATTTAAATGCATTTCTAACTAATAGTTAATGTGTGTTCAGTGAGTAAAGTAGCCGGGACAAGGAACATTAAATTTGGATGTGTGGGATATTTGTTACATTCGTAGCTCAGTCCAAGACTTGCTGGGTGGCCTGTACCAGTCAATCCCTCAGTTAGAGTCTGGCTTGTTTAAGGCCACCCAGAGAGTCCTTTCGAAGGTTCCAGAACTTAGCCTCTATATAGAGTCAGGCCTTTGAACTGCATCTCCCCTTCCACAAGTCTCCCCAGCAAAAACCCTAACTGACCAACAGCCCAATCCTAACCACACTTTCCTGGGAGTAAGCACCATGGACTCGAGTGGCACTTACTTCTGAGTAGACATGCATAGGATTGGGCTGCAAAGCCCCAGTATGATCAAGACATTTATCTTCAAGGCTGGTCTATGTGAACTTAATCTGGCTTGATTTTAACCCATAGGATTTTAACCCATATTTCCCACATCTGATTTCTAACACTCTTGTTCACCGTAGCTCCAAATGCCATCAACACTAGGGAGGGTCATAGGTTCATGTATACCTTTGAACAGTCTTAGTTCTTTCTGTCTGTATAGTTTAAATGTGTTCTGATAAGGCTAAAAAACTATCTCCGACACTCTTTCTCTCAATATCGAGCTAAACAAATGCATCGGTAAAGCAGCTACCACGTTTTCCAAACTCACAAAGAGAGTTTGGTCCAACAAGAAGCTGACGGAACACACCAAGATCCAGGTCTACAGAGCTTGCGTCTTGAGTACACTTCTGTACTGCAGCGAGTCATGGACTCTTCACTCCCAACAGGAGAGGAAACTGAACGCTCTCCACATGCGCTGCCTCTGATGCATCCTCGGCATCACCTGGCAGGACAAAGTTCCAAACAACACAGTCCTGGAATGAGCTGGAATCCCTAGCATGTATGCACTGCTGAAACAGAGACACCTGTGTTGGCTTGGTCATGCTGTGAGAATGGGTGATGGCCGGATCCCAAAGGATCTCCTCTATGGAGAACTCGTGCAAGGAAAGCGCCCTACAGGTAGACCACAGCTGCAATAGAAAGATATCTGCAAGAAGGATCTGAAGGCCTTAGGAATGGACCTCAACAGGTGGGAAACCTTGACCTTTGAGCGTCCCACTTAGAGGCAGGCTGTGCAGCATGGCCTTTCCCAGTTTGAAGAGACACTTGCCCAACAGACTGAGGCAAAGAGGCAAAGAAGGAAGGCCCGTAGCCAGGGAGACACACCAGGGACAGTCTACTCTGTCTGTTCCCAGTGTGCTATTTGCTCCCAGTGTGGAAGGGATTGTCACTACCGAATTGGCCTTTTCAGCCACACTAGACGCTGTTCCAGAACCAATTTTCAGAGCGCGATACCATAGTCTTTCGAGACTGAAGGATACCAATGAAAGTAAGGCTAAAAAAATGGATTTGAAGTTTATAGTTCTTAAGCAAGTGAGGATTCAGGCTGTCAGCAACTTGTCATTATTTTTTTTATTACTGTGGACATCTTAGATTTGCATATATTATGCCAAGTTTTCCAGAAAGCCACAAGTTCAGCCTGAAGAACACAATCCATTGGTTATAATGAATTATTATGGAATTGTGAAGTTAATGTATCAAGGAGACTGGGAACATGCGTGACTGGCTAGCTAAGCACAGGTCATTTTGAGTGCTCATATTTCTTGTCTACAATACACATCTTCCAGTGCAATCCAGTGTGTAGCTTCTTTGAAGCTGATGGGCCACCATTTGGGGATGGTTCATATTTGTGCCTCCTGTTTATTTTGTCTTTTCTAAGCCTTGTTAGGGGACTAGTTCTTTGAGGCTGGAGCTGGCTGTGTTTGCACACAGCAGCACTTACGGTCTTGTTCCTTGCTTCTTGTCAGGTCAGCTGCCACTTCTCCTTGCTTTCCCCTTGCTTGTGTGCTCCCTGTGCTAAGCAACTGAAAGTGACTACAGCTGTTTCCTCTTGTTTGCAGCAGGACTCTTCCTTGAGCTGCTTTGAAAAGCATTGTGTCACAGTGACTTGTTGGCAGTGTTGTATTTTGCTACTGGCTGCTAAGTATCACGGAGTGTTAACTACTGGGCAGGTGATTCCACCACCTTTTCAAATTATAGATAATTAACAGGATATCCACAAAGCAATTTTATCTCAACCCCTGCCCCGTCCTCTTAAATTTCAATGAAGGCATGGCAAACATTTGTCTGGAATTCCACAGAAGGAAATGATTCCCAAAACAGTGTGTGTGGGAGTGAGAGAATGACGTTGATATTCCAGGTTCGAAAGCAGAATAATAATGGGAGGCTTTTTTCTTCTTTTGTTTCCCCCACTGTACACTTATGCCTGTTTCATGGTGAAATGTGAACTTAACATACATTGCCAAGATCAGCACGTGCACAGAAGTAAGGATCGTTATGAAAAAATAAATGGAAATATTTGTACAGAGTTATATAAGTGCAAGACCATGAGTTCTGTTTACAACCCTTTTGTTTACTCTCCACTATAGCCTGTTGTAGTTCCCAAATCATTTTCTAAAGGAAGAAAGGGAGATGATGTTTTGTCTTTGCTGTGAGAAATAAATGCTGAAAGTGACTTGCCTGAGATGACAGTAAGTGAATTCATGACTGTTGAGTTAAACTGTAGTCAGGTAATTATTTTTTTCACTAGACCACACTGATTTATCCTAAATGAATGCCCATTCCTAGTCTTGGTTGCCAACATCATCCATCAGATGACATATTAAGTAGCTCAGTGGTTCTCAAACTTTTTAGAGGCCAGTGGTTCCCAACTTTTAGGAGACCATGGACCTCTGAGGCAAAAATTGGAATAATTGTGAACCACATGCAACCCTCTGCACACACAAAAATACAATGAAATGTGTAATAATTAGAGAAGATTTACTATTTATAGAGAAGATTTGTGGGTTGCTCCATTTGTTGCTGACTGTGGGTGATCCATTCTCTGATGTCTTTGGTGGTCTGTGGGGAAGCACTTGCTCAGCAAGATGCTGGAAGTGATAGAAGGCAATCTCCTTTCTTCTGAGGTCTGTGGATCATCTGTGGTCAGGAGCCAGTGCCTTAGGTTGCTGCCTGGTTTATAAATGCCAATGGGTGTGGCTATAATAGTGATTGGGTAGCAGTGCTCCCCCCCAAGTAGCAGCTTGTTTAACCCTTGATGCACTTGGCTAATCTGCCCCGTCAGTTTTGCCTGCCACCAAAAATTGGGTCACAACCCACTGCAAACCAGGGTTGAATGCCTGGGAAGCTGCAGTTCACAAAATCTATAAATTGGATGGCATTTTTGTAGCAAGCACAGCTATTAATTAAGGAACCACTAGGAGGATGCAAACATTGCGCGCTTGCATTCTCTTGAGAACATGCTTTTCTATTCTGTGCTTCCTTTGATACAGTTGCCCCAAATTTTATAAAAATGTAGCCTGTTTTCAGTTTTCTTTGACTCATTCCTTCACTGTAGTTAGAAAAGATTCTCAGAAATAAACCCTAAGTCATTCATGTGTAAAAGGATGGATGCAGGATTCAGGCCTGCCTGGAAAATTTACATGCACTGACTTGGAATATCTACCCCATTCATAAATAATAAGGTAGGGGCACCCAGTGGTTAGTCCTTGGGGAGGAGAAGGCACTCCATAAATGCTCAGAGCATGATCTTTTCCAGTATTTGATGAATTGAAGGGCTGAGGTCTAACAGGTTCTAGAGCTGAGTTGTGGCTCAGGTAAAATACTACTTTCCGCCATGTTGATGGAAGTACTTTTCTTCACAAAATAAACTGCCAGTTTAAATATTAAATTTTCATATGGGATGGGATATCAGTCCATATAATATTGATTATTTGAAGAATATACTTTGAGGAGGAAGCCACAGCTCAGTGGAAGAGCATGTGCTTTGCATACAGAGGCTCCCAAGTTCAATCCCTGGCATCTCCAGGTGAGATGGTGACAGGCCTGATTCCGAAATCCTGGAGAACAGCTTTCAGACAGCATCGAAAGCACTGAGCTGGGTGGACCATAGTTTTACTCAGAATAAGGTATGGCTGCCATTTTTGATACCTGAGAGAACACATTCTTTGTATTTATTTTGGGTTATTCCCCAGCACTGATGTGATGCGTTAAGTACTGGGAGGCTGTGACTTGCAGGGGCCTTTGTGCTCTTCCTGGAGGGTCAAAGCAAGGTAGTCTGAATGTCATATTTGTCTTAGGAGTATATGACTAGCAGTGAGTTTTCTAGTTTGTTTACTCCTAGCATACCATGGTGCTATACATTTAAGTGAAGTGGGATTGCAAATTCCATAGGCATTGCCTCTAATAGCCCACCTCTTAGTAAGGTTTGTTTCTTTCTAATTGGACATGAGGCTTAAACCTCAACACTATTTTCTTCTTAAGTATCTTCTAAGAAAAAGGCAAACTATTGGTGCAAGCCAGGTGACTAAAGCTAGATGAATAGTATTTTTTCCAGGTTCCGTACACACCCAGCTGCATGTGTTCCTTCTCCCCTGCCTCTGAATGCGGAATGTAATGCATGCATGCTTTCTTTAATAAGCAACAGCAATTAAAAATTGACTTTCACCACTCAATAAATCCACAGAGACTGTTGCAGAACAATTTGCACTGAAATGACACAGCCTGACTGCTTGTTGTCATGCAGTGTTGCTAAGGAGAAAACATGATTTACATGTTTTCCGAACAATTAAGGCAAATTAGAGATGGAATAAATTAGGACCTAATCTATTTTTCTTTCCTTTTGACTGCCTTTCATTCTTGATTCTTGACTCTTGACTCTCGGGGAGTGTGCTCCCTCACTCACCTTCACTACGCTCCACATAGCTACCTGTACCATGATCTTTAGCCATGTGTGTGTACTTCATAGAAAGTCAAGGTCCATAAGAATTTAATGAGGTTGATGCAGATAGCTCCTCAGTTACAGATAAAGCTGTTACTATCAAATTTGCCAGGTGGCCCTGTTTATATAATCTTCCTCCATCTAGAATGATGGGAATGGACATGTATAGCAATATTTTAGATGCAATCTTAGGGTTCCCCATAATAACAGGCAGAGATTGGGGGAAAATGGTAACAGTTGGCTGTGTGCAAAACAACTGCCTTTGGTAGCAAGCCACTGCACATGAATGGTGTTCCAAGTGGAGCTGTTGCCATGTGGATTCGGTTTTGTGGGAGCCAGTCCATTTGTTGCTTTGTGAAGAATGCTCAAGATGATGATAGAAAAAAAAGGTATGTGTGGAGAGAGAAAAAATCTTTGGTCTTCACAATGCTTAAATTGTAGGTGGAGAAGGATTTTTGGCCATTTAAAAATGACTGAACTGGAGCAAATGGGGGACGGTATGGGGGTAGAATCAAAAAGGTAACGAGAATTTTCATACTGATGCAGCTGCAATGCAGCCCCAAGGAACAACATTCCCTTACCTTGAGGAGGCCTCCATGTCTGCCCCTCCACCACAGGATGCAGCACATGCTCAATTGGCATTGCTGTATCAGTGCTAGATAGAATTGGACCCTGAACACATTGCTCTCAAGACTTTTTTTTTTGTGCATTTTGTGAAAATACAATAGACCAGTGCCTTATTAGGTATCCTCCTTGGTACCCTCCACTTTCACTTGTCAGACAGGTACAATATGCATTCTTTTGCTCACTGTGTACAGTTGACTAGTGTGTTCCAAGTTCCTAGCTACTTACACAACACTTCATAGTTAGGAAAGCAGGCAGAGTGCCAGGAACTAGTCCGTGTCCCCGAATGCTCTTGTTCAAATTGCCAGCATTATGGATCATGTGAGAGGCAAGCTACTTCATAAACTGTGTACAGGTGTTTCTGTCTGTACTCTGCAGTTTATGGAAATACATGTGTGAAATGTGTGCCTGAGAAATAGCATTTCTGGAGCTATTGCAAACAAAATGGTATGTTTTGAAATTAACCATTCAAACTTTTGATGGGTATGTCTTTGTTTCAAGTATCTCCTCCAAGCATCCTGTTTAGTTCACTAACATCCTGATCTTATTAGTACGGTGTGGTGCTCCCTTTATTAGGACCCATTAAAATACCATAAAGTGGCAAACAAGGTAGTGACTTCTCTAGACCCTAATCTTAAGCACATTTTCTTGAAAATCTGTAGCATGGGTTTTTAAGCAAATGGATTTTAGTACAGAATTCTTAAAGCTTTATGCGTATCCAGTTCTACCTATGCAATTTGGAGGACAGAATGGAAAACCTGCAGTAGATAAATTGTATTTGACTTCCTTTTGGTAATTTGTCATTGGAATACACATATTACTCTTCTCTTGGACTATAAAATATGAGAAAAGCATAACGTTGAGAGAGGCTTTTTCAGCTTCTAATTTTGTTGGAACAAAGACAATAACAGCCACTTTCTGCCATTATTTCTAATGATGATCTGTGTTTTTAATTCTCAAAATGATTTGCAGTCTCTGTCCCATGTTGACAACCTGTGCTATAGTCATACAAGTAGAACATGCAGTAGGAGACACAGGAAGGTCTTGGTTATGGCTCAAGAGTCAGGTCCACACTTCTGCTTGCAGTTCCAGTGCTGTGCTGTCCAGTTTACCAGAGGGCAAAATCACAAGGTGCAGGGAGCTGTCTGTGTGCTATAATGCCCACTAGACTGACTCAGTGCACAATCCTAACCCACTTTCCAGCATTGACATAAGGAAACAAACATTCCCTTCCTTTGAGGAGACCTCCATGAGTGCCCCCAAACTGCAGTATGCAGCACATGTCCCATTGGCGTAGCTATGCCAGTGTTGGAAAGTAGGTTAGGATTGCGCCCACAGTCTCATACTTTGAAGGCACACTTGCCAGAACATTCATCTGCCACTGCTTCATTTCATTAGGTCCCTACTATTATTCTGCAGATAGGGAACTGGGTCTGAGAAATAGTGACTTACCCAAGCCAGTCAGCAATCTCCATAGCACAGGTCAGATTCATTTTTTGCCTAATGTTCCTTAAATTTATTCCTACAAGCTAGAAAGAAAGAAGCAGCTCTGAGGTTGTGTCTGCACTGCAAGCTATCTGTTTTGTATTGTTGGCATCCTTCAGTCTTGGAAGACTATGGTGTCACGCTCTGAATGGTGGTTCTGGAACAGAGTGTCCTCTCCAGTGCGCGAAGCCTGGGTAAAGTAGGTATGGAGGATAGGCTGTTACCCATGCAGCAAATCCCCCCTCTCCACATCGCTGAAATGGTCCAATGGAAAGGCAGAGGCCAATACGGTTGGTTCCAGCGGCGTCGCAGGAGCTGCCAGAACGTAACTGTGTTCAGCCATGAACTGCCTCAGGGACTCCGGCTCCAGATTTTGCCTCAAGGTTGACTCCTGAAGCCTTTTCCATAACTGGATGTAGCCACAAGGCAGTGGAGGTTTGGGATCAGAGTTTTCCTTCTCTCAGATGAGCTGCCTTCCCAAGCTGACGAGTCCCATCTACCCGGTGGCTGTTTAGTCGCCTCTTACGACAAGTACAGCCAAACGGAGGGCCTATTCTTATCCCCAGCCCCCAGGGGAAGTCTGTTTTGTAGAAAAGTAATAAAGATGATAAAGGACCTTGCAAATTAAAACCACAGCATAGATAAGCTGTGATAGTTGTGTGATTTTGATTCATGTTACTAATGGTGCATAGTTTGCATTGTCTTTTCTTCCTGAGTTCCTTTTATCTGCTAAACTTTTTGTTTCCTGTGTCTTTGCTTCACAACAATAACTGATGGCTTCTTTTGAGGCACATGGGAGAGATTTGCTTTATATTTACTCTTACACAATTGTCTTATCCTTTCTTTTTGGAAGAAAAGGATTATTTTATGTTGTCCTACAGCGCAATCCTAAGCTGCACATGGACTGGTGTAAACGTGCTGTAAAGCACATTTGCACCGCCTCATGAGCAAGCCACGCTGGCACACGGAGGCTGAATTCAGTCTCCGTGGCGGCTTGTGTGGCATGCCTTGCGTTGGCCTTGCTAGGTGATGCAGGGCTCTGGGGTGGGGGGGAGGAGGCAGGAGGGAGGCGTTCCTGGGCGGGGGGAGGGTGGTCCTTGGGTGGCCCCAGGGGCGGGGAGCGGGAGGAAGGGCTGGGATCTGGCGGTTATGCCAGATCCCAACCCCCGTTCCCGGGGAGTTCGGAGCAGCTTGGAGGTGGCGCAGATCCAAGGAGACCCATAGGGGCCAGGGTGCCTTGCCCAAGGATATGAGGAAAATTTCCTCTTGCCTCTGGTGGAGCTGTTTTTGGCCCATATCCTGTGCTGGATACAGCACAAGCCTCTTGACTTGCCTGTTCCGGAGCAGGGTAGGATTGCACCCCTAGTGAGGTACCAGTCATCACAATTGTTGCAGTGAGCAAGCAAGGGAGTTTTTTTTTTAAGCCACAGATACTACAAGATTCTGCATGAGGAAGAGAATGTACTATATTGAAAATAGTAATTATACATTAAGATGATTTATTCTGTCCTCTGTGGATGTTGCCTTTGTGTCTGTATTGATCAGGGACACTAAAACAGATAGTCTCCAAGATGCATACCAATTCTGATCCAGGGGTTTGTCTGGAGTTCAGAATATTGAAACAGCCAGCATTTGCTGTCCCAACACAGGCCTATGCAAAAGCACCACAAGGCACAGACTGCACCTATGTGAGTGCCACTGTGGATGTATTGCATTTGGTCTTCCATTCTGAAGTTTTTCTAATTTGCACACCAGTAATGTGTTCTACACATTTATATGTACTTAGAGTCTAATGCTTTAGTTCTCAACCTGTGGTCTTTTGAGACCCTGAGAAATAGTCCATGAGGTCTCAGAAAAAATCTATCACTGCCACTAAGTGTCAGCTGTGGCTATACATCTCCAAAACTAGACGTGATAGGGCAAAACAGATGCCATTTTTGGAATCAGCACCCCAAATTCATATCAAACCACCATAAAGTTTGGGAAAAACTTTTCTGACCCTCAATTTTGTAGACCTGTGTAATCTGTGGGCACAGCTGGCAACAAAAGCAGTACATGACAAATCTCTGTAAATAATAAATCTACAATATCTCTATTACAAATTTAATTGTATATTTGTGTTGAGGATGGGGGAGCTGCATGTGGTCCATGACAATTCCGATTTTTGCCTCTGTGGGCTCCTAAAGGTCTAGTAGCTCATGACTAGAATAAGTGAGTAAAATGTGACCTCTAGTGGATACTTGTTAGCAGTAATACTAAATGAGCACATTTTCTTCTGCACACCATCGAATAGGTGTGTTTTAAAAGGCACTGCTGGTAATCCCCTGGGGGCTGGGGATAATAGGCCCTCCTTGTCGTAAGAGGCGACTAAACAGCCACCGGGTAGATGGGACTCATCAGCCTGGGAAGGCAGCTCATCTGAGAGAAGGAAAACTCTGATCCCAAACCTCCACTGCCTTGTGGCTACATCCAGTTATGGAAAAGGCTTCAGGAGTCAACCTTGAGGCAAAATCTGGAGCCGGAGTCCCTGAGGCAGTTCATGGCTGAACACAGTCACGTTCTGGCAACTCCTGCGACGCTGCTGGAACCAACCGTATTGGCCTCTGCCTTTCCATTGGACCATTTCAGCGATGAGAGGGGATTTGCTGCATGGGTAACAGCCTATCCTCCATACCTACTTTACCCAGGCTTCACGCACTGGAGAGGACACTCTGTTCCAGAACCACCAATCAGAGCGTGACACCATAGTCTTCTGAGACTGAAGGATCGTATAGGATTCTTGGGTGGGGTGATTCAATCAGGAGATCCGCTATTGCTACTCAAGGACCCCTATTGGGTTCTACCTTAATTTTCCCCACCCAGCTGAGGGTGCAGTAAGTAGCTGAACTGTTAACTGTTTATACACTGGCACTCAATCAGGGAGTTGGTGAGAACAGTTGGAGGTATGAAGTTTTTCCTTTGTTTTGCAAGTTATTTTTCCCAAACTCAGGAGTCCAAGGAGATGGCTCTGGTCACAAGAAATGCAGAGCTTCATCTGCATTCAAAAACATGAAAATTTAGTTTACATTTAAGGAGTAAACAGGTCTCTGTCCACATTTGGGGCTCCATGGTTAAGGAGGGCTCTTCTTTCCAGTAATTGTGCAATTCTATACACACTTACCTAGGAATCTCTTCCATTGAAATCATTGGGACTTGCATCTGAGTAGACGCGCATAGGGTTGCCATGTCAGCTGCTAAGACCCATGAAGTATCAGCAATAGCCTCCATTTGTTATACTTCCCAACTGGTTCTTGTTGCTTAAGTTTATAGCAGCAGTTTAGAAGCACCAGATGCTACTTCATACTTCCATTACACTCTATTGTCCATGATCATAGATCTTTATGCACACATTGTACAAGCCTCTAAAAGTAACTAATTATACTAAAATCACAAGACAAAGCTCCATTACAGTTAGTTTGCTATATAGAAATCATTCAGTTTTATATTTGAATTATTCCAAAACTGATATTACAATATTGTAAACAGAAAAGATAAGTTTTAGCATATAAATTCAAATACATACCAAGTTCAAACCAGTTCTTATGGCAAATTGTCAAATACAATACAGACATTTCCAAGGTGACTGTACCATTTACAACAGAATTGGTTAAACTCACAATAGTTCTAAAACTTTATAGCAGATTCCTAGGCATCTTTAGAGAGGCTTGGGGAGTGATATGACAGTTGTTCCCTGTTTCTTGCCTGATAGAATCCCAACAGATCCTGAATCAAAATGCTAGAAACTGAACAGATTTTTTTTTCTGACTTAGGAAAACTGCCATTAATTTGTGGTTTTTTGTTTGTGCTTTAATGCTCACAGCTGTATTCAGTGCTCAGTTATTTAACTGCAGAAACTATTCACACAAGTGAAAAGCTTTTCACATATAGTACCTATTTTAGAGTGATCAGGCTGAAGGAATTATTCCCTGACCCCTTCACCTAGTAAAGATTGATGTATTTTTTAGCCCCACTGAACTGAATAACTTTTTGCCACTTGGCACTACTATAAAATGCATTTGAATTTGGCAGCCCATTTCATACCACCAAATTAGGCAGGAATACTAGTCTCCATTTTGAAATTAACTCTGGCTTGGTGCATTTCAAAAGTCATTCCAAGGCTACTAGGTTAGCAAAATAAATAAAAAAGAACAATCAAAAGGGTGAAAAAGGTCTAAGTAGCAATGAGTAAAAACTTCAATATTTCCCTTGCTAAGTGTAGTTGATGTAGTTTGGACAGAAGTGTACACTCATTGTGCATTCAGAGCAGCAAGGATTTGGTTTCTGCAGATGGATATAACCCTCCTGTCAGACTGAATGTTGTATAGAACTACTTGTAGTTTAATAGTTTTTATATAAAGTTGGAGACTTGCAGCCTAATCCTATGTATGTTTATGCAGAAATTAAGCAAAGCCCTGTTAATTCAATGGGGCTTATGCCCAGGTATGCATAAGAGTATAGCCTTGCTTCCAACACCAAAACAGCAAAGCAATAACTCAGCCTTCTGTATGCATTTTGTCTCCTATAGACTGTCTCTTAGCACCTGCAGGCTCACAATTTAACACTTTGATATTAGAATAATTAAGTCAGATGCTTAAGAAAAGCTGCAAGCTACCTTCCACTTTACATTTTGTGATTTTTGGTTCATGATTTAACGGTCGGTCAATTTAAAACTTTAAAAGTCTTTAAACAGTTTACCTTACACTTTCCCATGCAAACTATCATTGTTGCTTAGCCCCTCTTCCTTGTGTTAGCCTGGGTTGGGAAATAGTAAAATCTACACAGAATTTTATTGCAATCGTACAGGAGTAGGGTACGGCAAGGGTGAAATACAACAAATACTATGATGCAATTTTACATTTATTAAACTACAGTTCAAAGCACAATTTACACATTCTAAATACACTAAACATAGCTAATGAAGTCACATTAGTTTCCCACTGACATTTCATATATCTGGGGGAAAAGACAACTTTACAAGACTTTCTAACAGAAATCCTTAGTATAAAAACTGTACTTATATGTAAACTGTTTAAACAGAGAACCCAAGTGGTGGGTTTCCATCTCAACTAAGTCATCCATTTTGTTGCATATTTTATATAAATGCTGAGGGACTTAATGATCTGACAAGTTTGTCTGTATATTTAACCCTTACTCCCCCAGTGATTTGTAGTTGTAGCTGGTTTTGCCTGGTCCCAAGTGATTTCAAGTTTAAAATAATTCATTCAAGATTGTTCCATTTTTTTTCTTCCAAACTGGAATGTTGTGACCAGACAAGACTACAGACGTGCAACTGCAAGGCTAAATGAAACATTAATGCCTGTTTAAGCTGCAACAGAAAAGCTATCTTCAGGGCTCAGCTGAACGCAAGAAGGCACAAAGAAGAAATTCTTCATCAATGTGTCAGAGTTGAAACCGGCATCTTGCATCTCGCACCTACAGTGGAACACACACACAGGTATTCAGGCAAAATACTGAAAGAATAAGATTTCAGTACTCAAAATTGTTTCTTGTTGTTCAAACAACTGCAGTCATTCACATCTCTTTTCTCCTTGCCATAGATTTCCAAATTCTGCAAACCAATATGGCAATAAAAAAGTTATGCAAGTCAAGCAAGCTAAACTACCTCATTTTAATTCTGTCCAATCCTTATTCTATCAAAAACTCAGAAGGAAATTAAGGACAGAAGTTGTGTTGCTTTTTTTTGCATGAACAGTTTGTGATTTTGATTTTAACTTACAGTGTTTTGCTTCTCAAATGAAAGGCACCATGGCATTTGCATCCTATCATGTATCTCAGCAGATTTCAATCAGATTATATGTCAGCATCACTAGCATCCATTTAGGTGGCAGACTTTGGTATACTGTATTTTAAAAATCATTCAGCAGGTTCCCATTTTAAAAAATGGATCAACACATCTAGCTACAATGACAGATCTATCACAAGGTGACTTTTCCTTTTACTTAGTGGCAGATAACCTGATGTGTTGGCAACCTTCAGTCTTGAAAGACTATGGTATCGCGCTCTGAATGGTGGTTCTGGAACAGCGTCTAGTGTGGCTGAAAAGGCTGATTCGGGAGTGACAATCCCTTCCACACCGGGAGCAAGTGCAGTCTGTCCCTGGTCTGTCTCCCTGGCTATGGGCCTTCCTTCTTTGCCTCTTTGCCTCATACCCTAATCATACATGTGGTTTCATACAGCTGTGCAGGCAGTCGCATGCCCTGGCTGAGAGGGAACTTGGTTCAGGCAAACAGCCAGTAGCTTTGCTTCCACTGTGGCTTTACATACTGCTTAGTGTTAGCACTGCAGAGTCCAAGCATAATAGCAATCACTCCTTATGAGCAGGACTCCTTCCTTCCACAGGCTTATTCTAAATTATACTTCTACAGGCTGCTCTACTGGGCTTATCCAGCCTTGCAGACAATTTTTAAAATTATGTCCAGGCCAGAGTTGAATGTGCCCCTCCTGTAGAAGGTGCTACTGTAGGAGGACTTCTTGAGGCATCTGGATAACATATGGCTCAGGCAGTGGTGGACCACCCCAGCCCCAGGGCAAAGGTCCATGATGGTGCCCCCACGGGATGTCGCCCCCCATGTGCAAATCCACCACCCCCACTTCCCTGGAGCTCACACAGCCTAGTCCTATCCATGTCTACTCAGAAGTAAGTCCCATTAGAGTCAAAGGGGCTTACTCCCAGGAAAGTGTGGATAGGATTGGGCTGTAAAAGCTTTGCGCTACTCCAGGACTCATCACTATTCCAGGACTCAGGTTCCCCAATGCTTTAAACTGTGCTTCCAGAAAACCAGCAGCACAGTTTCCAACCCCATCAGGAGTGTCAGAGGCTTCCATGGGGTCCTAATGACATGCGAGGTTCCATGTCCGGGGCATTTGCTCCATAGAATGAACGGGAGGTCCGCCACAGGACTCGGGTTAAAGCTTACAATGACGTCTAAAGCCAAAAACTAATATAGTAAGTTGAACATGTGTTAAGGTTCAACTTGTGGTCAGCCTTCACAAAACAAGATCCAAACATATAGACAGTATGTGTGCTTAACATATGCACAAGACAGGGCGAAATCTTAACCCCTTATGTCAGTGTTTTCCAGCACTGACATAAGGACAATGCAGCTCTGAAGTAAGGGAACAAACATTCCCTTACTTTGAGGAGGCCTCCATGATTAATACCCAACTGAAGGATGCAGCCCTTGTTCCATTGGCACTGCTATGCCAGTGCTGGAAAGCACTGAAATATGGGGTTAGGCTTGTGCCCACAGAAACACACTTGTATTTGTTCCCTTTGTGTGCCAAGGTTTAAGTGTCCAAAAGCAACCAGTAAACATCATGTGAACATTTGAACCTGGTTTCCCCATGTCCAAGTCCAATATTCTAGCCACTGAACTACATTTGCTCTTTAGACACATCAACATAATTGGAAAAAGTTGAAGGGGGAGCACTTCTCTGGAAAACTCATGTTAATTTACATGTATCTCGCATCAAAGAATGTCCAAAGATATTGAGATTGAATTGTAAATATGCTGCTGAGATCCCTATACTATTATCTAGAAATGGCTTATCTACATGAAAGTCACATACAATATTTCATTAATGCTTTGAGATGACTCAGGAAATACAAACCAAACTTACCAGTCACTGATTGACATTATGTAGTAAACCGGTGGCCTTTGGATATCATTAAAAGCTGACTTTTCACCCAAAGTACCAGAACCCATATTGTCAAAGAGCAGCCAGTCTCCAATGTTCAGCTCAGGGAGAAGACAGTTTTCTACAATTTGATCAAGCTCATCACAGGATGGACCCCAAAGGCTGCTTGCAAACAGAGGCTCATCTTCCTTGTATTTCTACATAAAAGCAGTTTTGACAGTTAGATTTGTTTTATTTTTCTACAGTCATACAAGAGCAATCGTTTATCTTGACTATTATGACTATTCTTGAACCACATACTTTCAAGTATGCTAAATATAATTGATGAATACTAACAACGCAAGTTGTTTGAGGAATCCAACCTACTATAGTATCAAGATGCTCTCACCTTGTGAACCTCCGGAATAGTATTCAAATTCTCAGATAATTTACTTGCAAAAGAACCATAAACCCCATCATTCATGTAGTACATGAAGACTGGTTCATCACTCCTGGTTTGTTCAACTGTTTAAAAAAAAGTTGATTTTAATAATAGTTTTACAGCAAACTTCCATTTATAGTCTTCTCAAAAAAATTCACACAGGTATTTCATAAGCACATGGAATATGCACATGAACAGGGAATGTGATAAAGAAGGGTCTGAGATGAGAGACATGGATTTGAGACAAGTCTATGGAGAATCTTTTATAGACCGTATTCCAAATAATCTAGCTCTAAGTTGTTCCATATTAAATAAGCATGTGCAAGACTGTCATTTTATATAATTTAACACCAGTGTAATGCAAGTTTAACCTCAGTTTGACATGCAAATTAGCAATACTGATCAAAGGCAAACCCTACACTTTAAACTGTTGACACTGCAAAGTAAAATCCTACAGGTAGAGGTGGGAGAAAATGGTTTTTTAAAAAATGGATTTCAGTATTTTCTAAAAGAAGTGCAGAAAGTAGTGTTATTTGCTTTTATTCAAAATTTACATTATAATTATAATAGCTTTAAAGCAGGTGATATAGATGGCATGTGTCAGCAGATGCAACCATAGTCATTACCCATGCACCCCCCATTAAGTAATAAAAGCCCAACATGGATTTTATTTTTTCCCCAAATATAGGCTTTGTTTTTGTTTTGTTGTTGTTTTTTTTACAAAAATGAGAAGTGCAGAAAGTGATGTCATGTATTTTTATTTTGTTATCACCGTTTTCTCCCACAGGTAAAAACGTTAAACCTGAAATGGCACGTTTCTATGGAAACAGTAATATGACCTAGTTCCCAAAGAGTAAAGACATTTTCCTCTTCTGAGGCCTGCCTCTTCACTGGCTCACAAAACTAGCACCCAAAACTTTTAAAGTGGCAGCCAGCTCAGATACTGAAGCCGACCACAGAATTGCTTCTGAGCAACTTGAAAAAAGGAGCAAACTATTGGGTGAGTTTTTTGGGTTGGATCCAAGTGCTGGATCTCTGCAGTCTTTATGCTGATTTAATTGCATTACAAGTTTTGCTTACTTTCAGAGAGAAGAGGTTTATCATATTGGGCAGCTTTCTTGGCAATAATATTAACTGCTAGAGTAAATGCAGATGAAACATAATAGAATCCGGGTTCCGCAATCACATTTACACCACATTCTTCAGGAAAGTAGCTATCAAGCAACGGACTGACGACATGATTAACCTAAAAGATAGAAGGAAAATATTCATTTGAAGGCCTGCCTTCACATCTCTCTACCATGTTCAGAAGCTAGCACCTTACAACTAAGTCAGGTTTTAAATTTACTTTTAAAGTTTCCATCTTTTATTTCCTGAACTGAACTTTGCATTACATCTCAGATGGCTATCTTCACATAGGTTTGTTAATTCTTGCTTGCTGTTACCCAAGAAAAATTTACACTTGCTAACTGGCAAAGAGGCACTTTTTCAAGTGCTCATCTGATATTCAGCAGGCAGAGTAACTGTCCCTCTTCACCTCAGCACAGTGTCTTTTCTAGTGGCTGTTTGGTGGCGTTTCTTCTGTATCTTTAGACTGAGCCCTTATGGTACAGGGACCACTGAGTTAGTTGATTTTTCTCTATAAACTGCTTTGTGCGCTTGTTTGTTGTGTAAACAAAAGTTGTTGTATAAAGGAATGGCTCTCAAACTTTTTACGCTTTTTAAGAATGACTATCTGTCAGGACCCATTGGAAGTGATGTCATTAACCTGGAAGTGATGTCATGACCAGAAGTAGCATCATTGAGCAGGAAAATTTTTAACACCCCCATATGACAAAATCAAATCAATTAAGTAAGTAAATTAAACATTTATTTAAAATAAAGAATACTCTGTCCCAAGCAGTTGCTGATCTGTTTAAAAAAATTCCCCAACATCCCTAAGACTGAAATCCTATCTTTACTTACCTGGGAATAGACCCCATTGACTGTCATTGTTAAAAGCATATACATTGTAGTCTGTTAAAAGTACAGATCAGTAGCATTTCCCCAAATGCAGTCACATACCATGGTGATATGTCACATACCATCAAGTCTAATATATTAAAAATAAAATTAAAATGGAGACCCACCTGAAATTGGTTTGCAACCCGCCTAGTGGATTCCAACCCACAGTTTGAGAAACACTGGTATAAAGCAACTTCAAGTCCTAGAAAAGCACCACTATTCCCACAGGCAGCTGATCCCCAGTGTATGGTGAATGAGCTCTGTAGCTCATTCCCACTAAAAACTGTCTTTTTTCCTTCCAAAGGCCATGAATATCCTCCTAATTCTATTCAAAACAGCCATTGAAAGCTTGAGTAATTTCAAAGTCACAAAGAATGAGAGGGGGTGGCTGATGAAATGTTAAGATGTGATCTAGAGAAGCATGTACTGTAAATTAATAGTACAATTAAAGAACATTCCCACCCCTTCCTGCCATAGAGTCCAAACATGTTCCAAAAAATAAAGTAGCTCTTAAAATGTACATGGAAATATGAGAATGTTTTGGCCTTGTTGCACCTGTAGGATCAAGAAATATTTCTCCTACCATCTACATACTGTAACATATACAACTTTAGTTGTATCACAAAAAACAGAAATGCAAATCACATGAACATGCATACTATAATTGTTAGCATAATAACAGCCCCAGGTTCAGATATGATCTTATTTTTAGCTTCAGTGTTGTAAGCAACAATACCAACAATATTCTCTCTTCCACTAAAATGTTTTTTGGATCCTGTTTGTATAGCTTCAAATAGCTGCACAAGTTTTTCCAAGAAGTGAATTGTTTCCAATCTTAAAAGTTATTCAAAGTATTCCAACATAAGCAAGTTTAGAACTAAGTAGCCATTCTTCACCTTCCTCTGCTTGGAAGTAGTGCTTTTTAAACCTGGGGTCATAATCAATGAAATGTATTTGATAATTAATACAACTTCATATGCTTTAAACTGGAGTAAGGATTACAGTTTGTAATACTGTGGTATAATATCTGAACTCTATAAAGACTTCCAAAGCCTTTACCCTGTGGAAATCTGGACACTTTACTCATCACACTCTTCTTCCTTCAACTCAGTGCTTTATATAGAAATATAAATTAAAAAATACTGAATAGTTACACAATTTGATTTTTCTGTTTTATCAATATAACAAGTAGCTATTGTGTAAAAAGAGAACTTGCCATGTTGGTGTCACTGGCTACTCCTTTACTTTGGACACAGTATTTTTAAAAATTCAAATTAGCCTGGCTCACTAATAGACTATAGTACATTAGTCTGACTAATGTTACCTTTTAGCAAATGCTCTAAAAAGATGTCGTGGGTAGTTGGAAGTGTTACCTAACAGATCCCTTTAATTGTAATGGAAAACACTGAGTATAACATGGCACAGACTAGGAAACATTTTACATGTTTAAAATCCTATGGGGTCAGCTTTTTAACCTTAGATGTACAGAAGGGTTAAGTTGTCAATGGCCCTTAAAAGTAATTAGAACACAAAGTAAAAACTTTATATAGTCTTGATTAGCTGAACTTTAGGACTACATGTGTCCTTTCTAATTCTGACTCCCCCCCCCCCCCGCTATAGCTCTTTACAGAAGATTCTGTGGCACTCGTTGCCTATTTTAGATTTTTCTATCTCATTTTTGTAGTTAAAAACCTCTCATGGCAGCAGAAACAGTTTAGTCAGCTTAAAACAATAATTAGCACAGCAGACACCGAAGTAACCCATTCTAAATAGTATCCTGAAATAAAAGTGACAGGTCAGGCATACCAAGTCTACAGAAAAAGAACAAATCACAATAGAATACCTCTTCCAGGTCAAGATCATAATCTGTGAAGCCTCCACCAATGTTCAGCATGTTCATGGTAAAACCAAATTCTTCCTAAAATGGAAGCGCAGAAAGTTTGGTGTCTAGAACATGTCTGATCCCCTTTTAATTAAGTAATATAGATTCTGAAATAAAATCCAAAACTCCACAACATACTTGTTCCAGCTTAAACTGTTCTATAGTAAACAATTAATAGGGTTGGATTCAAACAATGTCTTGCATGGGTACTGTCTCCTGCTTCTTCAAGGGAGAGAGGGGCATGATTTTCAACTATTACCCTTCCCCTGTATTCTAAATCATCTTGTTCCCAAGAGTTCCTAACACTCGGGATCAGAGGATACAGGAACTGCAGAGGAAAAGGCAAAACAGCTGAAAACTTTGAGACAAAAAAAATCACATAAACACCCTTACATGAGCAGGAGGCAAAATTTGTAGAAGACAAGAGTTTGCAACAGCCCAGTGCAACAAACCATATATGATCAACTGAACAACGATCCACAAGTGATAACGTTTGACAAGTACCATGTCTTGGATCTAACAAAGTAGATCTTTACTTGTGGAATGGATTCTTCCTGCCTCACCTGCACTACTGAGCCCTGTGCCCCTTAAGCAACTGTTCCTGAGGTTCTAGGAACCAAGCAGAACAGTGTGGAGGACTGTAGTGGGCAGAAGAATTTGTATAAATTGTATCCCCATGTCAGCAGAATGGTCTTCTACTCACACCATCTCTCTATTGGATCCAAGCCACTATCACCCTATAGTGGAGTCACTATGGGGGTGCAGACTTCACCAGGTGACACCACTACTGGCCAAAATTGTGAAAATCTTAATATTTTTGAATACCATCATATCATTCTATGGGTAATTTCATGCAGAATAAAATAAAACCCATTGAAAGTTCTGTATTCTATCAAAAGGTTATCGTCAGAAAAGGAAAACACATCTGCCTTATGTAACAGAAAAGTGGATTTTCTTAACTCAAAATTGACCAATGAGACCAATTGTTCCAAGAGTGAATGAGCTGTTATGACACAGCAGGGAACTAATAACATGTTAGCTGTCATTTCCTTGTATCAGAGTTAATAACTACAACTCTTATTCAATTGTGTGCAATGTCATCAGGTTGGCAACTGGCTTTTTTGGTGGTTACTGATGTGTTGGGTGACCTGTACTGTTATATATTTAAATAAATAAATTTAATGGGGGTTTCACCAACCCTAGTGATGCCACTGCATTTAGGCTCCACATGATATTGCAATTTATTCTGTCTGGTCTCGTATAGGAGGTCCACCATGGGGATGATGCAATGAGCTCTCATACCAAGTGACCAAATCCTAGGGACATTTCTGTCACCCTGTCCCCCCCAAAGTACATAGTTTTCACTTTAAAGTGAATTTGCCATCTCAAAACAATATTAAGCTAGGTTCTGAACAGTTTTAAACATTAAAATGTTAAAATCTGTTTAACAAGGATGCCAAATACTTGAAATATGAGCCATAAATGTTTAACAACTGATTAAAACTGCTGTGTCATGTTTAGAAAACACTGGGCGCAATCCTAACCCCTTATGCCAGTGCTTTCCAGCACTGGCGTAGTGGTACGAATGGGGCATGTGCTGCATCCTGCAGTTGGGTGTCACTCATGGAGGCCTCCTCAAAGTAAGGGAATGTTTGTTCCCTTACATCAGAGCTACATTGCTCTTATGTCAGTGCTAAAAGCACTGACATAAGGGGTTAGTATTGTGCCCATTGTTTTGTAATCATTTGAATACAGTCATACCCTGAGATATACCCATTCCAGTTAAGAGGATTCAACTGAGAATCATATGTGTGTTTTGTTTGTGAGAGTAGTCTTAAGTATACGGTTCACAATATCTAGGAAAGAACTTTAATGAGAGCAGGTAAACAGCTATATTAGAGAAATTAGGAAAAATGCCTTCTTTGGTTGGGCTATGAAAACTAATGTTAACTTCAATAAGTAATTATGTCCATTTTAATGTGATTTGGTGTTTTAGCATAAATGGGTGTCAATTTTGGGGCCCAGGAACAGATAAAAATTTTTCCCTATAATAGCAGTTATGTTTTTGACTTACAAGAACTTTATCTATGATGGGTTATTTCAGGAACAAATTACCCCTGCAAGGCAGGGAAAGACTGTATACTTAACATATAACAAGTGGATACTGGGACAATAATTCACTTACAGCCATATCAAACACACAGCGAGCATCAGAAATAGCATGTTTGTATACTTGAGGTTCCTTCCAAGAGTTTGACACATGAAACCTGGAAAAACAAAACAGACTAATCTGTAATGCTACCAAGATTATTTAGGTAAACAGAACACCTGCAGAAGTAAAAAAAAAAATCCTTTTGAAGCCCTGAGACACCAAGCACAAATGGTTAAGTAATCTAACATATGTGAGGAATACATGCAGTGTACATTAATGCCACAAAGAAAACTCTTTTTCAGTGGAAAACTATGCTTATTTATTGAAGTGTTAGTAAGCACGTAAATAGTTGAAAAACAAGCTAGATAACAGCCTGTTCAAGCAAAGCTTTGACTTGAAATTTTTCCCAGGCAATAGCAGGCTGAGCGCTCCAAGTGGAGTTTATCTTGCTAGGGTGATTCCACTGTTTGTCCCAATGCAGATTGTCCCCAATTCATTCAGGGGCTTCTATTTTCTGTGAGGGAAGCAGGAATAAACAAGCCTGGGGCCTTCTCCCAATCATTCCCATGTATGGGCACAGTTTAAAGCAATGTACAAGTTTCACAGTGCTCATGACCATTTTTGTGTTTTTTTTAAAGCACATTAACACTGAAAGTTGAGTTTTGATAATTCATGTTTTAAAAACATCTAATACATTTGATTCTCAGTTTTCTCATTATAGCCATCTGCACAATGAAACCACGTTGGCAATCTAGACCAGATAAATTAAGCTGAAGAGGAGAGTCACACAGCAAGCAAGAGACACTGTGCCTGAAGTCCTATTTAGAACTAATACCCACAGAAAGTAACAGGATGTCTTACAAAAAAGTATGCTTGGGAAAAAGGACTTCATCTGCCAAATGCACAGAAGTTCCATGGTCCAGTTTAGGTAATAACGTAAACATTTGAATCTATAATCATTCATGCCACGTACAGGACAAACACTTAATTTTTTTCCCCTTAAAAGGCAGGTTGCCAACATCCCTGAAGACGTCACTCTCCTCTAGTATTAATTCTTCCCATATTCTTTCCCTGCTTTATTGGGATGTACAATGGGAATGATTATTGGAATGTGCAATGGGACTAATAATTATTATTCTCATTTTTATACCACCCTTCCTCCAAGGAGATCAGAGTGGTGTACTCAGTTCCTCTCCTCCTTTCACAACAACCCTGTGAGGTAGGTAATGCTGAGTGATAGTGACTGGCCCATGGTCACCTAAAAAGCTTCATGGCTAGGTAGGGAGCTGAACCTGGATATTCCAGGTACATTAGGCAATGTATTTAATAGCATCTTAAATATACAGAGTAGAACCGGAAGATCATTTATGAGAAGATATGAGATTGTATCCCAAGTGATATGTATAGTAACAAATTTCACTGCCTCTCCTTGGCCTATCAGCCATCTGCACTGACACAAAAACCTCTGAATGATGAGGAGCCTTCCAGAGCAGGCTTCTGTGGTGCACAAAGGGTTCTGGGTTTATGGGAAAATCAGTTATTGCTCCCCCCCTCCTGCGTGAACAGAAGTCCCTGTTGTAAACAAAGTATGCTGATTTTCTATTGCACATCAACAGAGGAGCAATATGAAGTAAAATTTACAAGAGAAAAACAATGACAAAACCACTCACTTAACACCAACTATTTGGACATCCAGTTCCTTAGCACATTCCATGAGATGCCGACAGTTCTTCAGGGTGGTGCCAAACTTCATGCTCATCTCTTCATCTCCATTAATGTCTTCTGTGGCAATATGAAGTAAGAGCCTAAGAGAAGGGGAAGATGATTGGGGCACAGTTGGTTTACAGCAGCATCAGCACATGTGAAGCCTGAAGACTGTCAGAAGTAGGTTGATTATGTTGCCAATACTCCAGCTCCGCGATGGACGAGTCAAGGGCACCTAATAAAAACAATCCTGTACAGAGAGAAAACTAGCAATTAGGGCCTAAAATATGGAGTCAAAAAGGATAAGGGATTTGGAAATGCAGCAGCTAAAGACTGTTGTAGCAGAAAGTCTGTTGAATGCTGTAATAAAAATACATTACCTCAGATGCATTCATGGTCATCATAAATTGCTCTGAAATGCGACCCAAATCTCTGCAGTATATTCTGAAAAGGGCTGGTTTGGGATTTTGTTTTGTTCTTTAAATATGACCAATTTGATGTGGAAAATTCCCTTCTTACATGGTACTACTTTAAGCATTATCCTAGTTCTATTAACTTCAGTGCAATATGACTTTATGGTTCTCTCTTCTTCACCTAGTAACCAGAACAAGCTGGTAAGAAACTTAAATAAATAAATAATAAAAATCAAGAGGGTTTACAACTTTACCAGAAGCCGGAAACTAAAAGGGTGCGGGCATGAGAAATCTTTGGCCTCCGGGATACTGGATCTTACTAGTATTTACCTTCATGCATCCATCTGTCTGATGAATGTTCTTGGATCAAGTCTACAATAACTGACTCTGGGCGCAATCCTAACCCCTTATGTCAGTGCTTTCCAGCGGTGCCAATGGGACATGTGCTGCATCCTGCAGTTGGGTGTCACTCACGGAGGCCTCCTCAAAGTAAAGGAATGTTTATTCCCTTACCACAGAGCTGCATTGCCCTTATGTCAGTGCTGGAAAGCACTGACATAAGGGGTTAGAATTGCGCCCTTTGGGGGTTAAATTTACTACTAGCTCTGTGGATTCCCATAGTACACCAATGGCATTGCTAGTCCTATGACTATTCACACAGTTGATGGGAATGATAGTGTAAATAGCTTTCCTATTGCCAGCACTGGAGCATCTACCTTTGCCAAAGAATCTACGTAACATTTCTAGCTGTATATTGTATAATGTCTATCAGGAGGTTGATGGTAGTCATGCAGAGGTGCCCTTAAAAAGTATGTACAAATACAACATTATCTACCATTGCTTTTCTTAATATTCAAGAAAGCAGTGGGTTGCAGTAAACTGTACTGTGAAAGAAGATAGGAAAAAGCTGACATTTCCTATACACTTAATGGGGAAATGATGCCTAATCTTTACAAGGATACACAGTTATAGTAACTTTTTTTACAAAGGGATTGAACATGGGAAAAGAGGCACCAAACTATGGCACTCATTTTCTGGATGAACACTTCTTTCAAACCTGAGAAATTCTGCCAACACTGTCAGCAACTGAAGCAAGCCAGGGGTTGACATGCACCCTTTGTATTCCACTATTTTCAACGGGCACATACTTACCACTAACTGGCTTAGCTGCTTCCAGATAATCCATCATCATACCTTTATTCCTCCTTTCATGATGAAGCTAGCCCAGTAATCTAGAAAGAAGCTTGATGTGCATTGCTGATGCAGCACCACAAAACTCTGGCATGTGCACATTGCAGCTGTTCCAGATTTATACTTGAATTTTTTCCCCCTGAAACCTTCTGGACCAGCTCAAGGGATCTTGAGGGAATTCTCACAGATAGTGATCTGAACAGATATGCAACACATTCCATCACGATGCCACAGTACCAAGCAGAGTATGGAGTATGTGTCTTTGTGTGTCAATACTGTCTTCCCACATGACTTTTGCAGAAATATCATCTGCATCAAATTTTAAGGACTCAATGTCAGTGGAAAAAAAATGTCATTGAAAGTTAGTACAATGTTCAAAAGCAACAGGCTAAAACTACAATGCCAGACCAATACAGCTGGGGACCAATACCCATGTTTTGAAGAGACACCTGTTGGATCACTCTACAACAGTTGTCTTCAACTTTTTTTGTGCCATAACCCCAATAAGAGTATAAGACGGAGGACCCATCACCAATCCTGCCCTCTCCCAGGACCTGAACCACCCCCCATGCCCCATTTCCCGCCACATCTTGTGTCTTCACAACAACCCTTTGAGGTAGCAGCCTAAGCAGGGGTGGCATTAGTAGTTGTGGGACAAGACAGCAAGAAAAGCGGTACAGAATTACATTAAGAACACAGTTTTGATAAGGCAGTACAGTACCCTCTCTTGCACAGGCTCTGAAAGGTTGCCAAAGCTCCCCAAATGAGACTTCACAACCCACAGGTTGAGAAACACTGCTCTGCAAGAAGCCATTTCAGTTAAGCATCCCCTCAGATATCGTTCATCGTAATCCTATTACAGTTAAATTTTCAAAAAGCTAAGTGAAATCAACACACTTACTTTGCCTTTGGATGGTTTCTAGCAATTTTCTTTAATTCTAGTTCACTGTCGCATGTCAAAAGGTTTACTCCAATTTTTGCTGCGTATTTTATCTGAGAAGCTTGCTTGCAAGGATTTGTGAATACAATGTTTTCAGGAGAAATGCCCAAGTCTTGAACCATTGCCATTTCAGTCTGAAAATACAAAGATTTAAACAAGTTAGAAAGCCAAATATAGGTTGTCTAGAGATGGTAGGATCCTTTTTTAGCATAGTACCTATTCTAAAGAAAAACAGTACGTTTTTTAAAAGCAGGCTTTATATAAACAATAAAACCAACCCAGCATGTGCTGTAAAATATTTTGAAGAATTTTAAGCTTGCAATCTGCCCTGACACACGAGATGTGTGTTTGCACATGTATGTGTACTGGAACTGCATTCCACCTCAGGTTGCTTGTTCCCCAAAAACTAAAAGCCAGCTCAGCTTTATAAGGGATGAACTTATGACCAACTTTCAAAACCACTACAATTGGGCTTGAGTCTTTCAGGGAAAAGTTCCACATTAGCATACTTGCTACTGAAAATCCTCTCTTAGATGCACTTGATACATAAACATGGCATGCAAGTTACCAAGTTATTCATCAGCGTTTAAGAAAATATCCTTAGCTGATCTTAGAGATTACAACATGGTAAAAGAAGTAGCCTCTTTATGTTGAATACAAATAATTTAGAAGGGAGTCTCTACACACATACACACACTCTCTCTCTCTCTCTCTCTCTCTTTAAAAAGTGTATAGAAAATGAGAGAAAGCTAATCTAGCATTAGAGCACTAATGCAGCAGACTCCAGGCAACACTGCACCATGATTGAAGACATTTCTTCAAACAATAAGCACTTCATAAGTTTAAGACGTTTAAATTCCATCTTTCAGTCATAAAATTCAAAGCAACTCACATTTTAAAAAATGTAATAGTATAATTGACTTTTAAAAAATCCCATAACAGCAAGACTAAGGGTGCAATCCTAACCAACTTTCCACCACTGACATAGCTGTGCTAGTGGGGCATGTGATGCATCCTGCAGTTGGGGGGCAGTCATGGAGGCCTCCTCAAGGTAAGGCAATGTTTGTTCCCTTATCTCGGAGTTGCATTGCCCTTAAGTCATTGCCGGAAATTTGGTTAGGACTGTGGCCTAATAAAGTCAGTCACAAATCAACCACTGAAGGTGAAGTAAAATAAAGTGTCCTTATCTGGAACAAAGATGACAACACTGGCACTGTGCAAATGCCTCTGGAGAGTGTTCCACCAATAAGACACTACCACTGAAAAAGCCCCATCTCCAGTTGCTTCGCAATTAAAGGGTTAAAGCTGATTTTAAGGAATATGCTGCTTCATATGACAATAATTATCTGCTAGAAAACTTCAGAGGAACGTGGAAAGACACAAAATACTCACTTTACTCGAACATGCAAACCCAATTCCAAGAGCTGCCAGAATCTCAAGTACACCTGGAGTGGAGTTACATTTTACATTGTAAAACGGCTTTATTGGTGCCATCACATTCTGCCAATGGATGTGCTGCTTGATCAGTTTTCCCAGATCACCAACAAAAAAAGTATTTTTTCCAGTCTAAAAAGGAAAAAAATGATTTTTATTTCTACAGCTGAAGAACTTAAAAAGCACTGAATATATGATTAGTTTGCGTATTACCAATATTAATCCTAGTAGAAACATACCTAAGCAGCTCACAAAATAATCATAGAATGCAAGGACAATTACACAATAAAAGTATCAAGATAGCCGCAATTAAAACCAGAGAACAGGGCCTTCTCAGAAGTGGTAACAGCTTAATGGCTAACTCCCTCCCTCTTAACTTAGGACTACTCCCTTCTTGGAGGCTTTCTGATGTGGCCTAAAGACATGGTTATTTAGATCAGCCTTCTTCAGAGTCCAGGTCTTTTAATATTGGATATTGTGGGGTTTTATGCAAGCTAATGTTTTTTATGGATCTGATCCCCTTTTTGATTGCTGCTAGTTTTATGAGTTCTCTCTTTGTCTTTTAATTTGTTATTTTAATGTTGCCTTGTTTTCCAGTAAATTTTAAGATTTACTACTTTTATGTGATTTTATGTTGGAAGCCGCTCTGAATACCCTTCAAGGAGATAACGCTAACCAGCTAGCTAGCAAGAAAGAAAAACTGCCCCAGGTGGCCACAAGACCTCTATGCCCCATCTCAAGAATTGGGCAGATTCATATGGGAGCAGAGAAAGTAGCCTAGTCCCAGGCTGTTCAGGGTTTTAAAGACAATGCCAATACTTGAAATTTGATCCAGAAGCATATAGGTCAACCAGTGCAGACATGTCATGACAGGTACAATATGTTCTGAGCAACTTGCTCTCACCAATAGCCTCCTGCTTACATTTTATCAATGGTATCAAAAGTAGCAGAGACATCCAGGATAATAATACAGTTGTGCTCCCTCAGGGCATCCCCCAACACAGATCTCCCACCCAGGTGACCAAAGCAGTTTTGATTCCAAAGTCCAGTCAGAAACCAGACTGAAAAGTATCCAGATAATCAGTTTCTTCCAGAAAAACCTGAAGCCAAGATGTCACCACTTACTCCAGGATCGTATTCATAAAGAGTAGACTGATACAGTGAAAATTGTCCAGATTGCCCAGCTCCAAAGAAGGTTTTTCTAATAAGGATGCACAACTGCCTCTGTCAATGCAGCAACCACTCCATCCCTCCAGGAGGCAGTCCTAACTTCTGCCATCCAGTTTGTCAGTTCACATCTGGCAAATTTTCTTAACTATAATGGAGTCAAGAGCACATGTTGTTGGTAGACGATTATAAAGGGACATTCTGTCATTTACTATCCCTATTTCTCCAACCACCCAAATATGATCAAATTTTGAAAATATATTTGTGGCTGTAACCTTTAAACACAAAAGTGAACAGTGAAAATAGGGGCTGAAAAGGAAATACTTACAAGGGTATGTTCATAGACATAGTTGTCAATGACAACTCCAAGATTTACTCCTTCATCCAGTAAGCCAATGGAGTAGTTTGCATCCTCAAGAAATCCTTTCATCTCAGCCGTATTCCGCAAAGCCGACAGTCATAAACCAAGAAACACAAGGGTCAGGCTGCAAAGCCTTAGAGCCGGGTCCTTAAATTATGCAACAAACTGTTTGACAGAAAAGTAAGCACATTAGTTGCTATAAACAGCATAACATAGCCTTTTCCAAAGAGCTTTTATTCCTCCTTTCCTCCTCCACCCACAAAATCAGAGGGCCACTAACAAAGTAAATATATGCTACTGCGTACTGCTACTATAACTTTGTAAGCAAGACTTACAATCTAGCAAAATCATATGGCAGAGTCCTTCTGGGATTATTGGTATGGATTACAGGTAGACAAATCCAGTGCACTGCAAATTAGCACAGCAGGGGGAATGTTCTAGTCTAGCATTACCATGATGCTTTCCACATGCAAAGTGGTTTTTGTGGGATGGAGCATTAAAAAATGAGATCTCTGTGAGCATACTGAAATGGCAAGAGCCCCAAAGGACTTTAACTATTTTTTTGCTCTACATGTAGATCGGTTCTTAAACTATAACTGCAGATAATTTACTGCTGGGAAAAGAGATTATCTGATCGCTGAGCAAGTCAGGACAGAACTGATTCACCAGCATACAGTTTACACACTGACTACCTCAAGTCACACTTAAAGAGTTCAAATATTCAACTTGGAGCAGCCTCTACTTTTGCACCAGACTTCTACTCCATAACGCATTTCAACAATCTTCAGAAGATATGCTTGGAAAAGAAAATATAACATCTTGAAAACTGCAAATGGCTATGGATATCTATCCTGATTTGGGATTATAGTACCAGCTACCTGCAATTTTGCTTTGGACTGTGTGTTTTGGGTGAAGAGATTTGTGATCAGTTTACAGTCAGAAGTGATAAGAGTATTTTACAGTGGTGACATTCCTCAGGGTAAAGTTAGACGTTTATCCACTTTGCCCAATTAGAAATTTTGAAATGAAAATTTGCAACCCCCGCATCAACCAGCCCTTGCAATATACTGGACCAGTATTTCTCAAACTGTGGGTCGGGACCCACAAGGTGGGTCACAAGCCAATTTCAGGTGGGTTCCCATTCATTTCAATATTTTATTGTTAATATATTAGACTTGATGCTACCATGGTATGTGACTGCATCTGGGGAAATGTGACAGACCTGTACCTTTAACAGGTAATTATGTATATGCTTTGTACAATGACAGTCAATGGGACTTACTCCTGGGTAAGGGTAGGCAGGACTGCAGCCTAGGAGAAAAATTTTCCTGCTTGATTATGGGCACAATCCTATCCTGTACTGGAACAGGCAAGCCAAGAGGCTTGCACTGTATCCAGCGAAGGATTGTGGCCACAAGTGGCGGGCAGCCCAATCCTTAGCTGCCCGGAGCTGCAGGACCCGGCAGCTCCACAGAGGGCTCCCGCCGGATCCAGCACCGCCCTGCTACTGCGGGAGGCTCCTAGGGAGAAGGGGACATTCATCACCTTCCCAGAGTAAGGGAAGTAGCCCCATAACGGGGCTACTCACTTTAGTGGCGACCAAGTGAAGGCGCTCATGTAGGGCGAGCAGCCCTGCCTGAGTGCCCTGGATCCTGCAGAGTTCGGGTCCGCGGATCTGCCTCTCCCCCGCCCCCACCACGCCTCCCCGCCAAGCCTCCCCCACGCCCCCGACCACGCCGACAACTCCCATTCCACAGCCTGGCAGTCACGGAGACCGCTGAGTCACGGAACCCGGGTGCCTGCTGCCCACTGGCCGGAGCCGAGGCAGCACCAGCCACAGCCAGGTGGTAAGCAGAGGCGCGGCGCGGACCACAGGATCGGGCTCTCAGCCAGAAGCAAGGGGAAATATTTCCCCTTACCTCCAGGTAAGGGCTGCTTGCACCTATAGGTCCCCTCAGATTTGCGCCACCTCTTAAGGTGGCAGAAGTCTGAGGGGAGCGGAGCTGCTTCAAGCCAGAGCAGCATAACTGCCAGATCCCAGTCCCGCCTCCCGCTCCCCACCCACCCACCCCCGGGTCTGCCCACCGCCCGCCTCCTTCCACCCAGGAAAGCCTCCCTTCCTTCCTTGCGTTGACCCAGCTGGGCCAACACAAGATTCGGCAGGGAAGCCACCATGGAGGCTGGATTCAACTTCCGTGTGTCGGCACATCTCCTTGCACTACATAGCTTCCTCCTGAGGAGGCACAAACATGCCTTATGGCAGATCAGGATTGCGCCCTATGTCATGAAATCACTTTCAGTCATGACATCACTTCCGGTGGATCCTGATAGATTCTCATTCTAAAAAGCGAGTCTCGGTGCTAAAAGTTTGAGAACCACTGTACTGGACAATTGGAGTCTATGATTGCTCATTATGGAGGCAGTGGAAGATATGCTTTAAAGAAGGGTCCCTCCTAGTCCAATGCCTAGCCGATGCTTTTTTTAAAGAAGCTACATCTTCTGGAACAAAGAACAGAGCACACCAATGCATGGGCCACAACTAGCATGCATTGTTATATTTTTCTCATCCTTTATCCTTATATTGGCTGTCCCCTTATCTATAATCTCACTATCTTTCAAAGAACAGAAGTTTCCAATAATGTTAAAGGCACATGGTAAACACCTAAGCAACAAAATTTAAATAGACAGTATATGTTAAATTGCAAAATAAATGTACATGTTGTCCAATATTTTATTTCACCACTTTCCTTATCAGCTGACTGAAGAGCAGGCCAAGCATGAGCTAACTTCCTCTGCTTACTGGTTAAATTTTATGTAGCAGAGAGAGATTTGCACGCATCTTCCAAAGGTGAAAGCATGCACACACATAAGGCACGTTTTTTTAGGAACTGCACGACCCAGAGTGTTGTGCTGGCAAACAAGGCAGGGCATACTGGGAGCTCAAGTCAAGTATGTTTTACAGCTATCTGCTGAAGGTGGAAACAGGAGGCAGAAAAAGTTTTAATGAGGATTTAAACATACATGCAGACAAGTAAATTTTAATTAATACTCAGTTCCACTCAGACTCATTAAGTTTAATTGACTTTTTCCTCAATAAATCATTTTACAACAGAACACCAGGGTACCCATCAGTTAGCTAACACATAACCTGGGTGTGGTGAGTCTAGCTAAGTCACACCCAAGATGCAAGTATTCACTGGTGAACATTTATATGAAGTTGCTTGATTAGAGTTTAATTTACGAGGGATGACTAATCTAAAGGCTTTGTGTATACTACTTGGAGAACAGAGCTTACTGTAAGACAAGAGATGGAATACCCAGAAACTATACTACAAACACCAAGAAGAACAATGTGGGGAGCCAGCATGAACAAACTTTTAGATTACAGCCTGTCCTAGAGGCAGTTTGTCAAACATATATAGGTGATAAATTGCTACTTTAAAGAATTCTAAATCTAGTTCTGTATGGACAAGAAAGCACTGAAGTGAACGACCTGATCCAATTAGCAGCTGTGTAAGCACACCGACTCCTAGGCTCAGGCAGAATGGTTCCAGAAACTGATTTATAAGCAAGGAAGTTGAATAAATCCTTGTTGTTATCTGAGAACTGAGGAAAAGCCTCCACACAGCTGGAGAGATGACAATTATTTGTCTTGTTTAAGAGATTAAACAAGGGATGTGCTGAAGTCACTGCACTGAGTTGCATGTCTCCGATCCCCTGACTCATAACGGGTGGCCGTCACAGCACATCCTGGGTCACTGTAGGGTCGTTTTTTACTTGAGTCTGAATCATTATAAGAAACAAGTTGCTGCACAAGTTGGGCACAGCAAAAAAAAGTAAGCAAGCACACACGAAACAAGAGTTGCAAGCACACATAAACAAGAGCTGGGACCTTCACACTGTTAATTATAATTTCATTCCACTAGATTCCATTATTCACCCCATCCAGTGACTGAATGTGATATAGTATCTATACCAATGTATTCCTGGGCAACAATGGAGGAGCAAGAAACCTGAAAGTGGGTCTTTAAAGCTATTTTTCCACTGATTTGGTATCCACTGATTTATTTTTTTTAATCAAGGTACAGCCTGTAGGCCTAGTTCAGATTTTAATAGCCAAAACATGGTTTGGTCATCGTGAATGGGCTTTAGGTTCACAGATTCCGCACATCACTTCTCGGTTTGAGCAAGTCATAGTTTGGCCCCAAGGCCAGAGCTGAAAACCTAGTTTGATACACTAGTTTTCAGTTCTCACTTGGCACCAAACTACAGTTTGTGCAAGCCACGCTTTGTCTAGTTTAGACCACAGAAAGCCTGGGCAAGGTAGAAGGAATTTGAGCATAGAAAGAATAGATGGAATAGGGAATGCATACATCTGAAGCCATTCTCAACAGCCAAAACATGGTTTGACAATTTAGAATAGTAGAATTGCAAGGGATCGAATAGTTCAACTAGTCCAACCTCCTGCCTGTAGCAGGAATTCCTCCTAGAGCATCTCCAACAGGTGCTTGTCAAGCCTCTGCTTGAAGATCTCCAGTGAGGGAGAGTCCACTACTTCTTTCGGCAATCTGTTCCTGTTGGGGTGCCCTTTGCCCCGCCTGACCCAGACTTACCCTGCAGGGGGGCCAAGGAGGTCCAGGGGAAAGGAAGCCTGGCAAGGCAGGAGGGGGGCCACCCTTTCTGCCCAAGGTGCCTGAGAGTACAGGAGGACCCGACCCTGTACGTAGTGAGTGAGGAGGGAGAGGCAAGGGAGGTAGTACCAAGGAGGGAGGCACCAAGCAGGTTCCTTTTTATGCTCCACGCCAGCAGGGAAGGGGCGGGGCTGGAGGAGGAAGTTGCCCATATAACGGGCTGGAAGCCCATAATGAGAAGAAAGCCAGGACTAGAGAGGCAGGAGGCTGTGTCTCCAACAGCTCCTGCCCAGGACCCAGTCTGAAGGGCTACACCAGAGAGGAGGGCCAGCGTGACTTAGCCCCCTCCCCCTAAGCTAAGTCTGAGGCCTCCCAAGGGCTCCCAAGCAGGGACCATCTCCAAACAGAGGCTGCCTGACACCCCTACAGTTCCTCTGCCAAACTGCCTTTACCGTCAAGAATTTCTTTCTGAAATCCAACAGGAATCTCCTTTCATGCAGTTTTGATCTAGTATCCATTTGATCTGATTCTGTTCTCAGAGGCAGTAGAAAAAATTTGTTTCATATGACAGCCCTTCAGGTATTTGAAGAGTGATCATCTCCCCTCTCAACCTTCTCTTCTCTAGGCTAAACATACCAAGTTCCCTCAACCTTTCATCATAGGGCATGTTCTCCAGCCCTCTGATCAGCCTTATAGCTCTCCTCTGAACCTGCTCCAGTTTGCTGCAGTTTCCTAAAGTGCCCAGAATTGGACACAGTACAGGTGAGATCTAACCAGTGCAGAGTAAAGCAGAGCCACGACTTCTCATGACTTGGAAGCTATGGGTCTGCTAATGCAGGCTAAAACTGCATTTGCCTTCTTTGCAGCCACATAACACTGCTGACTTATATTCATCTGAACCAAACCATAGTTTTTCAGCTACTTAGTTATCATCAATACCAGCAGCACAAGTAAAAAAAACAATTTAGTTATGTGGTATATTTTTCTGAAATAAAGAATTAAAACAAACTAAACTGGAAATGTGAGAGAAATTAAAGCCATCTTTTAGAATTCCCACGAACTTCCTAAAACATCTACATTGCTCTAGATCAGGGGTCTCCAAACCCCGGCCTGGGGGCCAGATGCAGCCCGCAGCAAGCCACTTTCAGCCTGCAGCCAATCTCTTGTCGCCTGGAAGCCTCTGGACCACTCAACTAGGCATGACCAGAACTGTGCTCTGATTGTGTCTGGAGGGTGTTCTGAGGGCCAGAGAAGTTGATTGAATGAGCCCATTCATTTATTCACTCATCTAAGTTTCATCTCTAATTTATTTATTTAAATTTTATATTTAAATTTTTTTCCAGCCCTCCATACCACACCAGATATTTGATGTGGCCCTCTGGCCAAAAAGTTTGGAGACCCCTGCTCTAGATCAGTGATTTTCAACCTTTTTCATCTCATGTCACACTGACAAGGCACTAAAATTGTCAAGGCACGCCATCCTTTTTTTGACAATTGACAAGGCACACCACACTGACAGCAGGGGCTCGCGTCTCCCCTGTGGCCCTAAAAAACAAATAATCCTCCCCCAAACTCCCACGGTACATCTGCAGACCATCCACAGCACACCAGAGTTATTAATTGAGGCAGATGGGAACATGTCTGTGTACATAAATTCAGCTGAGGGACACACACATGTGTCAGAACACCATTTTAGCTAGTATTATAGGCTCTTCTTGCTTGTCAGTTTGTGTTTCAAAAGTGTTTTCTATCAACAAAAAAATAAATATATTGTTAGCAGTGGGTGTTTTGTTTTGTTTTTAACCAAACTAAAAATCTGCTCAGTATGATTTCCTGCTGTGGTAACTCGGGTGAAATACAGTACAAAGTCTGCCTTCCACCTCCCCCCTATAATTTTAAATGCATTTATCACTGGCAGTAACTTTAATCCAACGGAGAATCCACTAATCTGAAGTAGTTAAACAACGCTGATTTGTAAGAATGAATATCACTTAACATAGCCATATCTTGGAGGCTACACTACAAGAGAAGTGCTCTGTTATGTATAAACAAAATTCAAGTATCTTTAAACAGCCATTATCTTCAAACTAGGACACCGATGTTATGTTCCAAGTGAATGTTTCCTTATGCCTTATGAAAAATGCCCTTTTCAATTCAGGGAAAGTATCTTATGGATTTGAAGGTGGTTGATGAGGACATAATACTATAAATGCCAAGACAACAGCATGCTTTGCTGAATTAAACTCAAACCTACCTAGAGCAATCAAGAGAAGAAAAGAAATTCCGGGAAGTAGAACTGAACCAAGTGACAAACAGCACTAACAGTTAATGGTTGACTAATGTGACTAATTACTTTTTGTTAAATAGTCAGAACTCTCTTGTAAACAGCTATAACAGAAATGAAGAAAAAAGCTTACATGGACAAGTTAGGAGATGGAACCCTACTATCATCAGCTAGGTTCCCAAGGTGGCTCCGCGTTGAAGTCGAACTGTTCTCGATAAAGCACTTCTCCTAAACCCTCTGGATAGTTGTAAACCTGGTCAGAGAGTTTGCCCTGTGGAGAAAATATATCCATTAAACATTCATCAGTAATGAAACACATCCACAAAACTTCATCTCGAAATACATACACGCATCCCCATATATCAGCTAAGATACAAACTCCAAGCTCAGGCTGCCAGAGTTCACATCAGTTGCCTAATGCCCATTTTTCAGAGATAATCACTCTGTTTGCCATACTTGTTGTTTCTCTCTGGAGATTGTGCACAGAGGCATTTACACATTTTCCATGTCCTCTAATAGCAGACCCTTATGCTATAGCAATCCTCTGAAATGTCAACTTGTTTTCAAATCCATGACATGCACCTGCGAAGCAGGCAGTAGGCCACCTATGCACATAAAGTAACAAGGCTCTCTAGATCACAGTACAGGTTTTTATGTTCAGGTTGAGAAATGAGCTACAGGTACCTGTATTTACTGCAAAGCATTACTGAGCACATCATGTGGAACTGAGGCCCCAACCCTATTGCCACCTAGCTCCATCAAACAAGCATTCCGGCAGCTCTCAGCACTTTCTGGCTGTCACAAAAGGCTACATACTGGAGCACACAGCCTGGCCACTGCTGTCACAAGCAGCAAGCGGCCAGCTCCAATGCATACTGGATGCCCGCTAGACTATAAAAGATCGCATAGGGGTGGAAGGGATGCAGGGAGTGGGCAGAACAGGATGACAATGGAGGAGGGTAGATCAGGAACAGGAAGGGGGCAGTTTTTGCAACAGCGGCACATGCTGAAACCAACCCCCTTCTTGACCTCAATCCCCCTTCCTAGACCCACACAGTCTTATACCAGTGTTATAGCTAGTGCAGGTCCAAGTAGACCCAGCAGGTGCTTTCCCCATTCCCTTGCCCTGAGGAGGCCTCCAGAGGCCAAAACTCCCCTGTGGGATGCATGGCTGCCATGTAGGCACCACTGCATCACCACATAGGGAGTTATGGTGGACCGCGCTGTGAATTTAAAAAGGGAAGAAAAACACAGTTGTGAGCCTCAATGTTCCTCCATCTCACACATTGTAAGAGTTGAAAGAAAATAAGCATCTCCATCATAGTTCCAGATCTTGAATATATAAACAGTTTCATGTTCATGTACAAAGATAATATTCAATTCTTTTCAAACATACACAGCTTTCAAAAGCCATTCATCTAATACTCATGTTATCATAATTCTTTCAATTTATAGAGTGTCTATGCAGCTCTGTGTTAGAAATGCCTAACTACTGGCAAATTTTGGGGTTTGAAAAAAACTGAGGAGAGGACCAATGAGGCAGAGCCTGTAAGATACAGAGCACTGCTTGTGGTAGAATATCATGTTTGTGTTTCTGTAATCAAAGTGTCTTGAGCAACATCAGTTTCCTAATCACTACAAGCTGGAAAAAGTGAAGCTGGAAAATGAAAAAGTGGATAGAGAAGTTTTTCCCCCTCTTTCACAACATCAGAATGAAGGGTCATCCTTGAAACTGATTGGCAGATGACTTGGGAGGAACAAAAGGAGGTGCTTCTTCACACAACCATGGTTCATGACCACTAGCTAGAATAGCTTTGCAAGAAGATTGAACAAATTATGGAGGACAGGTCTATCAAGGACTTCTGATCATCATGGCTACATACTACCTTGAGATTCAGCAGCAGTATGCCTCTGAATACACGATGCAGGTAAAGAATGGTCGGAGAGAGGTATGCCTATCTCCCCTGCTGAAAGGCATCCCAGGGCCGGCTGATGTGCTACTACGGGAAACAAGATGCTGGACTGGATAGACTTTTAACCTGATCCATCAGGGCTGTTCTTATGTTCTTTTGAAGAAGTTTGGAAGATTTGGGCCTCTCTCCAAAAGGGAGATCAAGACCTTTAGCCCAAATATTAACTTGTAATTTAAAAAAAAAACCTCTATTCCGGGAAACCTGAGGTTCCTCAAGGAGAAGATCAACCTGTCCTAAAAGGATTGGGTACCACTGCCAGTCTTCCCTTGCAATGTGCAGCTGCATTATTTGGTGTCCCCTACTCCTGAAGGGTGATGGTAGAGCTGAGCAGCACTGTGTAAACCAGATAAGACTGAAAAAAAATGCCAGAACTGTAAATTGCAGAATCTTGTTGAAAGTTATGGGAGGAAAGGGAAGGAAGGAAGAGTTCACAGCATTAAGAAAAATGATAAACATACCTGAATGCTATCTGCAGGTCAACAAGAACCTACAAGTTTATATTAAAAATGGGAACAGGCAGAATTATTAAAAACTGAAGTCTGCTGCAGGGTGAAATATTCCCCAAGAGACTTAATGTTAAGTTCCAAAAGAGGGGATATTAAGCTATGCTGAATAAAAGCATTCCATTATAGGGCTAAAAAAAATACAGAACACAGGTAGCGGATCCACCTTGTACCTTCTAGTTGTTGGCAACACCAGTTGCGGACTTACCATTAGGTTCGATGGGGCAAATGTCTCAGGTGCAAGCCTCTAGGACCCCACCGAAGCCTCTCTGGGGCTCCCGACTGGTCGGAAACTTTGCTTCCGGTTTTCCGGAAGCACAGTTTATAGCATCAGGGAATCTTAAGAGAGACTTCACCAATGCAGCTCTGGGTTGCATCACGTGAGACTCAGTGAGCCTCAGGTAAGTAGGGGGGCAGATTTTAGTGCCAGCGGGATGGCGACAGCCCATGGAGGGGTGCCATCGCAGACTTTTGCCCCAGGTGCAGGGCTGGGGAAGTCCACCACTGGGCAACACACTTTCTTCAAGAAAGCAAAAAATACAAGCATCAGTGGTTCTCCATGCTTGAGAGGCAAGCTGACCAGAAACTCTTTTTTTTTGGAGTTTGATTCACTTACATTCACTTTTTTCCCTATGGTGTGTTGCACTTGCTGAGAGGAAAGAACTAAGGCTCAGCAATAAAACTGCTATGAATAAATAGGCCACTTGTATCAGCAAGCCATATAATATGCTGAGAACTACACGCAAGGAACTATGACTGATAAAATTGGTAGTCCTAAGAAATACTAAAATCTCGTACAAAGGATTGAAGTTACCAAGGGTGCACATTTTATTTCCTTACCTACTGGATAAGCTGGTTCCAGAAAGAGAATTCCAGAATGATCAAGGTTAATGGCAGTCTGCAGGACCAGAAGTCTCCCAACCCATGTTAAACAGGGTTAGGGGGAAGGGCCAGCACACTGCCAGCACCACTAAAACTCAAAGCCTCTCATGGGAGTTCGTGCAATGGTAACAAGGAAGACTGAGATAAGGTTCATCAACTCTCTTAAGAGGCAACAGGCAGCCCAAATGCAACATGTCAGGTCCATCACTGGTACCAAAAGGCTGGCATGTAGGCACAAGTTCCTCAAGTCAGCCTGTGGGAATAGCTCAGAAAGCAAGAGCTACCAAGCAGGCTACTATTCATATACTACATATTCAGGGTTAATATGGTTCCTCTATATCAGGGGTAGGCAATCTACAGCTTGCAGGCCAAATCAGGCCTGTCACCCAAAGTCATCCATCCCACAGTCAAATGTTGGGGGTGGGCAGAGGAGACAGCTGCCTATCCTGGTCCCCTTTCCTCTTTGGTTCAGCTGTCTCACCATCCCCACAAACAGAAGGAAGGAGCAAGTGAAGGAGAGCTGGCAATAGTTTGGCACTATTTGCCAAAGTTCAGAAATCTCTGACAGGCTACCTCTGACTTAATGGGGCAGGAAGATGCTCATGCAGCCTTCCCCGCCAGCCTTGAGCTTAATCCCAGGTACACGCAGTCCAAGAGTTCTCCACCGTCAATAGATCCTGGGCAGGCAGGCACAAGGCAGCAGTGCAACCTCCTGAGCTGCTGCTTTCATCCAACTTTTCTCACAAGTTCTTGGTTCTTCCCCCAGTAATGGACGGACAAAGACCCACCCACATTTCCTTCCAGGACCGGTCATCCTTAACCTGAGTTGGGGGCGAGTCCAAGACCACCCATGGCTCCTTGCTCCCTTCCAGCTACAAGCCTAGGCAAAGGCAGGTACATGTCTCCACCATGGCCATGTTTATTTACTGCAGCAGTCTTCAAACAAAAACAAAGCGTCCTTCCCATCCCAAGCAGCTCTTACCCTTCTCCTGCTTTATTTTTCACCCATGTGGGCTTAGGGACACTCTGGGTAGTCGTGTCTATGGTCTGACATCCTGGTGCAAAACTTTAGGCTAATAGATGCAACGGCCCAGAGCATCCTATGCCCACATGGGTGAAGAAAGAAGCAACAGAACAGTAGAAGATGCTCTCAGAGGGGAGGAATTTGGACGAATGCTGGACCTGGCCCATGGGCCAGGGTTTGGCAAGCCCTGATTTACTGTATTTACAAACTGATTTATTTCCCCTAAGTGTACTGAGGCATAATATCACATTACAAACAGTATAGACACAAAAACCTCATGAAACAAGACCACCTTAGAAAACATCATATTAAAAGTCCCCCCAAAAGGAAAAAAGAACCAGCCGCAATCAATACTTAGGAAAAGGGCAGGCCCATAAAAATCAACCAGCATAAAAGCCCCAAGTATCCAAAACCCTGCACTCAGAAGGCTAATCTTTAAAAAAGGCATCTTTAGGCCCTTCCAGAAGGCTTCCAAGGAGGGAGCAGTTCGTAAGCTGAGAGGGAGGGAATTCCTAAGGGTGGTTTACAGTAATAGAGGCTGCTATCTTAAACTCAAGCAAGTTTGTTCTACTAATTGTATTACAGTAGTGCAGTAGGGGTGCAGAGGGGTAGGGGAGGAAGGAATGCCTCATTCCCTCCCCACTGCCCACTGCAGCCCCTCACCCCAGCCAGTGCTCCAGATGCTGGGCCGGGAGGCGGATTGCTGAGCACCGTGCATGGGGCTGCCACAGCCACTGGGGTTCAGTCCAGCCTTCAGCAACTACAACCACTGGAGAAGATTCCCAGGCCGGAACTGCCTCTGCCCAAGGGCTGGGAATAAGTTCACAACCAGGAAGGCAGGGCAACCAGGGAGCATGCGGGGGGGGGGGGTTTCTCATCTAGTAATTGCCATTGAGAGTCCGTAGACACTCCCTGGGCAATGGTCAAGTGCTATTGAGCCTGCCTCCTTTGCACCCCCTCATGCACATTTGGCCACATCTGCAGAAGAAGGTTGCATCTGATTCCTGTTCTATATCCAAGATACCTCTGAAAAGGGAGGAAATAGAAATCTGTAGGGACCAAGCAAAGGCTTTTGTCCGGAGCTATTTCTCAGGCTACTGCCCAAAGCCATACAAATACTGCACTGCACTTCCAAGGGAGTTATTTGCAGTGGCTACAGCAGGTGTTCCTAGCAAAACAATGGAAGCAATGGAGGTTATATCTGTATTACAAGATAAAGGTCCCATGTTTTATTTCCAGAGGTCTTTAATATAGTGACAAAATAAGAATAGCAAAAGCTATTGGCAATCAGGATCCAAAAAGCAAGGAGGTGATGAATACAATGCAAGCCTTTCAGGTCCCCCATTAGATGTCCCAGTGGCGATGCTTACCTTGGCAACAAGTTTCTAAGGGAGTGAAGCAACTCCATCCTATGAAAAGCTCCCGAAGCCATCATCCTCTGTTCACAAATAGCTGTGATGTGGCCCATGAGCAGGCAGGGAAAAAGCTGGAGATACTACACTTCATGGTGGTAGGGTAGTCTGATTTATTTTCTATACAGAGACAAGTGTGAGGAATACCTAATCATTTTGAGTCCTTGCAGACATTGGTCTATCTATATCAAACAGAAAGAATGTTCACAGTAGCTTCCATTTTGCAGTCCTACCAAAAAAGCAGGTATTTAAGAGGACAAGAGGTTTGGATTGCTTTCATGTCTGGATGCCAAGCCCAATAAAATACTTCACTGAAGTATGCAAAAAATTCTATGTAGTCATGCTGTAAGCTCTAAAAAGGTTTTCAGCAGATGCCGCTCAGGACAAGAGCCTGTCAAGGTCAAAGGGAGCAGCTCCCTCACAGCCCAATCCTATCCACACTTTCCTGGGAGTAAGCCCCATTGACTCTAATGAGGCTTACTTCTCGGTAGACATGCATAGGATTAGGCTCTAATTTGTTTGGTCACCCTGCGCCATCTGAGAAAGATGGGAATGAGACACCTACTCCAATTGAATTCTGCATGTTCCCTATATAGGACTGTAATGCAAATTACTGTTTACCTGCATTCTTTTACCCTTTAGCCATGCTATATATAGTTGCTTCCCAGCAACTCCCATCTTAATTATAAGTACTTATCAACTAGAGTCCAGATTAGTCTAATGAAATGTGCTTTAGTCCACAAAGCTAATGACAGAATCATATTTGTGCTCTCCTTCCTTCCTAACTGCAGCATGCATGAAGTTATCCCTGTAAGCAAATTAGAAGAGACTGGTACAAGGTCACCCAGTGAGGTTCATAGCTAAATAAGAATTCTTGGTGTTAATGGACTGAAAATTATGGGAAATGCACAAGTTTATGCACCAGTTTGAGAAAGTGGCAGATATTCATCATATAAATGCCAACATTGAATGAGTATCTTGGAGTTGGGAAAGAGAAAAGATCCTTAAGATTTGCTGCAAGTTTTCAAAATTTAACCAAAGTTTGCCACAAGCCAAAATGTTAACATTTAAAATGTTCTGTGTTTTAAAGGCGATTCTGTAACCCAAAAGAATAATTACAGGCACTGTATACACAAAAAAACATAATGAGGTACTCATAAATATAAGTGATAATATCTGGATAACGTGGCAAAAGGAATCATCCACATATAAATTCTGGGGAAAAGATGGTGAGTTCTGGTATTTTTACCCATTGTAAACAGTGTTTAGAACAAGGATTGTACACAATTGCAATCAACATATGAAGTTGCCTTATACAAAGTCTGAACACTGATCTATCTACTGTAGTACTGTCTACACTAGCTGATACTAGCTCATCAAGGTCTGAAGCAGATGTCTTACCCAGAGCTTGTTAAATGGAGATGACAGGCAATCTTGCTTCTGCATGCAAGGCATGTGCTCTGTAACTGAGCTATGGCCTTCCAATCCCTCAGATTGACAGTACACCGACCTGAGGCAAAGGACAACTACAACAGTTATTCTGCTGCTGTGTTAACAGCCCAATCCTATCCACACTTTCCTGGAAATAAGCCCCATTGTAATGAGATTCAGGCTGCAATCCTAACCACATTTTCCTGGAGTAAGCTCCATTGAACAAAATAGGAACCTGGTTAGGATTGTGCCCTTACTTGAGTAGACATGCATAGGATTGGGCTGTCAAGCGTCTACTTTGTAGGCATTATATTGTATATAAATAACCCTTTTTAACATACACAGGACAGATATATAATCCATAAACAACAACCAGTTTCCTGGAACCGGCAGAAAACCTACAATTCCTTGAAGGTTTTTTTAAATTTTCATAGCTATATCTATACTTTAGTCATGCACACTGGACTACGTGCAAGACTAAATATACTACATCTTGCCTGTTTCAAGAGACATCTTTACCCATAATCCCAGAGAACTCCAGAAAACTTAAGACTTCTGAACAAACATGCATAGGATCAGGTGGATGCATGTTGGGCAGAAATTAATCCAAACTAAAATATGAATTGCCACTTTAATGTTATGTCCCTTGACTGATATAGGCAGCTTTATTTCTAAGATGCGGGGGGGGGGGGAGTGGAGGACTGCCAAAGAAAAATGTAATATAAAATATTTAACACAGTACAAGTCCAGCCTATTTGTACAAGGATTTTTTATACACGAATTTGACTCAACAAGAATGGCCCTTGCAAATGAGAAGGAATGTGCTGATCCCTGGAGAAAGGGAAAAATGCATCCCTTTAAAATCAGTTTTAAAAAAACCTGGACAGTCCTTTAACAATAGCCTCCTTAAGAGAGGGCAGCAGGCTGACAATTCATCAATCCTCCTCTCTCCAGCATGACCCTTCCCTTCCCCAAGCAGTGAAAGAAATGTGATCACTTTGCATTGGTGAAGGGAAAGGGGCTGAGTGAAGTGCCTTTATAAGTGCTTAGAGGAGGACTGATAGATGATTGTCTTCTTAAAGACTCTTATCTTACATCACAAAGGTCAGCAAGGCTGTTTTTAAATCGCCAGAGCAAAGAAACTTTGTCTTTTAAATGGATTTGCTATAGTGCTATAGTTTTTTGCCATCCAAGTGAATAATGAGGCTCAACCTGTATACACCAATTAATACAAGAGTTACTTCCCAGCTTTTCAGTTACTGTTAAAGTTGGACTCAGATTTATCTAAGCAATTCACAGTTTAAATTACAACACCTCTTATGCAGATAGAATGCTTAGCAGTTCTATTTTAGTGCAAAGTTGCAGCACTTAAAAATGGTTTTATTGTTTTTACCTTTTCATCTTTTCATTTCAATGTAAGCCACCTTGGGCACCCTCTTGTTGGGGGGAGAGGGTTTAAATACTTTAAATAAATAAATACTGCTGGAATTCACTTCCCAGATATGCCAAGTTCCAGAAGTGTGTCAAAAGAATTGCATAGGAAAATATACTCTTTACCTTTATTCCCATAGGATTTTACTAAAGATTAGAGAGAGCTTTACAGGAGTTTGTTAGTCTTTCAAATGACATATTTCATGAAGCTGCAGAACTAGATCTGGCAAACTGGTCAGCTGACTGGTCAAATATTATCAACTTGACCCCCTATCGGATTGCACTCAGATGCCCCATGAAGCCATCCATGATTCTGATGATGGTTAAAGAACTGGTCTGAAACCTGTGTAATATGAGCACCTTTAAAAACTGGCCTTTGGCTTTGTTACAGTTGCTGCACCTTCACTTTACCTCTGCTTTTTAACTGTAGATTGTCTACACTGTAGCGGCATAAAAACCATGAACTGTTCCATGCATTCAAACATTGCCAAACCCTGTCAAAAATGATAATAAATTATGTTTATAAAGCAGACTATTATGAAACAATGAAATTCATTTGATTTTCTAAAGAGCGAAAGAATCAAACATGCTTGTGTCTGAACCCATCTTGCTCTCAGTTGTGCTTAAAAACTGAGCTGCTGACACTGGACGGGTCAAATGCCCAACCCCGTCTCTAGACAATGTTGTCTCATTTGCCCTTTCCAGGCACTTAAACGACACAGAGGCCTCTCTGCCTCGCGCGCAGGCTTACAGATGGAGCAGGCGCCCCAGGTCCAAGCTCGGCCTGATGCAGCACTTTAGCACTGGCCACCCAAGATCAGTTCTGGGGCTCGCAGGGGCTGCGCGCTGAGCACTCGCCTTGCGCGGACAGCCAACGAGGGGGCAGAGGAGCCCCTTCTGGTTAAACCAGAACTGGAGAGCCCTCCGGCTTCTCTGCAGCGCCACGGGCGCTCCCCCTGCCAGCCCCTCCCCGCTGCAGGCGGCTGGCTGCTTGCGCGCCGCAGGCTGGAAAGGCGAATGCGCCTGGAGAGGAGAGCGGCTCCCCCGCAGCTCACTGGAACTGGGCAGACAGGGGAGGGGCGCGGCGTGGCTCGCCCTCGCCACCCTCCAAGAGGCGCACGGGGTGGGGAGGGGTCCCCGCACGCCGCGGCAGCCACAGCAGCATTGTTCGCAGCGAGACGGGAAGCCAAGAACCAGACAGTACCAGTCCAGACTGGAACAGACCCTCCTCCCTCCACCAGCAGCAGGCACTCTGAACTCCGCGCGATGCCGCCGCCCACAGCGCAGGGCTGGAGGAGAGCCCGCTGGCTGGCTGGCGGGCTCCCCCACCCCCGGGAGGACGGGCAGCTGGTAACGCGCACACATCCAGGGGATCTGGAGGGGAAGGGGCAGCGCTGCTGCCATGGAGGATGCGGAGCCGGAGCTCCACCTCCGCCGCCTCCCCAGGCGCGCTCATTGGGCCACTGGCGGCAGCGGAGGTGCCGCGGGAGGGAGGCTGTTTGGAGAGGGAGGGAGCCTGCGTGTCACTGTGTCTGGAAACGCGGCGTGCGCGCCCCGACGAAGCAGGCTCGCGAATGACAGACACCGCGGGCCACGTTTCCCCTCTGCACAAGGAAGAGCGTGGCAGGAGGGGCACTGCGCTCGGCTCGTGCTTTGGGAACTGCCCCTTACTGGCGCCAAAGCGATGAACCTCTCCCGCAGTTCCAAAGAAGAGCCCCTGCCCCCCTATCCAAGGGGGCAGCTGAACAAAGGGCAGCTAAACAACTACACACTGTGCGCTACTGCAGGGTTTCTCAACGAGTGGTACTCGCACCACCTGTGGTACTTGAGGTCTCTGGCAGTACTCGTGGGACCCCCAGACCCCTGCCACCTGCTAGCAAGACCAGCAGGTCTTGCTATACACAATGCAATACACAAGCAGCAGTAGGAGGCTAGGGCTCAGCGGGCAGATCTCCATCATGTACTTTTCACACACTCAAAAAAGCCTTCCCATCTGCCCTGGGCCTCTTACTGGTGTTTGTCATGGTGTGACTAGCCTCCCAATCCAGAAGTAACTGGTGATGTCATCATCACAAGTTACTTCTGGTGGTGGGGCATGCAAAATGGTACAGTGGGGGGCAAACATTGAGAAACACTGCACTACTGCAAACACACCAGTACACCCACTCTGTATGTGCCTAGCCCTTTCACACATGAGTAGGTGCCAACAGGAGCACAGGATTTGGGCTGAAGGTATATCAGACTGAAAAAGACCCAATAACTGCCCTTGTATTCCTTGTAACCACAGAGCCTCATGAATGTTAAGATCAGTACTTCTTTCCAACAGTTCAACTGATTTGAAGTATGAATTCTAATGCATATTATTGATGACGACTGCACAACTGAAAAGTGGCAGCAGAAGGCAAGGATGTGATCTTGGATATGTGGCTTTACACAGCTAAACTGCATCTCCTTTTCCCTGCAAAGGCAGATTTTTGTCACCTTGGTACCCTGTCCAAGGAAGTCAGTATAGCCTAAATGGGATTTTCTTTTGATCTCACAACAACCCTATGAGCTAGGTTAGGCTGGAAAATCACTGACTTGCCCAATGAGGAGTGGGAATTTAAATCAGTGCTTTCTACATATAAAGCCATCACACCACAGTGGTAGTCAGGAATCCAGCTGGCTCAATAACTGCCATTTCACTAACCAAGCCACACCAAAAGAAGCAGTTGAACTCTTTGTCACTTGCACACAAATATAAAACCTTCAAATTCCCAGGCTCAAGCCACAAGACTCTTCCACCCAACACTGGTAAATCAAGAACCAACCAAGGAACTGCCCCCACCTGGAAGGAAGAGAATCCAATCTACAAGTGTGAGATATATGCTATATATGCTTGTATATGCTCATGATGATCACAAAATAAATCCGTTCTGTCTTAGTATGCTTGAACCACCCATTACTCCCAAATCAGGGTGAGTTTTCTCAACTTTTCCATGAATGCTTAGGGTCAAAGTGGGGATTCTATCTTGCCTGCACAAAACTAGGGGACCCTATTTACTCCAGGGTAATTAAAGTACAACAAAGATGTGTTCTTGTGAGAATGGTGCCACTTCATCACAGACTACTATGAATATGGGAGAGAGACACCAACCCAGGCAGATTACTCCATTCCCTTGATGCCAAGACGGGTCTTAAGACAGACATGCCCAGGAAAAGACATGCCCAGAAAAAGACAGCTGAATGAATTCACATCCAATCAAGAAGGGAAACTGCTTGTTTTTTTTAAAAAGAGAGCAGGTGTCATAATATGTGCCCAACACTACCTTCCTATCAAGAATCCTCTAACCACAAACAATGTATGCAAGATTCTCAGATGCAAATATAGCAGATGTGAACCTCCTAGGAGAGGCAACACCTGGCCCTCTGCTCCCTTGTTTGTAGCTACTACATGTGATCTTCCTATGTAGTCTGGCAACATTGGTAGGCTTGACAGAAGCATCTGAGTGTTAGACACCACAGCAAAATCTTTAACTACTCCTTGCTGACACCATCTACCAAAACAGTACAAAGAAAGGACATCAAAAGATAGCATTCCATGCTCAGAAGGTCCTTAGGAAAGCACCAGAGGACCCTAAACTCCATTGTTGGTGGTCTCTCTCTCTCTCACACACACACACACACACACACACACACACACACACACACACACACACCAGGCCTGTGGTCAGGATTCTAGAGATGCGTGGGTGACTATTTTTTCAGGGTGGGCAATTATGTCGGGTGTATGTACTGGTGTACAAAACTGAAGGATAAGTATGGAGAAACATCATAAATGCAAGAGTGGGCAACCTGCTGACTCAGGTTCCCCAAAAGACTGGGGAAAGTGCTGCCTCCTGTGCCATGTCACCAGCTCTTCCTCATTGTTACCAGTCCAGGCCTGGCTGCTGCCCTGAGCGATTCTCCAGGGAAGCCTTCCCTTATTGGGGAAGGAAGACACAGACCACAAAACGCCATTCCCCCCAGCGAGTGGCCAGGCGGCGGGCGGGCGGGCAGGAGGCTCCCAGGGAGAAGGGCTGCTCTGTCCTGGGGGACCAAGAAGGGTCTCCTCTCACACTGTTCTCCAGGCAGGTCAAGGGGCCGCTCCCCTGGAGCCTTCGCAGGAACCCCGCCCTCGACAAGCGTTCAACTGCCGCTGCTGCTGCTTCCCCCGGCTTAGCACCATGAACTGACCCAGTTTGGAGGCAGCGGCAGCCACACAGGCGGTGGCGGCGGCAGCACAGAAACGGCCGCCGCCTCCCACTCCCCTCCGCGGGAATCCGCCATGTTAGAAGAGCCGCCGAGCCCCCTCTCTGCCATGTTCTCATCTGGGGCTGCTCGTCCACCCCAGCGCTTCCCCGCGGCCGCGAGGGCGAAGGCGGCAGAGCCACCCGGCAGCCCCTTCCTGCTCGCCCAGCCAGCCGAGCGTCCGCCATGTTAGGGCAGAGAGCAGCTGCCATCGCTCTCCTTCCAGGCACACACACCGCTCGTGTGGAAGGGAGCCCGGGACTTGGTCGCCTCCTTCACCCCGAGGAAGGGGGGCGAGGAGACCGGAGCGCCGCCGCCATATGGGACGGGAGACTTCCAGAGGCGCGCGCGCCCCAGTGCCATCAGCTGGGAGTGGGGGAGGAGTGGAGCCCCCTCACGCCTCCCCAACGAGCCGCCACCGACCGGCCTCCTTTGGGGTCTGTCAATGGAGACGTGACCGAGGGGGCCCCACCAAATCACGCCTTCCTTCCCCGGCGCGGGAAGACCCTCTGACAGCGCACCGACTTCGGGCCCTTCCCTGCGCCTCTCCGGCACAGCAGTGAGCCACCCACCCCCAGGAAAGGGGCGCCCTCGCCCCGCGCCAAGACACCTGCGCGGCGCCCCCAGTCAGCCGGCGAGAGCGCGCGGAAAGGCTGCCCGGCGCCTGCCCTCTCCTGCGCTTTTACACACGGGCGCCTCCAGAAGCCTGGCGCTGGCCCTGCGGCCGCTCGGCGCCGCGAGAGGACCCCGGGCTGCCTCTCCACGCGCTTTTACGCACAGGCGCCCCGAGCCAGCCAGCCAGCCTCCCTCCCCCGCGGCTACTCACGTGCGACAACGGCCCGAAAGATTTGGTAAATCGTCTTCTCTTTTTCGGCGGAATTTTTAAAGAGGGATGTGGGAACCTACAGCAGAAATTCGGGAGGCGGCAAGGGCGCCTTCCAGGGCCATAGGCTGCGGGGGCGGCCGGTGGAAAAGCGCAAGGCTGCGCGGGCTGCGGTGCACGAGAGCCGAGAAGGAGACGGAGGGCCGGAGAGGAGCAGGGCGCGGGACCGTGAGGAGAAGAGGCAGCCGGGGCCGGAGAGAGCGCCGGGGACACCGCGACAGGCACGAAGCGCAAGCAGAGGGGGTGGCACGGGAAGAAAGAGGAAGGAGGGCCGCCGGCCGGCCTTTTATTGGGGGGCGGGCTCGAGGAGGGGCCACGCGTCACAAGCGTGTCGGGAAGGAGGCGCCTGCCGCCAGCCGAAGCGCCTCTCCCTTCCCAACGCGAACCCGTCTTCCTCGGACTGCGCATGGCCGCAGAAGCGCCTGTCAGTTCGGGGTCCCCAGTTGCTTCAGCCAGGGACGGGAGGGGAGGCGGAAAGGGGCCTGCCTGCTGCCGGCACCATTGAGACCGGGCCCGGCCCAGGCAGACCGCGCTCTGGGAGCTGAGACCCAGTTCTAGGTACGCCTGCTCAGAAGTAAGCCTCCTTGTGTTCAGTGGGCTTCCTCCCAGGTGAGTGTGCCCAGGACTGCAGCCTGGGGGCCCACTCCTAGCCAGTATGCCAGCGCAGCCATGGCGACGCCCTGCATGCTGCGGTGGGAGGCAGGCGCAGAGGCCTCATGTTTGCTGCTGCACTGGTGCTGGCCAGTTGGCTAGGATTGGGCCCGAAGGCCCAGTCTTGGGCTGCATGTGCAAAGCACGTGTTCTGTGTCACCTTCTCCCGCTTGGATTATTCCCAGAAGTGATGATCAGTGAAAAGAGCGGCGCACCATGTCCAGGATGGGCTTCTTTCTCACTTCTCCCACGTTAAAAACCCACTCCACTCCTTTCAGGCTGAACCTCGGGGCCTTTGACAGCTGCATCATACACTAAGACCCACCAGGCACAATTTTCCAAAGCAGATCTAGCTTTAGGTCAAGTAATACTTGAACTGTTGAATTTTTGCCTATCGTGTGTGCGCTGGGCTCGCTCTAGTGTATGTGTGGGGCGTTGCGTGTGCTGAAAGGGTGATAGTCTTATGCAGAGGGAGAGAGTGTTCTAGGACAGTGTTTCTCAACCAGTGGTACTCATACCACCAGTGGTACTTGAGGTGTTATCTGGTGGTACCTTCAGGACCTTGAGACCCCTGCTGCCTGGCAGCGAGACCAGCAATGTAACATGACAAGCAGCAGTAGGGGGCTCAGCTCAGTGGGCAGAGCTCCAGAGTGTGCTTTTCATGTACTCAAGAAAGCCCTCTTGTCTGCCCTGAGCCTCTTATCAGTGTCGGCCATGTTGCATGTGGCCTCCTGATCTGGAGGTAACTGATGACAACAAATTTCAAATTTCAAATTTTCAACCAACTTCCGGTGGTACTTCCAACAGATGGACCATGCAAAGTGGTATGGAGGGAGACGAACGCTGAGAAACACTGCTCTAGAAATGCTGTGCACTTTGTGCAGCCCAAGCAGCCACTGACCTTTGAATGTTGTTGTCAAAAGCTGCCTTTACTGGGAGTATGGGAGGGCCAAGCCTCTTCATAGAGCTGATAAAGGTAAAGAGCCTCCTGTCAAGGAAAAAAAATGGCAATTGTATCTGGGGCTAGGGAGCTGTAAGAGAGTATGGTTACAAGTCATAGTAGGTATATGCAAACTCTTGATTTTAGAGGCAGTCTGCCTCTGATTGCCAGATGCAGGGGAGGGCACCAGGGCGCAGGTTGTGTGTGTTGTCTGGTGTGCTTCTTGGGGCATTTGGTGGGCCACTGTGAGATACAGGAAGCGGTACTAGATGGGCCTTTGGCCTGATCCAGCGGGGCTCTTCTTATGTTCTTATGGTTTCTATGTACATGTGAGCTCCTGAACATCTCTCTTTAGAAACTGAATTGAGAAGAGTTCTCCTGCTGCCCTCTGTTCCCAGAATTTTTTCTAAAGGAAATCAAATACCAGGTTGACAGCATGATCCTATGCATGGTTATTTAGAAGACCTATGGTGTTCAGTTGATAGTCCCGGATAGGACTGTACAGTCCTGTAGAATTGTCGCCTGAGGCAACAGCCCTTTGAGGCATCTGAAGCCTTTATGTATGTGTACATCCAGAGCAGGACTGGGCCCTGTTGCAGAGCAACACAGACTAAGGGGAATGAATTCCCCTTATGCCATGTCATGTGAGAACTGCTCTATGGGGTTACTTGGATCTGCGCTACCTAAAGAGGTGACACAGATCTAAGCAGCCCAGTGTAAGGCCAGGCCACTCAGGAGGGGGTTAGGATCCTTGCCCTCTCTCAGGCCTGGTCCTCCTACCAGCCTGCCCGCCTGCCTGCTGCGCACCCTCCACGAGCTCCAGAATGCCTTCATTCCGCCCTCCCCTGCCCTCCACACCCCCCTGTGTCAGCCACTCTAGGCCAGTGTAACTTACCAGAAGTGGCGCAGGGAGGCTGGCCTGTGTCCTTGCACCAGCCTCCCTGACTCTCAAAGAGGTGCAAACATGCCTTATGGCACTTTTGTGACACTCCCGGGTCAGCACAAGGGACTTGTTCTGGCCCAAGGGCAACCCAGGATTGCTACCTAAAACATCCGGTTAAATCCAAAGAAATGTAGTCATGAATAAGCACCATTGAAATTTGGGAGACAAATTTAATTTTGGTGGGACTTAGATCATGACTAACTTTCTTTGGATGTTATAACCTATAGAAAGAAGGATGTGTCACAGGGCGAGCAACATTAATTTGTGTTAATTACTCAAGTATGATTTCTCTGTTAACACTTGCTGTGCGGTTTTCTCACCAAATAATCCATTCTCCTGTCAAGCTTCTTCCAAACCAGTTGCACCCATGTGTTTTCCTATAATTTGAGCAATGTTTATGGCCGTCACCACAGGTTTAATGAATGGCAGGGATTGCATAATTGCATCTGTGTGAGGCTTCTGGATTAGAGCCTCTGCTCTGGCTGACTGGCCCTTTAAGGGAGTCCTGAGAGGGAGTCCTCTCCCCCGCTCAGGGAGAGGGGGTTCCAGCATACTGGTCCTCTTCCCTGGCTAGGCTTTTGCGGTCTGGGTCCTGGGCAAGGACTGTTGGCTGTACAGCCTCCCACCTTCTAACCAGCCCCTGCATCACTGGCCTCCCAGCTTTTGTAGGGCCAGCTACCCTCCCCATAGCTCCTCCCCTTCCTCTCAGGAGAGGTAAAAAGGGCAGTTCCCTAGGAGCCACCCTTCCCTTGGCTTAAAGGCCTCCCTTCTTCCCCTCTGCTGCCTTCCCCTCGCCCTTCCTCCTGCCCTTCTGGCTTCTCTCCTGTCATGTTGTCTGGCTCCCCAGCCCCAGAGCCCTCTCCTGAGGTAAGGCGGGGTCTCGGGTGCAGGTTGGGGACCCCGACAATCTGCTTATTTTGTATTTTATGTTCTTCATCACAAAGATTGTTGGAAATGAGCTCAGATATAATTGCTCAGCCAACCTAAATGGCTGTGGGATATGTCATATGACTTTCGGGCATGGAAGTGCACATATGACTATTTTTATTAAAGTTTTGAAATAAAAAGAAATGTTCATTTAAGAACAAATGGTAAACTGCTATATCACTATGAATCAAAGTTCAGTTCAAGAAAACATTATTGCTTTTGAAGATGAATGTGTGTTGCTGCTCCAATATTAAATAAATGTGATCCCATTCCAAATAAGTTTATTATGTTGTTGCCTTCTCTCTTTAACTGTCACGTCATTAGTTAATCTGGACATCACAGCATAATCATATATCGTATTTTCCCATATAGAAATTGAGGGAGTTGGCAACACACTCTAGTTATGCAGGAACACAGGTGTTTCACTGATAACATGCTAATCTTTTACTACTATTTACAGAACTACCATTGGAGTGAAAGATGTTGGAGCAAAAACGAGTGTCATGACCTCCCAGTGGTAGCCATTGGTACAACACTTAGTAGACATTGGTACACATTGTCCTGTACTGAGCATCCCACGTGGAGCTTGAAACTCTTACATAACAGATGTGAAACTTCAGTACAAAAATGCCAAGAGTGGCATTTTGATTGGCTTAATTTCTACAATGGAGGTTGCATATTTATGTAACACAAGGAAAAACAACAGAACACCAGATTAGAAAACATTCATCTTGCATTACACTAGGAAAATTAAAATTGTTCCATAATTTACAGAACTGAGCTGCAAAGTGAGAGATAAAGGGCGCAATCCTAACCAACTTTCAAGCACTGACTTAGCTGCAATGCAGCCCCAAGGTAAGGTAACAAACATGCCCTTACATTGAGGAGGCCCCCTTGACTGCCTCCCCACTGCAGGATGCTGTGCATGCCACACAGGGGGCCTAATCCTATCCAACTTTTCAGCACTGGTCTAGCTGCAGTTCAGCCTCTGGTGTACCTGGGGGGGCAAGCGGGGCAAATGCACTGGGCGCTGACCCTCCAGGGGCGCCTCAGAGCCCCGCCTCTCACCCTGCCAGGAGGAGCGCCCAGGAGCGCTGCGAAGAGGCAGCTTGCTGCCTCTCCGTCAGTGCCTGGGCGCCGACTGAGCCACCCCTCCCCCCTCCTTTATAAGAGGATAGGAGACAGGTGCCCTAGAGGGGCTCTTATGCTCTAGGGCCCCCATCTTTCTCCTCCTATAAAGGAGGAGGGGAGGGTGATCCAGTCAGCGCTGAGACGCTACCTAGGAGGCAGTGTCTGGCTGCCTCCCAAGACTGCTCCTGGGCGCCCCTGCTCTGCCTCTGAGGGTGTCCCTCGGGGGCACAGCGGAAGTGGAGCGTGCCCCCTCCAATGTTGGAGGGGACACGCACCGCTTCCCAACCAGGTCGTCCTACTCCGCCACTGAGGGCATGCCTCAGGCAGAGCGGAAGCGGCGCACGTCCCATCTGACTTTGAATGGGAAGCACACCGCTTCCCAGCCGGGTCGCCCTGCTCTGCCTCTGAGGGTGTCCCTCAGGGGCAGAGCGGAAGCAGCGCGCGCCCCCTCTGACGTTGGAGGTGGTGCGTGCTGCTTCCTGGCCCCCATGGATCCTTCTGCGCAGCTTACAAGCTGCACAGAGCACTGCAGCAGTCTGGGGGCGCTGGGAGCAGCCCCAGACCACTGTCATGGAGACCCCTGTGGCACAGAAGGCTGCCTCCTCCGTTCCCCCTTGTTTTCAAAGGGGGAACGGAGGAGGCAGCTGCATGGAAGTAATTGCGGTGACGATGATGTCACCGCAGTTACTTCTGGGTCACGTGTGGGGGTGGAGAAGGGGGGCAAAACAGGGTGTGGGGGCGGAATTCTGGGGGTTGCCCCAGGTATGGGGACCCCCAGGAACGTCACTGAATTCAGCCCCAAGACAAGGGAACATATTTTCTCTTACCTTGTAGAGGTCTCCATAACTATTCTCCCACCACAGGATGCAGCGCAGATCCCATTGGCACGGCTACATCAGAGCTGCAAAGTTGGATAGGATTTGGCCCTGGCACAGCTATGTCAGTGCTAGAAAGTTGGTTAGGATTGCGCCCATAGTCATACATTTGAAGATTATGGGATCCAAATTAAGCCAAGTATTTTTGTTTCATCTACAATAAAGTATGATAGGATTGCAACAGTAAAGTTCATTTCCATGAACCATGATTAGTACCAAACACACCTGAATGCATATCTCATGGTAAAATCCTGAGAATCTGAATTTTCCATTTAAAAGTTATCTTTTTTCTTCTTGAGCTACAAATTACAAAATCTCATTGTAAAATCATTGAAAACTAGTTGACATAAACCAGTGGGGTTGCTAGGGTGGGTGAGGATGGACTGCAACTGGTAACACCTTTGGGGTAGGTGACAACACTAGGGGCCAAAATTGTGGGAACTGTTTGGAAAATTTGTATTTATGAATAATACCACAATGTTATACATCATTGGAAAAGTAATTTAATACAGAATGTAATGAAACAAACTACGTTGAATTATCTGTATTCTATGAAATATTACAGCCAAAGAAAATACAATTGCCTTATGTAACAAAAAGTGGATTTCTTTAACTCAAAACTGACCATTGAGACCAATTGTTCCGAGAGCGAATGAGGTGATATTGTAACACAGCATGGAACCAATAAGATGTTAGTATGAGTCAGCTCTCATTTCCATGTATCAGAGCTAACACTAGAACACCTATTCAGTTGTGTGATGGTCATCAAGTTGGGCATTCTATTGTTATCTGGAGTTTCATAAAGCTCTTTAGTGTCTTGGTGACTGGTGTTTCCTTTGTGCTGTGCAGTGGCATAACTAAGGCACCAGGCACTCGGAGGCACAAAAGTTTTTTACATACTAAAAAAATCAATTTAACACACACCCCCATTGCATCCAGAAAGTGGTCTAAGGTGTGAGGAGGCCACACAAAGCCTCCCCAGGGGGAGTGTGGGTTGACACTCTCTCAAGGAATGGTATGGCATGGTATGGTATGGTATGGTATGCATGGTATGGTATGGAATGGTATGGCACATACAGAGTTTCTGCCACCACCTTAAAGCTTAAATTACAGAAGAGCTGTAGTCATTAGATGGACAGGGACACAAGAGGGAATTTCAGGCATTAGGGTAAAACAAACTGACACACAGCTCAGTCCTATGCATGTCTACTCAGAAGTAAGTCACATTATAGTCAGCGGGCTTACTCTCAGGTAAGTGTGGATAGAACTGCAGCCACAGTCCATAAAACAATATTGGAAAACATTGTAATTAAGATATCAGCAGGCATGAAACCAGTACATCAAGACTTTTCTTCTTAGGGGAATCTCACATTTTTCACACTCTCAGCAATAAGTATAAAGTAAAAGTAGGGTTACACATTACAAGGAAAACATAGGATTGATAATTTTTCTTGCGATAACTTCTCACTATTGCAATAGGCAGTGGCATAGCTAAGGGGGTGCAGGGGGTAGCAGTTGCACTGGGCAACAAGGTTTAGGAGGGCAACAAGCTGAGCTTGACACTAGTGTCCAAAACTGTGAAAAAATTGATATGTACGAATAATACCATTATGTTATACATTATTGGAAAGATAATTTAATGCAGAATGCAATGAAACAAACCTCATTGGAATATCTGTATTCTATCAAAAGTTATAGCCAAGTAACCAGAAAATGAAAACACAACTGCCTTATGGAAGTGGATTTAAGAAAAGTGGATTTTCTTAAAACTGACCTATGAGACTGATTGTTCTGAGAGCCAATGAGATGTTGTTATGATATAACATGGAATAAGTATGTTCCATGTTGTTTGTGATTCACCTTATTCATATGGTGTTAATATGAGTCCACTGTCATTTCCATGTATCATAATACAGTTACCCTGCTAACTAGGTAAAGAGGCACTTTTTTCCAGGGGTGTTCATCTTATATTTAGTAGGGGGAGAATAACTGCCCCTTTTCAGCCCAGCACAGTGTCTCTAACCCAGTGATTTTCAACCTTTTCCATCTCAGGGCACACTGACAAGACGCTAAAATGGTCAAGGCACACCATCAGGTTTTTGACAATTGACAAGGCATACCATGCTGTCAGTGGGTGGGGGAGAGGCTCACATCTCCCATTAGCCCTACTAATAAATGCTTTTCCCCCAAATTCCTGTGGGATACCTGTGGACCACTTGCGGCACACCAGTGTGCCACAGCACAGTGGTTGAAAATGGCTGCTCTAACCAATAAGGGGCACACTTTTAATTTACTTAATTACATTTTATTTTGTTGGGGGGGGGGGGCTACAAAATCTTCTTTGACCCCAGATGGCAGGTAGATGCATTATGCCACTGACTGGGGGGTGGCGGCAGAGCAAGTAGGTGGCGAGCTTCTGGGGGGAGGAGGCTGGTTTCCCTCACTTTTTAAAAGCCTGGGTGTGACAGCACTTCAGGGGCATCATTTTGAACTTGGCACCAGGTTACATGATCATTAGCTATGCCACTGGCAATAGGTGTACTGGGTATAGCTTGGTATCTGTCATGACTGCAGTCAGCTTCTGCTTCTTCTTTCATTCTGTTCCCCTCTTTTCCAACCCAGAGAATAGAAGAAGCAGGAGGGGCTCCTGCAAGTACATCAAGATGGGTGTCCCCCAGCAATCTGCTGCTGGAGGCAGCCACTTCAGTTGGCCTCATGAATGCATTAGGCCAGGTTGTAGTAATACTAGTAAAAATGCCCAATGTTACAACGGCATGTATTGTGGAGGAAGGGACAGGGATGCTGTGTGTGTGTGTCTGTGTGAGCAGTAATGTAGTCCAACAGAACCAGGCCACCTAGTAACAGAAATTTACTAGTTCTGGTAAAATAGTAGATTTAGAGCCAAATCCTATCCAATTTTCCAGCACCAGTGCAGCCATGCCAATGGGGCATGCATTGCATCCTGCAGTGAGGGTGCAATCATGGAGGCCTCCTCCAGGTAAGAGAGCATTTGTTCCCTTTCCTCAAGGCTGCATTGCAGCTGCACCAGCACAGGAAAGTTGGATAGGATTGGGCCCTTAGTAATAGCTAGTGGTAGCTTTTGGCTACTATTGCAGGGTTGTCTTGAAGTGCTGCATTTTACCTTTTTCACCAGAGAAATGAAGAGCAACCCAGGTCCTCTGTCCTAAGGTTGGCTGAAGCTATTAGGCTGCCTCAGTTACCCCAATAGTAATCTCCTCTGCACTTCCACACCCCTCAAAAAGCCTGTGCACCTCTGAGCTTGCTCCTTTTTCCACACAGGCTCTATAAGTAAAACCCAAAGGCCCATTTGGAGGAAGTAGCAAGGTAAGGAGGCCGGCTCCATTGTGGCAGACTGGAAGGAAGCGGCAGGCATCTGTTTGTTGCTTGCCCCCAATCTGTCGCCCAACATGAATGTCATCGTTCACAGAACGGACAGGCCAGCCATTACTCTGTCTCATAAAAGTTCATTGGAGCTATTTAGAATGGACAGTCTGACAGTAAATGTTAGTTCATGGGCCATTCGTGATATGAACAATGAAGTGGTTTCAATTTGTTCATTAGATCCTGCCAACTGTAGATTTTGATGGAAACTCATATCTCTGACACAGTAGAGTGAAGTGCAAAACAAAATGATACCCATTAATTATTAATGACATTTTTGATTTTATACACCAAACAAATATGGGTTGTGTGGTATCACACAACCAGAAATGATGTCATGGCCAGAAGTGACATCATTAAGCAGGAAAATTTGTAACAATCCTAGGTTGCAATCCTACCCACACTTATCCAGGAGTAAGTCCCATTTACTAACATTGTTAAAAGAATATACAGAATAGCTTGTTAAAAGTACAGGTCTGTAATTTCCCCAAATGCAGTCACATACTGTGGTAGCATCAAGTCTAATAGTTGGCTGTCACACAAGCACCTCTGGTGAAAGCGACCTGCCTACTGTAGGGTTCAGCCGGCAGCACCCAAAAAAAGTCGGTCAAACACATTGAGAAGGATCTAAGGAACCAGCAATTGACCATGAGGCTAGAAATCTTGCCACCAATTGCCATGAGTGGAAGCATGTCATGAATGACACATGGATCTCTCCAAGTGCTAGTTGAGGACTGAAGAAGAAGACCTGAAGCACTGGCCAGAATGAAGCTCAGATGGACACATAAATCACTGTTTGATCAAGAATAAGCTTATGGGTTTGGAAGCACGATCCTGCAAGAATCTCTGAAGGAGTGTGGTATGGCTGGTTTTATCAGATGCAACAGAGCAGCCAAATGCCCTAATTAAGGCTGCATTCCTATCCTATTTAAGTCCCATTAAATAGGGCTTACTTCTGTGTAGAAATACATAGGATTGGGCTATAACCAGTAGCGGTTGTAGATGGTATAGCAGAATTGCACCGTACTGGTAAAACTAGATCTTTCAGGCATTCAAGGAATTTGGAGCATAGTTCTGTGGCTGGATAGATGAGAAATTCAAGACATATGACTAGGAGTACATGATTGCTCTAGATCAGGGGTGCCCAAACCCCGGCCCGGGGGCCACTTGCGGCCCTTGAGGCCTCTCAGTGCGGCCCTCAGGGAGCCCCCAGTCTCCAATGAGCATCTGGCCCTCCTGAGATTTGTTGGAGCCCACATTGGCCAGATGCAACTGCTCTCAGCATGACGGCCAACTGTTCGACCTTTCACATGAGCTGTGGTATGAGGGCTCCCTCCATTGCTTGCTGTTTCACATCTGTGATGCAGCAGTGGCAGCAAAGGAAAGGCAAGCCTTGCTTTGTGCAAGGCCTTTTATAGGCCTTGAGCTATTGCAAGACCTTCATTCTTTCATATAAGTTCATCTTTAATAAATTCATTTATGTAAACTTATATAAATTTATTCAAATTTTAAATGTAAATTAATTCTTTTTTTCCCCCGGCCCCCGACACAGTGTCAGAGAGACGATGTGGCCCTCCTGCCAAAAACTTTGGACACCCCTGCTCTAGATGGAAGAAATCAGTTAATTTGCTGGAAGTTGTGGGGCAGTATTACTTGCAGAAGACATTACTGTTGCCTCTGATTGTTGGGCTTGGTTCAGAAAGTCCTTGTGGTTCGGAATCTCTGTTTGCATTTTGTTCTGTCACTATTGGGGTTGCTTGGTTAACCCTCCAGTGTCTCCTATTGTGCATGTAACTGTCTCCTGTTGATGCTGCAAGATAATATGCTCATCACTCTGGACATGGGTGCTATGATTCTCGCAGGCTGCTAGCCCCCTGGCATCTCCATGCATGCTGGATTTAATGCTTTGAAGCTAGATAGTGTTTTGCTCTGTGGTTACAGTATTCTTTCTGTCTTGTAGTGGCTGCAGCCAAAACGGTATTCCTGGAATTGAAGGACTGTATGTGTGAATGGGAGAGTTGTCCTCAGAACAGTATATGTTGATAGCTTTGCTGTGCATTTCTCAGTCCTAATAGGGTTAGATGAGCATCTTCCCCAGATGCAACAGTCATAGGAAACACTGATATGATAGTTGGAATTGTTTGCTCAGCCATTTCATTTGACTGAGGATATCCTGGACTGGAGTTTTATTCCCTAGGACCTTGCAAAGTATGACAGATCTCTGCTGGCAAATGGGATGTGGCAATTCTTGTGGGATGTCACACCTGGCAAAAACAGCTTTCATTGCAGAGATGACAGAATGTGCTGACTTGTCTGGCATGTGCAGGCCTTCAGGAAATGTTGAGAAGTAGACAACTAAGCACTGATATTAGTGTCTCCCAAAGCAAAAAATGTCAACAGCTATTTTATGCCACAGGAGGTAAGGGATTTCATAGGATAGTAAGGATGCCTCCTGAGTGTTTCTTCTTTGCTCTTGACAAACCTTGCATGATTCAATCAGTTCTGTCTTTTAGGACATCTTTAGCCAGTAGGCAATCTGCTCTGCTCCTGCTTTTGTCTTTTAGATGCCTTGGTGTGTGAACTCTAAAGGGGAACAAAGCATTTCTGTATGTGCATTGTTGGGATAATGATCTTGTCACCAACCATCATCAAGCCATCCTGCAGAGAGATAATAACTTCTTTCACAGGCCTGTACAGTCACAACATTGGATCCACCTGCTTCTGCTACTGTGGCGAGTCTGCACACGGGAGTTTAGATAAGGCCAATAACTCAGGATCGGCTGGTGATTTGTTTCAACTTTACCAATAGAGCTGTACTAACCTGACAGACTGTCTTCTCATTTGTATTGTGATCATCTGGTGATATGATGTTTGGCAGGAGCTCTCCTGACAACGTAGCCGCAGTGAGCCTTTGTTCACCTGGAGAGTGTTGAAGGATCACATTATATTTTTGCAGCTGGAGCAGCAGATGTGGGCTTGCAGGGGTCTGGTTTGGGGATTTAGAAAATATTGCTTCAAGTGGCCTGTGACGTGTTTGTAGCACTGCATGTGCACTATAAAGGTAATTGTGAAACTTTTTAGCGGCTAGCACGATGGTAAGAACCTTTCTCTATTTGTGCATTATTTTGCTCTGCTTTAGTCAAGGCTCTTGAGGCTGTCCCACAGCAGGCAGGCTTCCAAACCATCATTGGTTACATCTGTTTGGCTGGTGATTGGTGGGGGTCATAGAAATTGAGTACAGATGCTGTGCATAGTGTCCCTTTCAGATCTTGTAGTGTCTTAGCTTGTTCCCAGGGACACTATCATAGTAATCTCATAGTATCTTGTGGTAATTGCAACAGTGAGGCTATAAGTGCTGCTTCATTTGGAATATACTATGCAAGAAATCTGACCATCCAGAAGAGTCTTTGGAAAGTCTTCTTGTCCTGTAAAGGGGGGTGTGTGTGTGTGATGCCAGCTATGGCTTAGACTCTGCTCTCATATGGCTTAATTTCTTCTGATAAGAGTATGTGGCCTATGTGTCTGACTTCACTGACCATGAGCTGGATCTTATCTGGATTGAATTTCATATTCTTGGCTTCAGCCTTCTTCATCTTTGCCTTCAACATCTGGTCATTCTTTTCTCTTGTCAAGATTGCTGTAATCATGTCAGCAGCTATGAGGTGAACACCAGCAATATCCCCAAATACTTCATTGTTCTTTTGCTGAATTACTTCACTTGCAGATTTTATATCTAAGTGAGGACAGAGAAATATGTAGCTACCCCGGTTGTGTTAAATGTGCGTAGTTCAGACGACTCTTTATCTAGTTTGACTTGCCAGTAGCCATCTTTCTAATCTAGAATGATAAAGTTGCTTTTCCCAGCCAGCCTGCTTTGAACCTCTTGTTACCACATTTGCCAGGGAGCATGTAGGAACTGACCTTCATGTGTGCCCAAAAAAGCACATTTAAAAATCTTTTTCCATTGGTTGTGGTGTTCTTGGAGGAAATTGTTATTTATAATAGAAAGATAAGAGAGAATCCAAAGGAATCAAAGGACAATACGCAGTTTATTTAGGGGTTGTTTCCAATAATAGGAGAGGGAATCAAAATAGATGTGGTACAAGAGTCAAAGCAATATCAGTATGAGAGGCAGAACAGTAAATAAAATTGATGCAAACTAAACAAGCAATAATGACCCATGCCCTAGTGACATCCAGATTAGATTACTGCAACACGCTCTGCATGGGGCTGCCTCTGAAGATGGTCCGGAAACTGCAACTAGTGCAGAACACGGAGGCCCGTGTGGTTCCTGGGACTCATTGCTTCGACTCAGTCAGATCACTGCTTTGGTTGCTACACTGGCTGCCAGTTTGTTTCCAGGCTGAATTCAAAGTGCTAGTTTTGACTTTTAATGCCCTATACTTCTCGGGTCCAGGGTATCTGAGGGATCGCTTCCTTCCATATAATCCAACCTGTCCTCTCAGGTCATCAGTGGGGGCCTTTCTGACTGTGCCGCCACTAGCGGAGGTGAGGGGGGTGGCAGCAAGAAAGAGGGCCTTCTCGGTGGTGGCTCCCCATTTGTGGAACCCTCCCCCTAGAATTGTGAACAGCTCCCTTTAGAGTCCTTTTGGCAGGGGTTTTAGGGAAGCCTTTTATGCTGACACCAGGGGGCATGGCACTTTTTGAATGGATTTTAATTTGAGATCCAGGTTTTTATTGTGTTTTATTGTTTTTAATGTCTTTATATATATATATTTTATGTTTTTAATGTTTTTTAATTGTGAGCCGCCTTGAGTGTCTGCATTGGATAGAAAGGCGGGACGTAAAACCTCTAAAATAAATAAATAAATAATGCACTAACAATCTAACTTAGAACAATTTATGTGAGTGTATTTCAACCAAATCCATCTCAAGGAGGCTTGTTACTCAAAGCAAAGGAGAGGAAAGTGGGAGAAGACGGATGTGAGCTTCATTTCTCTAGAGGAGGGAAGGGGAGGTGAGAGAGGTCAGAGATATTTCTGAATGGGAGAGATGCTAGCATATTATGGCTATTACCTGGTTTACACAGGAGATCAAGTGAGATTTTGGGAAAAATAATGCAAGTGAGAAAAAGAAAGGGAAAACTGGGCACAAGGCACAAAGTGTAAGAGGGGGAGGGGAATAATCTGCTTCTCACTTGAGTTAGTGGGAAGCAGATTGGTGCAGCTTGCATTAGCACCAGATTGGAGGCAGGCGACAGCAGCAGCAGCAGCAAACTTAAGGTGAAAGGCACCACAAACCTGCAGACCTCTCAAGCAGCCCAGTCCTGAAGGTGGTGCAGCAATGCCAAAACGACTAGCTCTGCATCCTGCAGCAGCCACCAGAGGTCTCCTTCGGGGAAGCCCCAAGCCCGGCAACAGGGCTTCTCAAGTCTGCCCTGGCTATTTTGTCAGCGCACACCTGGGAGACTGTATATCAGGCAGGAAGGCCCCAAACAGAGTTCAGGATCTGGCAGAGCGGAGCTCCACTGATCCTGCCCCTCTCCCACTCCAGCTCCTCCCCCACCCCACTCTGCCCTCCCCCCACCCCAGAATGCCTCCCTCTGCCCAGAGCTCTTTCCTAGCTCCAGGTAGTCTCTGACAGGCGCTGGGATCAGAGCTGACTGGCACTTGGCCAGCACACTGGGCCAGTGCCGGAAGTCAGCGCTGGTGCAGGCTCAGCTCAGGATTAGGCCCTCAGTCTGCCACTGATGCAACTCCTATCAGGTGACTTCATGGGTGGGCCAACATGGTTTGCTGGGCAGGAAAGCATTGGTCATAAATTCCCTTATGCTGTCATGGAATCCAATGCTACCCTGGTAGGGAAAATATATGTCAGCATAGCACTGGTGGGAGGCCACTCCCTATTATAAACCTTAGGCCAGCAGCACTGGTCCAGTACAACCAGGGAAAGCTGGTGGGAGTTGTGGGCATGGTAGAGGAGTGGCCCATAGCTTTATGATACATTCTATCCAGAATTGGAGAAAATAGCTATTTGCTAACTTTTTTAGAGAGGGAAAAGTTAACAAATAATGTGGGAGCTTGTCCATAATAACCTTGTCTGATAAGAGCTTTGAGCACCACTTTCTATAACCATTATGCACGTTGTTTGAAGAATATTAAAGGACTTCTTTAGTCCATTTAGGAACAGCCAAGAATAAATAGAATTGCATTTGTTCTACTATTTATTCATGCTGATTTATTTTCTACAAAAGTATCATTCATTCTAAGAAATTAACTAATTTGCCCGCCTTCAGCAAATCCAATGGCTATAAACCAAGACAAATTGATAATAACTTCAAGTTGTGTTGAAACAATTTTTTCCCCACCATAATCTTAAACATTCTCCTCAAATTAGAGACAAAGAGTTCCTTTATGCAAGAACTTTTAAAAACATTAATGCTTTAAATTCACTCATTGATATGACAATTGATTCAAACACATTATTATATTGACTTTTAACTACATTGATCCTCAAAAATCCCATATAATCTCAGAGTTTATATAAATTATATTTCACCTGAAACTGAAGGACAAATTAATATTTTAATAATGGGATTCTTCTGCCAGGATTATAGGACTGGGCCCATATTGGGTGAATAACAGTTCTGCTCTGTAAAGCATTTTTAGTTGATGAAACATTTTAAATCTGTATTGTGGGAGTTTTCAGAACTGTGCTATACCATTCACCTATGCCAGTGGTTCTCAAGCTTTTAGCACTGGGACCCACTTTTTAGACTGAGAATCTGTCAGGACTCACCAGAAGTGATATCATGACTGGAAACGACATTATCAAGAAGGGAAATGTTTAACAAACCTAGGCTGCAATCCTACGCATACTTACCCCAGGAGTAAGTCCCATTTATTATAATTGTTACAAGCATATACATAGTAGCCTGATAAAAGTACAGATGTGTAACATTTCTCCAAATGCAGTCACATACCAGGGTAGCATCGAATCTAATATATTAAAAATAAAATATTGAAATGAATGAGGACCCACCTGAAATTGGCTTGCGACCCACCTAGTGGGTCCCGGCCCACAGTCTGAGAATCACTGATTTATACAATTTGATTATAAACCACATTAGAAACAAATATTTTAGGAAAAGCTTACTTGGCTTCAACATGTAGAAGTCAAAAACTTTCACCTGCAGGAAAACCACTAAAAATATTAACAGATTCTATCCACAGCAAGACCCCCAATCAAGTTGAGGAGACATAAACTGTAAACCATTTGACCTAACCACAGTTAACTCTATTCCCTCTCCTTCTGCAGAGGCTCATACTATTCTTAGGTCTCCCTCTGTCATTACTTGCTGCTATTCATTCCCCTAGGATAGACATAATTTCTGTCAGGCACCAAAGGGCTTAAATCAGGAGTCTGAATGGGCTTTGGGCAGGTGTCAGTTCTCTGTTCACTGCACCAGTGGGACAACAGCACAAAGGAGTGAACTTCAGATGGGCTAGCAATGTTTTCTAGGCAGACGATCAGAAGAATCCTGCTCTGCAGACACTAAGGCAGTGATTTTCAACCACTGTGTCATGGCACACTGGTGTGCCACAAATGGTCTGCAGGTGTGCCGTGGGAATTTGGGGGAGAGTCATTTATTATTAGGGCCATTGGGGGATGTTAGCCCCTAACCAGCAGCATGGTGTATCTTGTCAACTGCCAAAAGGTTGATGTTGTCCATTGACAATTTTAGCACCTTGTAAACTGTGCCCTGAGATGTAAAAGGTTGAAAATTGCTGCACTAAGGTGACCATGATGAACCAGCTGACATCTCCTTCCTCATCCTGGGCCTACTGGCTTTGTCAGCCTGAATAACAATGGCAACCGAGGGCCAAAGAGTTCTAACCAGGGTTGCAGTGAGGTGGTGCATCCTGGGACTTCTGCCACAGCAAGAGTGGTGATGTCATTAGCAGAGCTGCTAAAGAGGGCTAACTTTTTTTCAGAGGACCTTAGCTGAGATGATCTAGTTTGGCAGGAGGCCAACTGAGAAATTTGCCTATGTTGTTTAGGCCCTAGAATTACCTAAGAGATAGTGTGTAGATCATGTAACATTAAGGCTACAGTGTTATGCTCATTTACCTGGGAGTATGTTCTGCTGAATACAGTGGAACTTACTTTTGAGCAATCATACACAGGCTAGTATTCTAATATACTATTTATATAGGATTTTTAAAATTCCATTTTTCAATGTTCATACATTTGTTTTCAACTCCTACAACCAGTTTGGGGTGAAATGCTCTAGATCTTCAAAGGAAGTTTAACAAGTTTCAGAATAGGAGAAATGGTGAGAAGAAAATGCCAATGGTGAAATGTAAGGTAGAATTTTTGTTGTTGTTGTACAGTCTTAGTGGGCCATGGCAATAAGAAGTATCATTACACACTTCTGCATTTAAAGATGTACCACTATGCCACAGCATCTCATGTGCACTTGTTGGACTGTTCTCCTGCCCACATACCCCCTACCCACAATCCTCTTCAGCTTGTTGTGCCCTGTCTGGCTACATCCTCCTTCAGCCCTTAGCCCACAAATTGCTGTTCTGGTTTTGAAGTTTAATCTGCTTACAGACCTCACAGCTGCCTTGGACTGAAACACCAACTGCCCTGTGAGGAGGAGAAAAAAAAGAAACAAGCAAGGCATATCTGCCTCTCCCAACTGGTTTCTGCTGTAATGTTTTTATGGAGACAATTTTTATGATGCTTTAAAAATTTTTATCTTTGTATTTGTATATACGTTCATTGATGTAAACCACTTTTTGAACATCTTTAGAGACTGAAAAGCAGGACAAAAATCTCCAAAATAAACAAACTGGCAACCACCGTTTCCACCTGTGTACTAGCACCTCATCTTGTGGAAGCCCCAGCTGAAGAAGGAAGGGTGCAGGGACAATCTTCCTAAGAGGTAGAAGTATTAATGATGTTCCTTAATTGTAATAGGAACCTTCTTCATAGGATTATGACAACAAAACATAGTTTATCCATTGTAAAAGTTGCTATTTATCAGGAGTGGCCAAACCACGGCTCACGATCCACATGCAGCTCTTTGACATATAATGTGCGATTCTTGGAAATATGTTGGCTGAACTCCTTTTTGCATCACAGTTAATACAAAAGGTAAATAAGAAATATTCAAGCTTTATAGTTATTTACCAGGTATAAACAGAGAGTTCACTGGATTAAAACATAAGTTTAATTTCATAGAATATATTTAAGAATTTAAATGCTTCTTAAATATTGTAGTTTTTAAACATCTCTCTTGCTGCTCTCAAACACCTGAAGTTTATCATATGTGGTTGTAATGTTAAGCAAGTTGGATACCCTAGCATATATAAATCAACATAGTTTACCAGAAGAATGTAGTCAGCTTTAATTTGAATCATCCCTGTTTCTTTCCAATATAAACAGGCAGCGCAAGCGCTCAGATATCATAGTTGTGTGTCATATATCAGCTATAAAATTTTTTACATAGATGGCACTATCTAAACAAATAAATGATATTTTGCTGGTTGATAATCCAGAGGTCATGCCAGTTTCTTTAAAAGCTCTAGAGCAGTAAATGAGGATGCAGTTTCAATCCTGAATGAAACTTTCAATCCTGATTTTCAATCCTGATTTCCTGATCCACTACTGCACCAATCCCCTCACGCAACTGCTGTTGCAGGCCCAACTCTAGTTTTGCCCCACAGCAGGCCAGAGGAGAGGGTGGACACAAGAACTGTGGGAGTACCAAGCAGGGAGCTGGTGGCTGTGGCTTCCTATGCTGCTTCATCGTACAAAAGGCATCAGCATGATTCTGGGTTTCCTGTTGACTACCTTTGCACAATTCTTCTGCACAATTTGTCCATGCTAGCACAAGACTAAGGCCAACTGTGATCAGGAATTCCACATTGTTTTCCTCATCGACTCAGAATAGAAACTCTTAAGAGTTACTTATTGTTTTCAATTACTTACAAGTAGCTTACTGTGAGGTTGTACAAGTATAAGGCGATTACATAATTTGATCTGAGGAAGGCAAGAATTCAATGTGTGTTCAGGTTCCAGCTGGCAGCTAATCAAACATATTTTAAACAAAATAATTTAATTTGGTGCAATTTATTAGGTAACAACATGGACACCGCTGGTTGCATTAAATTATTGTAACTTTTCATGTTGCTGCAAGTTAAACTGGTCTCACACATTCTGTGCTAGTTGCTTTTTTTGACTACAGCATTCATGTGGCTTTTCTCCCCTCAGGATGCTTGTATACTCAGGATGCCGTTGGGCGCAATCCTAACCAATTTTCCAGCACTGATCTAGCCACAATGCAGGCCTAAGGTAAAGGAACAAATATGCCCTTACTTTGAGGAAGCCCCCTTGATTGTCTCTCTACTGCAGGACGCAGTGCGTGCCACATTCCAGCTATGTCAGTGCTGGAAAATTGGTTAGGATTGCGCCCGTTGTCTCTTAAATTGATACCAATTGCACGCAGACAATCCAGACTACATTGCAACCAAACAGCCTCATTCCTATGTTTTCCCCACTCCTGTTTTTTTTTTGGGGGGGGTGCTCATTTGTAATGACTTTTTGGGCTTCAAATGGGAATGTCATGCTACCCCTACATGTGTGGCCTAGCATGGTGCTAGTCTAGCCTTTCAAGAGGAGTCTTTCATTAATAAACAGCCCAGTCCTGGCAATGTGGCCTATATTGTGACATTGGGCCCCACTTTCTGGGGAGGCCACACTGGGGCAGATCTCCCACTGTTCCAGCTAGCATCTGGCAACCTGGGTTGGCAGCGTGGCGAGCAAAGTGTGGTTTTGCTCGCCCTCCCCTGGAACTGTTTGTCCTGAAATTAGCCTCCCAGAAGTAGTTGGCGATGATGTTATGTCACCGCCAACTATTTCTGGGTGCCATACTTTGCAAATAGCACCACAAGTGTCTGATTGCCACGGCTGCCTAATGAGTGGGGGGCTGCGCAAATGCCCTGCATTAGGCTCAGTTGGTCCTGAGGTCAGCCCTGATTGGCAGATCCCAAAGCTGCGCCAGCATACTGTGCAGTCTGCCATTGCAGCGGCCTTTCCATCACTCTGTGGCGAACTGACACTGGTGCAAAGACTGGAAGTCATCATGCTTCCAACTGTCAATGTGGAAGTGGATGGGGCTGAGTTGTGGGTGGATCAGGTGGTGGGATGGGCAGAGCACAGTGGCAGCACCATCCACTAATTCCTGTCCCCATCCCAGGTCTGACACACCCCTTTGGCCTATAGATTTGCATCAGCAAAAGAGTTGGTATAGATTTGAGTAGGTGTAGGTTCATAGGGAACCACAGAGCTGCCAGAGAGGTAAGTAAAATATTTCCGTTATTTGAGACAGTTTAAGACAGATTAATATGCTCTGATATATTTAACATGCAAGTTCAAAGTGGATGTCATTAGAACACATGGTGATGGGGAGCAGTGACAGTGTGTTCCTTAGTCATGCCCCCTGCACACCACATGTACACAGTCTGTAGCAACAAATGCCGAAGAGATATCAAATGATAAGGAATTCTGGGCACTCAGATGAATGCTGTACTTGAGCAAGGGGCATGGGAAAGGAGCATGTTGGCACAGAAACAGGGCTGACTGGCACACTCTCACTGCCCCCAAGCATTCTTCTCTCTATTTAGAACAACATCTGCATGAGGTTACGGGTCAGGAGATAAGGGAAAAAAGGACTAAAGATTCATCCAGTCATCTTAAAACAGTGTACCAGATCTTTCACAATGTTTTTCAGGGTTGCAGTTCTATTTGAAGGATATATTGCCACTTTATTGGTTACAGATTTATCTATTCTTTTCACTAGATGTTAAAGCCTTGCACTAAAGTTGATATGCTTGCACCTGTGCCTAAAACATATTTAATGAAAGTAAAGCCCACTAAAATCAAGGGAGCTTGCTTCCAAGCAAAAATTCCGATTTATGCTTTGATGGGGTCTGAGCTGTGAGTGACAAAGCAGAAAAGAGATCCTGGCTCAATGAAAGCATCAACCCAGCGTGCATCAGTACTGAAGAAAGTAAATTCCATGCTAGACGTCATTAACAAAGGTATCAAGAATAAGATTGCTTATATTATATTGCAACTATATAAATCCATGGTGAAGTCGCATACTGTGTCCAGTTCTGGTCCTCATACCTCAAGAAGGATAATGGAAGGAGCTGGAAAAGTCGCAAAACAGAAAAATCAAAACCATCAGAAGATTGCAACACCCTCTTTTTGTGATTAGATTATAACGTTTGGAGATTTTTAGCTTGGAAAAAAGGTGATTAAGGGAGGACATGATTGAGACATAAAATTACGTATGCTGTAGAGAGAGTCGATGGAGAGAAGCTTTCTCCCTTTCCATCATTCATTGAAACTGATTGGTGGGGAATTTAGAACAAACCAGTGGATCTCAAACTCCAAGTCCCACTTTTTAGAAAATCTGTTGGGATCCCCCGAAATGATGTCATTAACCTGGAAGTGATGTCGTGGCCAGAAGTGAAATTATCAAGCAGGAAAATATTTAACACCTCCCATACAACAATGTTAAATTAATTAAGAGCCCAGTCCTGTGGTCCGCGGCATGGCTCCATGCCACGGACCACAGTTGCAAACATGCCATAAGGCACGTTTGTGGGGCTCACCGCCGGACTCCTGCTGGTACTAGCCCAGCGCCAGTCAGTGCTGGGCTAACGCTGGGCAGTGGCCCAGGTTCCGCAGCTCAGCGGTCTCCCGGACTGCCAGGCTGCGGAATGGGAGACGGGGATGTGGACGGGGGCGTGGGGGCGGCATTCCAGGGAGGAGGAAGGCCAGCGGGGATGGGCAGGAGCCGTGTCGGGGGAGGAAAAGAGGCGGATCCGCGGAGGTGTGCTCCGCAGGATTCAGGGCGCTCGTGCAGGGCGGCATGCCCTACACTAGCACCTTTACCTTAGCCCCATTGAGAGTAGCCCCATTGCAGGGCTGCTTACCTTACTCAGGGGAAAGAGCTGAATGTCCCCTTCTCCCAAGGTGCCTCCTGCGGTAGCGTGGGAGGCACAGGATTTGGCGGCAGCGCTCCTCAGAGCCACCGAGCCTGGGCACTGTGGGCAGCTCAGGATTGGGCTGCCTGTCAGTAAAATAAGCAAATTAGGGTGCAATCCTAACCCCTTATGTCAGTGCTTTCCAGCAATGGCATAGCAGTGCCAATGGGACACGTGCTGCGTCCTGCAGTTGGGTGTCACTCACAGAGGCCTCCTCAAAGTAAGGGAATGTTTGTTCTCTTACCTTGGAGCTGCATTGCCCTTATGTCAGTGCTAGAAAACACTGACATAAGGGGTTAGGATTGTGCCCTTAAAAGTTTACAATGTATAAGTTTAAAAAACTATTTAAAATAAAGAAGAAACTACGACATTCCTAACCTTCCGAAGCAGTTGCTGATCTGATTTAAAAAATTCCCCAACATCCCAAAGGCTGCAATCCTATCCACAGTTACCCAGGAGTAAGTTCCATTGACTATCATTGTTAAAAGGATATATACATAGTATATATATTGGCAACCTTCAGTCTCGAAAGACTATGGTATCGCGCTCTGAAAGGTGGTTCTGGCACAGCGTCTAGTGTGGCTGAAAAGGCCAATCCGGGAGTGACAATCCCTTCCACACCAGGAGCAAGTGCAGTCTGTCCCTGGTCTGTCTCCCTGGCTATGGGCCTTCCTTCTTCGCCTCTTTGCCTCAGACTGTTGGCCAAGTGTCTCTTCAAACTGGGAAAGGCCATGCTGCACAGCCTGCCTCCAAGCAGGCCGCTCAGAGGCCAGGGTTTCCCACTTGTTGAGGTCCATTCCTAAGGCCTTCAGATCCCTCTTGCAGATGTCCTTGTATCGCAGCTGTGGTCTACCTGTAGGGCGCTTTCCTTGCACGAGTTCTCCATAGAGGAGATCCTTTGGGATCCGGCCATCATCCATTCTCACAACATGACCGAGCCAACGCAGGCGTCTCTGTTTCAGCAGTGCATACATGCTAGGGATTCCAGCACGTTCCAGGACTGTGTTGTTAGGAACTTTGTCCTGCCAGGTGATGCCGAGAATGTGTCAGAGGCAGCGCATGTGGAAAACATTCGGTTTCCTCTCCTGTTGTGAGCGGAGAGTCCATGACTCGCTGCAGTACAGCAGTGTACTCAGGACGCAAGCTCTGTAGACCTGGATCTTGGTATGTTCCGTCAGCTTCTTTACATAGAAGTAGCCTGTTAAAAGTATAGATCTGTAACATTTCCCCAAATGCAGTTACATACCATGGTGGCATCAAGTCTAATACAGGTGGGGCCATATCCACAGATCCCTTATCTGCTGATTCAGATATCCGTGGAGTGGGTCCACCACCCCGCACAGGCCTCCTCCAAAAGTGAGGGGAGCTCTGCTCCCCTCGCCTCCAGAAGAGAGTCTGAGCTCAACAGAGGCCAAGGATGTCTGTCCCTGGTTTCTGTCAGGCTCAGACTAAGCTTTAGAGCTGAAAACATGTGACTTCTGGTTTTATGGAAAAACTGGAAGTGACAATTAAAATGCCTTATAAGGCATCAAAAACGTGACTTCTGGTTACTCTGTGAAACTGGAAGTCATGTGTTTTCAGTTTTAAAGCTCAGACTGAGCCTGGCAGAGGTCAGGGACGGACGGTCTCTGCTGATGTCAGACTCCCCTCTGGAGGTGAGGGGAGTAGAGCTCCTATCGCCTCTAGACCGGGGTGGCCCCCCAGACCGTGGGGATAGGTGTTCACCCATATCTGTGGTTTCTGCTGTCCATGGGGGGTTTCAGAATAGAACCTCCACAGATAAGGGGCATGCCTGTATATTAAAAATAAAATGTACATTGAGATGAATGGGGACACACCTGAAATTGACTTGTGGCCCACCTAGTGGATCCCGATCCACATTTTGAGAAACACTTGAACAGACAAAAGGAGGTACTTCTTCATACTGCACATAATTAGTTTATGGAATCCATAGCCACAAGATGTGATGGTGGCCACTAGATGTTTTTCAAGAGAAATTGGACAAATTCATGGATGACAGATCTATCAATAGGTACTAGTGATGTACAACCTCTAAATAGTATGTGCCTGAATTACCAGTTGCAGAGCAACAACAATGGGAGAGAAGTATGCCTCTTTCTTCTGCTTGCAGGTTTCTCAGAGGCAGATGGTGGGCCACTGTGAGAAAGAACACTGGACTGGATGGGATTTTGACCTGCTCCAGCAAGGCTTTTCTTGTGTTCTTATGTATTCCAAAGAGTGTTACTTAATTTTACTGCCTGAGAATTTCTGCATTAACAATGGTTCAGCTCAACATACGCTGCATGCTTGGGAGACACCATCTGACCAGCCATTCTTTGCAGATCATATTTTAGGAATTAGCTAGGTAGAATAGAATGTCCTTCAAGGCATTTGGGGCTTTGAAACCTTAGTCTGCTTATGTCATATGAAACCCTGTTTGGCCCCAGTTGAAAAAGGAACAAGATCCACAGCTGCTGTGTCTACATTCGTGTTCTTTAAGAATGGAGTTCACCAGGATTGAAAGTGGAATTCCAGAAGCTGCACATTCATTCATCGCAACATTTTCAAGAATTTAAATAATGTTGAATGATTAGTTGCCTATCAAAACTAGGATTAGAGGGCACAAAGTTCAGATTGTTCCAGTACCTAAATTTAGAGAGGGCTGGTGAAACAGATCTAAGATATTTGCCTCTGACTGCTGCAATTTAAACTTCATACATAGTTCCTGTTATTGCCTTGGGCAGAGATGGAAAACAGCAACAGGAGTGTTTATACAATCTCAGTCCCACTTTGAACTCCTGGTTCTATCCTTAAACTGATGAGGTGAATAAGTTCTAGAACAATGGAAGACGCTGGGATCAGATTGATTGGAAAATCCCATTCTCTGATCTGAAAGTACTTTTCCCTAACCCCCTTTTGTGTGGGTATTTGGTTACATCAGTAAAGGAAATGCACCCTGCACCTCCACAGGGACACTTCATCTGTGTTTATTTCATATGTTCCAGGGTTGAGTTTGGCAGAAATGAGAACATGCCTCTGCTTCTCTCCATATATTTCCTGTCTGAAGCAAATATGCTTCCTCTTCATTTAGGGACAACAAGATCCATTTTGATGGTATTCAGATATAGCTGGAACTGTACAATGTCAGGAAAACCAGAAACAAATGAAAGTAACCCAGTATTGACTGAGGCCAGTACTGTCATGGATTTAACTAGCTGATAACCTATGCACACTTACCTAGGAGCAATTTCTGCTGAACTTATTTCTGCGGAGGCTTAAACAGGTGGTTTATAAACTGCTTTGTTTCAAAAAATAATGACAGGCTGTAAATGCATCTAATAATAAATTAAAAATTAAATTCAAAATGGGGTCCAACTGTACTGAAAGAAGATCACGTCTTAATATTACAGAATGGAAGACGCTCACCATTCAGGATTTATACTACCACTCTCAGTGCACATGGGCATACTGTCTCATACCTTCCCTCTCCTCACACACATTAACTCTGCTCAGCTCCTCCCTTGACAGGTAATTTCTGCTCCCAAAGTACAGTAAGAAAGACTCTGCAGTCAGCTACTGGGTCCAAGAAAATAGGTTGCACTCATAGCCAGCCCATTCATTAGACCAACTAAAGCAGTCACTTCACACAATAGATTGGTGAGGGGGCACCCACCTCTACCCACCTACTTGCCTTCACTGCTCCTCTTTCTTCTTCCTGGATTGGAAAAGGAGGAGGGGGACAGAGAGGAAGAGGAAATGTGGGAGGGAGGGAGGAGAGTACTGAGTAAGAACCCTGGAGAGTGGGAGAAGCGGAGGTTGGCACACCATCTGGTAAAAGGGGGCCGCATTTGGCATGCCACATCAGGAGGTCTTGGGTCAGCCTTGTTTGCACTTCACCCTCTCTTTTTCAATCACACAGTATTTGGCCACAGTAACAGTGGGACTTAAATCTGAGTTGCTGACTCATAAGATTATGCCGCATGTTACACAAACTGGAGGTAAAAGTGATACAATTGATAATATAAATTGAAATAAAGGATCAGATGATACAGAGAGCCACTAGCTCTCTTGAGAATGGAGAAAATGATTTTTCAATTTGAAATGAAAGCACAAGTTAATATTTTAATCTACTGGCCTGTCTGCAGAGGAAGAGGGATTTTATACATGATGCCTCCAAGAACAGATTTTGGATAATCTGTATTTGAAAGGCTCCTGGCAACAAGAAACAGTTCCTGTTATTCAATCTTTTGATGTCTTTAAAATATACTGTATGTGGAAAAATATTGGTCATTGCACAGGGTCAATGTCTGGTTGTGGGGAGCCCTACACTGGGCCCCCTAATGGTGCACAATGGCTAGGTGGCAGGGCAGTAGCATTTGGAGAGCTTTATGGTGGCCTAGCTGGCCACTGCCATATACTATCTTTTTTAGCCAACAGTGCAGTGTGCCTACCCCACTACTGCTGCACAGTCACTCAATTATAGGACATGTGTTTTGCATTGTTGTGTAAAAACAGACTGTGGCAGCTAGTTTGTTACGTGAAAATCCCCCTTCTTGCCTTTTAGCTGTGATTTTCTCTCTCTATATCTAGTTATGCTATTATGGACTATAATATCATGCAAGCCAAACTGTTCTCCCAGCATACAGGCCATATTTCCAGGACTTTGGTCAAGCCACAAGTTCATGGTTACACAACCACCACCACCACCCCTCCTTCATAGTCGCACATTATGGGAGGAAGTCTTGTGTCTTAGTCCAATCACTGTTTAAGCATCTCCTACATTACTGTATGCAAACTTGAACTGCCTTCCATGATTTTGGTGTTGAAATTCTGTTTCTGATTCATTGTATTGTACCTACATCCTGTATGTTTACCACAGTCTTTGCTAAGTTCCCCCTTTCTAGGAAGCCAGCCATCAACCCCTGATTGAATTTTGCTGATAAGAGATAACTGAGATCCTGATCCCCATTCAAACGTATACATATGAAAGCATTACTCCAAGCACCCAGCATTTAGTTGAGAAACCAGTACCTTCCAGCTCAGCACATAGGCACTGTCTCCCAACCCCTTATAAGAGAGGGTTTCTTCTCTCTCTCTCACTCTCTCCAAGGCCCAACACATTTGTGTTGTGTCAGAGGGTCCCCTCCACAGGACTCTCCCCCCCCCCCCCGCTGCAAAGCAAACCACTCACTCCAGACTACTGCTGCTGCCCAGATTTTCATTCAGATCAGGCTCTAGGTAAGGCTTCAAGGGGGGCTGTGGATTTTTTTATTGTCCTGGGCCCTCAACCAGTGTCTGACTTGGCAAACCCCTGGTGCCACCGCTGGAGTTGCTAAACAAAATTGTAGGTCAATCTAAATCACAGTGTATAACTTGCTGTACAAACAGACAAACCATGACACACCACACTCTGATAAATAAGTACTCCACAAAATAATTAGCAGAGATGGGCATTCCACTCAGTTGACTTGACTCAAGTTGCGCTAAGTGGCTCATTTTGATGACTCAAGTTGACTTGAGTTGTAGACGTCACTGACCCTGACTTGCAACTCAGGGCCAGTGATTCAAAAAAAGAGTCTGAACTCAAAATGACTAGAGGCCCTCTCTCTTTAGTGTGTGTGTGTGTGTTCTTGCTTGCTTACACACCCCACTACCACCTTGCTTTTTTCTGTGCATTTTTGCTCAAGGACTCGTGACTCATGATTGAAATGACTCAGACTTGTGACTTGAAGGACTTGACATTTTTTCAAGTCAAGTCATGACAAGCACGTGTTATGACTCATGAATCAACCCACAGGGTTGGTGACTCTTGACTTGAGCTTAGTGACTTGGGCACATGAGTAATTAGTCACCAAGTACTACTGAGAGAATGCAGTACCCATCAAAAGTCAAACACTGATCTTTTGGGATTTGCATGTTACTACATGAAGAACATGGTTAGGTGCACCCATGGTTCTTTTTCTTAAGATCAGGAACTGGCAGCAGTGAGTCATATATACTTTGTAGAGACCACAGCCAGCTCAAAACCTGCTGGTGCCTGAGGCAGCCCAGTATTGCCCCCTACCCATTGTTGTGCCAGTTCTTGCTCCAGTTTTTTCTGCTCCCAGGATTCAGAAAGGAAGGGGGAAGGGAATAAGAGAGGAAGCAGCAGAAGAAGGAAGAACAGTAGAAGTAGGCACCTAATACCTATCTGTTGCTTGAACCAAAAGTTTGTCAGTCTCATGGTTGGATCAGCCCTGGATCAGTAAAGACGAGAGATTGTGGCACATCCCACAATTATTGCACTGGTCCAGTATGCATCGCTCAAGTTCCTGTCAAACGTTTTAGTGTTCTTATCAACAATGAAGATTGATTGACTTGCAATATAATTATCCTGCTGTCAGACTACTGGGCAGATGTCTAACAACACAATCTTATGCATGTCTCCTCAGAAATAATGGGGCTTACTCCCAGGAAAATGTGTATAGGATTGCAGCCAAAGAAGAACAGCCAAATCCTATCCACACTTTCCTGGGAGTAAGCCCCATTGACTCTAATGGGAGTTACTTCTGAGTAGCCATGCATAGGATTGGGCTGTAAGTGTGCTGCATTGCATGTTTGCAGCAGTCATTCTGTGCTATATGCTTTACTTGGTTTTGTAAAACAGTATGCAGACAGTTAATAATACATGAGTAACCAAATGCTGTAGCACCGTGCCTTTTCCCAAGCTCCAGCAAAAGAATTATGATGGCTTGCTGTGTTTTATAATCTTGTTCTTCCTGCCATAAATGAAAAGCTGAAAGGTCAGAGAGAAGGACTGTAATGGAACAGAAATAAATTTACTCCCACTTACATAGGTAGAGGTGTTTGTTTCCAATGAGTAAGATAGGATTACAGCCTAAGTCTTACTGAACACAATGGGCTTAGTTCTGAGTCAAATAACTGTTTTCAAACACCTCTATTAGGTTAAACCCTGCTGAACACAGTGGGACTTACTTCTAAGAAAATATGGATAGGATTAGGTTGTAAGGCACTTCCAGAAAAAGTATTTACATGCTCAGTGCTCTAAATCAGGGGTGTCCAAAGTTTTTGGCAGGAGGGCCACATCATCTCTCTGACACTGTGTTGGGGGCCGGGGAAAGAAAGAATTAATTTGCATTTAAAATTTGAATAAATTTACATAAGTTTACATAAATGAATATATTAAAGATGAACTTATATGAATGAATGAAGGTCTTGCAATAGCTCAAGGCCTATAAAAGGCCTTGCACAAAGCAAGGCTGCCTTTCCTTTGCTGCCATTACTGCATCACAGACATGAAACAGCAAGCAGTGGAGGAAGCCCTCATCCCACAGCTCACGCAAAGAGGTCAAACAGTTGCCATCACGCTGAGAGCAGTTGTGTTGGGCCAGTGTGGGCTGCGACAATTCTCTTGAGGGCCAGAAGCTCATTGGAGACTGGCGGCTCCCTGAAGGCCACATTGAGAGGCCTCGAGGGCCACATGTGGCCCAGGGCCGGGGTTTGGGCAACCCTGTCTTAAATAGTTACATAAAATAGTTCTTTCTTTTTTTCTAATTCTGGTTCAAAATAACATTTTTCTAATATATATTGATATATTTTCTTTTTTGTTATTTTTACAGAAACTCCATATTCTTTCAACATGTCAGCATTTATATTCCACTTTTTTACACTTCCATAAATTTCACATAAATAATCAGGTCCAGTAAGTTTCATTGCCTGAGTGACATTATAGGATAAACTATCAGATTCCCACCACTTGTTACTCCAGTGTTTTCCCTTCCAACCCGATGCGAATGCTATTAACCAAAATGTAACATCTGTTCTTCTGACATCTTTGAATTCTAACTGAGCCCATTTTCCAAAGTTAAAGGATAAAAAAGTTGCTTAAAAAATTGGCCCTATAGCCGGCAGATCTAATCCTCCATCAACAACAGATCTAAATGCTGTTGCTCTTGCAAGTGGAAAATGGATCGTGCCCCATAAAAATTTAAAAATAAAATTATCTGCTTCCTTAATCAACCACTGAGGAGGAGGGTACACTGCTGCTATATTCTTTACTATGGGTAAAAGATAAGTTCTTACATAAATAGCTCTTTGGTACACTAACAGTCCAATTTTTCCATATTTTTTTTTCTGTAATTTTTTCTAACCATTTTTTCCAATTGACTTCCCATCCATTTTTTTCCTACTGAAAAATAGACTCCTAGCAATTTTACATATTCCTGTATTTCCATATTTGTTATTGTTTTTAAATCTGAGTTGATTACATCTTGCATTGGAATAACTGTCATTTCTTTTTTAGATGCTTTTAAAGAAATTAAAAAACTCTTTTGAATATTTAATTTTGATCCAGAACATTTCTAGTAGTTATTAAATAACATAATTAATCTTTCCATTTCTTCCTTATTTTTTACTAGAATGGATACATCGTCTGCATGGGCCACCAATTTAACCACCACATCACATGAATTAATATTTTAGGCTTGATGCTACCCTGGTGTGTGACTGCATTTAGGAAAATGTGACACATCTGTACTTTAAGAGGCTACTATGTATATGTTTTTATATAGTCAGTGCAGCTTACTCCTGGGTAAGTGTGGGTGGGATTGTAGCCTAGGAGTGTTAAAAATTTTCCTGCTTGCTGATGTCATTTCTGGCAATGACGTCACTTCTAGGTCAATGACATCACTCAAGGGGAGGCCTGGCCTCTGCCTTGGGATTCCCCTGGTGGAATTCCCTGGTGGAATCCCCGGCCACGCCCACAGGCTGCACCTGCCCCTGAGCACACTGGCCACCTGCTTTAGACACAGCCGCAGATACGAAGCCCTGGACTGTGGCAGGGGGATAAGAGCAGCTGCTCTCTTGCGCCCCAAGCGGTCATCTTGGCGCATTGCAGCCAACCCCGTCTCCACCAATCGCCTTCGCGATCGCTTTCCCCGCCTCTTTCTGGGGCCCCGCCCAATTCCTGCTTCCACTTCGGCCCCGCCTCTCCTGCATCCGGGTATTTTGTAACAGTCTCGGCGTAGGAAGGGGAAAGGAAAGCGAGCGGTCAGCTGACTGAGCCCCTCGCTCGTCACGTGACCCGCTGGCAGGCGTTGCTGTCACTGCGAGGGCGATGGAGGAGCAGTGACGCGAGGACCCTCTCCGGCGCCGGCCGCTTCCCCTGCTGCGCTCCCCGTCCTCTCGGCCTGCTCGGCGGACGCCGGTGAGTGCGCGGGAGGCGCCGGAGGCGCCCTGGGCAGCCCAGGGCACTAGGCCCGGTCCCTCAGCCCTGACCTCTGGTTCTCCTTAGGGGTCAGCAGGGAGCTTCGGGGGAGGCGCCCCTCACTCCCCTGGGTGCACGCACAGGCATGCAGGGGGTGGGCAGGGGTGCGCTCTTCTCTCCCACACAACCTCTGAACCAGGGGGCAGCCACTAAAACGGAATGTCTGTGGAACTCCTTGCCACAGGATATGGGGATAGAGTGGGTGGGGAGTGCTCTTTTCCCTCCCACACAACACTAGCACTAGGGGCAGCCACTGAAATTGAGTGTCTGTGGAACTCCTTGCCACAGGATATGGCAAGAAATTGTTAGAATGCTAATAGACACCTTTGTGGTGTTTGCGTTAGCACCACAACCCCCCCTCTGGAACTTGTCATTCATTGATATATGCCTCCTATGGGGGTATAAGAAAAGCCCTGCTAGATCAGTCCAAAGGCCTCTTTAGTCCTGTATTATTTTCCCCCCACAGTTACCCACTAGCAGGAGAGAAAGGTGTACTATTCCCTTATGATTGCAGCAGGTATTCAGACGTGCTGCCTCTGAATCCTAAGGTAGTACATAATTGTGACTAGTAGGCATTGGTACATGTGGCCTCCATGAGTATGTCCAATTCTCGTTGAAAACCATCCAAGATAGTGGCTGTTTATTGCATCTTATGGCAATGAATTCCACAAACTACTTATATGCTGTATGAATGTCCTTTTCAGTGTTCTGAATCTCTCAATCAGTTTCGTTCAGTGACACCCACAGTTCTTGGATTGTGAGAGAAAACGAAAAACTTTTCTGTCCACCCTCTGCACACCACACATAATTTCACAAATCTCAGTGATGTTCTCCCCACACTGCCTTTTTTCCCCCCAAAGCAGTGTGGGAGAAAAGCTGTAACCTTTATAGCGCCTTTCCTCAAAGTGTGTACTCCAGCCGCTAATCATTTTGGTTGCACTTCTTTGTATTTCTTGCAGATCCTACAATATCCTTCTGGATATGTTAACCAAAACTATACACAGTTTCCTAATGTTTACAGACCACAGATTTGTATATGGCATTATAGTACTGGCAGTTCTTCATAGTTGCTGCCCGATGGGTTAGTGTTTAGTGTTAGCGTTTTCACTTAGCTATCCACTATGACCCCAAGATTTCTTTCATGATTTTTCACCAACAACTCAAACTCCAGTGTTGTGTACATGAAGCTGAGATTTTTTCTTTGCCCCATATGCATTACTGTGCACACTGACATTGAAACGCATTTGTCCAGGCTCATTTACCCAGTTTGAAGAAGACCTTTTGGAGCACTTCACAATCTGCTTTGGTTTTTACAATCCTAAATGGTTTGGTGTCATCAACAAACTTGGCCACTTCACTGTTTACCCTATGAAAAAGTTAGAAAATGCTGGTTGCAAAACATATCCCTGGAGGACCCACTTTGTACTTCCCTCTGTTGCGGGAATTGCCTACACTCTACTTCCTGTTGTTTAACCAGTTAACAATACATAAAAGGGCCTGTTCTCTTATTCCATGACTACTAACTTGACTCGAACTTTTGGGGAAGAGTTTTGTAAAAATGTTTTTTGAAAGTCCAAGTACAGAATGTCATTTGAATCACCTATGTTCTTATACCTGTTGACATTCTTACAGAACTCTAGAACAGAGTTTCTCAATATTGGTCCCTGCTGTACCACTTTGCATGAACCATCTGTTGGAAGTACCATCAGAAGTAAATAGGGATGATGTCATTACCAGTTACTTCCAGGTTGGGAGGCCAGAGGCAATACAACAAATGTCAGTAAGAGGCTCAGGGCTTGTGGGAGGGCATTTTCAAGCATGCAAAAAGCACATGCTGGAGCTCTGCTCACCAAACTGAGCCCCCTACTGCTGCTTGCTGTATTGCATTGATGGTCTTGCTGCCAGGTAGTGGGGGTCTGAAAGTCCTGTAAGTACCACCAACCACCACATCAAGTACCACAGGGAGTACGAGTACCATTGTTTGAGAAACACAGCTCTAGAAGGATAGTGAGACAGGTCTTTTCTTTGCAGAAACCATGCTGATTCTCCTTCAGCATGACTTGTTCTTCTACTTGCTTAATTTGTCATTAATCATGCTTTCCACCAGTTCTTCTGGAACAGTCATGGTGAAGACAAATGCAAAGAATTCATTCAGCTGCTCTGCAATCTTCCTGTCTTTCTTGACGTTTTAGTCTATCATTCTCCAATGGTCTAACTGCCTCCCTGGCAGGTCACCTGTTGGTATTAAAATACATTTTTATTGCTTGCCCTGCTATGTTTAGTTACACATTTCTCATGTAACTTTTCACATTCCTGTAAAATTGTCAGTTTACATTTCTTGTGTCAGAGTTTGCATTCCTTCCTGTTTTCCCCATGTTGGCAAGACTTTGATTTTCTGAAGGAAGCCTTTTTGTTCTTTTAGCTTCTTTGAGTCTTCTCATGAAGCATGCTGGCCTCTTCCTCTGTCTTGTGGCCTTTTGTACTTAGTGGTGTATATTCTAGTTGAGCTGAGGAGATTAGACCCTCTTTTCTCATTACACTTCCTTTTTACTAGTTCTCTTATTTTTAGAGAAGTTCCTGTTTTGAAATAAAATGCATCTGTGTTACGTTTTCTTGGAAATTTTCCAGTTATGTATGTGATTAACTAGAGAGCACTATGGTTAATGTTCCCTATCAGTTCAACAGTGACATCTCTCACTAGGTTCTGGCAGCCACATAGGATTAAATCTAGGATCACCTTCTCACAGGTTGGTTCCAAGATCAAGATCATTTTAAGGCGCCAATCATTTAGAAACTTTCTAGATTATGCTCTCTTTGTCATGGACTAAAGGAGTCCATGCAACTTTAAGTGAAATAACTTATAATGAAACCAATTTTACCATAGGCTAATTGATATACGTAAACAAGAGTTAAGTTCCTACAGCATATTTCTGCTTACAAATACACCACCAAACTTTAAAATACTGGCTCAAAACACTTCTAATATTAAATATTGAAATAAATGTGAGTTTTCTGGGCTGGGGAAAACCCACACAGACATGGGGAGAATGTGCAAACTGCACACAGACAGAAATCAATTTTTTTCTCAACTACTTTAAAATGAAATGACTAATAACAAAATGACTTTATGTGAGAACCTACAGTACTGGAAGTACAGCAAGAACTACCACACAAAAAAGTTTGACTTGCTTGAAAATTCTCAGTTCAACAAAACTCAAGTACTGTCCAACGATGCTTTAGTATTGTCATAGTAAGATTTTACTCTTATTGATGCGAGCAGTTGTATAAGTGTTTTGTAATGTTAGTTGCATACTCGGTAAAACCTAATTAGCTTTAAATTAAAAACAATGTGTGAAACTTCAGGTTTCGCAGCTGATCCAGTCATAGGGCACGTAGTAACCTAAAAATACTTACCAGCATCATGTGTCCATTTTTGTTACAGGAAAATGATCACGGGGATGTTGAATTTCCATGCTTTCCGACCCATTAGTCATATGCATAGTGGATTGGTGTCATTATTCGCTGTCTTGTTAAGCTTTTGTTTAATTTATTACATATAGAATACCCTCCGTATCTTATACACCCATTCCTTTTTATCTTTGCAACATTCTGAGGGTGAGTTAGGCTGGAGGATGGTGACTTTCCCAAGGTCCTCATTGAGCTTCATAGGTGAATAGGGATTTATACTCGCAGTGCATATACACAACAGGGACCAAATGTGTACACCTGTGGGCCAGGCAAAAATGGGTTAATTCTACAGTCTATAGAAGGAAAAGTAGTGGAAATTCATAGGTATTAAACAAGAAACAAAACTGATTAGGTTATGTCTGAACCAATAAAAATGTACTGGCAGTATTTTAAGTATATCTGGCTAATTTTTGTCATATTTAAAAAATTTCAATATGTACAAGAGTAGATGTCTGAGTTATAATAATGTATTTCTTATGCATCCATTCTTTTCAGCCAGACACCTCTGGGAAGGAAATTTCATGGCCTGTATGGCAGTCAGTGCCTAACTCTTGCTGCCTGAGGTCACATTCTAAGGCAGCAAGCAAACAAGCCTAGTTCCCTTCATCCCAATTATTTTCAAGGAGAAAAATAGTACTACTGTCCAGGCTCCCCCTCCCCAAAGTAATGTGATGGGGAGCAGCAACCAATGGCCAGGAGGTTATGGGAGCATGGGTTGAAAAAATTTGGGAACTACTGTGTTAGTTCATTCAGGCCAATAAGGAAACCAAGTGACATGATCTGAGTTGGTGAAGTAAGCATTCTAGAATGTGCCCCCAAGTACAGGTGTGTGCGGCTTAACCATGGGGATATGTTCTCTGATCCCCATTGTTATGGGATTAGGTCATTAAGTGAACATTCAGTCCAATCTATTGCCTTTGTTGTGTAAACAGACACTCCCTGCCAGGCACTAACTGGCTGCTCAGGCTACTGGAGATAGATTGCCTCCTCTTTGCATTAAGAGCCTCTCTGTGTAAACCAGGGGTGCCCAAACCCCGGCCTGGGGTTCACTTGCGGCCCTCAGGGACCCCCAATCCGGCCCACAGGGAGCACCCAGTTTCCAATGAGCCTCTGGCCCTCCTGAGATTTGCTGGAGCCCACACTAGTCTGACACAACTGCTCTCAACATAAGAGTGACTGCTGGACCTCTTGCGTGAGCTGTGGGATGAGGGCTCCCTCCCTGTTTCCCATCTGATGCGGCAGCAAAGGAAAGGCCGATCTTGCTTTGTGCAAGGCCTTTTATAGACCTTGAGCTATTGCAAGACCTTTATTCATTCATATAAGTTCCATGTCTAATATATTCATTTACATAAACTTATGTAAATTTATTCAAATTTGAAATGTAATTTAATTTTTTTCCTGGCCCCCAACACAGTGTCAGAGAAATTATGTGGCCCTCCTGCCAAAAAGTTTGGACACACCTGGTGTAAACAGACACTCTGCTGCAGCCTATGGGAGATGCGATTGCCTCATTAGGAGCATCTTTATTGTGCTTTGACCACCATCATATATGCGGTCCATCGTTAAGCGAATGGTGGCTAAGCGGCGCATGCCTGTAATCTGCAATATTCAGAGGCTTTTGGTTGATGTAGAAACAACCCCCTAAAGGCAGAAGGCTTGAGAGTCATGAGTCTAAAGGATGTGGTGAGAAATCTGGTATCAACTGGATGATCTTGTTAAAATCATGCTAGCTGGAAGCTCGAATCCAGCTATTGATTCTTATACAAATCTGTTTTTCATGCAATGGTTAGGGAGTTTGGGAACCACTGCAAGTCGTTGTGGGAGAGGGGCAAAAGCAGTGATGCAATCCCCAGGATCCTGCTGCAGCTGGGGACAAAGGGGGAGGGGATTTTTTCTATTCACCGATAACAATGCCAGCCTCCAGGGACTGCGGGGAGCCCTGCATATGCCTCTGCAGGGCTCTCTAAGCCACAGAATGTCTAATAAAAGTTATTAAGACCCACTTTTGGTTCTGGATCCACTTCCAGTTGCAAACTGAAAGTGGGTCACAATCACATTTTTTAGACATCCTGCGGCTTGAGGAGCACTGCAGAAGTGCTTTCGCACACATGCCTAGACCCGCCCCCTTTGTTTGAGCCAACTACATGATCTCTCTTGCTCCTTGCAATCATGTTGGCTTGCTTCAGTCTCGGAGGGCTTTGGTATCGCACTCTGAATGGTGGTTCTAGAACAGTGTGTCCTCTCCAGTGCGCGAAGCCTGGGTAAAGTAGATATGGAGGATAGACTGTTACCCATGCAGCAAATCCCATCTCTCCACGTTGCTGAAATGGTCCAATGGAAAGGCAGAAGCCAATATGGTTGGTTCTAGCGGCGTTGCAGGAGTTGCCAGAACGTGACTGTGTTCAGCCATGAACTGCCTCAGGGACTCCGGCTCTGGATTTTGCATCGAGGTTGACTCCTGAAGCCTTTTCCATAACTGGATGTAGCCACAAGGCAGTGGAGGTTTGGGATCAGAGTTTTCCTTCTCTCAGATGAGCTGCCTTCCCATGCGGACGAGTCCCATCTACCCGGTGGTTGTTTAGTCGCCTCTTACAACAAGTACAGCCAAACTGAGGGCCTATTCTTATCCCCTAGCCCCCAGGGGTAATACCCTTGCAATACCCTTGGATATTGTGCTTGGGATAACTGTGCTTGGGATAACTCCTTGCAATACCCAGAGGAAAAAGAGGCACAGGCTTAAATAACCCTGTCGTGGCTCTTCTCTGTTTGGCCAGTTCAGAATGAAAACCACGTGGGAATGCTTCTGCTTGCTATTTTGTCTCTTTTTGAAGGATTATCAACTTAATAACCACCAGCTTAATGGTGTCACTTCCTGCTTAATGACATCACTTCCGGCCCTAGGTATTAGGAGGGTCCTGACAGTGTCATTTTTAGCATCTGAGTCCAGGTGCTGAAAAGTTTGGGAACCACTGAACTAGAGGGTTTTCCTAAATCATTTTTTTTCTCCCCTTGTAGAATTCAAACTTCCAAACCCTGCTGCTTGATTTCAGTTAGTGGTTTGCTAGAGCAGTAAGTACAGTGTGTAGGGTATTGATCTTTGAATCTAAGTGCATGAGCTCATATAAACAAACTACTTATGAACTCTGGAATTGGAAGATTCAATTCTTTCTAGCCTGAGGATGAGGAAGGCTGAGTGGCTGGAAATGTGTTACAATTTAAGAGAATTTAAGGTAGTATATAAGCCATGTAATTGTAACAGTATCAAATACATAAACTTAAGCCTCTTTTCTCCCACCTCCTTTTTTGCTCTTTATTTCTATTTGTCTTACAGGTAGCTATAATTGTTCCTCTCCTTTTGCACCCAGGGTTGGCTTTCCATAGAACTTTGTTTACTTCTGCTTGTGTGTTTCTACCCAGTGCCTTCTGACCCTCGTTTTGGATGCCCAAATAGATTTTCTTTCCTTCATTTCTATGTTTTAGATCAGCAGTTTTCAACCTGTATGCCATGACACATTGGTGTGCCTTGCATGATTCTCAGGTGTGTGTCAGGACTTGGGGGGAGCATCATTATTAGTAGGGCTACGGGGGGGGGATGTCAGCTGTCTACTAGCAGCACAGTGTGCCTTTACAATTTTAGCACCTTGTAAGTGTGCTGTGAGATGAAAAGGGTAGAAAATTGAGCATGGCAAGGTTTTAACAGAAGTAAAACCTAAAACAGCAATTTTCAATCAGTTTATTCGCCTGCATTGGCTTGGTCATGTCGTGTGGATGGGCGATGGTTGGATCCCAAAGGATCTCCTATATGGAGATCTAGTGCAGGGAAAGCGTCCTACAGGTAGACCACCGCTGCATTACAAGGATATCTGCAAGAGGGATCTGAAGGTCTTAGGAATGGACCTCAACAGATGGGAAACCTTGGCTTCTGAGCGTCCCACTTGGACGCAGACTGTGTAGCATGGCCTCTCCCAGTTTGAAGAGACACTTGGCCAACAGACTGAGGCAAAGGAGGAAGGCCCATTGCCAGGGAGACAGACCAGGGGCAGACTACACTTGCTCCCAGTGTGGAAGCGATTGTCACTCCCGAATTGGCCTTTTCAGCCACACTAGACGCTGTTCCAGAACCACCATTCAGAGCGCGATACCATAGTCTTTCGAGACTGAAGGTTGCCAATGATTCCCTGTTCTATAGAAATTGATCTTATTACACATGTAATCCTGTGGTTACCTGTTTTGCTTGAGAGTTTCATAACATTGAATGATTTGTAGTAACTGTCTTATCCCCCCTTTTTTCTTCAAATTTGTCAAAGTGGTTGGGGTGATTTATTTAAAATCAAACAGACTTTATTGTATTGTAGTCTGAGGATTGACATTACCCATAACACTGTGCTGATGTTTTACAGTTGGGATAGCTGAGGTAGCTTTGTTGCTAATAATTGTACAGTTAGTGTTCCAATGGTAGATTCTATTTGACTAGAAAAGAACCTCTTGTATCTTGCAGTTTAGAAATGTTTAATGCTACTAAGGACTGCCTCATGTGTTAGAAAGTTCCTGCAAAGAAGAACTTTATTTAAGAAGGAAAGTGCAGCCATTATGTGAATTGCCATGTTTAGTTATCATGCTTTTGTGTTTCTGATGTTTGTGTTTCTGGTGTTGATGTTTCTGGTGTTTGTGTTTCTGATCGGACAAAATAAAATCAGAGGCACAAGTATAGATGGAGAAATCCTGGCTTGGTATGTATGAAAGAGACCTATGTTCTGGACTATTTATTTAAGCAGTGATAATTCCACTCTTCGGAGCTCAGCTGGACGTTTGGTGATGATGTGATGTCTGCCAGATGTCTGGAGGTGGCATCATGAGTTGCAATGCTGCACAGCTGAGGTTCACACACTATTATGGACCCTTTAGTTCTCAAACTGTGGGTCTGTGGCCCACCAGTGGGTCACGATCCAATTTTGGGTGGTTCGTGAAACTGACAAGACAAATTAGGCTATGCACATCAAGGTTAAACAACCTGCTATGGGGGAGGGGAACACTGCTGCCCAGTCACAATTTTAGGTACAGAGGTTTGAGTGACTGAGAAAACGAAACTTTTTGGGGGTGGGTCCCAATGCTAAGAAGTTTGAGAACAACTGTCTTAGAGGAAACAGTGCTGATAGGGTTGCTTTTTTAACTGAATGTGTTCTTTTCGTTCTTCTCTCCCTTCTTGCCCCTCAGTGTTTCATCTCTCTTCCAAAGCCGTAATTGTCAAGGTTAAGTGACAAAAATGACAGAGTTCTGGCTGATTTCTGCTCCTGGGGAGAAAACATGTCAACAGACATGGGAGAAACTGTGTGCTGCAACTACAAAAAATAACAACCTTTCTACTAATGCAAAGTTTAATATTCCAGATTTAAAGGTATGTTGAAGTGTTTGATCCATTCGAAAACATTTGGTTTTGCTATTCAAACTTTGTTTGCTCCTTAAATTTGGAGGAGGGGGGATTGGTGATGGTCATGCAAGTATGACATATATTGATACATTGAATTGCCCTACATAGATAGGCTCTATGGGAAGTTATATTTATTCTACTTCTAATATCCCCCATTCTTATCATGTTTTTATTGTAGCTGGTTGTGTTTTCAGTAACTAGTAAATGTTACCATAGCAAATACAATAATCTTCAGTACTATAACTTGATACCAACTATAAGTTTGTGCTGCTTGATACACTTCAACAAGTATGTGTATGACATGTAGAAATACTTGGTTGCCGCAGATGACTAGAAATTTTCTGCAGATGACTAGAAATTTGCCCCATGTAACCAGGTGGTGGTGATTCAGACCCTCTGAGTTGCTTCCTATTCTCCACCAGGAGTTTAACCTAAAAAAAAATCTGTTGGACATGCTCAGTTGAGTACTGTTTGATATCTGCTCATTTGTCCAACAGGTACATTTATGCCAAAAGCTTCTTCCTTTGTTCTGTCAGGAGCGCTGTTGCTGGTCGTCTTCTTGGTAGCAATCATGAATAAAAATTCATTTAGAAGGTTTTCTGTGGTGGTTTGGAGTTTGTAGTCTATGCCAGTGTTTCTCAATGTTTGTCCTCTGCTGAACCACTTCACATGGTCCACCTATTCAAAGTACCATCATAAGTAACTGGCAATTACATCATTACAGTTACTTCTGGGTCGGGAGGCCTGACATGACATGACAAACACCAGTAAGGGGTTCAGGGTGGACAGGAGAGCTTTCTCAGAAAAAAAAAACATGCTTTGGAGCCTCCTACCATTGTTTGTTGTGTCACGTTCCTGGTCTTGCTGCCAGGGGGCAGGTGTCCCATGATTACCACCAGATGCCACTTACCTGTGCCACTGATTGAGAAACACTGGTTTGTGCAAGGCTGCTTATGGTTCCTCAAATACTCTGTGAATAAAAAGGCACTTAAGGGATGCTAAGAGACACTCTATAAATTTACATGTTCTTGAGACTGAGCACTAGCAGTAAAAATCTGTATGGTTTGTGGGTGTTTTTCTCTTTTAAAAAAAGATAGCTTTTAAATGTATACATGTATCATTAGATGGGCTAGTAACATTTTTGTGAAGTTATTTGGAAGGTTGCATGGATGTATAACCTTTGAAAATTTCTTGGATTGTGGCAATAACACAGTAAGTCTCCAGGGCACACTGTGCATTTTTGTGGGACATGCATAGGATCACAGTCTAATAGTTTCTATTTACGTTTATTATGCTTCTTAGATTTTCTTCTCAAATTTTGTACTCCCTAGGTTGGTACGCTTGATGTTTTAGTTGGCTTGTCTGATGAACTGGCTAAATTGGATGCATTTGTGGAAGGGTAAGTATATACATTATTACAATTAACGTCAAGTGTCTCAGCCAACATGACTTCAGTATGGCGTTAGTTTGTATACTATGATCATATCTGTTAATTGTTTAGTTTTCATAGTTACCAGTGTTGATCACATCAGATCAGTTCACATGTGAGATATCCAGTCTTCTAAACCAGCATTTCTCAAACTGTGGGTCATGACCCACTTTGTGGTTGTGACGCAACCATACTGGGTTGTGACGCAGTGCTTGTAGCGCCACAATGCCTTTTTGGAACCCCCTGGAGGGCTCTTCTGGGTTGTGCTGGGCTGATGACCCACTCTATTGGCCTCCACAGGCCCCAGAATGCCCCACAGAAGTGACTTCTGGTTGGCGGACACAACTTCCTGTTTGATCAAAAGTCACTTCCACAGGATATTCCAAAGGGCCGGTAGAGGCCAATGGAGTGGTTTATCAACCTACACAACTGAGAAGAAGCCCAAGAAGACATTGCAGCATTACAGGGGGCATTGTATTGTGACCTAGCATGGAGGACAAGGTGGGTCTCAGACTAAAAAGTTTGGGAACCACTGTTCTAAACCATGGTTTGGAAGATTGAAATGGAACTTTTTGTACTCTCTCCTCCCCTTTTGCTCAGTCATTTAGTTAATTTCTGATTTAGGCAAGCCACAGTTTATTGTTGCATCTGAACTGGCAAACTGGTTTGCTTTTGTCCTTCAGACCACAACTGGAAATTGGTTTCACATCATGATTTGGGAGATTAGAAACATAAAGGTTAAGAAACTTAAAAGGTTGCAATTTGGCTCCTAGGAATATGCAATCCAAATACTTGAATGTCTGAGAGTACTTTGACTACCTGCATCACCGGAAAGGTCTCGGTGTTCCCAGAAGTCAGAAATGTTTTAATCTTAACCTAACATATGAAGCAGTGTTGAGATTCAGTGAATGGATAAAATGTGATGGAATCTAGCAGTGGTGCCTGCTTCAGATTCTAATTCAGAGCGCAAAAAATTTCATGGAGTGCCTTGGGCAGCCCAATTCTGTGCATCCCAGAGCTGTGGGTTACAGCAGCACTAAAATGGCCGCCACTGCGAGGTCTAGGAAGCTGCCAGAGATCTCTTCGGGGAGAAGGGTACATTTGTCAATCCCTGCAATGGGGCTTCTCAAGTCTGCATTAATTGCTGGTGCAGAATTGAGAAACCCTGTGTTGGGCTTCTGAGCCTGACACAGGGGGTAGGATCTGGTGGAGGAGGCCTCCGCCAATCCCACCCCCTTCTATGCTGGTCCCACCTGCCCCCTCTCCACCCTCCCCATGCTGCCCAGCACTCACCTTTCTGCTGCCATCAGCTAGGGCTTCTTTAGCTTTATAGCACATTTGCGACACCCAGCGCTGGCAGTATGAGCATACTGCTGGCTGACGCCCATAGGAGTGAACTTTTAGGGAACATTGCAGGGAATAGTTGTTTGTCAGTCTGACACAATTGAAGCCACTGTGATGTAAATTACTACAGTACAGTAGTGTACATTACAGTACATTACATTACAGTACAGTAGTGTACAGTAATATAGCTTGCTCTGCAGGGCATAAGTCTAATCTAGAGAAAGGAAGGTAAATAGAATTTGTGTTAAGCTTTTCTCTTTTCTGGCCTTCAGGGTCGTCAAGAAGGTGGCCCAGTACATGGCCGATGTACTGGAAGACAGCAGAGATAAAGTTCATGAAAACCTTCTAGCCAATGGAGGTAAGTGCAAGAGTTCCAATTGGTTCTGTTTCCTTCACATTCCTCTCAAAAAGAGAGGCTTTCATGAACCACCAGTACATATAACTTGAGATAGACACTGCTGTTCTAAAGTTGTACCTGCAGAATTGGGTAAACCCAAAAGGGGTACTGTTCCCAAAATCATCAAATATATCAAAAGTAGTAGTAGGTTGTCTCAGTGTCTGGGAGCAGTACCGCCACCTCTTGCCTTTCTCCCAACAAGCCCCCTTGAAATATCTGCTGCTGCCACCCCCCATGCACAGCCATTGAGCCCCTTGCCAGGGTCACTTGGACAACCATGTAGTTTACTACTAACAAATCAGCCACAAACCCCACACCTAACACTACAGCCACTGGGGAGCTGCAGTAAGCTTCTGTTACTACTTGTTTCTTCCAAAGTAGGTTCCCTGGTTACAGTGGCAGCAAAGCTCTAGGGATGCAGGTTTTGGGCAGGTAAGGGGGTGGGGCATGCCCATAAGGCAAGCTCCAGTATAAAGATTAAGTTGGTGCCAGTGATGAGGAAATAGCAGCTGGTTGCAAGGCTAAGGCTCTGTCTCTAATGCCTGATGGGAGAGGTAACCCAAGGAGGCTGTCCTGTGGCGAGGAGGAGAAATTGGATTCTGTATAATGTTCTCTCGAAGCCAAATTGAGTCAGTGGGGAAAGGCTCTCCAGGATGGGCAGCAAGATCCTTCCTAGGTGGACAGAGAAGAATGACCCTGAGACCAGTATGGTGGTATTGTGAATGCAAAAAGGAAAGGGCATCTTTCAGCCTGAGCCAGTGGCTGAGGAACCTCACACACACATCCAAGTTATATTTGATCTCTAGTTGCCGCTTGTGACGTATTCCCACGGTTTGAGAATAATTCATGATCGTTGGATTCTTTAGAGCAGAGTTTCTCAAACAGTGGGTCGCGGCCCACTTGGTGGGTTGTGACCCGATTTTGGGTGGGTTGTGAAAAGGTGGGCTACGCCATTTTGGAAACTGGCAAAATGAATTGGGCGGTGCCATCTTGGATATTGGCAAAATGAGCTGGGCGGCGCCATCTTGGAATCTGGCAGTGGGCGCTGCCATTTTCCAAGCCTGCATCAGTCCTGCAGAAAGAGAGAAGCTTCTCTCCTGTGGGTTTAAAAGAGTGGCCTGAGCAGGCGCAAAAGAGCGAGGCAGCACCTGTTCCATTTCTCCAGTGAGTGTGGCTGTACTGGCAGAGCAGAGCCTGTCTCTTGAATTTCAGGTGGGAGTCTGAAGATGCCCCCCCCCCCGCTTTGGATGGGCTCTTTTGAAAAGATTCTTGCACAAAGTTTGGGAGGGAGGATTCAGGGCCCAGAAAAGAATCTTCCTGCTATGAAGGATTCACTTGGTGATAGTATTGATGTGCAGCAAATACAGAAACAAATGCACTGAGACACCCAGGAGAGAGAGGGGTGGGGGAACTGGGGTGAGTGGACTGAGCATGTGGCTGATCTGGGGGTTAGGAGAGATGGGGTGGGGGGAACTGGGGTGAGTGGACTGAGCATGTGGCTGATCTGGGGGCTAGGTGAGATGGAAGACTCCCGTGTTATAGGTGTGCAGACAAGTCTGGTTTTGCTGGATCTGTAGGAGACTTCAGGTTAGTTAGTCTGCAAGATGCAATGAATACTGATGGCCATATTCAAAATAAGTATATCAATGCCATGCTCAACTCTAACCGGAAGCAAGCACGCCCTTCACATACACCTCATTACAAGAAGTATATTGGATTTTACAGGTGGAATGCTTGGTAGCATGGACAGAGAATTGGGAAAAGCTTCTGTGTTGGAATTTTTTCTCTTGTCATTTGAAGTTTGAGTTCCTAGGTGAGAACCTGGAAGTAATGTCACTTCCTGCTTAATGACATCACTTCCGGCATTTGGCACCACAGTGATGTTATTTCCTGCTTAATGACATCACTTCCGGCATTCACGCCACAGTGATGTCACTTCCTGCTTGATGATGTCACTTCCGGGATAACATCACTTCCAGGTTAATGACATCACTTCCGGTGAGTCCCGGACAGATTGTCATCATGAAAAGTGAGTCCAGGTCTAAAACGCCCGAGAATGACTGCTTCAGAGGACAGGGCTCCTACAGCTTTTTTAAAAGGCTATATTTGGTCAGGGAACTTTTCCCACCCCTACAGCACTATGACATCACAAAGAGTACCTGACAACGATTCTTCATCTGTACAAGGTATAGAAGCCCTCTTTTGCTTCTGGTCACCCTAATTATAAGTGCTGTATAGGCACAAAAGTCTGTGTAGTAGGAAAAAATCTTAAATAATACACCATAGCGTTACTTGGTAAGGTTGGACATGTCTGCCCATTCTAGTCTATCTCATGCTGGGTTGTTATGAAGACATGGTTGATGGAGGAGAATTTCATACACTACCACAAGCTCTTTGGGGAAGGAGGAGATAAGTTTTTCTTGGTGTGTTGCTATAATCATCAAAGCTTGTATCTGAAGCTTTCTGAGTGCTGCACTACTGTGGGGGAGAGCCTTCAGGAAGGAGAGGTACTCTGCAGAAGCCTAGGACACAGGCCCAAGTGACTTTGCAAAGACTGTTGCTTACATAACCAAACCCAATATTCACCTTTTCTAAATTTTAGTTGATTTGGTGACCTACATTACAAGGTTCCAATGGGATATGGCGAAGTATCCAATCAAGCAGTCTCTGAAGAATATTTCAGAAATAATTGCAAAGGTGAGTTCGCATTTTAATGAAGAAACATGAAGCTTGTATTCCAACGTTGACAAAATGGACATTTTTATATACTATTGTATATACTCTGTATATACCCAGTTCTATTAAGATGTGAATTCAGCACTGCACCAAGGTTTAGAAATTGTGTATGATTCCATTTGGTTTTTTCCATAGTGTTTTGACTGGCAACTTTTGGGGGTTTTTCTGTTTATTATTAATGGTTTAGGCTGGTGTCTTGAGGTCTGTCTTCCTTTTTCTATTATATGTGGCAGTGCAGAGTTAAGACCACCATTGATAAGATTTATTTCATTCCTAGATTTTTGCTATTAGAATTATTGTCATTATGTCTTGAATCATTTTCTAACAGATATTTTGCTACTGAGTGTACCTGTTTTTGAAAGCGGAGGTACTTCTGTATCAAAGGTTAATACAAACACATGTTTTAGTTAACATTTATGTGTTAATAACTTGATCTTCCAGGGAATTCAGTTCCACAATCTCTCCACCTTTCTTGGTCTTTTTCCTTCGTCAGCAGGAACTTTCTATGGTTGTTTTGTATAGAAAAGTCCCCCATGATACATTTCAAATACGTGTATTCATATTTAGTTTGCAATGACAGTTCTCACAGCCCTGACCTACCTAGATGAAATGTGACTTTAATGCATGTTTTAATTGTATGCTTTCTTCTCTTTATACAATGCAAACATTTATGTATTTATTTATTATATAAAATCATGTGATTCCTTAATTATGGGAAACTAGAGGGCATGGCATAAAAAAAATAATTTTGATATTTCTTTTTAATATGCATTTTTATCTTGGCCTTCCAAAATGCATTGTGCTTCAAAAGTGGTTCCCCCCCCCCCAAACTTGAAGTCTAGGAACTCTTCTCATAAGTGAAGCAGGAAATATTAAGGGGACGATTATGCTGTGTCCCTTTATTTTGTCTTCCCATAGATGATTTATAACTGAACCATACACTACTTTAAGATACAGGAAGAGAATTGAGCTGAGAGGAACTTGTTCAGAAACCTCAATTGCTTTGGCAAAATGCCAGCTGCACTGAAACCAAGCAATATGTAATGCTAAATACAGTTATTTCCAATCAGCGGAGGTATGCGTGGTTATGCCTTCACACTTGTGTGTTGCTTGCAGAAGGGCTTCCACTGCTTCCTGGGAGGAGATTGAGCTGTATTTAGCAGTGGACTAACTGTCCAAATTCAGTATTGCTAATAAATGGTGCCATTGTACTGTGGAAGAACACTGAATAAAATAAATCGGGAAGGAGCTAAAACCAAGCTAAATGCCATTTGCAAGTCGTGAGGCATTTTATAGTCAAGATTCAGAATCTGTCACCAGTATTGTTTTAATTGCTTTTATTTAATGTTTTTATTGTATTTTTATTGTACACTGCTTTGAGCACTGGAAATGGAATATAAATATTTTAATTAAATAAAATGTGGGCAAAATAATTGTACAGATGAAGGGAATTTTTAGTTCAACCACAGTCTTCCTACCCCATCCACCTGCTTTTAAAACTTAGGGGAGTTTGAAAAATAGTGTGTGTGATGACAGGAGTTCAGAAGGAAAATAGTCAATTCCACTGTGTGTTCACAAGCCCTTGAGTTAGCACAAGCCCTTAAGCACCTTGGATGCCGCATCATTGGATGTGACCTTCATAGCAAAATGTAAGTTACATTTAACTGTGCTGTCTAAGCTACAGGAGGGTGCTTGTTCACTGCTTCAGAGACAGTTTCCTGTAGGGATTGGAATTAAAACAAAGAAGTTTTAGGTTTTTAAAATTACAGGCTTCTCAAATTTAAGTAGTTTTGACCTAGTTTACACCTAAAAACTTGTATAAGCAATACAGATCTATTAGTCTTCTGTGTGTTTTGTCTCCTTTTGCTATGCTAACTCTTTGTTTACAGATAACTGAAGCTTGAAAGGCAAGTCTAATTCAATGCTTCTGAGAAACATTTGATACTGTGTTTCTCAATTTCTTAAAAGGGAGTGACTCAGATTGACAATGACCTAAAGGCAAGGGCATCAGCATACAACAACCTGAAAGGCAACCTTCAGAACTTGGAACGAAAGAACGCGTGAGTTTTCTTGCTGTTGGGTAATGCAGCTATAAAAGTGTGCTATATTTATTGAGTTTTGTTCTCGGGTGATACTTTCAGTATGACTTCTGGTTTCTGAAATGTTGTGTGAGAGCCTAAAATGGAGAGTTACCCTAGCTTTGGATGGAAGTATGTGCACTTGTTCCTTCAGAGGGGCGGATAGAATACCAAGGGTTTGGTTCAGATGTCACACAGATGTCTAAACTGAGACTTTCCACTCCTTGTGGTTTATTTTGGCTACAGTTTATATAGGGGGGCCCAAACTCCAGGCTAGGGGTCACTTGCGGCCCTTGGGGCTCCCAGTCCGGCCCACAGGGAGCCCCCAGTCTCCAATGAGCCACTTGTTGGAGGAAATTAAAAATAGTTTCCTCTTTGGGGGGAAGCAGAGTAGCTTAAGCAGTGGAACCCTCTTTGGGTATCACCCCAGAGAACCTCCCTTACCTGGCTGACTGCTAATCAATCAAAAAGAAGCAATGGCTTGTTAAAGTTGCAAAAAAGAAGCTATTTACTTACAGTTCCATTGAGTGTATATTTGCAGCATCTGATTAGGATCAGAGGTTCAGCTAACACTTAGAGATAGCAAGGCCCTGGAGCTGCCTTGCCCTGCATGCCTTGTGCTCAAGATGGCCTGCGCATCAGAGCTCTGGTGTGCGCATCTTAACAGGTCGGTGGTCAGAGGACAAGAGAGGAAGTGTTCAGAGGAGAAGGGAAGGATAAAGAGTTAGGGCCACATGCCACAAGGATCACAGCGAGAACAGGTAGAAAGGTCAGAGTCACTGGGCCATAGCTTGACCCCTTCTGGACAGCAGGCGGAGTTGCATCAACTCCAACACCTCTGGCCCTCCGGAGATTTGCTGGAACCCGTGCTGGCCCTACGCAACTGCTCTCAGAATGAAGGTGACTGTTCAGCCTCTCACTTGAGCTGTGCGACAAGGGCTGCTTGCTGTTTGACATCTGTGATGCAGTAGCAGCTGCGAAGGAAACACCTGCCTTGCTTTGTGCAAGGTCTTTTATAGGTCTTGAGCTATTGCAAGAGCTTCATTCATTCATATAAGTTCCTTCTCTAATATATTCATTTATGTAAATTCAAATTTTATTCCCAACCCCCTGCTACAGTGTCAGAAATGATGTGGCCTTCCTGCGAAAAAGTTTGGACAGCCCTGGTTAATATGCTACAGCCTGTGCCAAGAGGGTGGTGCCTTCCTTATTCACCACCTTCTTGTACTTTAAAGTAACTCCCAATATATTAGGATACTGCACTGCAGAGAGTCTCCTGCCAGAATAGGCACAAGAGTTCACGTGGTATAGCACTAGTACATTTTCTTCTGTACATGATTCTTTGGATCCAGGTTATAATCGCATACATATAGAAATCCTTTGGGGAAGCATATGACAACCTGCCTTTTCATTCAAATTGTTAGTCTAAGCCTGCAATACTAGGCACACTTACCTGGGAGAAAATGCTGTTTAGTTTAGTGAAACTAGCTTCTGAGTGGATATGTATAGGATCCTGCTGTTAGGATCTCTTGACATATTCTGGTTCTCCAAATAATATTACTGTATCATAACCAGAAAAATGCATTTAAGTTGTGGGCTCTAGACATTTGTCCAAGCTGACAATGAAACATTAGGATTAGTTTCCATCTTGTTACGGAACTAGACTTGAGATCTCGAGTCACTTGGATGGAGATTTCTGATGATTTTTTTACTATTACTTATTTATTCATACAGGTATTTATATACTGCCTTTCTTTGGTCATCAGATTGCTCCTCAGACTTTAATCCAAGGCGGTTTACATAGGCAGACTGTTCTAAACCCCCGTAGGGATTTTTACAATTGAATAGTTCTAGTCTTTCATGGAACTCCTCCTTCCAGCTGGATTCCTTCCTGGTCTGGCCTCTCTCTGGCCCTCCCATGCTTCACTTGACGGCAACTCCTCTCTGCCACTGAGGGTAGTTAAAGACCCAGAAGTAATTTGTGTTCATTTGAATCTTTAATAAGATTCAAATCTAAAGAAAACATTCCTCTTGTCAGGAGTTAGGCTGCTATACATGACATTCTTTACATGCTTCCTTTAATTTCATGAATAATCGCTAACTGTATGTATTTGTTATCCAGAAACACACAACTGTCTCTTTTTTGAGGTTTGTTGTATAGCTAAAGATGAAACTGTTCATAAAAAACAAGTTTTCACTTTCATGTCAAATGTATTAAATGTAACCAATCTTCTCTGACCCAGTGTGGATGTGTATAAATAAGAACATTGGAAGAGCCCTGCTGGATCACGTCCCATCTAAACCATCTTCCTGTATCACACAGTGGCCCACCAGATGCCTGAGGGAGCATACCACAAGATACCTGCGTCCTGTAAAGCAGGGGTGCTGAAACCCCGACCCGGGGGCCACTTGTGGCCCTCAGGGGCTCCCAGTTGCCAATGAGCCTCTGGCCCTCCAGAGACTTGCTGGAGCCCATGCTGGCCCAATGCAGCTGCTCTCAGCATGAGAACAACTTTCGATCTCTCACCTGAGCTGTGGGACGAGGGCTCCCTCCACTACTTGCTGTTTCACATCTGTGATGCAGCAGTGGCAGTGAAGGAAAGGCTGGCCTTGCTTTGTGCAAGGCCTTTTATAGGCCTTGAGCTACTACAAGACCTTCATTCATTCATATAAGTTCCATCTCTAATAAATTCATTTATGTGAATTTATTCAAATTTTACATGTAAATTAATTCTTTTCTTCCCCGGCCCCCGACACAGTGTCAGAGAGATGATGTGGCCCTCCTGCCAAAATGTTTGGACACCCCTGCTGTAAAGCATTGCAATACAGTGTGGTCCCAAGGATTTAATACAAACCATTTTTCTTGGTGGTAGCCCACGCTCTGGTATTCCTTCCCTTTGAGGCATCCTATTGGCACCCTCCCAGGTAGATTTTCAATGCTCATCAAAGGCTTGAGTATTTTGACAGACCATCAGTCAGCTGTGTGCTGACTGGTATGGATGGTTTATATTTTCTCATACCTATTTTTTTGTTGCTGTTAATTATAATTATTGCTTTTTTGTTATAATGATTATATTAGCTATGTTTGATCATATGAGAAAGGTGCAGTATACAGTTTTTAAAAATATATATTTGTACCAGTTGTGTTACCAACCCAAAGTACATTTCAGCAATGAATATTGTTTCCTGCATATGTTAATTGCTAGACCAAATTAAAAATGTTTAATTATATACTCACTATATACTGTTATTATTTCACAGAGGGAGTTTGCTAACAAGAAGTCTTGCTGAAATTGTAAAGAAGGATGACTTTGTACTTGATTCTGAATACTTGATTACATTGCTAGTGGTTGTACCAAAGTAAGTAAATCTCCAGATTTCAGGTGTATTGAAATTTTGGGGCTAAACTAAACAATAAAACTGTGTGATTGGAGCCAACATGTACGCTTGGTTTCTTCATTTGAATAACAAATGTAAGTTGTCGGGTTCCAATGCAAAGCACAGTGAGGAGAGATGGCTTAAACTCTTTATCCCATCATTCTGATCATGCCTCTCCCTATGACTGGTATTTGCCATGGGTGGAAAGTTGTGCACGTGTCTCTGCGTGTTGTTGACACTTCAGTGAAAGCCATCTGGAATTTAGTCCTTCCTATAAGACTAATGGACTAGACTTTGCTGTAAGTCTGTTTCCATAGCAAACTACCACAGCAAAATCTGTCCACTTAAAATGGAGTGACTCAGGAAAAATGTTGCTAAGCTGTGATCTTCTTTTTCAGCCGACCTTTTCCAAAAATTCTTATTGGTTTCCTCTAGTTTATTTAAATGTTTAGCTTTTAAGTTTGACTTGGGTAATCTGTTAGTACTCGTATATTCATTCTTATAACTTCATTTATCTTATCAATGTAAGTAAGTGTAAAGTAATACACATTGGGGCAAAAAATCCAAACTTCACATATAGGCTAATGAGCTGTCTGAGACAGAACAGGAAAGGAATCTTGGGGTGATGGTTGACAGCTCAATGAAAGTGTCAACCCAATGTGTGGCAGCGGTTAAGAAGGCCAATTCTATGCTTGGGGTCATTAGAAAAGGTATTGAAAATAAAATGGCTAATATTATAATGTCATTGTACAAATCGATGGTAAGGCCACACCTTGAGTATTGTGTCTAGTTCTGGTCATCACATCTCAGGACATTTTGGAAATGGAAAAGGTGCAAAAGAAAGTGACTAAAATAATTACAGGGCTGGGGCCCCTTCCTTATGAGGAAAGACTGCAGCTTTTGGGACTCTTCAGTCTGGAACAAAGGTGCCTGAGAGGGGACATGATTGAGACATACAAAATTATGCAAGGGAAGGGTAGAGTGGGTAGAGAGATGCTCTTTTCCCTCTCACACAACACCAGAACCAGGGGGCATCCACTAAAATTGAGTGTTGGGAGAGTTAGGACAGACAAAAGAAAATATTTCTTTACTCAGTGTAGTTAGTCTGTGGAACTCCTTGCCACAGGATGTGGTGATGGCCTAGATGCCATCTAGCCTAGATGCTTTTAAAAGGGGATTGGACAAATTTCCAAAGTCCATCACAGGTTACAAGCCATGACATGTATGGTGTAACCTCCTGATTTTAAAAAAGGGCTACATCAGAATGCCGGATGCAAGGGAGGGCACCAGGATGCAGGTCTCTTGTCTTGTATGCTCCCTGGGGCATTTGGTGGGCCACTGAGATACAGGAAGCTGGACTAGAGGAGCCTATGGCCTGATCCAGAAGGGCTGTTTTTATGTTAACATAAGAACAGCCCCACTGGATCAGGCCATAGGCCCGTCTAGTTCAGCTTCCTGTATCTCACAGCGACCCACCAAATGTCCCAGGGAGCACACCAGATAACAAGAGATCTCATCCAGGTGCCCTCCCTTGCATCTGGCATTCTGACATAACCCATTTCTAAAATCAGGAGGTTGCGCATACACATCATGGCTTGTACCCCATAATGGATTTTTCCTCCAGAAACTTGTCCAATCCCCTTTTAAAGGCGTCTAGGCTAGATGCCAGCACCACATCCTGTGGCAAGGAGTTCCACAGACCGACCACACGCTGAGTAAAGAAATATTTTCTTTTGTCTGTCCTAACCCGCCCAACACTCAATTTTAGTGGATGTCCCCTGGTTCTGGTGTTATGTGAGAGTGTAAAGAGCATCTCCCTATCCACTCTGTCCGTTCCCTGCATAATTTTGTATGTCTCAATCATGTCCCCCCTCAGGCGTCTCTTTTCTAGGCTGAAGAGGCCCAAACGCCGTAGCCTTTCCTCATAAGGAAGGTGCCCCAGCCCCGTAATCATCTTAGTCGCTCTCTTTTGCACCTTTTCCATTTCCACTATGTCTTTTTTGAGATGCGGCGACCAGAACTGGACACAATACTCCAGGTGTGGCCTTACCATAGATTTGTACAATGGCATTATAATACTAGCCATTTTGTTCTCAATACCCTTCCTAATGATCCCAAGCATAGAATTGGCCTTCTTCACTGCCGCCGCACATTGGGTCGACACTTTCATTTACCTGTCCACCACCACCCCAAGATCTCTCTCCTGATCTGTCACAGACAGCTCAGAACCCATCAGCCTATATGTGAAGTTTTGATTTTTTGCCCCAATGTGCATGACTTTACACTTACTGACATTGAAGCGCATCTGCCATTTTGCTGCCCATTCTGCCAGTCTGGAGAGATCCTTCTGGAGCTCCTCACAATCACTTCTGGTCTTCACCACTCGGAAAAGTTTGGTGTCGTCTGCAAACCTAGCCACTTCACTGTTCAAGCCTGTCTCCAGGTCATTTATGAAGAGGTTGAAAAGCACCGGTCCCAGGACAGATCCTTGGGGCACACCGCTTTTCACCTCTCTCCATTGTGAAAATTGCCCATTGACACCCACTCTCTGCTTCCTGGCCTCCAACCAGTTCTCAATCCATGAGAGGACCTGTCCTCTAATTCCCTGACTGTGGAGTTTTTTCAGTAGCCTTTGGTGAGGAACTGTGTCAAACGCCTTCTGAAAGTCCAGATATATAATGTCCACGGGTTCTCCCAAATCCACATGCCTGTTGACCTTATCAAAGAATTCTATAAGGTTCATGAGGCAAGACTTACTCTTACAGAAGCCATGCTGACTCTCCCTCAGCAAGGCCTGTTCATCTATGTGTTTTGAGATCCTATCTTTGATGAGGCATTCCACCATCTTACCCGGTATGGATGTTAGGCTGACCGGCCTATAGTTTCCCGGGTCCCCCCTCTTTCCCTTTTTAAAAATAGGCGTGACATTTGCTATCCTCCAATTTTCTGTCACCGTGGCCATTTTGAGGGACAAGTTGCATACCTTAGTCAAGAGATCAGCAACTTCATTCTTCAATTCCTTAATAACTCTTGGGTGGATGCCATCAGGGCCCGGTGACTTATTGATCTTTAATTTATCAATGAGGTCTGAAACATCTTCTCTTTTAACCTCTATCTGACTTAACTCTTTGGTCAGGAGGGGCCCTTCGGGCAGCGGTATCTGCCCGAGGTCTTCTGCCGTGAAGACAGATGCAAAGAACTCATTTAATTTCTCTGCCATCTCTAAGTCTCCTTTTATCTCCCCTTTCCCTCCCTCACCATACAGAAGGCCAACCGCTTCTCTGGCGGGTTTCCTGCTTCTAACATATTTGAAGAAGCTTTTATTATTCCCCTTAATGTTGCTGGCCATGCGTTCCTCATAGTCTCACTTTGGCCTCCCATATCACCTTCTTACATTTCTTTTGCCACAGTTTATGTTCCTTTTTATTCTTTTCATTAGGGCAAGACTTCCATTTACGGAAGGAAGCTTCCTTGCCCTTCACAGCCTCTCTAACTTGGCTGGTTAGCCATGCGGGCACCCTCCTGGATTTAGTGGAACCCTTCTTTCTTTGTGGTATACACCTCTGCTGGGCCTCTATTACTGTTGTTTTAAGCAGCCTCCATGCACTCTGGAGAGATTGGACTCTTTTTACCCTCCCTTTCAACCTCCTTCTAACCAGCCTCCTCATTTGAGGGAAGTCCGCCCGTCGGAAGTCAAGGGTTTTTGTTAGAGATTTGCCTGGTATTCTTCCCCCAACGTGCACGTCAAAACGGATCGCAGCATGATCACTGTTCCCCAATGGCTCAGTAACATTTACATCTCTAACCAGGTCCTGAATACCGCACAATATTAAATCCAGAGTCACCTGTCCTCTGGTGGGCTCTGTGACTAGCTGCTCTAAGCCACAGTCATTTAGCACGTCAAGAAATCCGGTTTCCTTATCGTGACCAGATATTGCCCTAGGGTGGGCTGCTTATTCACTCCTTTGTCCCCGCATCCTCTCAGTGTGCCAAACCGTCTATCACATCCCATCACGCTACCTTTCCCAATTTCTTCTCCTACTCTGCCTTTGTCTTGTTGTTCTCTAACCTCCCCATCCTCATCCCATAGGGATGAGGAGTCCCGAACCGGATGCCCCTTGGCTCCTGTCGGCCTTCCCCCAGGGATCAGTTTAAAAGCTGCTTTGCCACCTTTTTAATGTTATGCACCAGCAGTCTGGTTCCATTCTGGTTCAAGTGGAGCCCGTCCCTCTTGTACAGGCCCCGCTTGTCCCAAAACGTTCCCCAGTGCCTAACGAATCTAAACCCCTCCTCCCTACACCACCGTCTCATCCACGCAGTGAGACCCCTGCTCTCCGCCTGCCTAGCTGGCCCTGCGCTTGGAACAGGTAGCACTTCAGAGAACGCTACCTTTGAGGTCCTGGCTTTCTGCTTCCTGCCTAAAAGCCTAAATTTGGCCTCCAGGACCTCCCAGCTACACTTGCCCACGTCGTTGGTGCCGACATGCACCACAGCCGCTACCTCTCCCCCAGCACTGTCTACTAGCCTGTCTAGACGAGAAGTGATGTCCGCAACCTTCGCACCAGGCAGGCAAGTCACCATGCAGTCCTCACATCCGTCGCAAACCCCCCTCTCTATGTTTCTAATAATCGAATCCCCCACTACAAGAAGCCCCCGACCCCCCTCCCGCCGAGGAGTATCCCAAGTGCATTCGGATATGGGCCCATCCCCTGGGGAAGGGGTCCCCCCTAGGGGATTGTTTCCCTCCTCTCCAGGATGACATCCTCCAGTCCCGAGACTTCCCACCCGGGCAGCTGAAGAGCTGCACGCCTGAGGTTGGGACGAAGCCTGATTGTCCCTGGAAGTCTCCCCATGGTCCTCCTCTGGCTGCCTGCGCTTCTCCAGGTCGGCCACCAAGGCTTCAAGGGAGCGGACGCGTTCCCTGAGACCCTGGAGCTCCTTGCACCGAGGACACACCCATGACTTATGCCCCAGAGGCATATAATCATACATGTGGCACTCAATGCAGAACACTGGATAGCCCCCTCCCTGCTGCTGGCTGTCTGACTGCATAGCTTTTTTGTTGTTGTTGTTTTATTTAGGGGTACTTTATTTAGGGGTACTTTTATAAACCCTACACTGGTTAGCAGCCCTCTTCTCAAGGGAAGAGGAATGGCAGTGTATGTTCTTTGAGCTCACTTCACACACCCTACCCATAATTGTTGCAGGTCATTAGCAACCCTAGCAAACCCCAGGCTATTTGTTAACAATCTATAATTACAGTTAATTGTGTTGAGGAACTATCTAAACTGCTTTTAGAGTTCAGAACTCTTTGAAAGCTGTTAATGTAAAAATTGTCTCAGGTTGGAATTTTGTGCTTAAAAATTTCGTTCCTTTAAGGAAAATGATGTTTCATGTCACTAAGGATGTGGAGCAGAAACAAAACACATGACATTGAGTTTATCTTCTTGTTTAGATTTTGTTTATATTCCACATAATTCAGGTTCTATTCTGCCCTTCCTTAGGGCTCCCATTGGTAACAGCTGTTAGTTTGGTATTCTGTATATGTTAATATAAAAATGATACAGATATAGAAATTAAAATGCACCTCTGGCCTGCTTTATCTTTATAAAGCTTTATTTTGGTTGCTAATTGGCAGCAAAAATAGCAAAGCCTTTCCAGAAGATACTTAGTATTGGAGTTTAATAGACTATAGCACAATCCTGTGTGTGTTTTATAGGAGTTAAATTCTGAGTACTTTGGCATTTAGTGTGGATAGGAGTGCTGCCTTAGAAATGCAAAAAATTGGAAGTTCAGACTTCAAGAGAGAAACATCCTTTTCTCTGAAAATCAGAAGCGTTTTCATGAGCAGTAACACCAAAGTAGAAAAATTGCAATGGCTTGGATAGATCAGAAGGAGTATTCAAGTTGAACTGTCTCAGCAGTGACAGATCCCCTTTATCAAAAGGAACAGCTACCTTACTTAAGCTGCAAACATAAGCCAAAGTTTTACAAGGAGAAGGATTCTTGAAGTATCCCACTGCATAAGCTGTTTCACTGAACTGGGTATGTCAGGCCACAGACCAAAGATCTCTGTGCAGTATTCTGTATGCATGCCAGGGTTTTCAGGCCTCCCAAATATTGAAGCAACCTCTTGTGTACCTCTTCCCCACCATCTCCACCCCTTGAAAATCTACTTCTGAAAGTCGGGGACCTTTCAAAACAGCACTTCAAACTGATGAAAGAAATGACACCATGACACATGGAAAAGCCTTGGGCATACACAAGGTGGCTGTTTTGATTGAATATGCTAATCTTAGCAGTAGTGAAAATAACCTGGTGCCCCTCCAAGTTTTGTTATGACACTGAACTGTAACTTTTCTTTTTATAGGATGAATTACAATGACTGGGTTAAGCAGTATGAAACTTTGACAGATATGATAGTCCCACGATCCAGCAAGTAAGCTAAATCATTTTTAATCTAGTCCTGTAATGCAGATCACTAGAATGGTGCCATTGGGTTTGTTACAAAAATGAACCCAACCATAGACAACAGGGGAGCTCCCTGAATGTAGATAATTCCTTGGCAGTGTGCAGAGTTTCAAAAGTTACTTAAAAAGCAAAATCTGAGGGGGCAAACCAACCCATTTTGTAGGGAGATTGTAAGGGTTAAAGTCATTGGCTCTGTGAGGTGGTGTGGCGAATACTCAGGGCAGCATGGAATGCTCACCACCTGAGCTGCTTAGCAACAAGACCACAGCATGATACTGAAGACCATGGGGCAGAGGCTCAGCTCAGCTGGCAGAGTTGTACAAAGTTTTCACTGCAGAAAAAGCCTGCATGCTCTGAGCCTCTTACTAGCATTTTCAGGGTCACTTTGTCATCTTGCAACCTGGATGTAAGTGCCAGTGATGACATCATGTTTTTGTACCCAGTGTCATCACCACTAGCTTCCAGGTGCTGAGGTTCACATCTGCAGCATGGAAAGTGTCACAACAGTGGTCAGTTTGAGGACCCTAGGTTAAAGTGATAGAGGATTACTATAACCACTAACTGCAATTTAATTTAGCATTTCCTGCCATGAGTCTGACAGGGCTTGGTTTTCATAGTGAGTGGCTTGATCTATTTTAAGTACTTGGAGGGAAGGGAAAAGATGAGATTTGTGAGAGCAAGCAGAGCTAAGCCACAGAAACACAATGTGTTTTGCAGCCTTGCAGTGAGATAGACATGATTACTCTGAAGAAAACCCTGTGGAGCCTAGTGGTACTTATTCCCAGAGAGATATAGATAAGTAAGAAAATTGGGGAGAGGATGGATAGACGGCTGGCTCAAACCAAAGCCATACAGATGAATAGCTTGATCCAAAGCATGTTTACTCTGAAGTAAGACTCGCGGAATTCACTGAAGCTTAGTTTTAGAATAATGTGGAAAGAAACGGAAAAAAATGAGCAGAGACAGAACAGGACAGAAAGGCTATCAACAAGCCATAGGAGAATACTGGCCATTTAGGTGGAATTGTGCACGAACACATATCCAAAGTAGGGCTCATTTGCTTGGGAACTGTACCCTGCTCTCTTGGAGTTTAGCACTTTTTTTTGAGATGGTAGGATACATAAGAACATTTCAGGAACATGCATCTCTGACTCACTGAGTGTAGTTCAGACAGGGGTGTTGATGATTGGTTAGAGACCCAAGACAGACACTCCTATTTTAACCTTTCTCCCTTTGTCTAGACGCTAGTTCATTTGAAGATGCTTTAATCCTAGAGCAGCTAGGCTAGATTGCTTTCTACAATATCTGTGTACTTATAATAAATATCTAGTATTGATCTCTTATAACCATCTCATCTACTTTTTACTTGCTTAGTAAGTGAAACTACTGAAAATCCTTTATAGTGTTGCAAATTGAGATTAGCTTAGAATCCCTTTCTGACAGAACATTTAAATTACCCTCATCAGATTTAGGGCAGCTAGCTTTGCTATGAAGGGCATCCTTTGTGAAATGTGACCTGAGAACTTCTCCTGCTAAGGATGGCAAAGGTGAGCTACAATTACTCCATTCTAATAGAGGTATATTTTCTGTAAACCTACCACTGTATTGTGTTGTAGTTCAGCTGTGCACAAGCTGCTAAGATGATCTTGCTGGTTTTGAATTGCAGGCTACAGTTTTTATTGCAGCATGTCGGTTCCTTTGTTTTCAGTCTGCTTTCTTGTATATTTTTTTAACAGTGTTCTTTCAGAGGACCAGGATAGTTATCTCTGTAATGTCACCTTGTTCAGGAAGGCAGTGGATGAGTTCAGACACAAAGCCAGGGAAAACAAGTAAGTGGCCCTTCAGTTGTTTGTCTACAGAATAGTAGTTATGCAGCACCCTACAATTCTCTGTCCTTTCTGAATGCAGGTTTATGGTCCGTGACTTTCAGTATAATGAAGAAGAGATGAAGGCAGACAAAGAAGAAATGAATAGGCTGTCTACTGACAAGAAGAAGCAGTTTGTAAGTTAAAAGCAAACTGTTCTTTTCAAAACTAAAGAAGTCTTCAGGGAACCACATAGTTTTTCTTTGCCTGTCCTTGCTTTTCGAGTTTGTAAATAAGCAAAAGGACCACTGAGGGAAGTATCTGATATCTTGAGATACAAGAAATAATTGAGCTAACTGTAGAGGGAACAAAACAGCCTTTGGTGGTATGAAACTTGTGTTGGTGGTTATCATATCCTACAGCTTGAACTGTGCTTTCTCCTAAAAGCCAAGTTTATTTGCTGTTGAAATATGGGAGGCACCTTAGATTTTCAACAGCTGTGGCCTGTATGACACAGATCACCCCTGTGACAAAAAGGGGAAATCAGTGACCAGGTAACATCTGAGTAAAGGAAGTTTCTGCTTGTAGCCATGCTGTTAGGCCCAAGTGCCAGGCCCCAGCTGTAACCAACTTTTAATTAGTGCATACCAGGTCTGGGAGAACTGTGGAGGAGGCTGCTTCACAGGGCCCTCAGATATTGTACCAAGTGGGCTTCAAGGCCAACTTGATTAACAACAGGGTTTAGCTGTGAACGTCTCAGGTTGGGAGGGGGGATTCCACCATGAGTGAGAAGGCTTGTGACACGTCCACCCCTAGAATGTTCGGCTGGAACCGAGTTCTGATTGGTGGATGGGTCAGGTGACCTATAAAGGTGAGGGAGAAGAGTTTCCTTTGTTCTAGCTTTGCCTCTGGCTGAGGGGGCCTGAGATCCTTGACCATCCTGACGAGGGTGACCCAACTTGGCTGCAGCAAGATGGGTTAGATTGGACTTTGGAAAGCTAAGACTTTGGTGAGTTAGAGTTAGGAGTTAGTTGTTGTTGTTTTATTAGTGCTGGGTGTTGTATTGTATTGGTGTGCTCTTTTCTAAATTCCTAAACCTTGACTGATGCAGTGCTGTCTGTATAACTATTCTTTAGACATTTATTCAATAAATCCTACTTATTACAACTGACTGGATTATTGGGACTGGAGAGGTCGGAGGTGCTGGTTGTGGAAGACAATCCAGTGTGTCTGGGGTAGACCCTGGAGACCCAGTAGTGGGGGTCTGCTCCACCATTCAAGCTGAGCCCAAGGGGGTATAGGCTGGAGTACGACTCAGGGGAGGGTTCCCCAAATTTGGCCTGGCTACCAGAACTGGAAGCTCTGTGGTTTAAGAGCTATTTGGCAACTGGACTTGGACAGACCCATGGGGGTGCCAAGTGACCATAGTGGTTTATGGCCATTCGATCACCCTCAAGGCAATAAAGCGATTACACAGTCATTAAGGAGTGGGGTCTGGTTTTGTCACAACGCCACCTTCACACCTCCCCTCCCCCCCCAACAGAAAAGGTGTTTGATATGCTCAGGGCTGGCTTTCAGCCAATTGGAGCAATTGCTCCCAATTGGACTGCACGTCTAAGGGGCCCCCACACTAGAGTAATATACTCTATCTTGTCAGATACGCACAACACTTTGCAGCAGACAACCTAACACCACATTGCAGGTTTTATGGAGAACAGCAATGATTTTAATAATTCTTCTGAATTGTTAAAAAGTGGTTTTGTAACTATTTACTTTTCAAATATAATCTATACATTTTGTTTACTATACATATGTAGGGTTACATATATGCAATTTTTAATTAAATGTGCTTGGATCCATTTGGTCCCTTAACTCACTTGCACATTTTAAGCTCAAATTTTTGTCACTTTCCATCCTACCATAGAGAGATGAAGTTGATAATAAATTTTATTTATATCAGATTCTACAGACCTTGGCTGTGAATCTGGGGCCATGCAAAAAATTTCAATTGGGCTATACAACTCCTGTGGACAGCCCTGAATGTGCAGTTATTCCCTATTGAAAACCTTGAAGACTTCTGCATGGTTGCTACAGTTTCCATGAAGCCCCATGGTTCTTAGTACGCTGTATATTACTTCCTTGCTGGAGCCTTGCCTATGTCTCCAAAGAACTTGTGTTAACAAAACAAAATTTCTTGCCAATGTAATTTGTTGCATTTCTATATTTACACTTGTCTGAAGAATTTTAAAGCTTTGTTTCTCTAACAAATCATTTTGGTGACTAACTCTCATCTTGACATATTCTGGCCTGTTCTGTAAAGCAACATTGCCTTGCACAAAACCCATTTTAATATAGCAGAAAGCTTCTTGCTGCTTAAATTGGCTGATTGCTTTTCTGTCCAATTGCAGGGTCCTCTTGTCCGGTGGCTGAAAGTGAATTTCAGTGAAGCTTTCATTGCATGGATTCATGTGAAAGCACTAAGAGTCTTCGTTGAATCTGTTCTAAGGTATTTATGAATGAGTATATGTAGCTACGTGAGTTTTCACCCATCCTTTTCAAGAACCATAGGGGTTCTCTGTACTCCAGTGATCTCTGATAGCTGTATTCTTGAGTGCAATTGCCTGAGTTCTCTGGTTTTTTAATATATTTTAATGCAGTACTTTGTCAGCCTAATCCATGTAAATAATAAAATCACATTTTACTAAAATTAAACAAAGAACTTGGTGAGTGACATTTTAATATTAAATATTCATATTTTGAGGCATGTGAAGCCAACACTAAAGAATTGTAGCTCTTTTTTTTTCCCCAGCACACTTGACTAATGTTCTCTTGAAGAATCTATGAATGTTGCTGGAGAAACTACTCCACTACTCTTTCAAAGTCAATATACATTGGAGGTCCTTTTGGGTGACCAAACAATAGGATATAAATACCTAGAAATGAATAAACAGTAGAAACGCATCCACAGCTTTCTAGGCTTTCTGCACCTTTGTAGTAATTCTTATACAGAGGAGACATTACATAACATGTATAGCAAGTAACTATTCAGTGCCTGCCACTATAGAATTTATCTATTATTGGGTACCACACCATTATTTTTATGTTGAAGTGTGATAAATGTGTGAAAAATTGTTTGCCTGCATTCTCTTGTGAGGCAGTAAGCATCAGATTATTGTGCCAACCACTTGGATGGATTTCTCTGTCATATTTCTTGGAGTGTCTGCAGTGGTTGGCAGTAAATGTCTTTTGGTGGTTACAGGTACATGTGGTATGCTTTTATATTCACATTTTTATACTGCTGTTCCGTCAAAGAGCTCAGGGCGGTGTATGCAGCTGCTCCCCTCCTTTTGTCCTCACAACAACCCTGTCAGGTAGGTGAGGCTGAGAGAAAGTGACTGGCCCAAGGTCAGCCAGGAAGCTTCATGGCTGAGGGGGGATTCAAACCTGGATCTTCCAGGTCTAAGTTCACCTCCCAAATCACTACACCACCCTGGCAACTGCATGGCAACTGCCCCTTTCTTGGTTGTGTTTCCATCCCTTGACAATGATTTTTTGTTTGCACTTGTACCTTAGAACAGTGGTTCTCAAACTTACTAGCACCGGAACCCATTTTTTAGAATGACAATTAGGACCCACCAGAAGTCATGTCATTAATCTGGAAGTGATGTCATGGCTGGAAGTGACATCATCAAGCAGGAAAACTTTTGACAACTCAAGGCTGCATTCCTATCCAGGAGTACGCCCCATTGACTGTGATTGTTAAAAACAACATTGTCGCCTGTTAAAAGTACTGATCTGTAATATTTTCCCAGATGCAGTCACATGCCATGGTAACATCAAGTCTAATACATTAAAAATAAAATATTGAAATTGCCTCGCAACCCACCTAGTGGGTCCCAAGCCACAGTTTGAGAAACACTGCCTGAGAATGAAAAAGTGACTGATCCAAAGGGGTTCATTGCCAAAGCCCTAAAGTTAGATTCTTTCTCAAATTGGAGTTGCTTGTTGCTGCCACCAGAGCTTCAGGCCATTGAACACCAATAAAGGTTTTTCAATATTACAACAATTATTAGCTGAACAAAGTAAATTAAAAAATAATTTATTCTCTCCCCCCCCACACACACACACACAAAATAAGATGAATGAACCAGTATGTTACTTTTCTGAAACATGTATGGAGATAGCTGGAGGAGGGGAAGGTTATTGTAAAAAAATTTGGGAAATCCCTAATAAAAGAGATGATTCCTTTCAGATATTATGAAAGCAGTAATAAATATACGCCCTTTAAGATCAGTTTCATTCCCTGTAAAATTTAGATTTTAAGAGGGAAGAATGAGCAGATTCTTCTGTAGAAGCTTAAAAAAATCCTTTGAACTTCTAGGTATGGTTTGCCAGTTAACTTCCAGGCTATGCTCCTTCAACCCAACAAGAGAACAATGAAGAGATTGAGAGAGGTTCTGTATGACTTGTACAAGCACCTTGACAGCAGTGCAGCAGCAATCATTGATGTGAGTAACTTTATGAAGTTCAGTTACTATCCCAAGTTTGACATGACAGTTTTCTGACACTAAGTAGAAGCAATCTACCTTCAGCCACATCTTCCAGTTTGGAAAATGGTACTGACTGGAAGGCTCATAAGATTCTGTGTTTTGGTTGAGTTCAAATAGGGTTCATAGGGGGTCTAGAGCCCTGTCATAAGGAGTGCCACTGTGTGTCAGTTGGAGCTTTGGAGAGCCTACAGTAGAAGATTCAGGATAGTGCAAGATCAACTAAGTGCCAGTTAGCATCCGTATTTTCAAATATGAGTCCTGAAATTTGCTTTATAGTTTCAGCAGATATATTTTGAGCTAGAATTTGTAGAAGCCAAATGCTGCTATGACGAATGCCCTGATATTTTCCACCCTTCTTTGATTTTGGATATTTCTAAAATCCCAGAGGCTTCTGTGCTGGTTCAGCAATCTAAAAGCTGCTGGGATATCCTCCTTTGTTTGGAAATGTTGTTCCCAGACAGCTGTGTGCTAGATGTGATTTTGGTCCTTCTGTGTCTGGTGAACCTCCTACTGTGAAATTAGTATGTACCTACCAACTGGGTAGCCCAACCTGTCTGATAAAGGAGTGGGATGGAGTCACCAGGTATGATCCACTCAGGTATCCTGATGACATCATCAACCTTGGTTTTTAGTTTAAGGAACTACAAGGATGCCTGGTTCTGCCAGGTCTGCCTTGAAATCTAATGCTGGTTTGCTGAAGACGCACCCGTGTACTCTCCAGTAAGTGCAGGGACAACAATACTAGACTGCATGTCTAGCTAAATGCATTTAGGAATTAATTTTGGTGGTTTGTTCCTCTTTTCCCCAAGCCAGTCTAAGAGGTCCATTGCGGACCCCTTAGACCCTCCTGCAGTCTCTTGTGCAGCATACCATATTATTCCCAAGGGACCCTTGACCCTCAGGAATGGCTGCTTGGGAGCTACAGTAGGGTTAGGGGGTGGGAAAAATCTTTGTTCATGCATCATAAGTGTGGATTTGGTTGCTCTGATTTGAATTTTGGATGTAAATATTGTGCATTTTTAAAAAAACAGCCTTGACTACTTGAAAAATAAATGCTAGAGATTTATATTAATTATATAAAATCTTATCTTTTTATAGGCAACTATGGATATTCCAGGTTTAAACCTCAGTCAGCAGGAATATTATCCTTATGTGTATTACAAGATAGACTGCAACTTGCTTGAATTCAAGTAGATGCTTGAATTTCTGACCCGACAATCCTCTCAGTGTTGGTGTTCAAGCAAAAACAAGGTTGAAGAACAGTGATGCTTCTAACTCTTGTAAACCTGTGCTTGCTTCTTCCTTTTTGCATAGGAGAATAATCCCCATAGCAGTCCATCTCTTGGCATTTTCTTTTTAAAGAAAAGTGTAAGTATTGCTTTTAATTGATCAGGTCTGTAAATGTATATTGAGAGAATCAGAGTGTATTTATAAATAGGCATTTATTTAAAAACAGAAAAAAGTCATTCCTCTTTCGTACAGTGGTCTGCATCAATTCCATTAACTATCCTCCGTGGAAAAACCTTGTTTACAAAGGAAGATAGTGAAAAAAACACTTATGCCATTTTGTTCACTGTGTTTCGTAGATACAAAGCTGTAAACATTGTTGTTGACTTGTGATGTAAGATATGTGAAGATTGATATTCAGTCTGTGCTTTCTGGATGTTTTAAATCTACAGTAAATTGAGCACTGGACACATTCACAGGAGAAAATAAAAGCACCTGTGCAAATGTATTGCCTCTCCGTGTCTTACTCTGATATAAATTAGCCAAAAGCTGTACAGCCTGTTTAAGGGGTAAGATTATATATCCCAATATTAAGGTAAACAGTTTTCATGGTGGAGCCTTGCAGGTGAGTCTGAAAATTCCTTTGGTGGTATTTTCACCTTGTAAAAATTTGGAGTATGAAAAACTACAGGACAAAGCTGTACTATAAATACTTTCAGATATTGGAGGTACTATCAGAGCAGGAGGTTTGGTCTGATGGTTGAGCTGCTGGTACTGCCTCAAGAGCTAAGCAGGAGAATCTGTGGTCATGTCTCTGTATGGGAGACAGATTGCCAGGGTGTGACAAGCTGCTGTACCCATTGTGGCAGGATGTTGCCAATGAATTAGGAGTTGCTAATGAGCTGATTGATTATGGCAGGGAGGAGTGTGCAAAAGTGAAACCATGGATACTGGGGAACTCCCTGAGCTTCCCTCACCCCTGGAAAGGGCCCCTGTGGACCATGGATAAGTAAAACCATGGATATGGGGCCTCGTGTTTTCAAATAATAGAAATTTTAAAAATTCTGGGTCTCCTGTATTACTATCATACCTTTGTGAGGCACTAGAGGGCACTGTTGTGCCACTTTGAAATGCAGGTTTTTACACTAAACTCACATTAGGTTTTGGTGAAATATTAAAGAGAATTTAAGTAGAGCTCACCTCATAGTCTTCTACCAGGGCCTGCATGTGGCTTGAATCTGTGCAATACTTGCAGTAATAATGAAACAAGTGTGATATAGCTGGTGAAACAATGTTAGGAACCCCATTTTCTCTGTCAGTCTCTCCTGTCTACTACTGTTAGTTTGGAAAAACACAACTTTAACAAACTAAAAGAGGTGGTGGAGAGATAGTATGGCATTCCCCTAAATCCAACAGTGTCCAAAGGTATCTCTAGTCTCCCATCCTTTTCCTACAGTGGGGTAATCCACATGCTTTCAAGAAACCTCCAAATAGTACAAGGAGGCAACCTGCAATGTTCCTGTGCAAATGGTATTCAGTGGCATATAGCCATCATGATTCTTAGCATTGAATGGATCCATCCTCCTATGTATTTGTCTAGTTCCATTTTAATACTCAATTAACCATTTCTTTGGTTTTAACAAAATTGCATCTACTTGGTGCTTTACAGTCCAAAGCACATTCAAGAGTAGCACACTTGCATTACATTCATGTCTACTCAGAAGTAAGTCCTATTAGATCAGTGGGGCTTACTCCCAGGTAAGTGTGATATGATTGCAGCCTTAGGGCCCAATCCTATCCAATTTTCCAATGCTGGTGCAACTGTGCCAATGGAGTATACGCTGCATCCTGTTTTGGGGAGACAGTCACAAAGGCCTCCTCAAGGTATGGGAACATTTGTTCCCTTACCATGGGGCTGCATTGCAGCTACAGCGGTGCTGGAAAGTTGGATGGGATTGGGCCCTTGATTCCTAGAGGTGACTGGGCTCCTGACTTTGCTTTGCTCAACTGTGCACACTATCTAGGAAAGGCTTTGGTGTGGATATGATTATATGGGAATGTGTGAATGAGGGGAAAGAAGCAAAGCAAGGAGGTCAAGAAGCTCCCCATTCTTCCTCTTCAAGGGATTTGGTGGCTTGCTGGACAGACTCCCAGCTGTGTGAAGTGGTGGTAATGTGACCCTGACCCCACATTACTGGTGGCAGCAACCTATTGGGTTTGATGTGGTCTCAGGAACAGAAGAAGCACAAGAGGGGAAGGTGGTCCTCCTTGGTGCTATCCTGAAGTTTGCCACACTAATCCATAGTGTTTATTTGGTTTCCATTATCACCTCCATCGCAAATACATATTGACCTGAAGTTAGGAGCATATCCTATGGCTGTCCAGCAATCACGCATTCTCATTTTGTCAAGTGCCACCATTTTGGATGACCAGGGACTCCTTTGTGGGCAGAGCAGTGGGGGGCTTAAGGCAGTGGATCCCTAACTGCTTAAGATGAACTCAATACTTGGGTGGACATGTAACGGTTACCATTTATCTTGCTATCAGGCAGCAATAGCAGAAAATAAAGCATTAAACTATTTCTGTATCCATAACTCTCTAGTGCCATCAAGTTTAATTCCCAAAGTTCAGCTTCATATGCAATGTAAAAATGTTTACAAAAACTAATCCCAAAATACCCTTGATCTCATTCTTATATGTAATGTATTTGTGTGTATTGAGCCTTAAGGGTGTTTTTTTTTGGGGGGGGGGGGAGGAGGGAATATTATATAAGGAGGTTATCCAAGAGGCTTGATGAAGGAAACTGCTTTGAGATGGAAGGGGTGTAATGAAGGAGGTTATGGAGTGCCAATTCTTGGGTATATTTGAGGTGCTGAATTCAAAAATGGCTTTGGTTTTACCCAGTTGACTAGTTTAAGGTGGCTAAGCTGCACCCCCATTTGTTAATTCAAGCAGCTTCCTCAAGAGGAAACCAATGCCATGGCTGCTTGAGGAAGCTGCTTGAATCAGCATATAAAGTGGTTATGCTCTACCCCCAAAATGAGAGCCACTCTGCCAAAACAGATGCAATTTTTGTATTCAGCACCTCAAAAACATTCTAAACTTGTTCAAATACCCTTGGCAACTAAAAAAGGTTTTGTTTGTGCTTTGTAGGCATGTGTTATCCTTACAATAAGCCCCTTCTTACTGGTAGAGATTTCTATGTTCTCCTTTGTGTCTTATTTCATAAAAGCTACCAGTCTACCCATTTGCAGAGAAAACTGGCTCTGGAGAGGTCCCCGAAACAATGATTTCCTTGGAAGAGAACAGTTTTACTGTTCTTCCTTTCCTTTTCCATGACTTGTTTTGTTCTTCTTTCTCTCTTTCTCAGCCCCTCCTGCTGCCCCACACCTCTCTTGAAACAACCACTTTAGCACAGGTTGCTGTTTAGAAAGATTTCCTGTTGCTAGGCAACAACTTATTTGGCACAGCCTGGTTTCCATGTGCTGACAGACAAGGAGCTTTTTCATCAGCCAATGAAGACTCCTGAGTGTCTGCTGAACCAAATCTGGCTGTATTGGCCTGGAGCACAATAGGTGCTCATGTTTGCCATCTAGGGTAGATGTTCCTTTTTTATATGCTGTTTTTCAAATGACTTCACCTAAATGTAGGAGACCTATCTCCATTTGGTGAATCCTTTTGTCCAGATTAAAATGCAAATAAATCTAGCTCACACTAGTGCTACTTGTGGCAAATGATAACAAGGGAGGTTTTTAAACTCTGAATACAAATAGATAGAAATTAAAACTTTATTAGCAGACAAACAATAGCAGTAGAGACAGTAAGTTAAAAGTATAATAATGCTGACACAGTAATCTGTCATAAAGATACAGACACAATTACTGTGCAGCTTAACTACATGAGCTATATAAGCAGCCAATCACAGTATCATTTCAAGTAAAGTGAATTTTTTCCACATCTGATCAGCCCCTTGTCTTTGTCAGGATTGATCCTGAATACTTAGAGTAGAGATCAGAATAAAATGGGCAATATAAAAGTATGTGTGAAATTGACTCAGTTCCCCCCAGTTTACAAGATCTGCATCTTTTGTCATACTGGATCCTCTGGAATCTTCCCTATAGAACCACTAATGGGATGACATTAAACCAGGGAGTAAGCTCTGCACTTATGGAGGTGTTGTATATGGTATAAACAGGCAGCCACCTGACCATGATTGATTGGAATAATAAGATTTAAAGGGTGCAGCTCTTATTTGCTGAGCTCTGTAGTTCTTGGAATTCAACATTAACATTCTACATTTGATCCTTCTGCTAAAGGCAATGATTGCAATATATCCAAAGAAGTCCATAGAGATGAATGACTTTTCTCAGTATGAACCAACTTATTAGTCATGTTTAACACAATAACTGGTGTAAAAAGCTATCTTGGTCAGAATTATGAATTTTCAACCAGTACCTGATGGACGTCAGCCATGCTCCCATTTCCACCCTGGACTGGCCCCTCTCCAAACAGACAGCACCATAAGGGATGCAGCTCAGCAGTTCTAGAATGTTTCTTAGAACCATGGCTATATCTATTCCATGGTACAGTCTGTGCCTATCATCCATAAGGGGATGCTATATAGCAGCTGTGGAATTACCTTTGTGTTAAGAATTCTTAACACAGCCATATCTGTTTCCCCTATTATAAAAAAAACCTAATGATTGATTGCACAGGACACCTAGCCAGATTTGTGGCAATCCTGCAATGGAAACCCCAAGAATGTTTGAATTGAAAGTGGATACCTAAATATTTGAAATGGTTTACCTGGACAATTCCATCAAAATTCCAATTGAATAGTTTCCATGATTTAAAGACAAGAATTTTAGGTTTGCTAAAGTTCAATTGCAAGTGGTTGTTAAATATTCAAGACACGTGAACGAACTCTTTAAGCCTTGCTGTGTACAGGATAACACTGCATCATCAGCTTAAAACAATGCTGACACGCAAGTGGCCCCAAGTTTCGGGCAGTGTCTCCCCACTCTAATCAAAGGGGGCAAGATCATTCAAAAATGAGTTAAACAAAGTAGGGACTAATATATGACACTGTTTCCCACCCCTATTGGTTGGAATCTATTCTGTTAATTCCCCTGTCCTGGAACATTTGATTTGACAAGTTGTTACAACATGCAACTTCTTGATACGGAATAACAGGTGTTTGTTGATCTTCAGGTTAGTAAGCTTCTCCCACAATATTTCTCAATCCACATAATCAAAAGCTCTTTTTAGATCCACGAAGGTCACATATAATTTAGAATCAGACTTTCTATAGGATAATACCATGATCCAAAGTAGATCTCACCTATCTAAATCCCACTTGTTCTGGGCAAAGTATCTCCAATTGCTGCATCCAATTATTGAGTAGCTTGTAGGTGTTTTGCATATAACTTGCCAATGATGGATAAGAGACTAATAGATCTATAATTGAATAGACATGTGTGGTCTCCCTTTTTATAAATTAGGACCACTCTAGCATTGGACCAGGCTTCAGGCATTTAACCTGACCTGCCTACAGATGTAAAAAAATGCTGCAGGAAGAGAGGCCCACCAGTCTGGATCCAGCTTTAACACCTCCGGTGGAATCTGGTTGGGCCCTGGAGCTTTCTCAGGTTTTAACTGATTGATCAGCTCCTTTATCTCATCTGAGGTCACAGGGCACCATTCTGGAAGGTCAACATCAGTGGCCTTGGTAGAATTCCCACCTACATAAAATAATGAGAAGTAATCCACCCAAATATGGGGAGCAATAACTGCTGGATCTGTAATTTCACTTCTAACCACACCAGTCACAAAGGCCCAACATTTTTTAATTTTTTTCAGGGTTAATAATTGATTCCATTGATCACTCTTCCACTGATACTCTTCTCTTTCTCTTTTTTTATTAATAGCCACAATTGGCTCCTTATACAGTTTGTGCTCATTGGCCATGGGAGTTTTGTTCCGGAACCCCTAGTGGATTTTTAAAAAATCAGTGGCTACCAAATCAGTAGAAAAATAAGTTTTAAGACCCACTTCCAGGTTTATTTCTCCTTTATTGTCACCCCAGAATGCATTGGTTTATAGACACTATACTGCACTCAGCCACTAGATGGGATGAATAATGTAATCTAATTGAATGAAATTATAATTATTTAACAGTGCAAAGATAGGAAACTTGATTTTGGCCTTTTATTCCTTGTTACAAGGTATTTAAAGGTGGACTTCAGTATCAGTGGTTAGTCAAATCAGTGGATACTGTCGTCCACCTGTACTATGAAATTCCAACGGAAATTCCTCTGCTTTATGTTCCCTGTACTGCCTTTACATTTCCTAAAGAGCTTTCAATTCTCTACCTTTGCTATCAAACTACTCACTTTTAACAAAAGTTTCCCTTCACTTTTGGGATTTGGGTTTATGGCTTTATGTGACTGTTAAGACAGACATTAACCTTCATAAGACTCCTTGAAATCATGAGTCTCCCTAGGCCATAATAATAGATTTATACTCCATAATAGCTTTGGTTGCTAGCAACTAGATTATCCTTTGTCTTGTTGATGAGTTCCAAGATATTTTCCAGATAATCTCCAGGCCATTCAAAGGTCTAGGAAGGATCATTCTTCCTGGGCATTCAAGAACCAGCAAAAGTATTAGGGGGAAATCACTAGAAATATAATCCCTTTAATTTAACTTTGAATTCAAGCAACTGCTTTTTCATAACAACCTTAGGAATATCTAGCAAATATTACATTTGTATTTTTAAAATAAAATGTCAAAGCAGCTCACAGAAAAGATTTAAAGTGATAAAAATCCATCAAACAATAACTAACAGTTAAATAAAATAGATTTAAAAACATGACAGTGATTTTTTTCTGGCCTACATACTAGCAAAGTAATGAAGCAATTCTTTCCTTTCATCTGTTTATATTGGCCTCTGAAAATTGGCCTCTGTTTATATATCCTCTGAAAATTTTCTGTAACTCCCAAGCTGCAGCTGAATGAAGCATTCCTGGATTTCACAAATGATTCCATTCGCAGAGTGTTCCCTGCACCGAAGTATACATCTCGTGTTGCTCAGGACCAGGGCGGCCCAACTGGGTCTGATGCTTGAGGCTGCCTGAGGTTGTTCCTGACTTGCTGCTACCACCTTTCCTGAGGGGTGCACACCCCTGCTCTTGCCATCATGCAGTTCTTACCTCAAAACTGGAAGGGACCACATGAGGAAGGAACTCTTCACAAGCCCTCCCCTCAGTCTGTCCTTGCATGGTGTTAACATTTTAAAGGAAAATGTGTGCTTTTAAATGCTGCTTGAGGAGGGAGGAAACTATGGAAGTGGCTTACATCTGTGGCAGGCTGGCAGGAGGTGGCTCTGACATCACCTGCACAAAATGAGCCACATCGTCCACTTTGTGGCTGGGCCAAGCCTGCTCAGGATAGGAGAAAACCTCAAGTTTCTTTAATTTCTGGAACATCATAAAGATACCAACTTTATGAACTGCTTTCAGCTCAGATGCCTGCTAGTTTCCTCAACCTTTCAAACAGTTGTGTCACATACCCCCTGTCCTCCCCTTTGTCCAAGGAGGCAATTTGGTATTCTTGGGATGTAGGAAAGACATGTTAGTTCAAAGGAGGCAGGAGGTTTACTGTCTAGTCACTTGGTTTGATGGCAATAATAATAATAATAACGTATTTATATACCGCCTTTCTTGGTCTTTATTCAAGACTTTATTCAAGGCGGTTTACATAGGCAGGCTTTTATTTAAATCCCTTATTAAATAGGGATTTTTACAATTTCAAAGAAGGTTCTTTCTTTCAAGAACCACTACATTCAAGGTGTTTCATTCCGATCTGGCTTCACATTCTGGCCTCCATCCTCCCACGCTCAGAGCAGATGGAATTGCTCGGCTTCAGCTTGCCAGCTGCTCCAAGGTAGCACGGTGCCGGTGGCCTCGAACTGGCGACCTTGTGGATGTTATCTTCAGGCAGACGGAGGCTCTACCCTCTAGACCAGACCTCCTGCAATGAGATCAAAGCCTACTGGAATTCATCAGAAATGCCCAGGTTATCTCACCATCCCATAAAATTTCCCTGATCCCAAAGGGGGTTTCTTCTTGTCTCTTACTTCCTCAGGTAACAGCTCTGTATTTCCCACCCCTCAGTTGGCCAATCAGATAGCGTGAGTCACCAGATCTTCATCTCATGAGGCTGCTCCCATATGGCATGCCCAAGAGTGGTCCTCTGAGGGATGGGAATTCGAGTCAGGTGACTCAAGTCTGAGTCATGAAAATCAGCATTTTTTGCTAACTCATGTACACTCAAGTCACGCATGTGGAAGACTCGGCAAAACACTTGAGTCAAGGGCCCCTAACTTGGCACTCGGTCCCCACACATGCAGACTTGAAGCTGTCTGGGTGTGCTTGCTTTCTGTTTTTGCAGCATGAAAAACCTCATGGGACCAGTGTTCAGGTGAGCAGCAGGGCAGTTCCAACCAGGATGCAGGGAAGGGTTAATGTTTGCTTTAGCATCGGTGTTGCAGGATCTTGTCTCCCCCCAGGGGGTCTACAGGTGGTCCGGGGTCAACTCACAACACTTTCCACTTACCCCACTTCGGAAGTAACCACAGAGACTGATGTCCGTCTTGATCAAGCCTGTTTATTTGGGTCAAGCGCTTCACATTCATTAGGTCTCTGTTCCCTCACAGAGACCTGTGTCTTGCTCACAGGCAAGGTACAAACCCCACAGGCAGGGAATACAAAAGTCCATTAACTATAGGTAAGTCCACATAATCAAGGCTAGCCCCCCAGAGTCCTTACCTCCAGTGTAAGCAGGGCTAGGTAAGATATAGGGGCTTTAGTAAGACCGTCGGCATTGCTGCCCAGAGGTTACAGGACAACCCTGACATGTGGGGTTCAGCCCCTCAGCTGGCTGCCAAACAGTAGCAATGGTGTCCCAGCCCAGCTTGCCTGTCTGCTGCTCTGGTTCCTCTGGCTGTTCCCACTGCATAGGCATCATGAGGCCTTCCTGAGCTCCCAGGTGGTTCCACACCCATTCAGCCCTCCAAGCAGCTCCTTCCTTGGGGATCCTCCTCTGATTGTTAGTGTGGGTCTGGGTCAACCTTCTAAATAGATGGGCAATTCCTGCCCTTCCAAGACAAGGGTCCAGTACTGGTAAGGCAATGGGTTCTCCTGAGCATTCCCAGGCCACCCTGGTGGAGCCTAAGCCCCAGGAAGAACCTCTCCCTCTGGCTGCCTGTCTGGGTCCACCCCTTCCGGCCATGTGATGTTGGAGCCTACTCCGAGGAGGTCCCCTTCCTGGGAGCTGTATCCCGGTAGTACTCCCACAGCTTCCCTCCTCCTGAGGAGTCCCTTACTCCCAAAGAGTCCTTTACCCTTGAGGAGCCCCTTGTTCTCAAGTAGGCCTGCGTCGCCTGGGCCCAGCCCTGGTGACAATCGGGCAGGAGCTTTCTGAATTTTTGACATGCCAAGCGCAAAAGGTTCATCATCACTGCTCCAGATGCAGTACCCTGCTCTTGGTCTCATCTCAAGGGTTGTACTAAAGAAAGTCAAATGTCTTCTTCTCCTGGAGGGTAGCTTCTGTGACTTGTGCTGTTCATATAATAGAATGGAATTTGTTGCATTTGGGGTTGACAAAGAATAAATCAGGTCAACTTAAAACCCAAAATCTGTTAGGAAGAATCCACATTGTACATGAGACCGCTTTTATTCTTCCTTCCTGTTATCAATATACGTATAAACTGAACAACTAAAATGCAGTAGATGGAGTACTCATAATAACCTATTAACATCATTTCTGCCAGCAATGACGATGACACTTGTTTAGTGGGGAAAAAATAAGTATCCACTAAATGATGTTTTCACTCATATGCTTTCTGGGAAAAAGATTACCGTTTGATTCTATTAGTGCGCTTCAGCTGCCACAGCACAAACAGTGGTTTTCCATTATTGCAGCTGAAGTATCTTGCTGCGTGTAAGGGGCAAGCAAGCCTGACTCTGACTCATGCTTGCCAGTATAGCCTTCTTACTACTAGCTTAGGGCCCAATCCTATCCAACTTTCCAGCACTGATGCAGCCATGTCAATGGGATGTGGTGGGGGAGTGCAGTCATGGAGGTCTCCTCAAAGTAAGGGAAGTTTTGTTCCCTTATTGAGGGGCTGTACTGTGGCTACATCCATGCTAGAAAGTTGGTTAGGATTGGGCCCTTGGTTGTATTATGGTTCCCAGCTTCTAGGCCTGTAACTACCCGTACTATAGGATACTAATTAATTAAATTGGCCAGCCTGGGAAGGGGCGGATATATTGGCAGACTCTGCGACCATATCCTATCCTCCCTCCCAGCCTGGACACAGAAGTGACATCATCAAGCAGGGAAATTTAACAGTCCTAGGCTACAATCCTACCTACACTTAGCCAGGAGTAAGTCCCATTGACTATCATTGTTAAAAGCATATACATAGTAGCCTGATAAAAGGACAGATGTGCAACATTTCTCTAAATGCCATCACATACCAGGGTAGCATCAAGTCTAGTATATTAAAAATAAAATATTGAAAATGGGGACCCACCTGAAATTGGCTTGTGACTTTGAGAAACACTACTAGAGTAAGCAGTGCTAGTAGAGAAGGCCAGCATCAGCCTGCTGGCACTGCCTCTGAGCCCCTGGCTGCTGGTGGAGGTAAAAAAAATGTTGAGTAGCACAGAGGCTGGGATGGGGGATTTCAGGGCAGGGGAGGGCAGAATGGAAAGGGTATCAGGCCCAGGAGGGGGCAGGATAGATGGAGGAGGCCCCCACTGTATCCTATCCTCCCTCCCAGGCCTGAATGCCCTAGACGAGGCTACTTGGACTTGCACCACCAAATTATTTCTCAGCTGGTAAATATCCTGGGGCACCTTAGTGTGCAGCAGCTTGTATCTCTAGCACTCGGTAGGTATATAGTTATTATTTTTCATTAAAGAAAGCTATTTATAATCTTAAATATACAGCATAACTTTACATTAAATATACTGTATAAGGTTATACACAATATATTTCATGTTCTTAAAGTAGATTAATCTTGACAAGAATAAAAGTATTGTATATGTCTCAATTTTTTTGCCAAGTGTCCCTTTTTCTGGAAAAAATCCCATAACAAATGTGTGCTTCTCACAAACAGCTTCAATATATTATACCTCTCTAGTTTGGCCTTATGTCTACAAAATAAACAATTTGCAATAAGACAATCCCACCATCTCCTCCCCCTGACATGTTGTTAGTATTTTCTTACAGAAAATAAAATTATAATTATAATCTCACTCTGAAGTAAGGAATAATACTAAATTATCTTCTGGGAAAGGAAATAGAGGTTTATGGTGTCATGTTTTGATACAGATGCAACAACTTAGTGACGCTCTGATGAGTCAGTTCAGTGGGTGGAAGATGATTTTATGCAATAACAGTATCATTCATTTTCTTCATTTCACTGTGTCACCCAGCAGCAAACAGCTCTGCTCAGCAACCAGTGACTCAGGGATGTGTACACAACTGAAGTGGGTTACTGTATATCTCAGCATATTGACAGATGTAATCCACATCTCTTCCAGAGCAACCTTTGTTTCCAAGATCCCAAGATTTCCTCTTCTCCTGATCATCACATGAGAGACATATTTCAAAATTCTTGCAAAAAACAATATATTAGAACATAAGTAACAGAGAGGCTGCAGGCTCAACTGAAGGTTGGACAAAGGGGAGGAAAGAATTACTTTCAGTGGTCTGTTTGAGAGATTATAAAACCAGAGAGAGACCCTGTGTTCCAAATAATACCAAAGCTGCTTATTGTTTGGTTTCAAATTCACAGCATTAAAACAAGTTACTACTCGAGTTACTAGAAGATATAAAAGCAACAAAACATATTGCAGACTTGCTTGTTGGCATCCTTCAGTCTCGGAAGACTATGGTATCGCGCTCTGAATAGTGGTCCTGGAACAGTGTGTCCTCTCCAGTGCGCGAAGCCTGGGTAAAGTAGGTATGAAGGATAGGCTGTTACCCATGCAGCAAATCCCCCTCTCCACTTCGCTGAAATGGTCCAATGGAAAGGCAGAAGCCAATATGGTTGGTTCCAGCAGCGTCGCAGGAGTTGCCAGAACGTGACTGTGTTCAGCCATGAACTGCCTCAGGGACTCCGGCTCCAGATTTTGCCTCAAGGTTGACTCCTGAAGCCTTTTCCATAACTGGATGTAGCCACAAGGCAGTGGAGGTTTGGGATCAGAGTTTTCCTTCTCTCAGATGAGCTGCCTTCCCAGGCTGATGAGTCCCATCTACCCAGTGGCTGTTTAGTCGCCTCTTACAACAAGTACAGCCAAACTGAGGACCTATTCTTATCCCCAGCCGCCAGACTAAAATAGGCTAAAGTATAATGATAATTTATGATTAATAAATGCTCCTTTTAGCCTCAGGAATTAAGTAGATGTTTAAATATGACTAAGAAGGTATAGTATTTATTTACCTAAAGTTTAGAAACTTAACTGATCACCACATGATTAAGAAAACCCCACCAGATAATCATTGGACCGGGTGACACCAGAAAAAGAATGTGGGAGGGCACAAAAGGGGAAATGGGCATTTCTGGTGGACTTTGTCCTGCTTGTTCAGAGTTCAGAGGAAAACTAGTGCTATATTTCAAATTACTGTACTTTCAATCCTGTACTTTGGAAACGGTGTACTGAACAGTATGGACATGGTGCACAGCATGGGTCTCCAAACCCCGGCCCGGGGGCCAGATGCGGCCCACAGCCAGCCTCAATCCAGCCTGCAGCCAGCCTCTTGTCCCCTGAAAGCCTCTGGCCCACTTGGATGAACATGACTAGAACTGTGCTCTGGTTGCATCTGGAGGGTGTTCTAAGGGCCAGAGTGGTTGAATGAATGAGCCCATTCATTCATTTATTCACTCATCTAAGTTCCATCTCTAATTTATTTACATAAATTTTATACTTAAATTTTTTTTCCAGCCCTCAACACCGTGCCAGATATTTGATGCAGCCCTCTGGCCAAAGTGTTTGGAGACCTCTGGTGTACAGCATTGGATCATGGCACAATTACAGCTGCATCAGTTATGAGAAAGCTCCCCCCCCCCCGCAGTCCCAGTCGCACTGGTGGACACACCATGGACACTGGTGCAATGCTACACCAACATAATGAATTGCTGGCACAACTACAGCTGGCATAAACCCTGGGATGGCAATATGAGGAGGATCAGGAGGAGCTGATATATGCCATTGTAAATCCCCCCCCCCCAGATGACTGACATGCTCCAAATGTCAGTGGAATGCTATGCCAACATCAGAGCTGGTGTAGGAACCCAAAAACTCATAGCCAACTGCAGGAAGAGAAAAAAATACTAGATAATTCCCAACTCCCACCCACCCCCTTCTCCTTGCCCATTTTCCTTTAGCAGAGCATTGTCCACAGAGTGCAGCCTGTATCCTATCACAGCCCTCCAACCCCAGTACTAAAACCCATGCCAGGGAGACCAGGATTCCGATGATAGGGCATAGGGCATGCAGCATGGAGCTATATCTGCTTGGCCTCAGAGTGCACATCCGCAGGAATTGTGATCATGGGAACTATGGAGAAAAGGCATTTTGCTCTAACAGCCTGCTACTCTGCACAACATGTGTGGCAAGATACTTTTGAACATTTGTCTTCTCAGATTGCTTATTGCTAGTTTTCTGCTTAGGAGGATTCTACATACAAACACCCAGGGACAGTGCAGCCCCCTCAGGCAAGCAAGGGAGTGGAGAGAATCCCATGCCACAACATATTGATGCTGCATATATATATGTCTTATATCTCTCCCCCCCCCTTCAGTATTGCCAAATGCTTTTGTGCCATACATTGTCTAATCATCCCTTCTTTTTGCAACTGTTAACAGCAGTTTTTATTCACTGCTATTCTCTCTTGGTGAATGTCAGCTACTCCAACCATTGCCACTACTGGTCAAATACTCACCTGAAGTTCTTTTGTTTTTCTGGACTGCAGCACTGAGGCAGAAGAGTCATTTCTCACAGAGTTGCAGCCAATTCTGCAGTTCAACCCCCATTAGAAGAGGGAAAGGTAATGCTCTCTGGCTACCTGCTTTCACTCCCAACAGGGCTCTGCTGCATGTGCACTCAGGTAGCACAAACACAGCCTCACAAACACAGAGTATGCACTCTGATCCAGAGACTGTGTTGCTGATACTACTGACTATGTTGTGCTAGTTACTCTGGGCTTTTCTTTGCTCCCCCACAGGCAGCTTTCCATCAGGAGAAGAAGACACAGGACCCTCCATGTGGCCAGTTGTGTACACTATTGGGGAAGCCCACACACCATACCTGGTAGCAGTGATCAGTGTAATCCCAGCTGTTCCTCTGTGGGGTTATTGGCCTACTTGTTCCAGACGTGCCTTCATTTCTCAGACTCCATGACAGATATGAAACTCTTCATGCAAACTTTTCATGCAAAGAGTGCGGGGGGGGGGGGGAGCAGCACAATAACAGCTATACTGGAGGCTACTGTGCAGTAGATGTCAGCAACAATGCAAATGGCATGATGTATGTATCTAACTAAGGGTGCAATCCTAAACCACTTTCCAGCACCAACATTAGGGCAATGCAGCTCTGAGATAAGGGAATAAACTTTCCCTTACTTTGAGGAGGCCTCCATGAGTACCACCCAACTGCAGGCCCTGCAGTTTCACCCTCCCTGCTCCATTCTGCTTTCCTGTCACCGCCCCCTCCCACTCTGTCTCACCCCTCCCCCTTTGCAAAGGGTTCCCCCCAAAACTTTGTACCCCCTGATAAAATTTCTCTCAGAGGCCCTGGGGTTAGAATTTCGGCCTAAATGGATGTGCTGCTGCAATAGGGACTCTGTGTCATATAGAAACCTCAATTTTTGCAAACCCTGTGTCATGTTTCCATGCAGTGTTCCCCTAATTGGTCCACGTGCTACAGTCTATCAGGATATTAAATGCTCCAGGAGATGTTCTTTGCACATCTCCTACAGTGGCTGAGTCATGAGAGAGCAGTCTTGGTTCTAACCTACTTCATCCTCCTTGTTTGTCCCTGTCATGGGTGTTTCTAGCCAGTCACACAAAATAATGAGTGTGATGGTGGTTGTAGCAAGTCCCCTGGTAGGTTGCGTAGCAGAGAGGGGTCAAAGGGGTCGTAGTACCCCGGGAAGCACTCTTCTGCAGGTGGCAATGCCATCCTCTACTGCAGTGATCCCGTCACTGTGGTCCTGCCCCCACAGTTGAGCTGCTTGGAGTGAGGCTGCACGCAGAGACGGCTGGCCTCACTCTGAGTGATGCGCAAGTGCACCAAGAATGACTGCAGTGGCAGACAGATTCTCCTGCCTGTCCTACAGCCTTTCTTGGTGTGGTCAGTTGGAGCTAAGACAGGCACTTCTTCTGAATCAACCAGCTTTGCTCTGACCATGCCAGAAGTAATTACAGTGATGTCCTCACATCAGCACCATTACTTTCAAGCTGGAACAGTAGGCTGACTGACATGCCCTGGGGTGGAGCGCCAATCAGCTACATGGCTGCCCCTGGTTAGACTTGAACCTCATTTGACTGGCTTATTCTAATGTCCAAATTAAGAATGTGGGTTGAACAGATGTCTGCTGATTTTGCCACATGATCTTGTCATCACCCAGGAATCATATGGTACATGTCTTGAAGTTAAACTGTTACACTGAGGGCCCAATCCTATCCAACTTTCCAGTACCAATGCATTCCCCCCACTGCAAGATGTGGCGCACACCCATTGGCACAGCTGTGTCTGTGCTGAAAGTTGGATAGAATTGGGCCCTTAGTTTTCTGTCACTGCTCATAACTATTTGTAAAAATGGTCATCCCCCTTGCATGCTTTAGGAAAATCAACCAGACCAAATGTCATTTTTGCAAATACTTACATATTTGTAAAATAACATCCATGTGTCTCCAAATCTAGTCCATGAAACTTTCAAAAGATATGAGTTTGCTTAAGCAAGCCTCCCTTACAAAAACAGGTTTGAATCATTTCACTTCAATAATACTGCACTGAAGTGTAAAATAAAGAATGGCCTGAACAGCCTTGTCCGAGACAAAAGTTTCCTGCTTGATGATGTTTCCTGCTTGATGATGATGCCCCAACATCACTTCCTGGTTAATGACATCACTTCTGATGGGTCCCGATAGGTTGTCATTCTAAAAAGTGGGTCCTGGTGCTAAAAAGCTTGCGCACCACTGAACAAGGGTCTTGGCAATTTGTTCAGGTCTTGTGTTTGAACCAAATTCTTTCCCCACATTGCAAAGCAATGGCTCATTCATTTGAACGAACCCTTGATGGAAAGTCCCATTTTAGATGCATGTTGGGGTGACCTGATGTCATAACCACAAAAGAGGGCGAGGCACCCCAAAATGTAGGGCATCCAAGAAAAATGTAGGACATGACAAAAGAAAATCTAAAAACACTTGTATATGGATTCCATGTGGTTAATTTAAACACTATATTATTATTAACTTTGAAACTATATTACATATAATTTATTACATATAATTTATTAATTGTAAGAAGGTTCTGGGCTGCCTGCTCACAGGGAAAAGGAGGACATTTAGGTTCTTTTCCAGAACAAGAGGCTAAAAAAGAGGACACATCCTGGAAAAAGAGGATGCGTGATGTGTTATTCCATCCTGAGTGAGCACCAAACTGTTGCACATGGTGACTTCTCTGGAAGCGCAGAGGAAGGAAGGCGCCTGCTGGAGAAGCAGGCTGTAATCCTATCCACACTTACCTGGGAGTAATTGACTATAATGGGACTTCCTTCTGAGTAGACATGCATAGGATTGGGTTGTGAGACTGCAATCCTATCCACACTTCCCTGGGAGTAAGCTCCATTGACTAGAACAGGACTGACTTCTGAGTAGACCTGCCTAGGCTCGGGCTCTGCGGAGATGGCTGCGCTGGAGCAGAGGCTTTCCTGCGCCTAGCCGGCGGTTCGCAGCCCTCTCCAGAGCCAGCGGTGGAAGGAGCAGGAGGGAGAAGCAGCTGCCGAGGAGGAGGGCGGGGAAGGGGCTTCCAAGGGCTGCCGGGGGAGGGGCCGGGCCGGGGCTGCCCAGAGTGGAGGGGGAGGCGCTCGTGGGGGGGGGAGCCTGAGCCGGCGCCTGCTGCCCAGGGCTGGGCAGGGAGAGGAGGAGGAGGCGCTGCTGCCGGCCGGGGCGATGGGCTGCGGAGGGAGCCGCGCCGATGCCATCGAGCCGCGCTACTACGAGAGCTGGACGCGGGAGACGGAGTCCACCTGGCTGACCAACACGGACTGCGAGTCCCCGCAGGAGGGCGCCGAGCCTGGCGCGGCCAGGGACCCCCCGGGTGAGTGTGGCGCTCGCGGGGGAGGCGAGCCGGGCCCGGCCCTGCGGGGCTCTCCGCTGGGTCGGGGGTCAGGGGGACACTGGGAGCGAGGCTGGCTGCGAGGGGAACCCGCCGCCTCCTGCCTGGAGGACCAGCGCGCAGGTGGAGAGGAGGAGAGCCCGCGCTGGCTCTGCAGCCTCCGCACCCCGTGGCCAGGCTGCTGGCAAGCCTCCGCTGCCTCAGAGCACAGTCCTAGGCATGTCTACTCGGAACTAAGTCCCCTTGTGTTCTATAAGCTTACTCCCAGGAAAGTGTGGATAGGATTGCAGCCTCAGAACCCAAACCTAGGCATGTCTACTCGGAAGTAAGTCCCATTATAGTCAATGGAGCTTACTCCCAGGAAAGTATGGCTAGGAGTGGATAGAATTGCAACCTCAGAGCCCAAGCATATGTCTGCCTACTCAGAAGTAAGTCCCATTATAGTCAATGGGGCTTACTCCCAGGAAAGTGTGAATAGGATTGTAGTCTCAGTCCTCCAGCTGCAGATTCTCTCTCTGGGCCATTCTGGTCCTCCAGCGAGTGACCCCTTCGAAGGGGGGGTTCAGACTTCTCTTTCTGGCTGCTGGAAAGCTTTGCACAGCAATGGTGCCAGTCTTGGAGCAGCCCATGCTGTAATGGGGAGTCTGAGACTTGCTCAGTCACCCCCCAAAGCAGGGACGCACCAAGCTTGGAGAAAGCTGCGAATGAGCAGGTAGCTTCCTTGTTCCAAAACTCTTGTCCTTGTAGACTCTTGTTCTACAAACCATGGTTTGTTGCTGAAAACAAAGCTGAGGGTATCTGTGGCTTTCCCTATGCTGCTCTGGTTGTGTCAGGTCCTGCCACACAGCAAGGCATAAGATTGAGAATTTCAGAGCTGGGAGGCTTCTGGAAGCAGTGGCGAGTCATATATGGGAAGAACCAACCTGTCTGCCTGGAACATTGAAGCAGGGCCCATGAGGGGGGGTACCAGGGGTAATTTGTACCCAGGTCCAGGGTAAAAAGAGGGCCCATAAGGCAAAGGAGGGGGCCCAGAAATTTCCTGGGATCTTGCCTTTTCTGATCTTGCCTGCATTGAATATTCGGGGTGCTACCATGGGCACAGCACGCGGCAGTGGCTGCCACAAGCCATATGCACTGGGCCAAAGATTGCATACATGACACTCCTTAACACAGTGTCAAATCTGAGAGGAAACTGGTTTGCTAAAGTAGCTCTTTGGCGTGTTGATCCACATACCATATATAAGACCTCAGGCACACACCTGGGGGACAACAACTACTTCGTGTAAGTTTTGGTGCACACAGGACACTGTCCATTCTAGTGTGAACCTAAATGTGATGATGCTAATTTTCTGCAATGATTTTCTATATTTAAAAGATTTCAGAGAGACTTAGGAGTTTGTTTGTTTGTATCACTGTAGCTGCCAATGCCCCTCAGGAAGGTAGACCTAGGCTCCACATCAGTAAGCCCGGTAGACCTGGACTCTAAAGACTATTCCAGCTGTTGTCACCCTTCTCTCACCCTTTTTTGTCCCTCCCCACCCCTGTTCTGCCTGCCCCCATTACCATCCTCCCCGCCCATGCTGTTTTGTCCCCTCCACTTTTGGGAAGGGGCCCAAAAGAAACTATGTACCTGCTGATAACATTCCTCTTGGAGGCCCTGAATTGAATCCAGAGAAGACTATTCTGATCTATTCAGCAAATTCAGGGACTGGCTTGTAAATGTTCTAGTGTGTAGTTCAGTCAGGCTAATGTTGCTGGCCTTAAGTACAGAGCCATGATCGAATGTTTACATATACCTCAGTTCTTGCATATTAACTTGAACTGTGTTGCTGCCATACTCAGCTGCCATACTGTTGCAAGAGACATAGTAGAGAATGCAGAAGGAGCTATGATGTAGGTTTGGTTAAAGATGTGAAAAGCTACTACTCTGTTTAAGAAGAATGCTACTTTTAATTTCTTGGCCAGCAGCCCTATAGCTGAGTAAAAAAAAAATTGAAAGGACATGAAGTACAGGAACTGTTCAAGTATACACTCGGAGAACATAGCAACTGTACTGTTGTTCATCTTCATCAATGACAGCAACCCCAGTCAACACTCATAGGAGCTGTTTAGCAAAAGCTTCAGTGAGGATACTCAACCCTGCAGGTCTGGAACCATGCAGCCTGGTCCCAGATTCTAATCTAGACCATGGCCAGTGAAAGCTTCAAGGATGGGGAACAAACAACTTCCCTTTGACTTCAAGGTCAACCATTGCTCCCATCCATAGACAAAATTTACAGGACAGTTAAAAACAAAAATACCTGGAGATGCTTGTCTCAATGAAGAGATGATCATCTGAGAGAGACTACGAGACCAAGTGGGAAATCGTAGTTGATTTTCCCCTCTTGTCAACCCATCCAGATGGTGGTATATCTGTGATACATATGTGACTTTTTATGTGCGACCATTACAGGCATGTGTCGGTGGAGCATAGAGTGCAGCCACTCAGCATGCAAATTCAGATTGGGGAAATGAGTCTCAAAGTGTTGTGTGAATTCACTGTTTGGAATAAGGATCACAGTCTACTTTGGGGTGTTTATTAGTATGCTCTATTCCTCTCCATAAATTGAGAAAGCATCCTCTGCTGATTTCCAGGCTACATGTTGAATGAAGTCTATGATTGGATCTCTCACCCTTTTTTCCTGAAATGCAGTGGGGGGGGGGCGCTGCCAATTTGCTTGCAGCAGCACCAAGGAGAAGATGTTTAATTTTTCTTCTTTGTGCAGTTTTCCAGATCTAAGTGTCCCCCGTCTCACTATGGCAGTCTCCCCACACCAGCATTTCAATTAATAAAACAAAATATGTAATCTGGTATAGTGTGTGATGTGGCCCTAATAGAGTTCTCTTCCAGTCCTGTCCTTAGAACTCACAGCTTTGTTACTTTCATACCCAAGTGGCATGACATCTCCTGGACACTTCAACCATATCATTAGATGTAGTTAGATTCTTAATTAAGAACATAAGAACAGCCCCGCTGGATCAGGCCATAGGCCCCTCTAGTCCAACTTCCTGTATCTCACACTGGCCCACCAAATGTTACTTAGTTACACCAATTGTTACTTGGTTAACTTAACATAATTATATTTATACTGTAGTTTATATTTGCAGGTCCATTTTTTAGTTGCATCTAGGTCCCATTGAATATAATGGGGCTCAGGTCAGATTGGTCTCAATTGGATCTGGGAATATCTGACTTTCCAAGTTGTGCCTGCAACATTTTAACACCCATTTCTCAGTCAACAGTGATCAATATCCAGCCAAACTCAAGGCCCAGTCCTATCCTTGAGATGTGCTGGTGCAACAACAGTCCTGCCAGTGCAGAAGCCTCTCTGCCAACAGCCACACCACATGGTCACTGGTGCAAAAGCAGGAAAGAGCATCCTGTTGTAAACTGAACACAGACCAGATGTCCATAGAAGTCCACCAATATGAAGCCAAAATAGGAAGGTGTGAGGAACCAAGTAAGGATACATGGACGGCAATGGGAGGAACCAACCACTTGTGAGGAACCAAGTAAGGATGCATGGACTGCAGTGGGTCTCCTCCATTCTGCGCTGGCTATTTGCCAGCACAGACTGGAGGAACTCTGTGTAGGGCTTTTCAGCCCATCACTGAGAATAGGATCTGGAAGAGCAGAGTTCCACTGGTCCCACCCCCTCCCACCCTGGTTCCTCCCCCTGCCCCACCCTCCCATGCCCCAGAATGCCTCTCCCCCACCCCCAAGGCCCTCACCACTGCCTGGAGCTCCTACCATGCTCTGTGCAGTGTTCATCTGGCACCTAGCTTAGTGCCGACTACCATGGGCTGGCACTGACTCCTCCGGCGCTGGATATCAGTGCCAGTACTGAGGTTAAATAGAATTGGGCCCATAGTTGCCCCCCCCCCCCCCCCCGCAGACTGCCAGGCCTTGGTAATTTGTATTGGCTTCCCTCCACTCTTGTTGGCCCTGCCTGGGATACAATGGAGCATTCAAACCAAGACATTTATTTATGCTGTATGTCTCAGACTTGCCAGTAACAAGGGAATGTAAATTGGGATATGCCAAAGACTTGGCTGTAGTAGTGCAGGGAAAAAACGTGGAGGTGTTGGATGGCCTCCTCTCAGAAGACCTCAAGATCCTGGGAAAATATTTTGCTGACTGGAGGTCAATACCCAGTATCAGCAAAATGGTGACTACATGCTTCCACCTTAACAATAAATTAGCTAATGCAGCCCTGAAGGTCTATCAACAACCTACTCCCTTACAATCCTCATCCAAAATATCTTGGAGTAACTTTGGACTGGACTCTCTCTTATAAGTCATACCTCGAGAACATGTCCACAAATATCAATACCAGGAACAACATACTCCGGAAATTAATAGGAACAAGATGGGGAACTTCAGCCACTGCACTCAGAACATCAGCATTAGGATTGATCTACTCCGCAGCAGAATACTGTGCTCCAGTATGACTCAACAGCTGTCATACTAGCAAGATTGATGCCTGATTAAATGAAACCATGAGGATCATAAACGGCTGTATAAGACCCACTCCTGTCTGTTGGCTGCCTGTCTTGAGCCACATAGCACCACCAGCCCTATGGAGACAAGAGGCTTTAGTGAAAGAATATAGAAAAATCACCAACAACCCACTTTTACCAGGAAGCCTTCTCTGGCACTCACACAACATCTGCAGAACAATTTAACATCAATGCCCAATGGAAAGCTAAATGGGCAGTTGAACTGCCAGAAATGGGTATTTATATAGATGATCCTACACTTAAGGTGCCAGGTTTCAACTTACCTCACCAGCACGGGAAAACTTTGAACAGGATCCGTACCCTACATGGTGTTAGTCAGGACTCAATGTTTAAATGGGGGCTAGTATCTACCCCACAGTGTGATTGCAGGTTCTCCTGCCAAACCGCGTACCAGATTGTGTCTGGCTGCAAATTGAGGGCGTATACTGGCCCATGGTCTGACTTTTTCAATGCAAGTAACTCTGTCCTTGAATGGCTGGATGAACTGGACGTTGACATTTGATCTAGTCTAATTGATATATAAGTCCATGTATTATATGCCATCCGCTAAATAAATAAATAAATAAATTTAATGAAGGGTTCTGTAAGCATTTGGAGTCTGCAATAAAACTTAAAAATGTCCTAGGTTCACATGACTCATATTAAACAAAAGCTGACTTTTAACACTTCATGGCTATAAGATAGTAATGTACATTGCAAAGCATAGGTTTATAGCAAGCCTGCATATTATGCATATGTATATATGTGAAATATTTAGTCTATAAACAACAAACGTTAATTGGATGTCAGTCTGGATACAGTATGTGTACAAAATAAAAGAAGGAAAGACTGGATGCAATATTTGGTCTTTGGTGAGTCACTGGTGAACCATCACTGGTTATGACATATTGTCAAATATCAAGCAATGTTCTCTACCATTCCCTGGTTGACAGTTTTGGTGGAAGTATGTTCTGCTTTGGACAGAAAACAATGAGTTTTCTTGTTTCAGGGGGAGCAGCATAGAGAGGTTGGCTGCAAAAACTGAGCAAACCGTGACCTGAAGCAGCTTCAGCAGCTGTTTTCAGCCACCTGACACAAAATAGTAATATCTCTGATTTTCTTGGACATGCATAGAAACACCACCACCAGTGGCATTCCCTAGTAGTTTAATATGGATGTTCCCAGGGCATGGATAACTGTAGCCAACCTACCTCTGTGCAGGAAGGACCACAGCTGGCACACCATCTTTTGCCTAAAGCTCTCAGAAGGTTCTATGTCACTTAAACCCTGTGCTTTCAGTGGGGACCAGCCTGCACTCCCAGACCACAATCGTGATTCTTTAGGGCAGTGTTTCTCAAAGTGTGCTCCTAGCAGCCCTGGGGATCTCTGAGACCAGTTCAGGCACTCCAAGAGCACACCCCTGCCCGGTTTCTTGTCTGTCCCTCCCATCTCCCCTGTTTATGGGCAGGAGGTCTGGTCTAGAGGGTAGAGCCTCCGTTAGCCGGAAGATAACATCGGAAGGTCGCCAGTTTGAGGACACTGGCAGCTCCCTGAACGGCTGAGAATGGTGAGACCTTGAAGCAGCTGACAAAGCCCAGCTGAGTGATTCCACCTGCTCTTGGTGTGAGCAAGAAGCGTCTTGGTTGCCTTCCATTTGAGAGATGGAGCTGCTTGCCAGCCTGTGTGGTTAGAAGTGAGACCAAACCAGGAAGATCCATTCTGAAATGTTGTTGGTTCTTGAAAGAGAGAACCTTTGTGATTCTCTCTTGTAGGGAGATGATTGTAAAAATCCTCTTGAGGGATTTAGAAATGCCTGCTTATGTAAACCGCCTTGAATAAAGTCAGAGGAGTAATTCGATAACCAGAAAGGCGGTATATAAATACCTAGTTATTATTATTATTTATGGCTCTCCTTCCTCATTCTGCTTCTATTTTGGCTCTTTGCCAGTATTCAGTATTGGGTTTGGTGCTGCTCCACTCCATTTATGTGCCTGCATTCTGGGGCCTCTGAGAGACTGTGCATGTGCTGGGGGGGGCTCCCTGAGATTCCTCTTAGGTGTGTAAATGGCTCCAGGGACCACAAAGTGTGAGAACTACTGTTTACAGAAGACTTTCCTGCTTCAACCAAAGGGTTGAACTAGATGGCCTTGATGGTCCCCTTCAACTCTCTGATTCTAGATCAGCAGTTCTCCAATTGTGAGTTGTGGTCCACCAGTGGATCGTGACCCAAGTTTTGGTGGGTTGCAAAACTTATAAGCTGATAGTTGACAAGGAAAATGTATTGAGTCCTATGGAAACTGAAACAGAACAGCACATGCGCATTTACTTGTAAGTGGGTGAACATGCCTTGGTCCACTGAAGGGCAGGCTGAGGAGAATGCAGTGCCATCAGAATGGGCCCAATCCAATTAATGCAGGTCCCAAAAACACTTGAAAAGAAAGTCCTGCCCTTCAAGCTGGCAAGGAAAATGTATTGAGCACTATGGAAAGTGAAGCTTTTTTTTTTTTTTGCAAAGTTAGAAGGGTCCTGATAGTGTGTCATTTAAAAAGTGGATCACAGTGCTAAAAAGTTTGGGAACCACTGTTCAAAATCATATAAATGTTTAAATGGCAGGTTTTTTTTCATCTGCATTGTCTTACAGATAGTTTGAGGACTGGTTCACATACAATACTCTTTGAAAGTAAATCTTTATCTATGAAAGAATACCTGCTTTTAGATTGTTTTATATTTGTAGGGTTTTGTTTTGATGTATTTTTGTTGTTAATTTCTGTTAGGTGCCTTGTGCCTATTTTTCAAGTAAAGGTGGGATAAAATAATTAAAACAAAAAACAAATTATCAGGGTACATGAGTGTACCGTGTACCTCTCCCATATGAATACCCCCAAGCACTCCTTGTTGGCAACCTTCAGTCTCGAGAGACTATGGTATCGCGCTCTGAAAGGTGGTTTTGGAACATCGTCTAGTGTGGCTGAAAAGGCCAATTCGGGAGTGACAATCCCTTCCACAGTGGGAGCAAGTGCAGTCTGACCCTGGTCTGTCTCCCTGGCTATGGGCCTTCCTTCTTTGCCTCTTTGCCTCAGACTGTTGGCCAAGTGTCTCTTCAAACTGGGAAAGGCCATGCTGCACAGCCTGCCTCCAAGCGGGCCGCTCAGAGGCCAGGGTTTCCCACCTGTTGAGGTCCACTCCTAAGGCCTTCAGATCCCTCTTGCAGATGTCCTTGTATCGCAGCTGTGGTCTACCTGTAGGGCGCTTTCCTTGCACGAGTTCTCCATAGAGGAGATCCTTTGGGATCCGGCCATCATCCATTCTCACGACATGACCGAGCCAACGCAGGCGTCTCTGTTTCAGCCGTGCATACATGCTAGGGATTCCAGCACGTTCCAGGACTGTGTTGTTTGGAACTTTGTCCTGCCAGGTGATGCCGAGAATGCGTCGGAGGCAGCGCATGTGGAAAGCGTTCAGTTTCCTCTCCTGTTGTGAGCGAAGAGTCACAAGCACAAGTCACAACCCCCAAGCACTAATATCTGCAAATGATACAGGACAAAAGAGCATCAAGTACCACGCAGGACATTTTCAGTGGTGATGCTGCAGCTATGAACAGATTCCCCAAGAGTACTGATCAGGCCTCCTCTTTATATTGTTTTGGACAACAGATCAATGTTTTTATTTAAACAAATTTTTTTTCAGTATTACTTACCCTGGCATCAGTCAACATATGCAAGCACAGGAAGAAATGTGTACCAGGCAAGAATATGGGTGAAAGAACAGATGTTGCAAAGCAAACATACAGTCTATGAGCAGTGTGCCAAGAAAACAACTTGCACACATTTCAACTGGAACATACTGCAGTACCAGAAATCCAATAAATAAGGGGCAATAAAGTTGTTCATACATAAGGGAAAGTATGGCTCCTAATGCAGATTGGAAAATAATGGGACTGATATGCATCATTAGAGCACAAGAAGGGAATAAATCTGCTTGTTTTCATGAGGTTTTATTGCACAGGAAAAATGCACCATCAGGATTCACGCAGCTCACATCATCTGTAACACTCAATGAAATTGGATTGTTCTAATCTCAGCCCTACAGGAGGCCTCTCAACAATTTGCCAGCATCCAGCATAGGCTGTTCATTGAAGCGTACTTCTTTTGTTCTCATATTCGTTTAGTTTGGAAATAATAAAATAAAGATCACCTTGAATGCCTTTCTGCTTGGAGTACAAACAGCAGAAAGCTTCAGTGGGAAAAAGCATCTTAAAAGAGTTCTGAGTTTGGAAAGGCTCCACTGTAGTGGGGTCATTAGCTTCCCCAATTGCAGGAGCTCCAACTTGCTTTCTGTCCCTGCTGCCTACTGCTGTTTGTTACCTACTGGGCAGCCCAATCCTAACTCTCTGCCTGGTAATGCAGTGGCGATGAAGTAGCTGTCACTGTTGGGGTAAGGGAACATTTGTTCCCTTGCCCTGGGTAAGTTCCAGAAGCTGCCTTCGGTCAATTTGTACCTGAGCCAGCTCTATAGCTGGTGCAAGTCCGAGTTGATCCATGTAGGTGGTTTGGGCCCAGGAAGGGAGCTAGGATCCAGTGGGTGCTGGTGCTGCTGAATCCAATCCTGTCCTGGGTCTGATCCACCCTGCTCCATTTCCTCCCAGTGCCTTGCAGTGCCCCTGCTAGCACATATCCAGGTTGCAGAGTGTCACATTAGGATTGCAAGAGCTGATTCAAATACTTACTCAGCCCTGTAGAGGAATATGTGTAAGTAAAAATAAGCCGTATGGTAATGTCATTGTGTATACACTATCATATCCTTTTCCCATGAAATTAAATACCATCATCGTCCATGTTCCTTTTGGTTTGAAGAAGATGCAAAACAGTAGTAAATGCTGACTTTCAGTATGCATTGTTGTGTATTCTTAGGAATTTTGGAGGATAGCAAATCAACTCAGACCTGTGTCACAAAGTCCTCAGCTGCAAATGAAATAACCAGTTCTGAAAAGAGAATCCACTGTGGTACACAATGTACAAAACCTTCAGTTCACACCAGTGGAACATTGTCACAGAAGCAACAGAATGGCTTAAGAACAGAGGTAAGCATAGAAACATGTTATCTGTGTTACTTACTCCATGCTGGGTATTCAACTGCAACTCGGCCAGACTCTATTTAGCTTCTTGAAGTCAAAGAGAAAATATTTCCAAGATAGTCACAGCACTAGTAAATGCGTATGTTTTACAGAAAATCTATATTATTGACCATAGAATTAAAGAACAAAAATTGCATTCACAATGAATGCCTTTGGGCCCAATCCTATCCAACTTTCCAGCATTGGTGTAGCCACAATGCAGCCCCGAGATAATGGAAAAAGCATTCCCTTACATTGAGGAGGCCTCAGTGACTGCCTCCCCACCACAGAATGCAGTGCTCGCTCCCTTGGCATGGCTGCACCGGCACTGGAAAATTGGATAGGATTGGGCCCTTTGTCATATTGGAAAGTTTATGACAGAATAATGATGATTGGTAATAATGGCACGTGTTGTACCTAACATGTTTTAATTCAGTACATAAATTTAAAAATGGTATATATGATTACTGTTTTGTTAAAGTGACCACTCTTTAAAATCTCACTCCTGGGCTGGTTTGGAATCATTGCCTTGAGTAGAGTAGAGGCTTGTTGTTGCAGTGGGAGATTGAGATTCTCCTGCCTTTTCTCCCAGTCCGCAAGACACTCTTGCTTCACCTTTATACCTACCAGACATCCATTCATGGGTATACTATTTATATAGGACCTACATGCATAAAATCCTACATTTGTAGCCCAAATTGTACATTTGATTTCTGATTGTATGAAAGAATACCTGTTGCACCATTCAGGCATATGTGAATTGGATATTTGGGAAGTATTACAGCCATATGTTGATGTCAAGAAGAGAGATGAGTACAGCCAGATGAAAGGGAGAGGAAGGTATAACCTTACTTTTGCACTCAGCTTGTATATGGGAGGAAGAGTATCTGAACAAGTCCAGGGTGATAGAATGGAGGACAGAGTACCTATACCTTTAACCATTGTATAGACTAGGAAATGTTGGCAGGTGCAGCTCAACATGGAAGGGTTTAAAAAGCTGCACCTGCCAACATTCCCTTGTCTGTACAATGGTTAAAGGTATAAGCACTCTGCCCTCCATTTTATCTGGTCACCCTGAACAAGTCCCTTTTCAAGATATGACTTGAAATGATATGATATGATATCATCAAAATCAGTAGTAACTTTTCCACAGACTCTTCTAGACATTTCATTTTACAGTTACAAAAATTATAAATTCAGATACTGGCTAGAAAGTCCAAGATCACATGGCCTAACTGGTCAGATTGGGAAGGTCAGTTAGAACATTCTGAGAACACAATCCTATACATGTCTACTCAGAACTAAGTCTAATCATGTTCAATGGGTCTTACTCCCAAGAAAGAGGGTATAGGATTGCAGCCTCAGTTCTTAGGAACCTGTGAAAGAGTGGTCACTAGCATAATCAGAACTGCTTAAATATCTTTTTTTTTTTATTTTATCTCCAATTTACTATTTTGTTCCTCTATTTATTATAATAAAAGAAAAAAGGAAAAGAAAACACAGAAAATAAAAAATAAACATTAAAAAATACATTAAAAGTACAGAAAAAACCTCTAATAGTGTAGCACAAGGTAATGATGACCATCACTGTATATGTGTTAGCAAAGATCATAAATTGTGTGTGTGTGAAGAAGTACCTTCTTTTCTGTCCTAAATCTACTGCCAAAGAGTTTCATTGGGTGCTCCCTAAGTTCTAATGACAAGGAGAAAAAATTATCTTCATTTTCTTCTCACCTTGGATAATTTTATAGAACTCTTCATATTTGGGTGCAAGAATGCATTTAATCTGCTGTTGTGTTGAGATTTCTGTTTGATTGATATTTAATTTCTGCTTTTGTAGTGTTTTTCTCTCCCTTTCATTTAGATTTAGTTTTACAATTTAGTTGTATTTTATTATTTAATTATACTTTCTCTTTTTATTAACAGGCTAAATGGGACAGCAAGAAAAAATCCACAAAAGATATTACTATTAATGCTGCCAAAACCATCAGACAAATTAAGAGCAACAGAAGACTGACTAAGAACTCTGTCAATTAAGAGCCATGGGAGAGGGCAAATGAACTCTGCAATATTGTGCTGCACTTTAACTTGTTATTTAATGTAAACATCTCAAGACATTTTATGCTGAATGCGGAAGCCAACTGCTGCTGAGTGCCTTTGGAAACCTTAGTCTGTCTGCTAACTTTGGATGTTTGGACATAGCATACTATGGCTTGTTCTGAACCACTGTTTAGATAAGTTTGGGCGGGTGATTAGCACTTACTGGTTTGGGGTGTGTGTGTGTGTGTGTGTGTGTGTTTTAATGTGTTGTTACTTAAGTAAGCAAATGTAATTTAATAAACAGTTAAATCCTGTTAAATTTCAGAGACACTACAAACGACCCTTCTGAGACTCTGTGTCTTAACTCTGTGTCTTAACACAGAGTCTGAGACTCTGTGGCTTAACACACGTATCACAGATGTCATACATGTGTTAAGCCACAGAGTCTCAGAGGCTCAGAGCCACAGAAGCTCAGAGGTTGTATCTCTGTTCTGTGATTGCCATTCTTTAAAATTCAATGACCAGATCAAATGCTTAGCATCACAGTCCTATAGCTGTTCACAGCAATGGCAACATTCATAGGAAGTGGCCTTCTGCTGACTCATACCCTTGGTATTGTTGACACTGACTGGCATTAGGTTCCAAGGTCTGAGACCAGGCTGTTTCTCTACCCTCCTTGGAGATGCCAGGGATTGCCCCTCAACATCTCTGCATGAAAAGCATTTGTTCTGCTACTGAGTTACAGTCTCTCTACCGAAAGCTAAATAAAGATTGGCACTTCTTCATATTGTCACAGTGGCATATTCATTGAGGCACATACTGTAATGGCAACATGATTTGTTATCCTGGATGAGAGTTCTTAAAGCGGCTCCACACATAGCTACCTACTGCTTTTCAAATGGCATGGCTTTGTGCCGGCATAAATGGTTCCATGGCAGCTGAAGTGCTCTTATAGATACCATGCTCAGTCTGTCCATTTCTCTGTCATAAGCAGCTGTGCACTGTGTTGCAAGGATCTAGCTTGCAATGAAAACTACTCTTTGTGTAGAGGACTAAACTCACTGGGAGCTGGTGCAATTTTGGCTTTTAGAACTCCCTCAACTCATGCAGTCATAATGTTTTATACCACCTACTTGCTTGTACAAGAGGTCGTATTGATGAGCCTTACCGTCTTCACACTATATTTCTTGATGATTACTTCAGTTTTGACTGTCTGTTCATTTCTACTGACTGAAAAGAAAATATTTATTTACTCAGTGTGTAGTTAGTCTGTGGAACTCCTTGCCACAGGAGTTGGTGATGGCATCCGGCCTAGTTGCCTTTAAAAGGGGATTGGACAAATTTCTGGAGGAAAAGTCCATCATGGGTTACAAGCCATGGTGTGTAATGTGCAACCTCCTGATTTTAGAAGTGGGCTACTCAGAATACCAGATACTAGGGAGGGTACCAGGATGCAGGTCTCTTGTGGTCTTGTGTGCTCCCTGAGGCATTTGGTGGGCCACCATGAAATACAGGAAGCTGGACTAGATGGGCCTATGGCCTGATCCAGCAGGGCTCTTCTTAATACATACTGCTATATACAGTATGAGAACTGTGTCAGCTCATAACACACTTTTACTTGTGTGGACTTACAGTAACTATACAAAATGTTTTAGGGAGTTATTACAAATGGCACTATTGCTAATCTCAACTGGAGGAAATGAGTTTTAGGGCCAAACTATGTGTAGTGGCTGTGGGAATAATCATTTCTTCCGTGCTGCTTTCTAAATCTAAATTGCACTCCCCTCCCCAGCTGATATTAGCCTAGCAGCAAGAAAGTGCAGGTACCTGGTGCAGGGCTAATATTTGTTTGTGGTAATACATGTAGTTATCTTGAAGCAGAACTACTATAATGTGCTCTGCATGGGGCTACCTTTGAAAAGCACCCATAAAGTTCAGCTTGTACAGGGTGCTGTGACGAAGAGCTCGGTTGGGACTTGCCTGCAGGAACATGCAGAACCTTTGGGGCAGGTGAGTCCTAACCAAGCTCTTTATCATAGCACCTTCATTTGTAATGCTGGTTTTGAGGTTTAAAGCTCTAACCTGCTTGAGACCAGAGTACTTGGGAACAAAATTTGGTCATGGTAATAGATCTTGAAACTTGAATTACTATAATGTGCTCTGCATGGGTACTGCTCCCTTAAGTACTCTGGCTGCTGATCCATTTCCTGACGTCTTTTGTAATGCTGGTTTTGAGGTTTAAAGCTCTAGCCAGCTTGAGACCAGAGTACATAAGGAACCATTACTTCCAATATGAGCCTGCCGGTCCTCTTAAAGGAGAGGCAGAGTCTCCTAGGGGAGACTCTGAAGGAGAGACTTAAAGGAGAGAGGAGAGTCTCCTAGGAGACTCTCTTGCACATCCAGCCTTTATCTGATGTTCATTTGATGGGTACTCATAGGAGGGCTTTTTTCACGGTAACACCCACATTCTGGAACTTCCTGCTCTGGGAAATGATTTTGATACGTCCTTGTTGCCTTTTTTGCTTCCTTCTGAAGCCCTTTTTGTTTAAGTGGGCATCTAATCTTGATTAGCTGAACAATTGTTTATTGCATTGTTTTATCTGCCATCTCTTCTCTCTCTGTTTGCTATTAATATATGTAAATTATTTGTTCTTGCTTGTGTTAAATTGTGTAATATTAATTATATTGATTTTCTTAGGTTGTACTTTAGATGAGGTGGGATAGAAATCATCTTACAGCCAAATCCTAACTCTGGCCTAGGGTCTGAGTGTTTCAAATGTGCCATAAGGTACATTTGTGCCAACTCAAGAGCCAGCAGTGCTGCCACAAAGACATGTGCAAGCCTGCCATTGCTGGATCCAGTCCCTGCATTGGCCGGCATATGTAAGTGTGCACTGGTTGGCGTGGGAGAGGGCAGTGCGGAGGTGGAGAAGGGGGTGTTTCTGGGCAGGGAAGGATGAAACAGAGGGGTACATCAGGCCCAGGAAGGAGTGAGATTGGCGGCATCAGTGTATACTGTATCCTACCCTGCTTCCGGGTCAGGCAGCTCTACATGGGCTTCTTAAATGTGTACCAGCTAAATAACTGGCATAGATCTGAGTAGCCCAATAAGGCAGGCTGGGGCATTACTTGGGGTAAATGAGAAAAAATTCCCTTACTCCAAGGTGACCTCCAGCCTGCTGCACTGAAATGAATGAATGAATGAATAGCAGCTTTAGGGAGGAGGTGCAAATAAGATTCAACATAATGCCATGGGGTACAGATTAAACACTTCCTGCCCCCATGCCAATGTTTTGATCAAAATTGGAACTCTTTCTGTTGAAAACATGGGGAAGGGATCTCTGCTGTCAGGTGTGATTTGTCCCTCCCTGAGCCTTCTGAAAAGTGACGTTTGCTTTCTATATAGATCTGCCACCCAAGACTTGACATTTTAAAGGAGCAAAGCTGAGTTCTTTTTTAAAACAAGAGTTAAATTATCCATCATCATCTATTCTACAGGGTTCAACCTCTCTCTTTTAAAAGGTTTTCTGGTCCACTTTTCAAATGAACAGGTTTGTCTTCAGTTTATAATATGAAAGATTGTTGGTTACATAGAAAAGACCCTTTAATCATTGAGGAAGAGGATAATGAGACTTGTTTTAATGTTACAGATTTACCTTCTCTTCCCCTGCATGCCGAGTATGTTTGTATAAATGGTTTTAACATTGAAAGGAAATTACTTGAGACTGGAGTTTAAATTCTATATTTGTTCTGCCAGATTCCCAATCCAAGCCTCACTTAGGGAACTTATGCCCACTCTAAGCTAATTAGCTTCCCTTTCATTCTCCCAACAATGGCCCTAGTTCTCTACAGCAGTACTGCTAGACTCCACCACCAGGGTAGCTTGCCTGTTTAAACTGCAGGGACCCCTCCTCCCAGTTCCTAAGGCAGCAGCCCTTCGGGTATAGCAGTACATCTCAGCTCTCCACAGCCTGTTTGAGTAGTCTGTTAGTCAGTCCATTAGTCAATTGCCAGAAGGTCAGCCCACAAGGCAGAGTATCCAAGTCAAAGTCAATAAGCCGAGTCACAGTCCTAGGTCAGATTCCAGGTAAGTCAGTCAATAAGCCCAGTCAGTCTCCTCTCTAACCTACACTCCTTCTACAACCCCCACCCTTCCTGCCTCAGGTGCTCCTTATATCCCTGAGGGCCCTATTGCCTTCAAGTGGCTGCAGCTGTGCAGCATACTCTGCTGGATGCCCAGGCCTTACCCTTAAAGGGGCCACTGCTGACGCCACACCCTACCTCCTTGCCAGATCTACAGAGATTCCAATACAATATTCAGCTTGTTAGTTTAATAAGAAATGTTGGAGGGCTTGCTTATTAAGTTAACTTATAAAGACCCCTGTGGGCACTACATCATATCTGCCTACTCCCATAGCAATAGCTTTATTTCAGATTTGGTTTGTGTGTGTACATGTATAAGTAAGATGGAGCCCTGATGGTTAAACTTGACATTTTAAGTCTGCAATCCTATGGGCACACCTGGATGTAAGCCCCATGAAACTGTGATGTTTACTTAAGGAGTTCCATGGGGCTTATACCTGGTGTGTGCATAGGATTGCATATGCTTAACATACATAGGATTTTGCTGTATATTTATGAACTGCACTGTAGTGAACCTCGGGCCCAATCCTATCTAATTTTCCAGTGCCAGTGCTGCTGTGCCTATAGGGTATGCACTGCTTCCTGTGCTGGGGAGGCAGTCACAGAGGTCTCCTCAAGGTATGGGAACATTTGTTACCTTACCTCCGGGCTGCATTGCGGCTACCCTGGAGCTGGAAATTCGGATAGGACTGGGCCCCTAGAAGGCAACATGTTTTACAGCCCAACCCTATGCATATCTATTCAGAAGTAAATCCCATTATAGACAATGGGCTTACTCCTTTGTAAGTATGAATAATATTGCAGCCTAAATTCTATTTTTTTTAAATAGCCCACCACTTGTTCTAGAATAGCCCACCACTTATTCTATTCTCCATGAACGAATAAGCAGATTGCCTGGATTAGGAGATCCAACACAATGATATGCTTTGAGCATTATACCAGACCGTTTGTTTCTAGAATTGGCTATTAAAAATAGGCAAGCATTGTATATTATAGGGAATTCTGACCTCTGTGAATTCAAAATTCATCTTGGTCAAGTGACCTTTGTAATACCTTTCATTCAATAGCATGAGAAACAGCACGTCAGGAAAATAATAGCAAATAAATTGTCTTCTTCACTGTATTGAAGAGGACATGAGAAAACTACTCCCTGTTAACACACAGAGCCTGCTGCCGGTGGCATCCCCTGGTTTCAAAGCACACTTTTCCCAGCAGTTTCTCAAGACTTGTTAATGATTCATTATGTTCATTAAGTAAATGGCTTCTGAAGCATGAGCCCTATTGAGTTTTTCTATTCCTTGATGCCTCCCAATAAGCAACATCTGGGATTCCACGTTGCAGAAAAATAGTTCACATTGTACTGACACTCTACCTTCCCTCAGAAATTGATTTTTGGGCTTGGGGTTCTCTGAGAAGTCTGGGCTACAGCTAGTGTCCCAAACCCTGCATTTGCCAATGGGAAATGCATTTGGGATGGGAGAGAGTGGGAGGAGAGAGTGGTGCTTAATGCAACAAGTAGGTACCTGCAAATGCAGTAAGGGCAAAAGGAGGAGAAGAATTTCTGTTCCTACCTTTGCCCTTCCTGATCTCCATCCATTGCCACTGCAACTTCTTGTACATCCTTTTTAAACCATTCCATGGAGGTGACTAGCAAAGGAATCTTGCTGGTGCATACTAATGTATGCTATTCCTGACCCAGAAATTCCCTGAATTTTGTGAGCTGCCTCCTGGATGATTAAGGAGCCACATAGATAAGCTCAAGGTCTAGCTGTCATCCAAGACAGCAACAGAATACAATGGATGCAAGAGACAAATTTATTAAGGAGCACCCAATAACAGTTCCAATGTATCTTGAGCATGTGCTTATTCATCAGGGGGAATATGCTATTGATAATTATGGTTACTTACAAAAATTAAGTCCAAAAGGACCTGCAACCCCCCCCTCCCAGAATGGCTTAAACAGGAATTGTTATTCAAATCTTCATCATAGTTGTCACCTGCATTTGTTGGATGCTGTTGCTCTTCTTAGTTTGCAGTGCTGCCCTCTGAAGATTGCTCCCCAAGCAAAGACCCAGACCAGACTAATGAGCATTATGGTCAGGTCAAGTCAAGGAGACCTTTGGCGGGACCATTTGAACTCCAGAATGGTCCTTCAAACTACAGTCCCTTCTTCCTTCACTCTGTAGGCAAAAGGAGCTCTAATGCTCAGGCCCAGCGGCTCCCAGTTCAATTCTTGGCTGTGCCAGAAGATGGCACAAGGACCAAGAGGGCTTTGTGTAATCTTTGGTATAAGGCACCATCAGCAAACTGCAGGAACTCTCTGCTAAGTCCTAGTGTTCTGGGAACTGTGTTCTGCTGCAATCCAGACCTCAAATGGAGCATGAATGTGAAAATAACAGACATTCTTATTAATAAACCATTCATTTGAAAGGTGCACACACTAGCATTGGCTTCCAGGGAACCCATGAGCTGAGATTACTACATGTCAATGGTATATGGGCTGATTTACGACGGAAGAAGGCTTGAACCATGAATTATATTTTGGCAAACCTAAAGAGATGAGAACATTTGTCAAGGTTATAAGTCATCAGATTTTGAGAAAACTTCCAAAAAGAGATTAAGCTTGTCATAATATGATGAAATGAAGCATGGACCCAAGACCAATTTAAACCATTTCTGCCCAACATTGCATATACACAACAAGGGCCAAGTGTCCCTGTTGGCCAAGCAAAAATAGGTTAACATGAGAAATTGACTAGAATCACCTCACAATGACTTCAGCACATTCAGAACTGATCATTTGAATCTCATCTATGTGTTGCTGATTTCAATGAAACTGTTTTTGATTAAACATGCTAAAGATAAGGGTGTAGTTGTGTTCATAAACACACTTATGTGAAAGTATGAAAACCTGTTTAGTAAAAAGTTTGGGAATACCCATTCTAGGAGATATGAACACATAATTGTTCCCATTCTGAAGGAGTGAGGGGAAATGTTCAAGAGCCCAGTAAAATATCCAATACTGTACTACTACAGCCTTGTACAAATCCCAATGTACTAACCAAGACAGTGGCAGGTGATCAAATCCCCATGACAACTCAGCATTCATCCTATAAAGCATCCTATTTTCAGAGCTAATAGATTTGTGCTACTTCACACAATTTAATATAATGATTTACCTATGCAGTTACATATTCAGAAGGTCCTTCCCATAATCATAAGTAATTAGTAGCCTGATGTCCTGAAAAGTCAATAACCCACTGCGAGCTAAATTTTGTTCAAATCTAAAGCAAATTAGATTAGTGTGGCACTTTTGGTCATCCCTTCCAACTAAGTAGATGCTGCTTTCCATACTCTCTTGCTTGCTTTCAGATTCAGTAATGATTTGATGCAACTGGAAATTATGAATAGAAAGCAAGGTCTGAATTCTTCCCAAATGATCTAGTTCTGAGTTCTCCTTACTTACAAGAAACCGAGGAACAGGTGATGTTGGTTCATCACCCTTTATTTACTGTCCACATTTTTATACTGCCTTTTCCAAGGAGCACAGGGTGGTGTACAGGGTGGTAGTTCCTCCCCTCCTTTTGTCTCTCTCCCTCCCCTCACAGGGTGGTAGTTCCTCCCCTCCTTTTGTCCTCACCTTTTGTCCTCACAAGCCTGTGAGGTAGCGAGGCTGAGAGATTGTGACTGACCCAGAGTCACCCAGAAAGCTTCATTCTTTGAAATGTTAGATTTTTGAAGTAGATACCAAAACACTGCAAACATGTAACATTGTCCAAAAGCTGAATTTCTATGCTTTAAGATATGGGGACATATGAACATAATAACTGTGAGATATATTCAGTAGTTTGTATAATTTGTACAGTGTAAATGTGCAGAATTTTCACTGGTGTGAAATCATCAAATGATTTTGCAAACTACTGAAAATAACTGATAGTGATTATGTTCACATGTTCCCATATCCTATATCAAACAGAAACTCAACTTTGCAATGTTTTGGTATCCACTTCAAAAATCTAAACCTCACTTTCAAGTTCTGCCTTTGTATAAAGTAGTCTATTCTGTAATTTTTTTAGATACCCAGGTGTTTAAAAAATAACCAGAGGACATTATCTTTGTGTGAATGGAAAAGACAAAATATTGATCATTTCTTTCAGTTGTTCTCTGCATTCACAGTACCCCCACAGTACCACAGTACAGTACAGTACTACACAGTACTGTAGTAGTCACAGTACTACAACAACCACAGTTGTAGGTACTGCAACAGTACCTATGTTGCATTGATTGCTTTGTTGATTTCAGATTTAAGCACTTTCCAAGCTATAAAGCAGATCAGCACAGTGTGCAGTTTGAAAAGTATTATATAGATTTTTTTTTTAATTCTTGGGTTGTTATTTGTCTGCTTTTTTATGTGATAGGCTGTGATTCAATAGAGGTGGAAAAAAATAGTGACTATAATCTGGATCATACATATAATGTTGAAAACTATATGAAAATCAGACTTACTCAGTCTTACACAGCCACAGGTTACCATAATTCTGCCCAGACAATGCTATAAAATGATTATTGCAATTTGTACCTTACTAAATCAAGATCAGTTATAATTGCTCTTTATTGCACCCAGTTCTGCTAATATAGTTCACACTCTGTTAGCTAGTCTTTTTGTGCACATCAAGTGGCCCATGGACAGGATCCAAGTAAAGCAGTTATACCAGGCATCCAGAAGTTCTATTAAAGTTCAGTAAAGGCATTGTTTAAAAAATATGCTCACAGTTTCTCTTTTTAATACAACAGCTTTCAAAATTTGTGTGAACCACAATCCATAATCCATTTTTGTAAAACACATTATTCATCTAAGAAAAGTAGAAATTCAAATTACTATCCTCAGGTTCATGGCAGGGTCTATTTCTAGTGCATTTGCTCTCTTTTGATCAAAAAGGAACAATTCAAAGGTTAGGGTCATCTTGATTTGTACATATATTTGACAATAAAGAGTAACTTATCTAGTATACACTTGAAGACTAAATTTCAGATGCTAAAGGTTAATTGGGTCCAGTTATTGCAAAGTTGCCCACTTTACATCCATGTATGTCAACAGGTTCTGAGATCACCTACGATTTTCAGATCTTTAATTATTGCTCCTCCCTATCTATTCAAAGAGATAGCTTCACAGTCTTATGATACTTTATCTCTTTGTTGTGTATATTTTGACTAGTGCAGGAGTTTCAAACATAAGGCCTTTGGGCCAAAAGCTCTTTATCTGACCCCTATGATGATTGGGCTGTCCCAACACTGCAGTAACTCTGCTGAGACTCTGGGAGGGAGAGACAGAAAGAGGCCTCAGAAGGCAAGGAACATTGTGGAGTAAGAGGGGCAGAGCAAGAGGAATGAGAAAGGGGGAAGCTGAGGTGCTGGGAAAGCCCAATTATCACGTGAGCTGAAAGCAGCACCACTTCTACCAAGGTGTCACTTTGCAGACTACCTCTCTGAGCTAGTGGCACTGCTGAAAGGGCAGCCCATGTGATAAGGTTTCCTATCTCTAGAAAAGATTATCAAAATTAGCACATTTTCTCTTCTGTCATTTGCAGCTGATGAATTTCTATGTGAGAACAAAGTGCTCATCTCTGGTTGTCATCTGCTTAATGATGACACTGCTCTCAGCAGGCACAGATAAGAACATAAGAACAGCCCCACTGGATCAGGCCATAGGCCCATCTAGTACAGCTTCCTGTATCTCACAGAGGCCCACCAAATGCCCCAGGGAGCACACCAGATAACAAGAGACCTCATCCTGGTGCCCTCCCTTGCATCTGGCCTTCTGACGTAGCCCATTTCTAAAATCAGGAGGTTGCACATACAAATCATGGCTTGTAACCCAAAATGGATTTTTCCTCCAGAAACTTGTCCAATCCCCTTTTAAAGTCATCCAGGTCAGATGCCATCACCACATCCTGTGGCAAGGAGTTCCACAGACCAACCACACACTGAGTAAATAAATATTTTCTTTTGTCTGTTCTAACTCTCCCAACACTCAGTTTTAGTGGATGTCCCCTGGTTCTGGTATTATGTGAGAGTGTAAAGAGCATCTCCCTATCCACACTGTCCATCCCCTGCATAATTTTGTATGTCTCAATCATGTCCCCTCTCAGGCGTCTCTTTTCTAGGCTGAAGAGGCTCCAACGCCATAGCCTTTCCTCATAAGGAAGGTGCCCCAGCCCCGTAATCATCTTAGTCGCTCTCTTTTGCACCTTTTCCATTTCCACTATGTCTTTTTTGAGATGTGGCAACCAGAACTGGACACAATACTCCAGGTGTGGCCTTACCATTGATTTGTACAACGGCATTATAATATTAGCTGTTTTGTTCTCAATACCTTTTCTAATGATCCCAAGCATAGAATTGGCCTTCTTTACTGCTGCCGCACATTGGGTCGACACTTTCATCGACCTGTCCACCACCACCCCAAGATCTCTCTCCTGATCAGTCACAGACAGCTCAGAACCCATCAGCTTATATGTGAAGTTTTGATTTTTTGCCCCAATGTGCATTATCTTACACTTACTTACATTGAAACGCATCTGCCATTTTGCTGCCCATTCTGGAGAGATCCTTCTGGAGCACCTCACAATCACTTCTGGTCTTCACCACTTGGAAAAGTTTGGTGTCGTCTGTAAACTTTGCCACCTCACTGCTCAACCCTGTCTCCAGGTCGTTTATGAAGAGGTTGAAAAGCACCGGTCCCAGGACAGATCCTTGGGGCACACTGCTTTTCACCTCTCTCCAGTGTGAAAATTGCCCATTGACACCCACTCTCTGTTTCCTGGTCTTCAACCAGTTCTCAATCCATGAGAGGACCTGTCCTCTAATTCCCTGTGGAGTTTTTTCAGTAGCCTTTGTTGAGGGGCCGTGTTGAACACCTTCTGAAAGTCCAGATATATAATGTCTACGGATTCTCCTGCATCCACATGCCTGTTGACCTTTTCAAAGAATTCTATAAGGTTCATGAGCCAAGACTTACCCGTACAGAGGCCATGCTGATTCTCCCTCAGCAAGGCCTGTTCATCTAAGTGTTTTGAGATCCTATCTTTGATGAGGCATTCCACCATCTTACCCGGTATGGATGTTAGGCTGACCGGCCTATAGTTTCCCGGGTCCCCCCTCTTTCCCTTTTTAAAAATAGGCGTGACATTTGCTATCCTCCAATCTTCTGGCACCGTGGCCGTTTTGAGGGACAAGTTGCATATTTTAGTCAAGAGATCAGCAACTTCATTCTTCAATTCCTTAATAACTCTTGGGTGGATGCCATCAGGGCCCGGTGACTTATTGATCTTTAATTTATCAATGAGGTCTGAAACATCTTCTCTTTTAACCTCTATCTGACTTAACTCCTCGGTTAGGAGGGATCCTTCGGGCAGCGGTATCTGCCCGAGGTCTTCTGCCGTGAAGACAGATGCAAAGAACTCATTTAATTTCTCTGCCATCTCTAAGTCTCCTTTTATCTCCCCTTTCCCTCCCTCACCATACAGAGGGCCAACCGCTTCTCTGGCGGGTTTCCTGCTTCTATTTGAAGAAGCTTTTATTATTCCCCTTAATGTTGCTGGCCATGTGTTCCTCATAGTCTTGCTTGGCCTCCCGTATCACCTTCTTACATTTCTTTTGCCCCAGTTTATGTTCCTTTTTATTCTCCTCATTAGGGAAAGACTTCCATTTATGGAACGAAGCTTCCTTGCCCTTTACAGCCTCTCTAACTTGGCTCGTTAGCCATGCGGGCACCCTCCTGGATTTAGTGGAGCCCTTCTTTCTTTGTGGTATACACCTCTGCTGGGCCTCTATTACTGTTGTTTTAAGCAGCCTCCATGCACTCTGGAGAGAATGGACTCTTTTTACCTTCCCTTTCAACCTCCTTCTAACCAGCCTCCTCATTTGAGGGAAGTCCGCCCGTCGGAAGTCAAGGGTTTTTGTTAGAGATTTGCCCCGTATTCTTCCCACGACGTGCATGTCAAAACGGATCGCAGCATGATCACTGTTCCCCAATGGCTCCGTAACACTGATATCTCTAACCAGGTCCTGAGTACTGCAAAATATTAAATCCAGAATCACCTGTCCTCTGGTGGGCTCCATGACTAGCTGCTCTAAGGCACAGTCATTTAGCATGTCAAGGAATCTGGTCTCCTTTTCGTGACCAGAACACAAATTGACAAATTAATGCTATTTGAATGCACAAAATGAATGCTATTTGGCCCCCTATATGAAATGCGTTTGACGTACCTGTTCTAGAGTCACCAACTTTGACAGGAAGTTGACCACCTGTGAGGACATGAGGCAAAATATATTTTGGGCCTCTAGCCCACTGCCTGGGAAGTAAAGTGGCTGCAGAGAAATGAAGTTAACCATTGGTGTGTACATTATGAGCAGAGAGAGAGAGAGAGAGAGTACACACACATGCACTGAAATACTTATTTTAATTATTTGTTTCTCACTTTTGGTAAAAACCAACATAGTGGTTTTACATGTATTAAAAATCCATGTGCATGAAAACAATATAAAACTAGCAAAGAAGCAGCAACAAAACCACAAGAATCCAACCGTAGAAGCAAAAGGCTGCAACAATTAAAATTGTTTGATTTTTCATTCAAAGATTGAGCCAGTCAGTCACAGCCACTTTCACTCTACTGAGCGATGCACAGGACTTCACAATGAATGCTGCCTGTATGTTGACATACACTAACAAGAACAAAGATCTAATTCAGCAACTCTTTCTAAGCCAAAACTTCTAGTATGTGCACCATATTTAATTCTCTCTCTCTCTCTCAATTCTCTCTTTCTCTCTCTCTCTCACACACACACACCATTGTACCTTATCAATACCAGGATTAGAAATATTTAAGGCTGATCCACTCCGATATATAACACTGTGGCAGAATCCATAGGGCTCCAGGATAATCAGGAAAATTATCTAGAACCATTTGTCTCATACCCAGTCATTAGAAAACTGAAGTGTGCGACCACTGTTATCCTCCCCTTGTCATCTCAGGACCCAGTCCTATCCAATTTTCCAGTGCTGGTGCAGTTGTACCAGTGAGGTGTGCCCTCCCTGCATCCTGTGGTGGAGGAACAGTTACTGGAGCCTTCTTAAGATATGGGAACATGTATTCCCTTACCATGAGCTTGCATTGTGGCTACACTGGAGCTGGAAAGTTGGATAGGATTGGGCCCTCACTCACTGCAGCCACTTTTTCCTCATTCCTTGCAAGTGATGGCAACAAAAGTGCACCTCAGCTTCAGAAGCTGTTTGGTATTGGCAGGGAGGGAGATCCTCACCAGCTTGGGTACACAAAACTAGTTGTATGTTTTCTGGATTCTTGGTATGGTTAATATTTGCTGAGTGAGAGAGAGAGGTTCTCTGCCAATTCTGCAGAAGCTGCCTCCAAAGACCGCCCCTAGTGGCCCTTCTGGCAGTTGTTCCCAACAGCTCCTGTTAGGCATTGACTTTATAATCATCTTGATTTTGGCTTTATTTAAGCTTCACATAAAACTCAGATTTTTTTTTCCATTTTCACTTATCTTTGGAGCATGTGTTCTATTTTTAAATTTTCTTGTTTTTTTTTAAATCAATTTAAACTACTTTAAACATACTTGAGCATTTTCAGTGGAGCCAAAAAAAAACCGAAGTACAAAAGATTTATTTTCAGCTTCATAGTTTCTCTGCAGATTTATTGGTGGTTCTACTGGTTCTTAAAAAAAAGTAATTTATTGATTTTTTTTACAGAAAACATTAAAAGCAACACCCACATAATTGCTTCATAGTAACAATTTGTAGGGGTAACAATTTAGTAACAAATATCCTAACAATTTATAAGTTTTATAGGGGTGACTTGATGCACTTTTACACATCTGTTGCAAGTTAACAATCTCTAAAATGCAATTGCACTGCTAAATCCAAACTGTATTGGCAACCTTCAGTCTCAAAAGACTATGGTATAGTGCTCTGAAAGGTGGTTCTGGCACAGCGTCTAGTGTGGCTGAAAAGGCCAATCCGGGAGTGACAATCCCTTCCACACCAGGAGCAAGTGCAGTCTGACCCTGGTCTGTCTCCCTGGCTATGGGCCTTCCTTCTTTGCCTCTTTGCCTCAGACTGCTGGCCAAGTGTCTCTTCAAACTGGGAAAGGCCATGCTGCACAGCCTGCCTCCAAGCGGGCCGCTCAGAGGCCAGGGTTTCCCACTTGTTGAGGTCCATCCCTAAGGCCTTCACATCCCTCTTGCAGATGTCCTTGTATCGCAGCTGTGGTCTACCTGTAGGGTGTTTTCCTTGCACGAGTTCTCCATAGAGGAGATCCATCACCCATTCTCACAGCATGACCGAGCCAATGCAGGCGTCTCTGTCTCAGCAGTGCATACATGCTAGGGATTCCAGCATGTTCCAGGACTGTGTTGTTAGGAACTTTGTCCTGCCAGATGATGCCGAGAATGCGCCGGAGGCAGCGCATGTGGAAAGCGTTCAGTTTCCTCTCCTGTTGTGAGCAGAGAGTCCATGACTCGCTGCAGTACAAAGTGTACTCCGGATGCAAGCCCTGTAGACCTGGATCTTGGTATGTTCCGTCAGCTTCTTGTTGGACCAGACTCTCTTCGTGAGTCTGAAAAACGTGGTAGCTGCTTTACTGATGCGTTTGTTTAGCTCAGTATTGAGAGAAAGAGTGTCGGAGATCGTTGAGCCATGGTACACAAAGTCATGGACAACCTCCAGTTCATGCGCAGAGATTGTAATGCAGGGAGGTGAGTCCACATCCTGAACCATGACCTGTGTTTTCTTCAGGCTGATCGTCAGTCCAAAATCTTGGCAGGCCTTGCTAAAACGATCCATGAGTTGCTGGAGATCTTTGGCAGAGTGGGTAGTGACAGCTGCATCGTCGGCAAAGAGGAAGTCATGAAGACATTTCAGCTGGACTTTGGACTTTGCTCTCAGTCTGGAGAGGTTGAAGAGCTTTCCGTCTGATCTGGTCCGGAGATAGATGCCTTCTGTTGCAGTTCCAAAGGCCTGCTTCAGCAGGACAGCGAAGAAAATCCCAAACAAGGTTGGCGCAAGAACACAGCCCTGCTTCACGCCGCTTCGGATGGCAAAGGGGTCTGATGTGGAGCCATCAAAGACAACAGTACCCTTCATGTCCTTGTGGAAGGATCTGATGATGCTGAGGAGCCTGGGTGGACATCTGATCTTGGGGAGAATCTTGAAGAGGCCGTCCCTGCTGACCAGGTCGAAAGCCTTTGTGAAATCTATGAAGGCTATAAAGAGTGGCTGTCGTTGTTCCCTGCATTTCTCCTGCAGTTGTCTAAGGGAGAATACCATATCAGTGGTGGACCTGCTGGCTCGGAATCCGCACTGTGATTCTGGATAAATGCTCTCTGCAATACCTGGAGCCTCTTTAGTGCAACTCGGGCAAACAACTTTCCTACAACGCTAAGGAGAGAGATGCCACGGTAGTTGTTGCAGTCACCCCTGTCACCTTTGTTCTTGTACAGCGTGATGTTTGCATCCCTCATGTCTTGAGGTACTTCACCTTCTCTCCAGCAGTGACAGAGGATTTCATGCAGCTCAGTAGCGATGATCTCTTTGCAGCACTTTAGGACTTCAGCAGGGATGCTGTCTTTTCCAGGTGCCTTGCCAAAGGCAAGGGAGTCCAGGGCCACGTGAAGTTCTTCTAGGGTTGGTTCACTGTCAAGCTCCTCCAGCAAAGGCAGGCACTCAATGTTGTTCAGTGCTTCTTCGGTGACTACATTTTCTCTGGAATATAGCTCAGAGTAGTGCTGCACCCAGCGTTCCATCTGCTGCGCCCGATCCTGGATGACCTCGCCTGTGGCAGACTTCAGAGGGGCAATTTTCTTCTGTGTTGGACCTAGGGCCTGCTTGATACTGTCATACATCCCCTTGATGTTGCCTGTGTCAGCTGCTACCTGTATCTGGGAGCAGAGCTGAAGCCAGTAGTCGTTAGCACATCTCCTGGCAGTCTGCTGGACTTTGCTGCGAGCAGCTCGGAGGACCTGCAGGTTGCGCTCACTGGGACAGGCCTTGTGTGCTGCTTGAGCTCTCCTCTTTTCCTCAATGACTGGTGTCAACTCCTCAGAGTGGGCTTCAAACCAGTCTGCCGTCTTGTTGGTCTTCTTGCCAAATATGGACAAGGCAGTGTTGTAAACGGCATTCTTGAATTGTTCCCATCTGTTGGATGTGTTTGCATCGACCGGGCCTGGAAGAGATTCCTCAAGTGCTCGTGCAAATTCCTCCACTTTTCTCTGATCCCGGGTCTTGCTGGTATCAATGCGAGGTCTTCCTTCCTTTTTTGTGTGATACAGTCGCTTTGTTTGCAGTTTCACTCTGCTGCACACCAGGGAGTGGTCAGTGTCACAGGCAGCACTCTGATAGCTGCGTGTGATCTTGGTGCTGGGAAGGCTGGAGCGTCTGGTGAGAATCAGGTCGAGCTGGTGCCAGTGCTTTGATCTTGGGTGTCTCCAAGAGACTCTATGTTGGGGCTTCGTGTTGAAGAACGTATTGCTGACACAGAGACCGTGATGACAGCAAAACTCTAGCAGGCGTTGGCCATTCTCGTTCATCTTCCCAATGCCGAACTGACCTAAGCAAGTGGGCCACGAACTGTTATCAGCACCAACTCTAGCATTGAAATCGCCGAGGATGAACAATGGCTCTTTTATGGGGATCTTCTTGATAGTGGTGGCCAGGTCATCATAGAATTTGTCTTTGGCTTCTGCTGGAGATGACAAAGTAGGTGCATAAGCACTGATGAGAGTGACAGGACCTGCTGATGACTGAAGCTGCAGGGACAAAATTCTTTCACTTCCCACAGTAGGTGGGATGATGGACTTCAGCAGGGAATTTCTGACTGTAAAGCCAACACCATGTTCCCTGGTTTCGTTTGGTGGTTTTCCCTGCCAGAAAAATGAGAAATTTCTCTCCTTGACAGATCCGGAATCTGGAAGCCTCGTCTCTTGAAGGGCGACGATGTCCATCCGCAGTCTGCTCAGCTCCATGTCGATGACAGCTGTTTTGCGTGCGTCGTCTATTTCTTGCAGGTCATCAGAGAAGCCAGGTGTCATTGTCCTAACGTTCCAGGTGCCCAGCTTTAGGGCAGTAGTTTTCTGTTTTCTGTTGCATGGTGCAGAGTTGTCGATCCGCTTGTCGGTTTTCACCCTAAACCCCACGTACCCCGTGAGGTTAACGGACCGTGGCGAGGCAGCACCTTACTGACTGGGGACTGCCCAGCTTAAGGCGGGCGGTAGCTGCCCAATGAGATGCAATGATCTCTCCCACCATCAGAAGCACCCCCTAGCGTCACACTCTATGCCAATCGAGCAAAGACTTATAACCGGTAAACTGCTGCTTCCCGTGTTTTGCCGACGCCGTATGGCGAAGTTGGAGTGTCCTCTCCAGTGCGCGAAGCCTGGGTAAAGAAGGCATGGAGGATAGGCTGTTACCCATGCAGCAAATCCCCCCTCTCCACGTCGCTGGAATGGTCCAATGGAAAGGCAGAGGCCAATACGGTTGGTTCCAGTGGCGTCGCAGGAGTTGCCAGAACGTGACTGTGTTTAGCCATGAACTGCCTCAGGGACTCCGGCTCCTGATTTTGCCTCGAGGTTGACTCCTGAAGCCTTTTCCACAACTGGATATAGCCACAAGGCAGTGGAGGTTTGGGATCAGAGTTTTCCTTCTCCTAGATGAGCTGCCTTCCCCCCTCCCACCCCGGATCCTCCGTTTCACTCACACATCATTCTTTCCAATTTCCAGGTACCAACAATGCCCTTCCCCTCCCCCCGCACCTTCTGTTTCACTCCGGAAATGGAGTGAAACTTCAATTCAATTGAATGTTTCACTTCAATTTCCTGGAAATTGGAAAGAGTGATGTGTGAGTGGAACGGAAGGTGCGGGGTGGGGGAAGGGCATTGTGGGTACCTGGAAATTGAAAAGAGTGATATGTGAGTGGAACGGAAGGTGCGGGGGGGAAGGGCATTGTGGGTACCTGGAAATTGGATCCAAACTGTATGAATTCAATTATTCCTGGTTTTGCTGTAATACATCAGTGAGAAAAATGATATAATTTTAGCAGTATTAAAAAGAGTGATAGTTTTTCCTCGTTATACTTATTCTTTTGCAAAAGGCAATACTCTATTAATCCATCTCTATATGTAGATACACTCAAGTCTAAAATCCACTACAGATATTATTTGTTGACACCCCATGATTTACATGTGTTTAACCTAGCTATATGCAGATGGACAAATATGGGACCAAATGAGGCCCCAATCCTACTCTCCATTGTCAAGACAGCTGCAATCTAGCCCTGAGGTAAGAAAACAAACATTCCCTTATCTTGAGGAGGCCTGTTACTGCCCCACATCACAGAATGTAGCAGCACCTCATTAGCACAGCTGCATTCGTGCTAGAAAGTTGGATAGGACTGGGCCCTAAGGTTTTGTGGTCAAAATAATTCCCTGTTCTCATCCTTTAGCTTCCTACAAGAAAAAGCACAAGCTTTATAGGAATTCTTGTACAGTTCCAAATGAGGAGCACTTGTCCCCACACATGCCGACTCGAGTCTGGCTGTTTCTGGATGTGCTTCCCTACTTTCTTTTTGCAGCACAAAAGACCTTGTGGGGCCATCATTCCGACAGGGCGAGTAGCAAGAAGGTTCCAGACACAAGGAAGGGAAGGGTGAATAATGCATCCAAGCAAGAGGGAAGAGGCAGGAGAAAGCTCTTTTGCCCATCCCCATAGGAAGAAAGGAACCACCGATCATTGGACAAAGGATGGGTGTTGATTCTTTGGCTGAGGTAGAGTAGAAGGAGGAGCCTAAGGGGTTCTGCAGAAGCCCAGGGAGGGGGAGGAGGCAGGGAAGATAGTTCATACTGATCACGCTTTCCTCTGCATGGCTGTTACCTTGGTGGAGAAAGCCTCATTGAATGAATAGCTAAAGTGGGACAACTTCTGAGTAGAGCTGCCAAGGATTGGGTCGTCCTAGTAAGCTTTGCAGCTGTTGCGCATCACCCTCCTCCCTTTTGCAAGACAGCTGCTAATTGCCATGCAAGGAGATGAGCTTCTGCAGTTTGCAAGTTTGGGTAAATACAGGGAGATTAATGTTTGAGGGTCTTTTTATTCTTATTATTACTTGTAAATAAATAATTAAAATATTTCTTTCTATATCTTTTTTTCTTAAAGTCTGATAAACCTAGGTGGGTCCTGATAGACTGCTGTTTTAAAAAGTGTGTCCTGGTGCTAAAATAGTTGGGAACCACTGCCATAGAACACTGAAGACTTATGATACAGATACTTATCTGAGCATACTCAAATGACACTAATGGATAGTTCCACTTACCTAGGACAAAAATATGGAGACCAGCATTTATTATTGACTGTGAGTCAACTAGTTACAAAAGTCAAAACTATACTGTACAAGAAAACGTTGAAACAGTACTTCCTTGAAACGTTGAAACAATTTTTCACAATACTAGTACCATCTCTTCTAACTAGTCTAGGCATGTAAATGCATAATTATTATATAATGAATTCAGCTGTAACCATTAACTTCTAAAGAGTTACAGAGTACAATTCTTAAAATACAAATTCAAAATTTGTCACCCTAAAAGAAAGTCACTATTGGGATGTACTAGATCAGGGCCATCCAAACTCCAACAAGGGGGCTGGATCCCGGGTTCAGAGAAATTCACCTGCCTGGTGAGTGGACCTTACTGTTCTGCCAGGTCACCACGTGTAGTCGCGCAGCCTTCTGGGACACTGGGCAACAAACACGACTGCCCAGAGTGTCCCTGTCCCCCAATCTAGGAGTGGTGACCCGGCAGAACAGTTAGATGCAGTCTGAATGGGGACCACATTTTCGTCGTGCAGTGGTGGCAAGTTTGGCCACCATTGTACTAGATTATGGGCGCAATCCTAACCCCTTATGTCAGTGCTTTCCAGCACTGGCATAGTGGTGCCAATGGGCCGTGTGCTGCATCCTGCAATTGGGTGTCACTCATGGAGGCCTCGTCAAAGTGAAAGAATGTTTGTTCCCTTACCTCAGAGCTGCATTGCCCTCATGTCACTGCTGGAAAGTACTGACATAAGGGGTTAAGATTGCACCCTAATACTCTTTTCCTAGGTCTCAGTTTTACACTCTTAGTATTTGTTATATTTAACATGATCTAATGTTAAGTAGATACAAGTCTAATATCACAGATCGGCAAATTCTGTAAGATTGTGCTATGTCACTGCATGCTGTGACTTGTACCGCTGTAGCTAAAACACAGTTAGCAGGACAGAAGAAGAATATCATCTTCCTTGTGGCTCTACAAATTATCTTGCCTATAAATTTTACAAGCCTTATCCTACTGGAATGCACAAGCCATATCCATATAAGTTTGCAAGACTGAGGCCCTGCATATCCTGACATGACTTGGGAGGGGCTCTGGCAACAAATCCTTTCGTCTCAGTGCCATCACCTTCTGGTATGTAATTATGTGCCAGAGCATCTCTTTTCATCAGATCTCAAAGCACTTTACTGACACTAATGAAGGCTTGAGAGGGTATAAAATAAAATTATTACTATCCACATTTCATAAAGGTACAGGGTGGCAACTGTGTGACCTGCCTACAGCTACACAGGGAGACTGTGGCAGAACTGGCAATTCCACACAGGAGACATGGAGTACAATTTCTATGTTGTGATAATACTGATAAGAAGGATTTCAGACTGCCACTAATCTTTTCAGAGAGTCATTCAGCCGGCTTGCCACTGCTAGGTGGTCTTATGCTAATTGGTAACTCTTAACTTCAGGCCATTCTAGCACAGAGTTTTTATTTATTACTTTTCAGTGGACCCAGTTCCTGCAAACCTCATGCATAACCTGCTTACCTAGACTTCAAATGTTGGGAATTACAGGCTTCATATGGCCACACACACTGGAGGACAGAAATTAGTGACTGCAAAATGCAGGAGTTTGTGTGCCACATCAAGGTACAGCTTTCTGTATTTCCAATTATGTGCAAAGGTATGAAGTAGGAACGAATGCCAATATGTCCTCAGTTCACAGGTGATTTAAATTTAAATTTCACCTTTCTTCCAAAACTCAAAGATTTTCCAGCAACGTGAGGCTCTCATCTGGACACTGATCAGAATTTGATCTAATTAGTTTCAGAAAGATTGTCCTATGAACAACAAATAATAAACTTCATTATTTTTGTTGTTAGGAACAACACAAAATCAAAAGGAAAATGGAAAAGGGAAGGGAAAAAAAACTACCGAAGTTTATAACAGCAGTTTTTAAAATATACTGTACCTTGTTGGCAACCTTCAGTCTTGAGAGACTATGGTATCGCTCTCTGAAAGGTGGTTTTGGAACATCGTCTAGTGTGGCTGAAAAGGCCAATTTGGGAGTGATAATCCCTTCCACAACGGGAGCAAGTGCAGTCTGTCCCTGGTCTGTCTCCCTGGCTATGGGCCTTCCTTCTTTGCCTCTTTGCCTCAGACTGCTGGCAAAGTGTCTCTTCAAACTGGGAAAGGCCATGCTGCACAGCCTGCCTCCAAGCGGGCCACTCAGAGGCCAGGGTTTCCCACTTGTTGAGGTCCACTCCTAAGGCCTTCAGATCCCTCTTGCAGATGTCCTTGTATCGCAGCTGTGGTCTACCTGTAGGGCGTTTTCCTTGCACGAGTTCTCCATAGAGGAGATCCGGCCATCATCCATTCTCACGACACGACCGAGCCAATGCAGGCGTCTCTGTTTCAGCAGTGCATACATGCTAGTGATTCCAGCACGTTCCAGGACTGTGTTGTTTGGAACTTTGTCCTGCCAGGTGATGCGTCGGAGGCAGCGCATGTGGAAAGCGTTCAGTTTCCTCTCCTGTTGTGAGCGAAGAGTCCATGACTCGCTGCAGTACAGAAGTGTACTCAGGACACAAGCTCTGTAGACCTGGATCTTGGTATGTTCCGTCAGCTTCTTGTTGGACCAGACTCTCTTTGTGAGTCTGGAAAACGTGGTAGCTGCTTTACCGATGCGTTTGTTTAGCTCAGTATCGAGAGAAAGAGTATCAGAGATCGTTGAGCCAAGGTACACAAAGTCATGGACAACCGCCAGTTCATGCGCAGAGATTGTAATGCAGGGAGGTGAGTCCACATCCTGAACCATGACCTGTGTTTTCTTCAGGCTGATCGTCAGTCCAAAATCTTGGCAGGCCTTGCTAAAACGATCCATGAGTTGCTGGAGATCTTTGGCAGAGTGGGTAGTGACAGCTGCATCGTCGGCAAAGAGGAAGTCATGAAGACATTTCAGCTGGACTTTGGACTTTGCTCTCAGTCTGGAGAGGTTGAAGAGCTTTCTGTCTGATCTGGTCCGGAGATAGATGCCTTCTGTTGCAGTTCCAAAGGCCTGCTTCAGTAGGACAGCGAAGAAAATCCCAAACAAGGTTGGTGCAAGAACACAGCCCTGCTTCACGCCGCTTCGGATGTCAAAGGGGTCTGATGTGGAGCCATCGAAGACAACAGTGCCCTTCATGTCCTTGTGGAAGGATCTGATGATGCTGAGGAGCCTGGGTGGACATCCAATCTTTGGGAGAATCTTGAAGAGGCCATCCCTGCTGACCAGGTCGAAGGCCTTCGTGAGATCTATGAAGGCTATAAAGAGTGGCTGTCGCTGTTCCCTGCATTTCTCCTGCAGTTGTCTAAGGGAGAATACCATATCAGTGGTGGACCTGTAGGCTGGGATCCGCACTGTGATTCTGGATAAACGCTCTCTGCAAGTACCTGGAGCCTCTTTAGTGCAACTCGGGCAAACAACTTTCCTACAACGCTAATGAGAGAGATGCCATGGTAGTTACTGCAGTCACCCCTGTCACCTTTTTTCTTGTACAGCGTGATGATGTTTGCATCCCTCATGTCTTGAGGTACTCCACCTTCTCTCCAGCAGAGACAGAGGATTTCATGCAGCTCAGTGACGATGATCTCTGTAGTGCTTTACATTACAGTTACAATTGCATGTAACCAATGGCTACATAGTGCACCATGAAGTGACAAAAAAAATACACCATGCTTATTTGGGGTGGGAAAAGATTTAACATCTTGAGCCTATGAAAGCTGGCTCAGTTCCACTCTCTATTCAACAGCCCTTATTCCCAGAAATGTGTACATGACCTTAAGGGCTCAAAAAGCAGGAGAGTTTAAAAAAACAAACATATAAAACAACCTTTTTAGCAATCTTTTGAATATGCATTACAACAAAGTGGTTTCTCACAATGTCAAGATCCACTACATACTGTACTTTAATTTCTCAAAAATATTTTACTGTAATTTTTACCATTTATTTTATCCAGTATCCATGTTTACACTTATAGTTATACCCATCAATGGCTGCATGGATATTCCCAACCACCACAGTTGTCCTTTGAATTATAAAACTGCATCATCCATGGCTTAAAAAAAAATACTACATCCTAATTTAAAACAGATGTAGTTGAAAGTTAAAGACAAAACCAAAAGAAAACACATACACATTGATTTAAATTAATGTTTTTAACTGATGATTTTTATCACTGCTACTGTTCGGCTTTTATTGTCTATTTCAGGGGTGCCCAAGCCCTGGCCCCGGGGACCACTTGCAGCCCTTCAGGACTCCCAGTGCAACCCTGGGGTAGCCCCAGTCTCCAATGAGCCTCTGGCCCTCTAGAGACTTGCTGGAGCGCTTGCTGGCCAAATGCAACTGCTCTCAGTGTGAGGATGACTGTTTGACCTCTCGTATGAGCTGTGAATGAGGGCTCCTTCCACTGCTTGCTGTTTCACATCTTTGATACAGCATATCAGAAGGATACAGCACATCAGAAGCATTGATACAGAAGGAAAGGCTGGTTCCTTCATATAAGTTCCATAAATATATTCATTTGTTAATTTATTCAAATTTGAAATGTAAATTAATTCTTTTTTATTCCCAGCACCTAACACAGTCTCAGAGAGATGATGTGACCCTCCTGCCAAAAAGTTAGGACACCCCTGGTCTATTTTATAGTTTTATTTATATTTTATTTTTCTTTATGTATATTATGTATTTCAACTGTTGTTAGCTGCCTTGGGTGCCCTCTGGGGAGAAAGGTGGGGTACAAATAGAATGAATGAATGAGTGAGTGAATGAATGAATGAAATTTAATTCCAACTTTACAATTGAAGTAGGGCCCTTTCTGGTTTGATGGCAACAGAGGCAATATTTGTTCGACAGCTCTTCAGTTTTCTTTTTCAGTATACCACCCCCTACAGCTTGCTCTGCATAAATCTCAGAGAATCAGGCTGCAGTAAGGCCCTTTGAGCTCAGCTAATCTTGCATCTGACTGAACATCCCCAGGTACAACTCCCCAGCAGACTACATGTGCTATAGATTTCAGCAGGCAAGGGGTACCATTTTGGAGCACTGCCACACCTAAAAACATCAGAGCAACTCCCTGCAGGTGGTAGACTAAGAAAGCAGGGAGAAATAGTGCTTGACTAGTCAGAGGCGTAATTGGAAGCCATGATGCCTGGGAAAGTGACATCATGATGTCACACAGCATCGTAATGTCACTTCTGGGTTGCCACTGGAGGAGGAGGTGCTGGTGGCTTCTCCTGTCGGGGCCCCCTTGGGAAGTAACTACCTTACATATTGTAAGAAGTAACTACCTTACATGTTGCCCCTCCCTGCATAATGCTTGGGGCAGGTGCCCCTCAGGCTCCACCCGAGTTATACCTATGAGCCTAGCAGGGCCTCTGAGAGAAATTGTATCAGGGAATTCAAAGTTTTTATTGGGCCCCTTCGGAAAGAGATGGGGAGGGGATGAAACAGAGCAGGGAGGGTGGTGATAAGGGTGGGTAGAACAAGGAGAGGGAGGGGGCAAAACAGGGCAGGGGGAGGAGGTTGGTGATAGCCGGAAAAGTCTATGGAGCCCAGGTAGAGCCCAGGTCTACATGCCCATGCAGTGTCAGCACTAGTGCATATAGAAAACCAAATGCACTCCTAAGTCTCTCTGAAATCTTTTAAATGGAGAAAATCATTGCAGAAAATTAGCATTGTTGTATTTAGGCTCACTACAATGGAAAGTGTCCTGCATGCTTCAAAACTTACTTCTGTAGGAGCTGTAGCGCTGAGATTCTATACACTCTTTCATGATAAACACACCAAAGAGCTACTCTAGCAGGCCATAAAGGAGTGTCATGTACATGTGGCTTCTGGTAACAGCAGCAGCTGTGCACCCAGCATCCTGCATGGGCTGGGATCAGAGTCCAGGTGGGATCAGAAAATGTAAGATCCCATGAAATTTCTGGGTCCCTCCTTTGGCTCCTGGGCCCCCTTTTTGGACCCTGGGCCCAGTCACAGATTGCCCCATTTACCCCCTTCTCATGGGCCTTGATCCTAGTCATCTCCTTTCCCAAGTAACTTTCTATGTGCCTGGGAGCTGACAGGGAAGTGGCAACACATGAGAAAACTCAATAGCCTGACATTGACACAGGGACTTGTGCTGGGTGGGGAGGCAGGTGAGGCAGAGCCTCCCCATCAAAGTCCTTTAAAAAGCACCACAGTGTGAGGTGCACAAGCACACACAACCCATGTGCACAGTGCATGAGTTGTGTGGTGGACTGGAGGTGTGAGGCAGAGTGGAAAGCGCTGCCACTGTGTGAGATATGCAAGCACACACAACTCACTTGCACAGTGCATGGGTTATGTGGCGGGTTGTGTGTGCTTGCACACCTCACACTGCAGAGGCACTTTTCAAAGTACTCCAGTGGGGACGCTCTGACTCCCCTGCCTCCTCACCCACAGCACATCCCAGCATTGACAGTCAGGTTCCAATTCTAATCACACTTTCTGGGGAGTAAGCTCCTTGACTCTAATGGGACTGACGTCTGAGTAGACAGGCATAGGATGGGGCTCTGAGCTGCAGTCCTATCCCCACTTTCCTGGGAGTAAGCCCCCTTGCCTCTAATGGGACTTAGTCCTGAGTAGACAGGCACGGGCTTGCGCTTCCAGGGGGCAGGTGTACTTGGAAGGAAGCCCCAAGGAGCCCCACTAGGCGCGCCCCACCGGCGGCAGGGCCGCGGCCCCCACAGCCACCTCGGCGCTCCGCCATCTTGGAAGAGCCCCCGGCGGGGCGCCGGCCCTCCCTCCCTTCCTTCCTTTGTGAGCGCGGAAGGTGCGTCGGCGCCGCCCCTCGGCTCGGCCTCCTCACCGGTCGGTCCTGTTGGCCCTCGCGCGGCTCCCCTACGAGGAGGGAGCGGAGCCTCCCCGCCGCCAGGCTCCCGGACCGCGGCAGGACCTGCTTCCGGGTAAGCGCGCTGCTCTCTGCAGCCCCGAGCAGCGACTCCCCAGTCGGCAGCCCCACGCGCGGCCCTGAGCTCAGCGGGCTCGCTCCGGAGGAGCAGGAAGCCCAGCCCAGCCCAGCCCTCGCCTGGGAGCAAGCCCCGCTCTGCGGAGGGACTGACTTCTGAGGAGACCTGCGCGGGCTCCGCTCCCAGAGCTGCCCTGTCCTGAAGGGGCTCGCAGGCCGAAAAGGAGGCTGCAGCAGGCTGCAGTCCTGCCCGTGCTTACCTGGGAGTAAGCCCCAATGACTATAATAGCCCCACTTACTTCTGAGTAAGGACGCACAGGATCGGGCCCTTAAAGGGTTCCCTGTCCTGAAGGGGCTCGCAGTCTGAAAAGATGCAGGAGAAAGGCCAGCAAGCAGCCCATAGAAAGAGGAGCACCACTTTGAAACATGGCACTCCGTCCAGTTAGCAGGGATGTGCCACTGCTAGGGGTGTGTGTGCGTGTTGAGAGAGGTGAATAGGAGGTGTTTTGAAACAGTATCCAAATTTCCTGCTGATTTTAATTCTGCTTTGTCCCATGTGTGTAACTCAGCAGTGTGGCTTTTGGATAGTTTGCTGAGAGCCCTTGCCAGGCAGCTGGCACTATGGATTTGTCTCCAAGGGAGGGGCTGGGTGAGAATCCGGTCCTGAGAGGGGGTGGAGAGAACAGCAGTAGCCGCAAGGCTGGGGTGGCAACTGGTTTGAAGCATACCAAGCACCTGGAGAAGGCTGGGGAGAGTCTCTCCACTCATCTTGTAACATGAGAACCTTGCTTGAAACCCTTGCTGAGTCCCTGACACATTAATTGATGGCAGGCATCTTTTCTCCTCTGTAGTGTCCCATGTGGTGAGGGAAGAGGTGCTTGCTGAGTTCTTTGCAAAACTGCTCTTGTAATATTGTATCTGGGGCTTGTTGTCTACCTACAGTTTGACTGAGTTGTTATGGGGACAGCAAATATAAAAGATGCTTAAATCCTGTGCTCAGAAGTAATGAGCTCCTGTATATTTTGGGGGTTGTCTTTTGAAGTGCTTTGAAGTTGCACCTGGGGATTTGGCCCTTTGAGTTTCATTCTTAAGACCGAGTAGTATGTGTCTGTGTGATAGTCCTGCTGTTTAGCTGAAACAACAGAGAGTCTTGCAGCATCTTAAAGGCAATGTATTTCAATATAAGATTTTGTGGACTAAAATTATATTAGTTGTCATTCTTGTAGGAATTGATCCAGGTATGTCCTGTCTTTTAAAGCAGCCATTCTCAACTTTTGGGGGGGGGGGGTGTGTGTGCACAGCCCCTTAGGAACTCTTCTCAGGTTCCAGGGCCCTCCTGTCAAACATGGATACAGTATGAACAGATTAACATAAAATCCTTTTCAGTCTGTGGCCCCCTTCAAATGTGTTAGGGTTCCCCAGGGGACCATATGGCTCCCATTGAGAATGGCTGTTTTAGACAACATATTATAATAGATCTGCTTTATTCTTTAAAACATTTCTAAGTTTGTTTTTTCCTGTTTGCAATTTAATGTCTTAAAATATTTTTAATCAATCATGACAGTTACTAACTATATCTCAATTGTTGTCGTTCCTTAACTTAATTGTTGTTCTTCCTTTGCAGGTTTCAAGCAAGGGGAAGTTTAGCTTTCTAGTTGTCAAGGCACACAATAGAACATGAAGGGAAACAGGACATTGGATCTGCTGCTCCTTTCTTAGTGTTGCTGTGTCTGAGAGGTTTACTTTGCTGATATCCTGGAAAAGTGAATCATGAATCTGTGCTGAAGACAGAAATCTCAGGGAAGATGGGGGTCTTTGTATTTCTCCTGTCATGGAGTTTAATCATAAACCGGATACATGGGCACAGTTTATTCACATGTGAACCTATTACTATCCCAAGATGTTTTGGAATGGCCTATAATATGACCTTTTTCCCAAATATGATGGGGCATTATGATCAGGACACAGCAGCTGGCCAAATGGAGGTGAGTTCTCTTTTTGCATGCATGTTACAAACAGTTTCTTTGATAAAGTGAACAAGCGGAGTAACTTAGGGCAGTTCTGAATAAGACATGAAATGGTGTTAAGCGACCTAGGGAGAACCCCAGTGTTTGAGCACCATTTCAAACCTTGTTTCAGAACATCTAACTAATCAAAAGGCATAGATACTGAAGAAAAGATAAGGGCGAGAGTATGGTCTTATGGAAGGATGCTAGAGTCCATTCCTTTACAGGCTTGTCATCTGTTTAACCACATCACAGACACTTCTGCGACTCTGGTTTGAATAAATACTATATAAATAAAACATAGGAATACACTTCCAGAAAGCTTAATGTTTCTCTTTAGATAAGTGTTTCTATACAAAACATTTTTATACAAAATGCAAGTACCTTACTCTCTTCAGTATCGCATCTCTTCCTTTGGCTACTTGCTGGTGTTTCTTCTGCATCTTTTTAGGTTGTGAGCCCTTTGGAGGACAGGGAACAGTTTATTTAGCTATATAAACTGCTTTGGATACTTTTTTTTTGTTGAAAAGTAGTGTATAAATATTTTTAATAAGAGTTGTTGACTGATTCCAGAAAGCTCATCTGATTAGTCATGAGTTTGTAATTCTGCATATATTTGCATATGATTAAACAATAGCTTTAGAGAAAAGCATACTTACTTTGTTCTTAGTTGGTGCACACATGTCACAGCAAGCATAATTTCAGAAGAGAAATTCCCTTCTCTCAAGCAGACAGACATAATGGAATTCCTGTTAAGACAGTACTTGCCACCTGCAAATTTTTAAAGTAGCTATACTAAAAATAATTACAAGTTTTAAACTGCTGACGGTTTAATCTGGGCATGTTTTTAATTGATCTAAATAAGTGTAGCCCTATTGGGAATATGCAAATCGTTTCATTGGTCTCTGTATAAGGTGAGAGATAGGAGTGCTAACCTTCACCCAAAGCTTGAGATTTCTGAAGCAGTGGGTGACTGTTAGGAGCAGAAAGCTGACTGTGGAGAGAGGCAGTAGGAGACAATGAAAGGAGGTGGAGGAAGGTACCAAAGTTGGTTCTAATCTAGGAGGAGTATGACTCAGATGAGCTCTTAAAGGGAGCATCTCAAGAGAAGGCTTTACAAAGATTCCCAACTCTGAACAACCCAGAAACTGAACAAAATCTCAGAAGGATTCCAATTTGAGCCTAATGTGATTCACCAGAAACATTAAGTCGTCATGCAGGAATAGGTTTAGAAACTGAGAAAGGTTAGGACACTTTGATAGCCAGTCGAGGCCCATCCATTAGGCAATGTGATGCAGGTTGCATCAGTGGCAAGGGAGTGAGACAGCAGCAGATTCTGGGTTCATCCCGAGTCTGCTGCTGCCACTACCTTGCTGCAGATGTAACCTGTTAAAAGGAGTAGAAAGTAGATCCACTCTGATCTACTAAGAGAGGCCTAAGAGAGGGAGGTAAAGGGGATAATTTGAACCCGGGCAAAGGAGCCAAAGGAGGGGGTCCAGAAATTTCCTGGGATCTTACATTTTCCTATCTACTCAGACTTGTTGCCTGCACAGAAAGCTGGGGACACTATCACATGAATGTGACTGCAGCTACTGGCAAGCCATATATGCTGAGCCAAGGAATGCAGACGTGAAACTCCTTAACACAGTATCAAATCTGGGAGGATTCTACTGTGAGCCTAAATAGGATGATGCTAATTTTCTGCTTGATTCTCTACTTTATAAGACTTTAGAGAGAGTTAGGAATGTGGTTTTCTGTATTACTGTATCTAGCTGCCAGTGCCACATAGGTGGGTAGACCTGGGCTCCAAAGACTTTTCCAGCTGCTTCCACACTCCTCCTTACCCTGTTTTGCCCCTCCTTGCCCCCATTCTGCTCGCCTGTCTCCCCCTCCCCCATTCTGTTTCTCCTCTCCCCCGAAAGAAACTTTTGGGCCCAAAAGAAACTTTGTACCCCCTGATGAAATTCCTCTCAGAGGCCCTGGATCCACTAGCATACCTGTGGGAAGCAGGGGGGGCCAGTACCTCTGAGTGCCATGCCTGGGGGTGTGCCATTGCCATCCATTGCACCATGATTCCTCCCCATGTTCTCCTGCAACCCTCACAGCCACTTGGAGTGGTTGTACTCTGCTCTGATTGGCCACCTGCTGCTTTCACTTTGGAAAAAAGTGGGCAACCACTCAGAGCAGTAGGCAACCACTCTAAGTGACCTAGAAGTAAATGTGGTAGTGTCATCACATCACTGCAATTATTTCTGAGTTAAGTGGGGGTGGCATTGACAGGCATGGCCCCAGGTGGCAGAAGAGTCAAGGATGCAACTGGCTGGATCACCCACTTCCGTACCTTGGTTGTGGGGCAGTTTCTTCAAACACAAATGTGCTGGACTTCTAGTTTGATTGAGAACCTAAGAGCTCCTTCGTTTGTGCGGTCCCTGTCACTCAAATTGGGAGTCCTGCAGTTGTTGTTGTTGTTATTGTTGTTATTAACAGTTCTGCAATGGAAGAAATCATATGAAGATCATAGCAAGTGGCTGCCTTTTTAATTGTGTGGGGGGTGACATACTTAAGGCACCATTGGTCGGCATTCCAGGTTATGCCCCGGCTGCTAGTAGCCCATCTTTTTCATCCCTTCAGCCCCACCCTTTTCTTTGAAAGATGGCATGCTTTTTCTTATCTCCATCTATCCTATTGAATCTTTACTTGAGTAACATCAGAAGTTTCTGCTTCTAGTGATATGTATTTCCTAAAGATTATTCAATATTCTGAGGGCAATTTTGTCTTTTAACTTTTGTCCTTGGTATTGAACACATCACTTTTCAATAGGCAGTATTATATAACTGTATTTTTGTAAATACAAAGTTGTTATATTTTCACTTCACTCTCATATAATAGGGTTTCATAATGCCATCTTGGTCAAAATGCCATGAATCTCTTTCTGATTATTAAAAGGACCTGCAGATTTTCATTTAGCAGCAAGAAAGTAGGGGAGACACCTCTGCAACAAGAAATGGAATTTAAATACTCAGTTCTTCTGTTTTATTATATACCTTTGACAAGTCAGTACATGTTGGAATGGAAAACAAATCTCAGTGCATCATGTTTGAATCTAGAGATACACTTTCTGAGTTTGCAGTTCAAAGCACACTTAATTGGGAATAAATCCTTTTGAACTTGGCACTAATTTCTGAGTGAATATGCATTGAACAGTATTATAAATTTTGTTATGTACTGAGATATTAAGAATGATACAATGATCGTCTCCTACTAGCTTCTAGCATAAAAAGGTGAACATGCCCCTTCCTTTTTATACTTTTCAATCTTTCTTCTTTTACCACATCTGTTTCTTTTGGTTAATAATCTTATGGAAATTCCCTCTACAGCTTTAGCTCTATGTATGAGAATACAACAGATTCCGTGTAGGAGATTGTGAGTAAAACATTACTAAAATTCAATTATCTCACAGTGTAAAAGGTGTTCGTTTCCATTTTTAAACTAATGTACATGTACACCTCGGAATTATTTTACATTTTTAGAGGTTTGTTTGTTGCCCCTGCTGTGTTTCCATACTTTATATATTGTGTATACATAGAATTTCAGGCATCCTTTATTGAAATAGATGGGGCAGAACGGTAATCATTTGGGTACTGTCTTCTGTGGGCGGGAGAGAAATAGGGGAGGGGGAAGTTGCTTTTGCTTTGTGTTGAGGTAGATGGGAAGCATAATCTGACAGGTCCTTAAATTTTGTCTTGAATTTGGTATAAATTGCATACTTGAATTATCTTTCGAGACTGAAGGTTGCCAACGAGGTAACTCACCAAAGAGTTTAAGGTAATAAGATAAAAAAGGCATCTCTTATGGTTCAGTAATGGGCAAGCTGGTGTGAAAAGGGACAATGGAAGGAATGTAAATGGTGGGATTTCACTATCTGTATTCACAGGGGCTATTTAACTTATGACCCAATTCTATGCCAGCTATTTCTAGAGCAGGGGTGCCCAAACCCCGGCCCGGGGGCCACTTGCGGCCCTCGGGGGCTCCCAATCAGGCCCTCGGGGAGCCCTCAGTCTCCAATGAGCCTCTGGCCCTCCAGAGACTTGCTGGAGCCTGTAATGGCCCGACGCAACTGCTCTCAGCATTAGAACAACTGTTTCACCTCTCGCCTGAGCTGTGGGACGAGGGCTCCCTCCACTACTTGCTGTTTCACATCTGTGATGCAGCAGTGTCAGTGAAGGAAAGGCTGGTCTTGCTTTGTGCAAGGTCTTTTATATGCCTTGAACTACTGCAAGACCTTCATTCATTCTTATAAGTTCCATCTCTAATAAATTCATTTATGTAAATTTATTCAAATTTTAAATGTAAATTAATTCTTTTTTTTCCCCGGCCCCCGACACAGTGTCAGAGAGATGATATGGCCCTCCTGCTAAAATGTTTGGACACCCCTGTTCTAGAGGAACGGGCACGCGCGCTGTCACAAACAATGTAAGGCAGTGTTTCTCAAACTGTGGGTCAGGACCCACTAGGTGGGTCGTGAGCCAATTTCAGGTGGGTTCCCATTCATTTCAATATTTAATTTTTAATCTATTAGACTTGATGCCACCATGGCATGTGACTGCATTTGGGGAAATGTTACAGACCTGTACTTTTAACAAGCTACTATGTATATTCTTTTAACAATGATAGTCAATGGGACTTACTCCTGGGTAAGTATGGGTAGGATTGCAGCCTAGGATTGTTCCTGCTTGATGATGTCATTCGGTCATGACATCGCTTCCAGTGGGTCTTGACAGATTCTCATTCTAAAAAGTGGGTCCCGGTGCTAAATTTGTGAGAACCACTGGTAAGGCATGTTGCGGTAGCATGGAAGACTGCAGCGCTGGCACTGGGGAAGGGTGGGGATGGTGGCTGTGGCTATTGCCTTATCCTATCCCCTCTCCTGGGCCTGAAAGCCTGACATGGGACAGCCCAGGTTTGCAGCTGTAGTATTGCTGGCATGGATCTGAGTAACCATATAGACTAGGTTGCTGGGGCTTTACCTGGGATAAGGGGATGAATGTTCCTTTACCCCAAGGAGACCTCCAGTGGCCTCTGTTCCCTTTCAGGATACAGCAGAGGCTGCACCAGCCCCACTGGATTGCAGCGTGAAGCTTTATTGGGATTGGGCTGCCCTTCTTACATTATAGTCAAAATGGAACAGTTAACTGGGCTTCAGCAGAATCTCTCAGGTGGGTAACTGGATAATAAAATGACAGATGAGGTTTAGCATACATGCAAAGTGACCATATACAGGTGTGTGCCACTTAATGACGGGGATACATTCTCCCCTGTTGTTATGTGAATAGGTCATTGTGAACATTCAGTCCAATCTATTGCCTTTGTTGTGTAACAGATACTCCCTGCCAGACACTAGCTGGCTGCACAGGATAATGGAGATATTTTGCCTCTTCTTTGCATTAAGAGCCTCTCTGTTGTGTAAACAGACACACTGCTACAGGCTATGGGAGATTGCCTCATTAAGAGCATCTTTATTGTGTTTTGACCACCATCATATATGCGGTCCATCATTAAGCAAATGGTTGTTAAGCGGCGCACACCTGTATAAAGATCAAAAAATGGATATACAGGTGGGAGCCTATGTTGGTTGTAAGAGAAGATCTTGGGATCATTGTCAGAAGCTCAGTGAAAGTAGTGGCTCCATGTCTATGGCAGTGCTGTAGGCAAATTCAGTGCAGGAATTCTTATGAAAGGGATTTGGGATCAATACTGTAATGACATTATATACATCTGTCATTGTCCCACTTTAGAATACTGTGCAATTATTTAATTTCTCATGATGAAAATTTAAGAATGAGGAGAATATTCCATTGAGTGCAGAAAAGACTAATTTGACTCATAGCAGTGTAAGAAAAGACAGAAGTGTTCTGGGAGAATAGACCTTGTAGAATATGTTGCCTGCCATAGTCTGAATGTGCACTACTGGTACCAGTTTCCTGGGGCATTGGGGCAAAGCCCTGAATTGGGGCCTTCCATGGTGTTCTCTACCTACCCCCTGGTGTCATATTTGCAGAAATTTAGGCATTTTCATCTCACCACTTGGCTCCAAAAAGACCCCCAGTTTGGCTCACAATAATAATGTACTAAATTTGTATCAGTACTGAGGGTTCGGGGTGAGCTCAGCTTAGTGGGCCCTCTGATGAACACAGATCCTCACCTAGTGTCCATCTTGACTCATTGCTGACACTCCCCTGTGATGTGAATTCCCAGTTTAGCATAGGATAAATCAGGGCTGTCAAACACGTTTCATACAGAAGGCCAAAGTTAGCATTCATGGTGCTGCTGAGGGCTGTAAGTGACATAATTAAGCAGAATGTGACATAATTAAACAGATGATGGCTGGAAATAAGCACTCTGTAGTCACTTGGATATTGGTTAGCTGCAAATGGTAGAAGAGAAGATGTGCAAATCTTGTTCATATTTTCAAGATATGTGAGAGCCCAACTATTACACTGGGAGAACCCAATTATAATGGGGGCCAGATAAATTGCTCCTGGGGGCCTTATTCAGCCCACAGTTTATGTTTGACACCCCTGGTGTAAACGGTTGGATCCTCTGAAAAGTATGTTAATCAGATATGAGTGCATGATAAGCTACTGGTGCAAGCAGCTTGTAGAGTCATCCCAGTGAGAAAAAAATAGTGACTTCTTGCACCTGCTCTTTTAGGCATTGCTTCATTAGTTGCATCCCAGACTACTCTTCTGGGGAGAAAAGTGCTAGGCTGTTGCTAGGTGGGAAAAAAATCTTGTTTTTCATATGTTTGTCATATCTTACTTATGGAATTGCAGTCTACTATGTCACTGGATAAGTTATTTGAAAAAATCTTACTTCCTTGTAGCTAAGTTCCTACTAGAGGTAAGAGTTCAGAGCCAAGCTTTCTAAAGATGTGAACGAAATTAATGTAAATATTAAGACTAGTGGTAATATGTAGGTGGTGCCTCATTTTGTTCATACTTAGTTACTCAGGAATGTATACTTAGTGGTTCTCTCTGAGCAAATAAACTCACAGGTGAATAGTAATTGTTCCTCATTCTGTGTTGCTAGTAGAGAAAATCATTTGAAATTAGTGTTGAAAGTTGTTATACCGCTTTGGGATTTTTACATTATCTGTATTGAATATTGTTTTATCTGCTTCAAACAACTGCACCTTAATGACTTCCCCTAGACATTTTTTGTTGCTCATGGGTATGAAAATTTTAGCTATTGTTGAACAGCCTTGTGCAAATCTCATCCCTCAACCTTCAGTTTCTGGACTGTATGATAAGAACAGCCCCACTGGATCAGGCCAGAGGCCCATCTAGTCCAGCTTCCTGTATCTCACAGCAGCCCACCAAATGCCCCAGGGAGCACACCAGATAACAAGAGACCTCATCCTGGTGCCCTCCCTTGCATCTGGCATTCTGACATAGACCATTTCTAAAATCAGGAGGTTGCATGTACACATCATGGCTTGTAACCCATAATGGATTTTTCCTCCAGAAATTTATCCAATCCCCTTTTAAAGGCATCCAGGCCAGATGCCATCACCACATCCCATGGCAAGGAGTTCTACAGACCAACCACAGGCTGAGTAAAGAAATATTTTCTTTCGTCTGTTCTAACTCTCCCAACACTCAATTTTAGTGGATGTCCCCTGGTTCTGGTGTTATGTGAGAGTGTAAAGAGCATCTCTCTATCCACTCTGTCCATCCCCTGCATAATTTTGTATGTCTCAATCATGTCACCCCTCAGGCACCTCTTTTCTAGGCTGAAGAGGCCCAAACGCCGTAGCCTTTCCTCATAAGGAAGGTGCCCCAGCCCAGTAATCATCTTAGTTGCTCTCTTTTGCACCTTTTCCATTTCCACTATGTCTTTTTTGAGATGCGGCGACCAGAACTGGACACAATACTCCAGGTGTGGCCTTACCATCGATTTGTACAACGGCATTATAGTATTAGCCATTTTGTTCTCAATACCTTTTCTAATGATCCCAAGCATAGAATTGGCCTTCTTCACTGCTGCCGCACATTGGGTTGACACTTTCATCGACCTGTCCACCACCACCCCAAGATCTCTCTCCTGATCTGTCACAGACAGCTCAGAACCCATCAGCCTATATGTAAAGTTTTGATTTTTTTGCCCCAATGTGCATGACCTTACACTTACTGACATTGAAGCGCATCTGCCATTTTGCTGCCCATTCTGCCAATCTGGAGAGATTCTTCTGGAGCTCCTCACAATCACTTCTGGTCTTCACCACTCGGAAATGTTTGGTATCATCTGCAAACTTAGCCACTTCACTGCTCAACCTTGTCTCCAGGTCTTTTATGAAGAGGTTGAAGAACACCGATCCCCGGGCAGATCCTTGGGGCACACCGCTTTTCACTTCTCTCTGTTGTGAAAATTGTCCATTGACACCCACTTTCTGTTTCCTGGTCTTCAACCAGTTCTCAATCCATGAGAGGACCTGTCCTCTAATTCCCTGACTGTGGAATAAGAGACCGCCCTCCAGGGTTGTGAAGGTGAAAGTATCATTGATCTTAACCATGTAGCATTGAAAGAGCTCCACGAATGATTATTTGAATCTAGTTTTTGAATGTGTAAGTTATAAATGCTTTGTGCATCATTTTCAAGTCCAAAAATTTCAAAAGCTATCTGCTCTTGAAGGAACTGCTTATAAAAAATTTGTTATGTTATAAGCTTTTTATTTTAATGCCCAAATAGTCTGGGTCACATGTTAGTGTGCATGGTTTATGGTTGATCAGTGGCAAATGAGGAGGACTTTGTTTTTAAAATTTCAAACAAAAATGTCAACTACTTTAAAATATTTTTGGCTCAAAATTTCATGCTCAGGGAAACAGCTAATAAATGCAGAACATTGGACATTTATTTCTTACATTTTATAAGAGGTTGGCTTGTGGAAAAGCTGGAGTCAGCAAGTGCTTTGTTTGCACATCAACATAATTTTGTGCATATCTGTGTCACTAAGGGCTCAATTCTATCTGACTGTTAGGCTGGTGCAAGTCCATTGTGCCAGGTGCAGGAGTCCCTTGCGCTGTAAAGCACGTTTGCGCTTCCTCAGAAGTTGGCTGGACTGGCGCAGGGACGCACGCCAGCCCAGCCTCCACACCGATCTGGGGAGGGAGGGTTATGTCAGCTGAGCTCAGCCAGCACAATGGTCTGGGGAGGAGGTGGGAGGAAGGTGTTCCAGGGGGCAGGTGGGCAGGGAGCAGGAGGCAGGGCTGGGACCCAACAGTTATGCTGGATCCCAACCCCATTCCCTGAGCAGCGTGGAGCTGTTTGAAGCCGTTCCATTCTCCTTGGACTTGTGCCACCTCCTGAGTTGGCTGAAGTCCGAGGAGACCCATTGGGGTTGTGTTGGCTTACCCAGGGGAAGGGTTTCCCTTTCCCTCCAGCTGAGCCATTTCTGGCCCCAATCTTGCACTGGATATAGTGCAGGCCTCCTGGCCTGCCTGTTCCAGCACAAGACAGGATTGTTCTGGTAGTTGAGAAGTTGGCAGTTTTATATGACTGTTGCTTTTGTTTAGGGAGGATTATATTTAAATAATTTTTCTGCTCACTTTGTATCTAAAGAATGCGTGTTTGCTTATTTCATTGAGATAGTAACAGATATTGCACATCATTCTGTGAAAACTGTGTAACTCTGACTGATCACACTTTTCACCGGGCAATTTAAGATTGCCTGTACACCCTTCAGTAACCATGCAAGGCAGATATATATGTATGTGACAAGATCACATTATTAAGGAAGCTTGAGACCAACAGCAGTTAAGCCAGAACAGAGACTAGTATAGCATCAGCTTGCTAAAGGGGCATCGGACAATAGCCTGACCCCAGGCAAGCGTTCTGCCATGACTCTCACTCCCTTGCCAAGCAGATGCAAGCTTCTCATAGTCAACCCCATCAGGGGCAGAGTCAGCTGAACCACATAAACCCACCCCAAGCCAGTATGCATCTCAGGCAGGTCAAACAATCCAGGCCAAATAATCCAGGGATTATCTTGACAGCTCCTCATGCCAGAGGGCAACTAAGTGGGAGATGGGTCCTGCTCTGCCTTTGCTGACCTCCAGGTGCGCAGAGAGAGCCCAACTTCAAGCCTTCATGCCTGTCCTAACTTGCCACAGGGGAGGGGGCAGCGTAGAGCTTGATACCTTGCTTGCTTGACAAGGGAACTTAAGAAGCTGTGCAGAGAGTTATCTATCTTGGCATAACTACTTTACACAACATGTTGGGAGGCTTCTGTTAAGATAATCACTTCAAGGCAAATGGTTATAAAGGAAGAAAATACTTTATATGTAGGACTCCATAGGTGGATAGGGAGAGAGAGAGGGCTGACATGCTTGCTACCTAGCTGCAGAGAGGAATCTGGGAAGAAGAAGGAAGGAAGGCTAGTTTAGGAATAGCAATTTGCATACCAAAAATAGAGCTTACTGAAAAGTAAGAAGGGAAGCCCTGCATGACATCTAAGTAGCTTATTAGCTGCATTGTCCCTTCAGGTGCACAATGCTTCTGCAGTGTTGTTGCACCTTTCTCTGCTTCCAACCATTTAAACCAGCGTTGTCATACTCATTTCATACAGAGGGCCAGTTAGCATTCATGGTGCCTACTGAGGAATGGAGGTGATGTCATTAAGCAGAAAGTGACATCATTAAGCAGATGATGGCCAGAAATAAGTGCTTTGTTCTCACATAGAAACTCATTAGCTGCAAATAACAGAAGATGTGAAAATCTTGTTCATATTTTCAAGATATGGGAGAGCGCAATTATCACACTGGGATAGCCCAATTATAATGGGAGCCAGATAAATTGCTTCCAAGGAGCCACATTTGACCTGTGGGCCTCATATTTGACACCCCTCATCTAAACCATACAAGAAGACTGTGAGAATGATTTGTCCAAGGTGAGTCAGTAAATCTCCTGTTCAAGTAGAGATTCCAGGCATTGTGTCCTGTAAGGGGTTCATTCCACTGTCTAGATCCCTTCTGTTGCTGCCTGGCATCTTGACTGTGTTGCAGTGCTGTCTTCAAATGGGATGTCATTGCTGAACTTCCAGGTTGCGGAGCTCAGCGAGGCGGGAACAGTGATTCCAGGCCTCTTGGTCCAAACGGAACACTCTATTCTCACTGGTTTGCAAAACCTCTTGAAGCACACAGCTCGTGGCAAACAAGTATTGCTAGTTCCAATGTGATAGCTAGCACTATCACTAGCATCTCCTAATATGTTGCCTTGGGTGCCCTCTGGGGAGAAAGATGGGATACAAATTAAATAAATAAATAAATATCTAGCACTATCAAAGTAACATTTGCTTAATAAACATCTGGGAAATATTGTTTGCTTAGGGTTTTATCTTAAGGTAGGTCTTGTCAAAGCTTGGGGGCTGCCTGAGGCAGCTCAGTTCCTTCATCCCTTCATGCTTTCTGCATATGCTCCTGCCACCCATGCTCACACGCTCTGCCTCTTCTCTCCCCCCCTCCCCCGCTGCTTAGTGGGTGTGGCAGTGATGGTGGCAGTTTTTTAATGGGAAGCTGTGCTAGAGGAAGAGAGAGCTTGCCACTCCCCTGATCCTCTTCCTGCTCATCCTTGGCAAGAAGGAAGAGGATCTTCAAGTAGCAAGTTGAAGCAGCTTAGTGGGCAGGGGACCAGGCAGTTGAAGGGTTTGAGCCACTCTTTATTGGTTCCCATTCTTTCCACAATTTGCTACCTGAAGTGAGCATTTCAGTCAGCTTTGTTGCTCAACCAGCCCTGTCCTATGGTCATCTTCCATTTGCAGAACTTTTACTTGCTGAAAGAGGGAGGGGGTGTGTTTTGCTGATCTCCATTTCACTTTGCAGACCTCTGTGCCCTCACTCTCATATTTTTTTCCTGAGGTTTGGGGGCCCCTCAATAGCAAATGTTCCAAGGGCTTGCAGGGGCTGCAGAGGAAAGGGGAGATCAGTGAATGGAAGACCACCTTGGGATTCAACCCTTATTGAGAATTTGAATTATAAAGCAAAATGATGAACCCTCTAACCATGTTCATTGATGTTGGCTTTTGGAGTATTTTGAATGAGAATTGTTTGTGAACAATTTCCAGTGTTCCAACTTCCAGTACACCAATTAATCAATTGGTGTACTGGAAGTTGCATATCGGATATATCCTGCATATAAACCATCTCTTTGTATTCCATTCACACATCTAGCCAATTCATGGAGTGAAAGCAGGGTCATGGTTCTACCCCTGATAATGCATTGGCAATTCTACCTTCCTGGTGTGTTCAGTTGAAGGCAAAAATAGACTCTGTGTATGTCTATATGCAGGTTGAAGCGGGGGCCAGTGACCATGATCACATTCCACCTGTATTGATTACATATGTGGATGGAATGCAAGAAGAGGGGTTATAGCAGTATGAAAGAAAAGTTGATTTGTATACCATATGTCTGGTACTGTATGCATTCATTATGTTATTCATTGCCTTACCAAAAATAAGCTTTTAGTAATAGAAAAGTTTTTGTGGAAAATTTTCTGGCAGTGCTTTGTGTTTTGGAATACTTTTCACCTTGTACTTGTGTCCAAGTTACGGAGATGTGAAAAACTAGTTTGAAAGTCACATCTTATATATGTATATGTGAAGCTTCTCATATTGCATATAGGAGCTTCTCCTATTTCATACTGTGTTATTTAATTTTTACACTATTCTTTCTCTTTGGGGACAGTGAATAACGGTGAGTCAATTTATAGATTCATCTGTGGCTGAACTAGAGTCATAACTGCTCATATTTGCCAGTTGCACATTCTTGATGTGGTGGTATGTCTGAAACATTTTTGTTTTTGCAAAGTACATGTGAAAGCCAATGCAAGGCCAAAATCAGAAGCCTTGTGTGCAGGTTGGCTTGAACTTTAATGACATATGTAGAATGAATGTCTGTCACTGCATCTGCAAACCAGTATTTTTAGGAGCTTGCACAGCTGTCCTTATGTTAATGAGTGTGTCTGTTGATTAACAGTTAGTAGTCTCTAATTAGAAGCAAACTCTGTGTTTTTCTTAGGATTCTATGTGCGTTCTTAGTCTCCAGTCTACTCATGTATCGTAGTTGAGTAAAAGTTATAATTCAGATTTATGATGTGGTACTCTAACTTCCTCCTTGTATAATATCAATCACTAACTAGCTTGTTGTGTTAGGAACATAAGAACGGCCCTGCTGGATCAGGCCATAGGCCCATCTAGTCCAGCTTCCTGTATCTCACAGTGGCCCACCAAATGCCCCAGGGAGCACAGAAGACAGCAAGAGACCTGCATCCTGGTGCCCTCCCTTGCATCTGACATAGCCCATTTCTAAAATCAGGAGGTTGCACATACACATCATGGCTTGCAACCCGTAATGGATTTTTCTTCCAGAAATTTGTCCAATCTCCTTTTAAAGGCATCTAGGCCAGATGCCATCACCATATCCTGTGGCTAGGAGTTCCACAGACCAACTACATGCTGAGTAAAGAAATATTTTCTTTTGTCTGTCCTAACTCTCCCAACACTCAATTTTAATGGATGTCTCCTGGTTCTGGTGTTATGTGAGATTGTAAAGAGCATCTCTCTATCCACTCTATCCTTCCCATGCATAATTTTGTATGTCTCAATCATGTCCCCCTCTTTTCTAGGCTGAAGAGACCCAAACGCCGTAGCCTTTCCTCATAAGAAAGGTGCCCCAGCCCAGTAATCATAGTCATCTTAGTCACTCTCTTTTATACCTTTTCCATTTCCACTATGTCTTTTTTGAGATGTGGCGACCAGAACTGGACACAATACTCCAGGTGTGACCTTACCATTGATTTGTACAACAACATTATAATATTAGCCGTTTTGTTCTCAATACCTTTTCTAAGGATCCCAAGCATAGAATTGGCCTTCTTCACTGCCGCCGCACATTGGGTTGACACTTTCATCGACCTGTCCACCACCACCCCAAGATCTCTCTCCTGATCAGTCACAGACAGCTCAGAACCCATTTGCCTATATGTGAAGTGTTGATTTTTTGCCCCAATGTGCATTACTTTACACTTACTGACATTGAAGCGCATGTGCCATTTTGCTGCCCATTCTGCCAGTTTGGAGAGATCCTTCTGGACCTCCTCACAATCACTTCTGATCTTCACCACTTGGAAAAGTTTGGTGTCATCTGCAAACTTAGCCACCTCACTGCTGAACCCTATCTCCAGGTCATTTATGAAGAGGTTGAAGAGCACTGATCCCAGGACAGATCCTTGGGACACACTGCTTTTCACCTTTCTCCATTGTGAAAATTGCCCATTGACACCCACTCTCTGTTTCCTGGTCTTCAACCAGTTCTCAATCCATGAGAGGACCTGCCCTCTAATTTCCTTTTTTTTTTTTTCAGTAGCTTTTAGTGAAGGACCGTGTCGAATACCTTCTGAAAGTCCAGATGTATAATGTCCACGGGTTCTCCTGCATCCACATGCCTGTTGACCTTTCCAAAAAATTCTAAAGGTTCATGAGGCAAGACTTACCCTTACAGAAGCCATGCTGATTCTCCCTCAGCAAGGCTTGTTCGTCTACGTGTTTTGAGATTCTATCTTTGATGAGGCATTCCACCGTCTTAACTGGGTGTTATTTTATTCCATCTAAAAATCCTTGCTATTTTCTGAGATCCAGTAATTTTGCTAGAGGTTCACTGACCCTTTTTAGACATTTCATTGCCTCGTCAAGCTGTGGTTTGGCACTCTGTGAGATTATGCATGCCTCCCTCTCTGGCATGTATCCCCCACCCCCCAGTTCCCTGGTTAGTGTTATCTGTGGTTCAGTGTTGTAATTGATTATGCCAATCCAGATACCACTAATCATAGTTGCCTTGCAAACCAGAGATTGAAACAAGGATTAGAGGGTCTGAACTAGGAAAGGAAAGGCATGTTTGAGCCCAAGGAGGAGGAATGGGGAGGAGTGCGCTTGCATATGGAATGCTTCTGATTCTAAAACCATGGTTTTGCAGTTGGGCAGCATGGTATCTGAACTGGACCATTGTGGATGCAGACATCCATCCGTGGATATAGTGTTACATGAGGTGAGGTGAAAAATATCCCTTTACTCCAAGGATACCAGAAAATGACCATCATAAGAGAACAGATTTCTAGAGAAACTTTTTTCTGACTACCAAAACATATAGTGGTGAAGTCATATTCTCACCACTGCCTGGTGAGAATATGCCTGATGGAATGTTTCAGGGTGTTTCTTCTCAGTGGTTGAAGGTAGGGCCCCCTCTTCTTATCGGCCAAGAATCTTATTGGTCTCTTCTTCTGGCCCAGAATCACATAATACTTTTTGGCTTTCGCTCGTAGTCGTTGTGCAGCTGGTGGTGGGGGTGGGAGGGAGGGTGAAGGAGGCTGCACGGGAGTCACTGTAATTGCACGTCTGAAAATTAAACAGAAGGATGATTGATTGATTTCATTATTATTACTATTATTACTATTACTATAGTATATACTAGTATACTGCTATACTGCTCTGGGCCAGGGTATCTTAGAGATTGCCTACTTCCGCACAATCCGGCTCGTCCTCTTAGGTCATCAGAGAAGGCCTTTTTACAAGTGCTGCTGCCTAAGGAGGTATGGGGGGCGGGTGGCAAGAAATAGGGCCTTCTCAGTAGTGGCACCAACGTTATGGAACTTGACTTGAGAATGGCTCCCTCTCTTGAGACTTTTCAGCGAGGCCTGAAGACCCTTTTGTTTAAACAAGCCTTCTGAGTTCATGGCTTTTTTAACATCTTTTTTACATCTTTTAGATTTTTTACACGCCTGTGTCTTCTATGATCTGCTGCTTTATGCTCTTTTTATCTGACTTTTTATCTGACTAGAGTTTTTGTGGTATCTGTTAATGTGTTTTTAATATGTTTTTATCTGTTAGTTAAATTATGTTTTAATCTGTTTTTAACATGTTGTAAGCCGCCCTGGGTCCCTTTGGGGAGAAGGGCGGGGCATAAATAAAGTTTTTATTATTATTATTATTTACTACTACTACTACTACTACTACTACTACTACTACTACTACTACTACTACTACTACTAACAGTATTTATATACTGCTTTTCAACAGAAAGTTCATAAAGCGGTTTATAAAGAAAATAAAATAAACAGCTAATGGCTTCCTGTCCCAAAGGGCTCCCAATCTGCCTTTCTCCCCCAAGGGATTCCTGAAACCTGCTTTGGCTGATATGAACAGTTGAGGTCAATGTAGATCCATAGTCACTTACCCAGTAAGGAATTTTCCATATTATAAACAGTGTGACTGTAGTAAGAACTGTCACAAACATCCAGTCCCAACCTGTGTCATCCACAAAGGCACATGTGCTCCAGTCTTTTACAACCAGGTTGCTCATGATAGTTGATATGTTGCTGTGTACGGCATGAAGTAGCTGAGAAATGAATGTGATCATTCAGGTTTATAGGTGATGTATATATATCCCATGGACTACTGGCTCCAGCTCTGTTCCGAGATACAGATAGCAGCTGACACGGGCAACATCAAGGGGATGTATGATGGTATCAAGCAGGCCCTAGGTCCAACACAGAGGAAAATTGCCCCTCTGAAGTCTGCTACAGGCGAGGTCATCCAGGATCGGGCGCAGCAGATGGAACGCTGGGTGCAGCACTACTCTGAGCTATATTCCAGAGAAAATGTAGTCACCGAAGAAGCACTGAACAACATTGAGTGCCTGCCTGTGCTGGAAGAGCTTGACAGTGAACCAACCCTAGAAGAACTTCACGTGGCCCTGGACTCCCTTGCCTTTGGCAAGGCACCTGGAAAAGACAGCATCCCTGCTGAAGTCCTAAAATGCTGCAAAGAGATCATCGTCACTGAGCTGCATGAAATCCTCTGTCTCTGCTGGAGAGAAGGTGGAGTACCTCAAGACATGAGGGATGCAAACATCATCACGCTGTACAAGAACAAAGGTGACAGGGGTGACTGCAACAACTACCGCGGCATCTCTCTCCTTAGCGTTGTAGGAAAGCTGTTTGCCCAAGTTGTACTAAAGAGGCTCCAGGTACTTGCAGAGAGCGTCTATCCAGAATCGCAGTGTGGATTCCGAGCCAACAGGTCCACCACTGATATGGTATTCTCCCTTAGACAACTGCAGGAGAAATGCAGGGAACAACGACAGCCACTCTTTATAGCCTTCATAGATCTCATAAAGGCTTTCGACCTGGTCAGCAGAGACGGCCTCTTCAAGATTCTCCCCAAGATTGGATGTCCACCCAGGTTCCTCAGCATCATCAGATCTTTCCACAAGGACATGAAGGGCACTGTTGTCTTCGATGGCTCCACATCAGACCCTTTTGACATCCGAAGTGGAGTGAAGCAGGGCTGTGTTCTTGCACCAACCTTGTTTGGGATTTTCTTCGCTGTCCTACTGAAGCAGGCCTTTGGAACTGCAACAGAAGGCATCTATCTCCGGACCAGATCAGACGGAAAGCTCTTCAACCTCTCCAGACTGAGAGCAAAATCCAAAGTCCAGCTGAAATGTCTGCGTGACTTCCTCTTTGCCGACGATGCAGCTGTCACTACCCACTCTGCCAAAGATCTCCAGCAGCTCATGGATCGTTTTAGCAAGGCCTGCCAAGATTTTGGACTGACAATCAGCCTGAAGAAAACACAGGTCATGGTTCAGGATGTGGACTCACCTCCCTGCATTACAATCTCTGAGCATGAACTGGAGGTTGTCCATGACTTTGTGTACCTTGGCTCAACGATCTCCGACACTCATTCTCTCGATACCGAGCTAAACAAGCGCATCGGTAAAGCAGCTACCACGTTTTCCAGACTCACAAAGAGAGTCTGGTCCAACAAGAAGCTGACGGAACATACCAAGATCCAGGTCTACAGAGCTTGCGTCCTGAGTACACTTCTGTACTGCAGCGAGTCATGGACTCTTCGCTCACAACAGGAGAGGAAACTGAGCGCTTTCCACATGCGCTGCCTCCGACGCATCCTCGGCATCACCTGGCAGGACAAAGTTCCAAACAACACAGTCCTGGAACGTGCTGGAATCCCTAGCATGTATTCACTGCTGAAACAGAGACGCCTGCGTTGGCTTGGTCATGTCGTGAGAATGGATGATGGCCGGATCCCAAAGGATCTCCTCTATGGAGAACTCGTGCAAGGAAAGCGCCCTACAGGTAGACCACAGCTGCGATACAAGGACATCTGCAAGAGGGATCTGAAGGCCTTAGGGATGGACCTCAACAAGTGGGAAACCCTGGCCTCTGAGCGGCCCGCTGGGAGGCAGGCTGTGCAGCATGGCCTTTCCCAGTTTGAAGAGACACTTTGCCAACAGTCTGAGGCTAAGAGGCAAAGAAGGAAGGCCCATAGCCAGGGAGACAGACCAGGGACAGACTGCACTTGCTCCCGGTGTGGAAGGGATTGTCACTCCCGGATTGGCCTTTTCAGCCACACTAGACGCTGTGCCAGAACCACCTTTCAGAGCGCGATACCATAGTCTTTCGAGACTGAAGGTTGCCAATACAATATATCCCATGTAACAATGAAAATTATGAGAGGTTTCCTTGGGTTCTTTGGTTACCTTGGTTACCTTGATCATGACAAATACAATTAAAGCAAAAGTACAAAAAAAGATCTGAGAGGACCTGGGAAGGCGGATCAAGGTTAGACCACCTCCGAGCTCCCCTCAGCTCCGGAGGGTGGGTGAGGGGTCTGAGAAGGAGCCCCCACAGGTATGGGGGCACACCTGCACAGTATTTAATAAAACATACTTCCGTATCTTTTCCTATGTGGAATGTATTTTTCAAGGGTTTGTATTTACAGTACTGTGTTCTTAATCTGGGGTGATTCTTAAGGTGCCTTTGACCTCAGGGGTGAGATGAATATCCATTAGAGGCAGGACGTTTTCTGTGGTGTTCCCAACTGTGGAATTCGCTTTGGAGACTAACATGATCTTTTCATTTTTGCTCCTTCAGGTGGCACATTCTTAAAACACCTCCCCACTATTACCTGTAAAATTTCACAGACTGGTCAGTTCTGTAACAAACTGATGTATGTTCTACATCAGTGTTTCTCAACTAGTGGTACATGAGGTGGTGTCCAGTGGTACGCGTGGGACCCCCAGATTCCCATCGCCTTGGAGCAAGACCTGCAATACAACGCGACAAGCAGTGGTAGGAGGCTTGGCAGGCAGAGCTCCAGCTTACACTTTTCACTTGCTCAAAAAAGTCCTCCCATCCACCCTGAGCCTCCTACCGGTGTGTGTTGTATTGCATGTGGCCTCCCAATCTGGAGGTAACTGGTGGTGACATAATCACCAGTTACCTCTGGTGGTACTTCCAATAGGTGGACCATGCAAAGTGGTACAGCAGGGGACAAATGTTGCAAAACACTTTTCTATATGGAAATGAATGCAACCTATGTTTACTTATTAAAGTCAGCTTTACTCTGGGATATTTTCTTTATAGTCTTGCTAATCAAAATGTTTTGTGTATCTTCCCTCCTCAAAGCAATTTCTTCCTCTTCTGAATATCAATTGTTCGCCAGATGTCCACACATTCATATGCAGGGCATTTGTGCCTGTCTGTATGGAACAAACCCGTGTGGTTCACCCATGTCGAAGTCTCTGTGAAAGAGTACACTCGGACTGTAAGCAGCTGATAGACACTTTTGGAATTGTGTGGCCTGAAGAGCTTGAGTGTGACAGGTACTGTGTATCTAATCACATCTTTTATTTTCACTGAATTTTACTCAGTATTTTGGTCTGAGATGAAGGCTCAATTTATTTACTTGTTCTGTAAATAAAAGAACAAAAGACACCCAAAGCAGCTTATAGGGACATAATCACATTTAATACAGACCTGCCATTTTCCGCCATTATTCAATTCTTTTTCGAGGACCCTTGAGGTCCTGGCAAGTACCCCTGGGGATGTACGTACCCCAGGTTGGGAACCACTGCTCTACACAAGTGAACTTCCACATATGCTATCCTGAGAGAGAGATGATGGGACACACATGTTAGTTAATGATAATATGAGGCAGATACTCCAAGTTATCCAAGTGCAAGAGGGATCTGAAGGCCTTAGGAATGGACCTCAACAGGTGGGAAACCCTGGCCTCTGAGAGGCCCGCTTGGAGGCAGGCTGTGCAGCATGGCCTTTCTCAGTTTGAAGAGAAACTTGGCCAACAGACTGAGGCAAAGAAGGAAGGCCCATAGCCAGGGAGACAGACCAGGGACAGACTACACTTGCTCTCGGTGTGGAAGGGATTGTCACTCCCGAACAGCCTTTTCAGCCACACTAGATGTTGTTCCAGAACCACCATTCAGAGCACGATACCATAGTCTTCCGAGACTGAAGGTTGCCAACAACTCCAAGTTAGTCCTGTACTCTCTGTGAATCTACAGTAAACATAAATAATGTTTGATGATAGCTTCAGAAGGAAGACTGTTGTAAGAGACTCAAAATATGTGTTTTTTTTAAAAAGCAAAATGCACATTTAACTAATCTTGTGCTGCTTTTCCATTTTGCACAGCCTAAGAAGGCATAATGTTATCAACACATATTTTGAACATTGACCTGGTAAAGAGCCCAGGTCAAGCTGACATTAGCGACCAGGAAAAGCACATTTTATTATGAAAATACATTTCGAATTAGTACTTGCTATATTCCTGTTGGAGATGGACACTCCTTGGAGTATGACATACCCAAAGGGCTAAAAGTGCAATTCTTGCTCCTGTTACATGAACATCTCTTAATAACCAAGTAGTAAGTACATACCAATTAGTAAACATTAGGGTTGGACAGTTTAATCGTAGATGAGTAATTCCATGTCCATTGAAAAAGGAAATGTTTGTCTTGTTCACAGAAAGTAGGGTGGGAGAGTTGTGAATTCTGTGCTAGCTGATTTCTTTTACTTAGTACTCAAGACCACATACAGGCCTGTAAAATATATTTTGGTCTATTAAAGAAACATTAAGGTTACACATAAATCAAAAGGCATTAAATGCACATGAGATAGACAGACAGCACACAGTCTAAAAACAAGCTAGCTTCCTAAACTACCTACATACTGCTATCTCTCACCTGATTCTTCCAAACCACAAAGAGTAGGTAGGACGGCTCCCAGGCTACCTGTTAGCACCCATGTTGGAATGAAAGAGCCAAACAATCCCTCCCTTCTGAGGGTCCTTCTTATACCTCAGTTGAAACTCTTAGTCAACCAGAGTGCATAGTGCTCTGAGACTTATAGAAGGCAGTCTGGGCTGCTCTTGGTCACTGCTCTCATCCCTCCCAACCAGAAACTCTCAGCTGGTACCAGTCGCCTTGATGAGCACATCCTTGAGAAAGTGGCTGAGCTATCTTTATCTCAGTGGTCCTCTTGGCCACTGAGGAGTGGAAAGAAGAAAACTCACCCACTGCCAATTAATACCTTTTCCACCAGCTGCAGAGAGGCAGTTTCCAAGATGGACACAGACTCAAGGCCTAGATTTTTAACTGTTCATGACAGGCCTGCATAGCTAGGGGCTTCTCTATACTTCTCTCATGTGTACTTTTCATATGAGTCTCACAGACTTTTCTGCTCTGTGTCATGTCCTGCATTGATATTAAAGCTGCAAAGGCCCTGGGCACCCCTTCTCTTTGAGTTAGTGTTCACATTGTAGAATGTTGCCTGACTGAGGTGTGCCTAAGCCTCATTTTCTTCTGGCCTTCTGTTACTAGGTTAAAGTGTGACTTTACTAAAAAGTGTTCCCAGCTGACTGATGGAATTTGATTTTTTTAAAAAATGCTCTTAGCTGGCTAAATTTGAGTGAGTTCTGGCTGATTCTGGTTTTTAAGTTTTGTGATTTAGATTTATAGATTGTTTTGGGTACCACTTTGACTAGAAATGCAATATATAAATTCAGTAGTAAAATATGTGTATAAGCAATTCCTTGACTTGAAATCTGCCAACTGAAATAACTGTAAAGACCTTTTGTTCAAAATGTTATTTACTTTTAATGTACTGTAAAAGGCAAAAGTTTTGCAAATGAAAATGCTTGTTATGTTGTTCATACCCTCCTTTTTAATTCTTTCCAAACCCAATTATATGTATATGAGGTTGACATGTGTAAAGTTGCTTAAAGAACCTCAAAGTCTCTTAGGGAGTAATAATGGTGAACAGTGCTCCTTGATAGTAGATCAGTTCCATAGCATGTTTAAACTTTTCTTCTTACCTTTCTAGACTGGAAGATTGTGATGAATCTGCTCCTATCACTGTTTCTGTAACTGCGAGCATCCATGGCACGCAGAAGATCCCAGTGCAGCCTAGAAGGGACTATGGATTTTGGTGTCCACGCCATCTGCAAACAGCCAGTGGACAAGGCTACAAGTTTCTGGGAATTGATCAGTGTGCACCTCCCTGTCCTAACATGTACTTTAATAGTAATGAGCTAGATGTTGCCAAAAGCTTCATAGGGATAGTTTCAATTTTTTGCCTTTGTGCCACTCTGTTCACTTTCCTAACATTTTTGATTGATGTTAAAAGGTTTCGATATCCAGAAAGGCCAATAATATATTATTCCGTTTGTTACAGCATAGTCTCTCTTGTGTACTTCCTTGGGTTTGTCCTGGGAAATCGAACAACCTGTAATAAGGTAGATGAAAAACTACAGATTGGTGAAACGGTTGTTCTTGGGTCTCAGAACAAAGGCTGCACAATTGTTTTTATGGCTCTCTATTTTTTCACCATGGCAGGAACAGTATGGTGGGTGATCCTCACAGTCACTTGGTTCTTAGCTGCTGGTCGAAAGTGGAGCTGTGAAGCTATTGAACAAAAAGCAATGTGGTTCCATGCAGTTGCCTGGGGTATGCCCGGCTTTCTTACCATTATGCTTCTTGCCATGAACAAAGTGGAAGGAGATAACATTAGTGGTGTTTGTTTTGTTGGCCTCTATGACCTTGATGCTTCTCGATACTTTGTCCTTTTGCCGTTGTGCCTTTGTGTGTTTGTTGGACTGTCTCTCCTCTTAGCTGGCATAATTTCTTTAAATCATGTTCGGCAAGTTATCCAGAATGATGGCCGGAATCAAGAGAAGTTGAAGAAATTCATGATTCGAATTGGTGTCTTCAGTGGCTTATACTTGGTGCCTCTAGTGATGCTCTTGGGATGCTACATCTATGAGCAGGTGTACAGAAAGATCTGGGAAACCACATGGGTCTATGACCATTGTGATGAATTCCATATCCCCTGTCCATATCAGGTAAGGACAAAATATTTGTACAACTTTTACTGGAATAACACATCATGAGCTGCTTTCACATATTCTGAGGATTGATCTACAGCAGAAAAATATAGTATTGCATTATCTACTGCTGCCATTTGCCTTGAGTTGTGTTCTGTTGTATACTGTTGGTCTTAGACTAAGTTGAACATGAAGGGAACTTTCATGGGCTGTCTTGTCCCACTGCACCAGCTAATTTTCCTCTACCAAATAGTGTTCTTCTCTAAACGTATGCATAGGGCACCTTTCTCCAGCTTTATAGAATGCCCCTGAAAATGCAAGCTACTTCAGTGCCACAATATGCCATACTAAATCTGTTCTGTACTTACTTTTCTGTCTTATACAAATTTCAGGTGTGTTATCTTAAGGAGTTTAGACTTATTTTTCCTCCTGTTGGACTGTGTTTGGAATCAATATTATTTTCAGTATTGGTGCCTGTGTTTTTCCTCCCATCTAAATAAGTGTCAGAATTGCACTGCCTGGGTATAGAAATATGTTATAAGCTACTCAGAGCCAGTGGCATGGAAAACCGAAGTTTACAGTTACTCACAATAGACATAGTAAACAAAATGAAGTCTATCTGGCTCACTCACTATACCTAGGAAGTTACTATAATTATCTATCATGCCATAGGTATTTTAATACAGGAGGCAGGAGGTCTGGTCTAGAGGGTAGAGCCTCCGTCTGCCTGAAGATAACATCCACAAGGTCGCCAGTTCGAGGCCACCGGCACCGTGCGACCTTGAAGCAGCTGACAAGCTGAAGCCGAGCGATTCCATCTGCTCAGAGCGTGGGAGGATGGAGGCCAGAATGTGAAACCAGATCAGAGTGAAACAACTGGACTGTTCTGGTTCTTGAAAGATAGAACCTTCTTTCAATTGTAAAAATCCCTACGGGGATTTAATCAGCCTGCCTATGTAAACCGCCTTGAATAAAGTCTTGAATAAAGACCAAGAAAGGTGGTATATAAATACCTATTATTATTATTATTATTATTATTATTCATACCTGGATTGCTTCTGTAGAAATATTTAAAATGCAATCCTTCCTTTTTGATGGAATGTTTTATTGAAGCCTTGAATTGTCTTATAACTTATTTAATTCAGCTTGGCTCAAGCTTTTAAAAAGTAACTCGAAGCATTGTATCTAACTTTAGCTAGTGATTCTCAATTAAAAAAGTAATCTGAATTTTCCTATAAAATACATATTTTGAATTTGGGGTTTAGGCAAGTAAGCACTTGTTATGCTTTTTAAAAGTCTGTTCTGCACAAGAATGCATTAATTTTGCAGTGAGCTGCAAAAAACACTAGTACATTACCCTGAGGCACTCTGAAGATTCTGCCTCATCTAATTAACTCCAGCTCATCAATTTTGTCATCTCTGTTGTGTACTTAGATGACACAACTGCATTGCTGTTTGTCACTGGCTATTACTGATCTTGGCTTTAGAATAATAAGCCATATCGTTTCCCCCCTGCATTTTTACCTCCCTTCTAATATGTAGCTGTGGCCACATCTGTGAGCTTTCTGACTTAACCACTTTATACCTTGTTGGTGTTATTTTAGGTTCTTCCTAAAGAATTCTTATTCTGTAGTTAAGAGTTGCTAGAGGAGTTGGTTTGCTAGAGTCGCTTTGTATTACAAGCCGTATCTGTCCATAATTCCTTGTTTCATTGTTGTTTACATTATAGCTATGTGTCTTGAATTTCACTTCTATCTTTATATCCTATATGCTACACCTGGGCATATCAGGTGAATGATCAGGTGAAAACATATCAGGTGAAAACATATCAGGTGAAAACAATCAGCCTGAAGAAAACACAGGTCATGGTTCAGGATGTGGACTCACCTCCCTGCATTACAATCTCTGAGCATGAACTGAAGGTTGTCCATGACTTTGTGTACCTTGGCTCAACGATCTCCGACACTCATTCTCTCGATACCGAGCTAAACAAGCGCATCGGTAAAGCAGCTACCACGTTTTCCAGACTCACAAAGAGAGTCTGGTCCAACAAGAAGCTGACGGAACATACCAAGATCCAGGTCTACAGAGCTTGCGTCCTGAGTACACTTCTGTACTGCAGCGAGTCATGGACTCTTCGCTCACAACAGAAGAGGAAACTGAGCGCTTTCCACATGCGCTGCCTCCGACGCATCCTCGGCATCACCTGGCAGGACAAAGTTCCAAACAACACAGTCCTGGAACGTGCTGGAATCCCTAGCATGTATTCACTGCTGAAACAGAGACGCCTGCGTTGGCTTGGTCATGTCGTGAGAATGGATGATGGCCGGATCCCAAAGGATCTCCTCTATGGAGAACTCGTGCAAGGAAAGCGCCCTACAGGTAGACCACAGCTGCGATATAAGGACATCTGCAAGAGGGATCTGAAGGCCTTAGGGATGGACCTCAACAAGTGGGAAACCCTGGCCTCTGAGCGGCCCGCTGGGAGGAAGGCTGTGCAGCATGGCCTTTCCCAGTTTGAAGAGACACTTGGCCAACAGTCTGAGGCTAAGAGGCAAAGAAGGAAGGCCCATAGCCAGGGAGACAGACCAGGGACAGACTGCACTTGCTCCCGGTGTGGAAGGGATTGTCACTCCCGGATTGGCCTTTTCAGCCACACTAGACGCTGTGCCAGAACCACCTTTCAGAGCGCGATACCATAGTCTTTCGAGACTGAAGGTTGCCAATACAAATACAATACACCTGGGCAGATGTGGGGTCCTTCCCACACTTACAGCACTACAGTTCTGAGTTTATTGGGCAAATTATGACAAATTATAAGTATGCAGGGTAGGTACAAATTCTATCTTTAGTGGAAAATGCTCTTTAGTGGAAATTGCTGTGTCACTGTTTATTTTGTCTTCTAAAGTGTAATGCAGGAAAACCAATTTTTCTATTGTGTTCTTGATGAATGGTTATTGCTTTCTAGGTACAGATATTGGCAAGACCAGAAATAAGTTTGTTTCTGATTAAATACCTGATGACTTTAATTGTTGGCATCTCTCCAGTCTTCTGGGTAGGAAGTAAAAAGACCCTTTCGGAATGGGCAAGTTTCTTCCACAGGAATCGCAAAAGGGAGTAAGAGAGCCTTTTTTTCTTCCTTATGTTAGTGTTTGTTCCTAAAACTAGAGGGGCTATTACTGATCTGCTTTGAAATTGTTTGTGGTTTTATGTCTTGTGTTTCTTTCTGACTTTACTCCTCAGAGTGCTGGTAGTACAAAAAAAAGCTAAAATGCCACATTTTAAAAATGGTACTTCCTGTTGCCAGAGTTTTGAGCTACGGTCACTATTTAGGTGCAACAGTAGTCCCCTTCCTTTTCTGTTTTGCCTCCTGCCCCCCCCCCCAAGTCACAATACAGATGCATCTAGTCCATGTGGATTAGCAACAATTGGAACAGGAACAGCCCCTCTTTCCCTGCTTGAACATGTGACTTTTGTGTAATTTGTGCCCAATTTCATAGTGCCAATCTTGTGCCAACTGCAAGGTTTAGAGGTGTCCGCAGGCCCTTAAATGGGTCTGGATTATTATTTTTTTTTGCTAACTAGGTGCAAAGCAAGTTAGTAAACTTAGGACCCAGTCCTATCCAACTTTCCAGCTTTGATGCAGCCATGCCAATGGGGCATGCATTGCAACCTGAGCTGGAGAGGCACTCATGGAGGCCTCTTCAAAGTAAGGGAACATTTGTTCCCTTACCTCAGGTCTGCATCGCAGCTGTATTGGCCCTGGAAAGCTGGGATAGGATTGGACCCTGAGTTTTGTTTCATCCTGAGCAGTATGGTTCGGACGTAGTCATCTGCTCTGTTCTCAGCCTGCATTATTGGCATGAATACTTTCATTCTGTGCCACTTTTTCAGCAGGCTTGTCTGACTGCTTTACTTCTGATTCAGCTAGAAATTATTTGAAGATTATTCTGAATTTCTTCTTTTTATACTATTGTGTCCAGTGGTTTCCCACAGACATAATTCCTACTCAGTTTACTTTGCCCCGTTAGAAGTAGGCTATGTGTAAGTTCCCTTGGATATACTCCCTCCCCATACTTTCCTTCAAATTTAATGTGGTTCATCCTGAATTCGTAATGTGGTTTTTAGACTTCTGTATGTCCTTCTGCTTCTTCAGTCAATCCTTGCAGACTATTTTTTTCAGTCTGCATTCTTTGATGATGAAGATATAGATTCCTTTCCATACAGTCTCCTCCTTCCCATAGTTTTATTGTTATTTCAGACGGTTTTAATTGATGGACTTTTGAGATTTATTCTACAGAAATATAGCTCTTATTATGCTACCAGTTAAAATCAGACTAAAACTGAGATGTCTACCCACTTCTCTGAAGTAGTTAGTAAGTGAAATACTGCTGTCTTATTGCACTAAAAACTTCTGTTACTTGCATGTGCCATCATATGTACAGTGGGGTGTGATAACACTTTATTTTCTTACATGCACAACTTTTCTACCAGTGAACTTTAGCTATTGGTTGGTGTGCTACTTAAATGTTCTAACAGTTCACCATATATGTGGTCAACAGTTAAAACCACATATTCCATGGCATGCAGTACAGGTTGTGAGGGGAAGTGAAAAACCAGTTTTGATTTGATTTGGGGGCAGGAAGAAGAACTGCTGTGCAAAATTTCACCAAACAATAAGACTGGGAACTTGAAGGCTATGTAAGCCTCTTTCTGGTAATTGTTAAAAATGTTGGATTAGAATAATAGAATACTAGAGTTGGAAGTGAGGTAATCTCGTCCACCCTTTGCTCAGTGCAGGCAACTATGGCATCTCTGACCAGGTGGCCATCCAATGCCAGGCAGCTCTTATAGCTAGGAAATGCTTCCTCATGCCCAGTCTAAATCTGCTTCCCTACAGTTTCAGCCCATTGATTCTAGCCCTCTCAAACCACTGTGTAAGTTCTCTGTGATAGCTCTTCAGGTACCTGAAGAGATCTGTCATAGTCTTCTCTTCTGCAGGCTAAACATACCCAGGTCTTTTAACTGTTTCTCACAGCACTTGGTTTCTAGTCCTTGGTTTCATCCTAGTTGATGGTGATGCAGGGTGGCCCCGTATCTGCTGAGGCTGGACAGAGACTGGATGGCCACCTGTCAGAGATGCTGTAGTTGACTGCACTGAGCAGGGGGTGGATGAGATGGCTTCCCTGGGCCTCCTGATAAGGCATTAAAAATGACTTTCTGTTTTACGAAAAAACCAGAAGTTACTCAGTCTGAGCCTGGCAGAGGCCTCAGACATTCGTCCGCAGATTCTACTAGACTTAGAGGACCCTCTGGAGGTGAGGGAAGCAGAGCTCACCACCGGAGGTTGGGGCTAGGCATTCCTCCATATGTATGGATTCAGGTATCTGCGGGTGAAGGGTTCCTGAATGGAACCCCTGCGGATACAGGGGCTTGCCTGTACATTATTTCATCCTTCTCAGAACCCACTCCAGCTTATCAGTGTTCGATAACTTAAAACGTGGTGCCCAAAGCAGGATGCACTGTTCTAAGTGAGGTCTGCCTAGTGCAATATAGAGTGGAGTTATTAGTTCACATGATCTGGATTGTACAACTCTACTAAAGTAGCTGAGCAGTTTGTTTACTTTTTTTGCAGCGGCATCACACTGCTGACTCATATTCAATTTATAGTCCACTAAGACATTCAGACCTTTTTCACATGTGTTGCTGCCAAGCCAGGTTTCAGATAAATGGACAGATTGATCCAATCCTGCAGAGGCGTCCTTTAGAATTGAAGGAAAAGAGGATGAAGGCAGGGATTGGAGGACCAAGGAAGAATACAGTTGTGGGTGAGGGGAGTCCTAAAGCTCCTAGTGTTTGATGAGGTTGTGTGCTCATGGCGGTAAAGATGTGACCAAGTAAGGGGAACTTAGTGTTGAGGAGGCTGAAGAAGCAGTAAGGAGGGATTGAATTGCAAGTGTTAGATGATTTGGCTGGTTAGAAACTGTTGTTCAGATTTCAGAGTACAGAATGTTGATCATGGCTCTAGTTTCAAATTCCATTCAGCTAGACTCACTAGATAGATAGCCTTGAGCAAATTATTCTCTCTCTCAATTTCCCCTTTATTTATCTGTGGATAAGAAAAAAAAGGAAAGAATGTGCCTTTTTAATAATTCTTAATAAAAAAAGACTGCTTGAATCTTAAGCAGTCACTAGAGATTATTCTATCTCTGACTTTGCTTTTATAGTTACCACTTTCGTGGGCTCCTTGGGATGATGATCCCTGAGATTTCATAGATGATCCCTGAGATTTCATAGTAGTGCTATTTAAATGAAAAATAATGTGACCCTATTTCTATAGACATCACATATAAAGAGAATAAAATTATATATTAGTTGCACTCTGATATAATTTAAAATAGGTAGGATTTTGATTCTGTCACTGACTTCAGTAAGACGGGTGTTTGTAAAACTTAGTGCAGTTGCACACCACCTACTAAATAATGATGGGGGATAGTGATAACCAAACTGCATTGTCTTATTCTCCAGCCCAATCAGCGAGAGCCGAAGAGTGTTGCAAGAGTCATGTGAATTTTTTTTAAAGCACAATTCTAAAGCAAAGCACAAAAAGAAGCACTACAAATCCAGCTCTCACAAATTGAAAGTCATTTCCAAGTCAATGGGGACCAGCACAGGTGTCACAACCAATCATGGGACTTCTGCAATGGCAATTGCTAACCATGATTTCCTAAGCCAAGAGACGATTACTGAAATCAAAAGCTGTCCAGAAACATCTGAGCGAGATATGGAAGCAGATGGAATGCCCAGCCAGAAAGTGGAGGTAGAAGAGTTTCCCCACAGCGAACAGAGTGCATCGCAAATACCACCCAGCCCTAGAGTGACTTTGGAGCAGCTGGAAAAAAGAAACAAGGCAGATACCATGCAAGATCTGGGTGGCTTATCTGAAAGCTTGAAGAGACTAGCTGAAGGCAGGTAAGGCACTCTTACTCAGTTTACTTTATCTTGTGCATGCTTTTGTTACTACTTCAAAGGAGAAAATAGCTTGCATTTCCCTCAAATAGCAAAGACGAAAATAAATTTTACAAACACGTTTTTATCTCCTTCAACTACAGTGTCTCCATCACATTAAAATATATTGGGGTACCAGAGACCCCCAGCCTCTTTAAAAAGACAGGCACCAAACATTAACATTTGATTATTAAGTACAAAAACTCCTTTTCCAGAGAGTTTTCAAAAGAATTCAGATCTATCCCACTAGTCATGGAGAATCTAAATTCCTTATAAAAGTGAATTGTCACCTCTCCCTTAACTAAAGTAGGTTCTAAATCCTTAGTAGCATGGACCCAGCATAGTGAGAGGTGTGTACCTTTTTCTCTTACCACCAAGAAGCATTTAAGAAGATTGTAGTTCTATTGAACTACTGAATAAGAATTCTGCTATTAATTGAGTAAGCAAGAATGCCTTATACTGAGGCAAATCATGAGTCCATCTAGCCTGTTGTCAGTTTTGAGTGGCAACTGCTTTCCTGGGCCTCAGACAGAGAGAACTTCCTAATACTTGTTCCCTGAGATCTTCAGCTAGGATTGTCAGGATTGAACCTGAAATGTTATGCATACAAAACATGTGCGATTTAAGCAGTGTAGTCCCATTGGGCCTTGTATGTAAGCTTGCAATCCTACACACAGTTACCTGGGAGTAAGCACCACTGAACTTAATGGAACGTACTTCTGAATAGACATGCTTAGGATTGCACTGTAAAAGGGGGTATATGTAGTGGTAATGCTTGTTTGTTGCCTTGTTCTTCATTTGTCTCCAACATAGGATATTTCTTTTTTTATGTGCAATAGGACAACTCCTAAAAGTGACATTGTTGAAACGCTTCTGCTTCAAGTCAGTCATCCACGCCTTGATGTGTCCCAGCCGGGCAGTGCCAAGGGATCAGTCTTGCTACTTGCACACCCTTCTTCAGACTCCAGAAAAGCTCAGGAGTCTGGTAATAGCTCAAACACTTGAAAATAAGAAAATAGTCATGTGTATGTCTTCAGTTCCTGAAAGTGTTACACTGGAAATGACTATTATGTTGTGCCTTGAAAGTAAGCATTACAAATGCACACCCTTCTTGTCTGTGCTTCAAGCAAACCTGAATTGTATTGTGAAGATGCCTAACAATACCGGCACTCCCCAAATATGTAAGGGTTCTGTTCTGAATGCCCTAACAGAAGTTGATTCTTACGTAAGTTGGAACAAGAGGAGCTACCTATGTTTGCCACCCTTAAAGAAAACTGGGATCATTCCCAGTGTGCACCTCTTCTTTTTGTTTAAAGAACCTGTGCAGAGAAAGGGGTGAGACTGCTGTGTTCTGATCTTTGGAGCACAGTGACCTGGCCCCTGCCATCTTAATTTGCCTTCTTTGCCTGGAAGGCAAGGGGTCAAATTGCTGTGCTCCAGAATGCAGTGATCTTGCCCCTTTCTCTCTATAGGCTTTTGCACAGCAGAGCAAGTGGTGAGCTTTACAGAGCAGCAGGTGTTGAGCATGGGTGGCTCCTCTTGTACAGCCCAAACTTTATGTAAAATTGAAATTACAAATCAAAGCTTACATGAGCTGGGGAGTGCCTGTAATGTCCTTTTTTAAAACTCAGAATGTGTTTCAGGTTAGCAGTGGGTTGAAGACAAAAAATAATATAGAATGAACCACTTCAGTACAGTTTTTTGCATAATGCTTACAAAGCGGGGTGGGGAAGGTTTGATACATGAACATTACTGGAAAGTGTATTTGTTTCAACCTCCTGTTAGTAATGCTATTTTTACTGTTTAGATATTCTATCAAAAAGAGCTCTTCTGCACTGGAGTAAAGAAGGCCATTTAACAGAATATCCAGGCAGCCCTATTCTCTGTAGATCGTTGTAGATTGCAACGGAGCAGATCACAGCTAAGGAGTGATTCTGTATCTTGCTTGTCCCCTCTTATAAACTGACCTTAGGATTGCCAACCCTGACTGAAATTGTTCCTAGAGATTCCCCCCCCCCCCCAGTATGACATAATGTCATTAAGCCATGGAGGCCATGTGAAGATTACCAGGATTGATTTTGGTAGTGACCTGAAGAATCCTCAGGGCTTCGGTCCTGTCCTGAAAGGTTAGCGACCCTGCCTTGCCAGGGAACCTCACTCACTTTCTTTATTTCCCTCTAGTCTCTTATATCCCAGCAGTGACACCAAGACCCAGACATGACCTGAATGTCTGTGCCAGTGACCCAACATCCTTATCACACTACACTTTTACTGCATAAGAACAGCTGTGCAGGTTAGATTGGGGCAGAAGTAGGATCTCCTCTGCTCTGTTGGGTGACATCCTATGGATTTATGTGGCTCACAAAAGCCATACAACTGTGTACCAGCATTTATTAGGGCTTTTAATCCTTGGTGGGACAGTCCTTTAGGTTGATCAATGTGTTACAAGTCTATACACTGAAATAGAAAGGGACTATGGAATTAAAAAGCAATATAAAATAGCTATTTTTGTGTAAATTTTTGCATAGAACTACTGTTTCCCTTACCATGCAAAAGTAAACCACTTTTGAGGTATTATGAGCAATAACCTGGGTGTTTAGCTGCTATACTGACATATCCATGCTAGTACCTTCAAATACGAAGCCTGAACACAACTTAATTTTTATTTATAAAGTGACATTCTACAGATGTTTTTACTAAGCTTTGAGGACTTAAACTTTATAAAAATCACACTGTGTTTCATCATTCTCATGGATATAGGGATTGGCCTGGAAAATGAGAGGCAAGGCTGTATTTGCCAGAAGGCATATAATCCTCTACATTTTATAAACTTCAGATCACATTATTTTTAAACATCAAATCTATGTTGAATCATCCATGATGAAATAAGACTTCTCCAGCATCTCAGCCTGCAAATAAAATATACTGATCAGCCACACTTGTCTGGTTCCAGTTTGTCCTTGATACAGACTTGGAATTTTTAATGGTGAAATTCCTATTCCAGAGGTATAAAACAACTCCTGGGCTGTTCAAAATGATAGTCTAGATCAGGGGTGTCAAACATAAGGCCCGGGGGCCGGGTGCGGCCCACGGAAGCTTTTTATCCAGCCCTCAGGCTCTCAGCTGCTGAGCCATGCTGAGGTGTTACTGCTGAAAGGGCAACCCATCTGAAAATTGAGCTCTCCCATATTTTGAATATGATCAAGATATGTATATTTTCTCTTGTCATTTGCAGTTAATGAGTTCCCAAGTGAGAAAAAGTGCTTATTTTTTATCATGAACTGTTTAATGACATCACTTTCTGCCTAATGACATCACTTTCGACCCTCAGCAGGCATCATGAATGCTATTCTGCCCTCTGTATGAAGAGTTTGACACCCCTGGTCTAGATCAGGGTGGCCAAACCACGGCTCACAAGCCGCATGCAGCTCTTTGGCATATAATGTGTGGCTCATGGAAGTATGTTTGCCGAGCTCCTTTTTTACATCACAGTTAATATAAAAGGGAAATAAAAAGGTTCTCATGCTTTATAATTATTTACCTGGTATAAACTGAGAGTCCACTGGGTTAAAACATAACTTTAATGTTCATGGTGAGTAAATAAATTTAAGAATTTAAATGCTTCTTAAATACTGCAGCTCTCAAGCATCTGAAGTTTTATAGTATGTGGCTCTTATATTAAGCAAGTTTGGCCACCTCTTCTCTAGATCAAGGGTGCAAAGAAGACAGTTCAAAAGGCTGTCTTAGACCCTTACCTGGACTAGATTGTTCTTGCTAGGTCCATAGCACTTGTATATAAATCTGGAGGAACCCTAGACCCAGGTTTGTCTTTACTTCCTTAGGAAATTAGTCATGGAATCCTGTTTCAGACAGCTCCTCTTCTGTGGAGCTAGCAAGATTGTCTTGTTAAACTGGTTGCATTGCATCTGTTCAAAGTTGCTGATTGTCTCAAAGGTTAATATCCTGGGCACTTAGATTGTCTATCTGAATCCTGTCCTTTGCTGAAGCACAGAGCCAGTGCGTTTATCAAGAAAAAGTATATCCATGGTTCAGAGGCCTGAGGGAAATTCCACCCCCTCATAGACACACTTTGTTGCTGATATTGTGTTGGATTTCATTAGGTCATGTTCCTGAACTTCTTGAGCCCTTGACTGACAGCAGCTTCAGACTCCATCTTGTCCAATTGTGCAATGATTAGGGGTTGTTAATTCTTATGATCTTCTGTCCTCCTGACTTCAAGTCATGTGGGAACCTTCATCTCTTGAAATTTTTCAGTTCTGAACAACCTGTTTGCTACCTTTACTATAACTGATGTACAAGCATTGGGGTATTTGAGTTGCATTATTCCCTCTTGCAGTGTTTTGTAAAAGAACAAAGGGATGCATGGACATCATCTTTCCCATCTTTCATTGCAGTTTGTTCCTTTCAGGGATGGTGCCATTGGCAGTTACACTTTTTTCAAGAAGAGCACAGATAAGGGAGGCCCATGCCTCCCTGTTCCTTCCCCAGTTTTGCCATACCTGTGCACATGGGCACACATGCCTGCTCCCCTGTGGACAAAGGGGGTAACATGTGAGTGAGTGGCAGGAGGGCAGGTGAGTAGGGACCCTGCTTGCCCATCCACTCATTTGCTCTTGTCAGTGGGAACTGTAAGCAAGCAAATGTGACTCCTGCACATAGAGGGGGAGGAGAGAGGCTTCCCTTTTACTTACCAGGAGCAGGGCACATAGCCTCCTTCTTCCGCACTGCTTCTGGTCCAAATGGAGTGGTGCATTCCCAGCATGCATTGCTCCATTCAAACTCGAAGCGGCACAGAGAAAGGAGACTGTGCGATATGCTCCTGGTAAGTTGAGGTACCACAAGGGGGTGGACTCCATAGTTCTCTCTCTCTGCCTACTTGGTTCTTTGTAAGTAATATGGAGCGATGGTATCCTTCCCCCCTTCCTCCAGCAGCTTGTGCTCTCAGCAAGTCAGAAGAGAATCTGAGTGGACTGGCAGGCTGCAGAGAGCAGCAGACAATACAGGCTTAAAGTTTGTGCGTATCCCACCCCTACAGAGGTGCCACTTCACAAGACCACTTCAAGTCACTTCATGGTAAGGCTGACCCTGGACACAGAAGATGCCACTGAATGCTACTTTCCTGAGTTTGCCCAGGCTGGTGTCCCCTTACATCATCTACCATGATAGAGTTCTACAATCTTTTCCAAACTGATTTTTGGTGATAAATCAAAACACTGGTTTACAGAGATTTTGTAATGTGATTTCTTAAATCCATATATTACTTAAACATTCTTAAATATGTTGTTTGGCCTGTTGTGCGTATTGGTGTCACTGGCAGCTTCCCTTCCAAGGTAAACACTAGTCATGGAAATCTGAATCCAGATTGGGACTACAATGGGAGAAGAGGGCTAAACTTCTTCCTTATCATGCTGCTGTCCCAGTCCAGATTTGGGCTTCTTACATCTCATATTTACCACATCTGCTCATGTGTGGCCAAATTATAAATCTGAAATCATGTCTACTTTGGCTGTTAGGCAATTCAAATATGTTGCTGGTTTAACATGTTGACTAATTTAATGTAGGTTTGGACAACCTCATTTAGCAATGGTCTATATATCAGGATAAATTTTGTGTGAGAGATAGTCTCCTCCTCCTCTCTGGAACAGTAGACCCATTGTTTACATTGGGACAATTCTTTTAGGTGAGTAACTCCACTAGAGAATGGTGTGTTTAACTGACCCATTGCCGCTGATGTACTTTGCCTCCTTGTTCCAGCACGTGACTTTGTTTAGTTTGCATACCTGATTAAATGATATGCTGTCCTGTTATATTCCACTTTGTGCGGTTCTGTTGGATTCTGTTCTGAACCCCAAGTGAAGCTATTTCATAAAATGTTGCATTAATGCTGACTGAATAAGGAAGATAATTCTGGAAGACCAGGATGTTTCCTGTTTGAACTATGAGATACTGAAATGTTGAATGTATTATATTCTCTGAGTGTTGTAACTTCTAATTTATTGCCTTAAACAAAGAGTGTTGGTGGTTCTACTGGATCCTTCCTTATTAGCACATAATTTTCTTCCAATTATTAGGAGAGATTGAGAATTGTGTAAAATATTCCTTATGGAAAAATAACTTTTGCAGTTTGGGTTTCTTACTGACACTTCTGTAAATTTAAAGCTTTTGTACACGTTTTGGCAATTGTATTTTTACTATACGAGTCAATAAAGATGTTTCTATACTATAAGAAGCATGTGCGTTATAGTTTGTCTGAAGGGCTGGGGTGGCATCTCTTCAGTCTCTTAAAAGTTTGGTTAAATACTGTATAAAAAATTGCATTGCTCGAAAAGAACAAGTTCATCTTGTTCAGCATTCAAGACTGGGTGCGCTGGAAAGTTGACACTGAGTTTGTGATGGCAATAGCTGCCACTATTGTTTGTCCCCAGCATGTGCTAGTTAGTATGTTATAGTACCTCTGAAGATAGTAGTGCTTAATAGGTCTACCCTCCATGAATCTTTTCTTTCTGTCAAGTGTAAACCAGTGGCCGTTGGTGGATCTGTTATGGTTTTCCTTCATTTTCTTTTTTTGGGGTATGAATTAAACCCTAACCTCGCATGCCCTTTATGTAGAGAATATGTTCCAGCATCATTATCCTGGTAAATTAAATTGCCTCCCCCCCATCTCTATAGTCCCTTTCTTGAGATGGCAAAATTGGAACACAGGATCTGAACACAGACCCTAAATAAAGGCACACCACATATTTATATAGTGGTATGAAGAGACTGCCATTTTTCATCCTCACAAGTTCTAATGTATTCATTGCTTGTAGGACAATAAAGGCTCAATCCTATCCAACTTTCCAGCACTGATGCAGCCACAGTGAAGCCCTGAGGTGAGGGAACTAATGCCCCATAGGCATCACTGCATCAGCACTGGAAAGTTGAATAGAATTTGGCCCTGAACTTATTTTCTGTAAGCTTTCCCGTGATGTCTGACCCACCTCTTAAGAGTGATACACAAAGTGTAAATTGGCAAAAGTTGAAAGCAATTAACTCCTATGTTAATATCCCAGTGCATAATTACCATTTTTGGTGAGGGAAATACTTGTAAGCAGTGTTTCTCTTTGCAGCATTTCTTTTCAGTGCTAAAAAACTAACCACCTGCCAAGACCAGGCAGCCGCAGAGGATGTGGATTGTGCTGCTTTCATTGAGATTTGGTGACCTCCTTCAAAGCAAAGAGGAGACTCCCCTTTACAAAACTGATTTTCAGTTGGATGTAAAAAGTTTCATCAAGACTCTTATGAGGTTTTTTTTCAATTCAACTGCTTCAGCAAAATGCAAGAGGCCAGCTTTGCTTTCTGCAAAATACTGAAGAATGTAACAGCTGAATGGGATGAAGAATCAAGCTTCTCTTTGAAGCCTGACCACCCACTCTCAGCAGAGTATCTCATTAAAACTTCACATCACAGGAAAACTCTGTGCATTCATCAGCTGCCACTGGATGCTGTGTTCAGCAGTGCTTTGAAGGAGCAAGGCTGCTTTTTGTTTAGCTGTTTGAGCAAAAACCTTTGCCAATACCCAGTTCCAGCATTAGCATGCAAAAAAGTGAGAATTGGCATCAAAGGTAACTTGTGGCTTAGAGTCCTGCTTTTTGTGATTTGAGCTCCCATGCTATGATCCTGTTCTTCTTTGTTGAGAGAGGAAGCTGTGCACTAAAAAATCTTGCAGTTCGTTAACCTGATTAATCGTTAATCCACCTACCTATACATATTTTCACTCCATGGGCTTGTTGATAGGTTGAGGATTTATCAGCATTATACACCACTTTCTTGACTAAATCAGTATGGAGCCTAATTTTATGCACTCTATGTAGCCATTGACATGCTTGTTCTCTACTACTGAATCTGTCAACAACACTGATGTGGCTTATGGTTGTGCTGCACATCTGGTGAATCAGTGTAAGTGATGCTGGAACCTGTATTTCCACAGGTCAAATTACTTCACTCTTAAGAGGCAGATTTCCCTACAGCATAGTAAGATACAAAAATGTAGGATAGGATACCGAAAATCCTCTCATTTGTAAATAAACCAAGAGAACACATGACTCCTTTAATGGAAAGCACAGTCTTATAGCAACTGGGAACAAAAACTGCTGGAGAAGAAAAATGCCATTATTGTATAATCTTTGGATTGGTAGGGAACTGTCCTCAATTTTCTTCCGAGGAGCATTTCAAGATGCAATCTGATGGTCAATAATTAGCAAGGGCTATTTCCCCAGTAAAAGTGTAGAAAATAACTAAATTTGCCTTCAACAAAACAAAGCAATTTCTGCTTTTGTACAGTGCTTTGAGTTTGTTGGGTGTAATGTGCTATCTGTACATATTTTATATTTAAATAAAATGGTCGTGTTCAAATTCACTTGTGATTTTGGCATGGTGAAAGCAGCCTTCTGAATCTTCCAATATGATTGAACAGACTTTCTGTTAATTTTATTATGAAGTAGTGTAAACTCCATTAAGGGCTTTCTTGGTGCTGAAAGGCGGGACAGATATGTAGTAACTGGCCATTATCATAGCAAAAAAAGTATTAGCACATTTCTGTCTACCCACCTTTTCTTCCTGATAGGGCTCCTGTGCTATGAAAAGCTGTGAAAGAAGCAAAAACGGAGCAGGAAGGGAAGTGATGAGTAAAGCTGAATTACTATTTGTTTATACAACTGTGCAAGTACAGGAATTCTGGCCAAGTTATATCCTTGCTGCAACCCCATTGCTTTGAATAGGACTGAATTGTACATCAATGTACAATGCCATCTCATTTTAAATGTGTTTCTTTACAGCATTTGGCAAAACAGTATTTCTGGCTTTAAGCTGGGGGGGGGGGGTAGTTCCCTTCTCATACAGTGCTTTGCTATTGATTACAGTAGATCTACTGTATACCCTGCCCTTCCTCCAAGTTTAGGGCACATACATATTTCTTCCTACCCCTCATCTTAACCTTACAACTACTTTGGGGTGAGGTGGTAGGCTAAGAGAATGGTTAACCTGAGATCATTCAGCATGCTTCATGGCTTGGAGGGGAATTGAACCTGGTCAGTCTGGCACTCTAACTACTAATACCACACTGGCTCATGTTATACGCACTGTTTAAATATTTCTAGATTAACTATTTCAGTCAGATTTAAGCAAGTGGGCAGGTCCCAGCAAGTCACACAAATAACTACGGTACATGTAAATAGTAAGTTCAGCTTTCTGACAAGTAATGGATCACCTTGTCTGTGGTGAGGAATTAGCCAAGGAATTAGAGGACAGGTCCTCTCATGGATTGAGAACTGGTTGGAGGCCAGGAAGCAGAGAGTGGGTGTCAATGGGCAATTTTCACAATGGAGAGAGGTGAAAAGCAGTGTGCCCCAAGGATCTGTCCTGGGACCGGTGCTTTTCAACCTCTTCATAAATGACCTGGAGACAGGGTTGAGTAGTGAAGTGGCTAAGTTTGCAGACGACACCAAACTTTTCCGAGTGGTGAAGACCAGAAGTGATTGTTAGGAGCTCCAGAAGGATCTCTCCAGACTGGCAGAATGGGCAGCAAAATGGCAGATGCGCTTTAATGTCAGTAAGTGTAAAGTCATGCACATTGGGGCAAAAAAATCAAAACTTTAGATATAGGCTGATGGGTTCTGAGCTGTCTGTGACAGATCAGGAGAGAGATCTTGGGGTGGTGGTGAACAGGTCGATGAAAGTGTCGACCCAATGTGCGGCGGCAGTCAAGAAGGCCAATTTTATGCTTGGGATCATTAGGAAGGGTATTGAGAACAAAATGGCTAATATTATAATGCCGTTGTACAAATTGATGGTAAGGCCACACCTGGAGTATTGTGTCCAGTTCTGGTCGCCGCATCTCAAAAAAGACATAGTGGAAATGGAAAAGGTGCAAAAGAGAGCGACTAAGATGATTACGGGGCTGGGGCACCTTCCTTATGAGGAAAGGCTACGGCGTTTGGGCCTCTTCACCCTAGAAAAGAGATGCCTGAGGGGGGACATGATTGAGACATACAAAATTATGCAGGGGATGGACAGAGTGGATAGGGAGATGCTCTTTCCACTCTCACATAATACCAGAACCAGGGGACATCCACTAAAATTGAATGTTGGGCAGGTTAGGACAGACAAAAGAAAATATTTCTTTACTCAGTGTGTGGTCGGTCTGTGGAACTCCTTGCCACAGGATGTGGTGTTGGCGTCTGGCCTAGACGCCTTTAAAAGGGGATTGGACAAGTTTCTGGAGGAAAAATCCATATTATGGGGTACAAGCCATGATGTGTATGCGCAACCTCCTGATTTTAGAAATGGGTTATGTCAGAATGCCAGATGCAAGGGAGGGCACCAGGATGAGGTCTCTTGTTATCTGGTGTGCTCCCTGGGGCATTTGGTGGGCCGCGGTGAGATACAGGAAGCTGGACTAGATGGGCCTCTGGCCTGATCCAGTGGGGCTGTTCTTATGTTCTGTACTGACAATTGCCAGCAATTACCTGGAGTAATGCTAGAGAGGTCAGGAATTTATTTTTGGGCTCTCTCCGCATGCGATTGGTATGCCTGGCTGGTATTGGCAACCTTCAGTCTCGAAAGACTATGGTATCGCGCTCTGAAAAGTGGTTCTGGCACAGCGTCGACGCCGTATGGCGAAGTTGGAGTGTCCTCTCCAGTGCGCGAAGCCTGGGTAAAGAAGGTATGGAGGATAGGCTGTTACCCATGCAGCAAATCCCCCCTCTCCACGTCGCTGGAATGGTCCAATGGAAAGGCAGAAGCCAATACGGTTGGTTCCAGCGGCGTCGCAGGAGTTGCCAGAACGTGACTGTGTTCAGCCATGAACTGCCTAAGGGACTCTGATTTTGCCTCGAGGTTGACTCCTGAAGCCTTTTCCAGAACTGGATGTAGCCACAAGGCAGTGGAGGTTTGAGGTCAGAGTTTCCTTCTCTTAGATGAGCTGCCTTCCTAGGCTGACGAGTCCCATCTACCCTATGCCTGGCTATCTTAACAATTACTAGAGGGAAGTCTGAGTGTGGCAGTCTCTGATTGCCAAGTCTGGTTCAGGCTCAATTTGTGAAGGGTTTGTCAACAGAACAGTGTGAAATGGCTATTGATTCACCTCAGGTGGCCCTCTATAACCAAGTACTTCATGACTGTGGTGTGGCTCACAACCCAACACTGAAGGTGCAACCTGAAGGGGTCTCCCTCTATCCCAAGTGTGCCTCTCTCCCTGTGCTCAGTGAATCAGCTGGGACTCTACTCCATGTTTCCTCCTGATGCAGGGGGGATGTTCTTCTGAACAGATGAGCCCCGCTGGATCAGGCCAAAGGCCCATCTAGTCCAGCTTCCTGTATCTCACAGTGGCTCATCAGGTGCGGCAGAGAGCACACAAGACCAGCATGCTTGTGCCCTTCCCTTGCACCTGGTGCTCCAAGGTAGCCCACTTCTAAAACCCGGAGGTTGCACATACACATCACGGCTTGTAACCTGAGATGGACTTTCCTCCAGAAATCTGTCCAATCCCCTTTAAAAGGCATCCAGGCCAGATGTCACCCCCACATCCTGTGGCAAGGAGTTCCACAGACTAATTGCACGCTGTCTAAAGACTTATTTTGTCTGCCCTAGCTCTCCGTGGCTGTCCCCCGGTTCTGGTGTTCTGCGAACAGGTTTGTTCTTTGGGGTGGTGCCAAGCGCAGGCGAGTCCCTGGAGCAGGAGCCCCGCTTGCGCGGAGAGGGCCAGAAGCGAGGCTCATGGCAGCTGAGACCCGGCCATCCCAGGGCGCCTGTGCAGAGCGAGGCCCTTCCGCGAGTGCCCCCAGCAGTGGCTGCGGGCGCCCCCTCCCTGCCCGGCGCTGCTGCTGCTGCTCGCCTGGCGCCCGGACGCGGCTGCATTCCTGGCGCCCCCTGGGAGGGCCGGGCAGTGAAAGGCTCGCCTGTGCGCGCCGGGCAGACACAGCCCCATTCATCCGGCGCTGCTGCTGCTCCGCTCCGCCAGCCATGAAGCGCCCCTGGCCGGCCGTGCTCCGCCGTCTCCTGCCGCTGCTGCTGCTGCTGCTGCTGGCCCCGCAGCCCGGCGCGCCCGAGAGCCCCAAAGGCAAGCAGAAGGCGCTGCGCCAGAGGGAGGTGGTGGACGTGGTGAGTGCGCGCGGCCGCCGGGGCGAGGGCGGGGGTCTCCCGGCCTGCGGAGGCTCAGCCCGTCCTGCCCCGCAGAGTCCACGCGTGGGGGCGCTCGGGCGGGGCCGTAACGCCAAGGGCCGCAGAGCCCGGGGTGGCATCCTCTGCTGTCCCGCGTGCGAGGTCGTGGCTGGCGCGCCGTGTTGGAGAAGAAGGCTCCACGCAGGGCTCTCTTCCTGATGTGCAGTGCAGGGGCTGGAGTCTTCAGTGGGCTGAGAGCATGGCCAACCCCCCAACACCTGAACCGAAAACAGTGTTTCGCAACCAGTGGTGTGGCTACCACCTCCGGCACCACCTGTGGTGTCTCTTGGGACCCTTGAACCCCTGCCACCAGTAGGCGAAACCAGGAGCACAGCACAAGGACCAGTGGTAGGAGGCTCCAAAGCATGTTTTTCCATGTTTGAAAAGCCCTCATGCCCACCCTGAGCCTCTTACTGGTGTTTGTCATGTTGCTTCTGGCTTCCCAACTCAGAGTTAACTGGTGATGACGTCATTGCCAGTTACTTCTGGTGGTGCTTTGAATCGGTGGGCCATGTGAAGTGGTATGGCAGAGGACAAACGTTGAGAAACACTCACCTAAAGTGTCCACTTACCAACTCATCTGGGTACAGAACTTTTCTAAGATCTGATTTAAATGTGTTGGTGAGCAAGCAAGGATAATGTGCCCTGTAGTGTGGCACACGCCTTGTGTCTCATTTGAACTGCATAGCTCCATTTAGGAGGTCAAGGAGCCATAGCCTGGTAGGAGTTATCCTGGCATCATAAAATTGCATGCATACATAGAGACTGATGGCCTAAACAAGCTGCCAAGTGTGTGCAATCAGAGCTGTAACTAGGGCGGAGCCTGAGGGGCATTTGCCCCAGGCACTGTGCTGGGAGGGGGCACATGACTGCCTGTCAGGCTCCACCCTATTATGGAGGAGGCGCTGGGGGCTTCGTGCCCTCTTCCTTCTGTGGGGCTGCTTCAAGGGGTGACTCCACAGGAGACGGAACAGGGGGTGCAAAGCCACTGCAGCCAGCGCCTCTCCTCCAGAGAGAACCTGGAAGTGGTGTAATGTGACACAATGTAATATGACATTGTGATGCCACTGGGGCAGTGTGTTATGGCTCTGTGTGCAGTGCACACAGGTAAGATCTTCCTGCTCACCTGGCATCATGTTTACATCAGGCCCACCTGAGAGAAAGGAATACATTGTGTAGCTGAGGTGGAGCAGGGACTGTGTCACGTCCATTGTTGAGCTCTCTTTCTCTCTGCCAGTCTAATGCCAACAAGCTGAGAAGCTGGAAGAGGAACAGCTGTATAATCTGCTGTGGTGGGACTGCTGGACTGCAGATGATGACTAATCCAACTGATGTGCTCCACTCTTTGTTATTACTCATGGAGTCTGAGCACTCAGGGGAATGGTTAGTGGCTTTTTAAACACTCCTCCTCACTCCAACTGTTCTTTTCCACACTGGACACATCAGCAGTGCTTGCCTTAGCAGGCTGTGCTACAGTTAGTTATTCTCTGCTCTCCCAGTAATACCAAGGTTAAGAGTGTGTGCAAAATGGTTCTCTCCAAAAACAATACTGTATAGATATTGGCTTCCTGTTTGAGAAAGATCTTGGTCAAGACTAAAATAGTCAGATCCCATCCGTATTGTCAGTCTGTACAGATGAGAACGGCTCGCAACTAATACATGCAAATACGTTTGAACATGATGGTTGATTGAGCGGCAAACATTATGTTTGAATGTATTATATTTGGAGCTGATTGAGCAACTTCAAAAATTACTGTGGTGCACAGGAGTCTGATGAAGGACTGGCATTCCTTGAGATACCTGGGCTCCAATCCCGCATTTCTCAGCATTTGTCCCCCACTGTACCACTTTGCATGGTCCACCTATTGGAAATATCACTGGAAATAACATCATCGCCAGTTACTTCTGGGTTGGGAAACCAGATGCATGACAAAAACACCTGCAAAAGGTTCAGGGTGGATGGGAGGGCTTTTTCAAGTATGAGAAAAGCACACACGGGAGCTCTGTCCACTGAGCTACGCCTCCTGCTGTTTGTCACATCACATTGCTGGTCTCACTGCTAGGCAGCGGGTGTCCAGGGGTCCCATGTGTACCACCAGACACCCTCTCAAGTACCACCAGTGATACACGTGCCACTGGTTGAGAAACACTGCTGTAATCCATGTAAGGCTTTCAGGGTAAGCACCAGCATTTTACATTGTGTCCTGAAACAGACCAAGAGCCAGCACAGCTCTATAATCACTGGTTAGGTACATTCCCACTGAGTAGACTAGCAGTTGCATTTTGCGCCAACTGCAGTTTCCAAACAAGTTCAAAGACAAACCCACATATAATACATTGTAGTATTCTAATCTGGCAGTTACTAGAGCATGGACAGTAGCCAGGCTGTCTCTGGCTAGGAGGGTTTGCAGCTGGCAGTCTCAGCTGGCGCTCCATGCTACTTGGACCTCCAGTGACAGAGCTGGAGCTGGGATAGTTTTGCAGTGTAGGGGTGCTCATAAATGCAAATCCCCAGTAATTTCACTCAGCAGGTTCATGTAGGAGTTTAATGTAGATGTTTAAAAGCATGTGGGATGTTATGAAGCCCTGTGGGACATCACAGCCCAAGTGCCACAGGGCTGAGTACTAACCCACCAGCAATACCTTCTGGAATTGGCCCTCCAGTTAGGACTCAAATCACTGAAATGCTGTGACTGCAATGTCCATCCCTATTCAGAGGGGTTGATGATACTGAGAGTCGAAGTCTAGGAGAATTAGCAATGTTGCATTGACCCTGTCCTTCTTGCATTGATCATCCATCAAGGCAGACAAGACAAAACCAGGTTTGAAGCCAGATTGAAATGGGAAACTTTAATCTGATAAAAGACACATAATCTCCAAGGTGCTATGAATAATTGGGGAGAGAGAAAATCTTCAGTCCAGAAATAATGCCATGCATTTTAAATGAACAGCTTTTCCTCAACAGCAATAATTGTAATTTTTTGCTGGACTCCTCTTTAGAAACAAGCCTTTCCTTGCCTACTTCAGAAACCAGTTCGTTCCTGAAAACTTTTTATTGCTCCAAGATATTAATGACACCATTTACATTTTACCTCTTTTTGGGGGGGGGATTATGATTATGGTCCTTCCTTTCCCCTGTATTTTCCCGAATGCTATTTTACTCTTGAAAAAAGTGAAGATACTCTCTCTTTGCAATTACAAGTGCTGTCTGTACTGTTGTCGCAGTGAACCAGTTAATGTGGTCACTTTTGTACTTCCATTGAAAAATACAACTTGGCAGACATGACCTACAGCTTGGCAGACATCCTCAACCCCTTCGTTACGTGGCCACCACTAAACCAATACTATCAATTTCTCAGCAGAGATCTAAACAAAGCAAAACAAAATGAGAAAAATGTAGGATACATTTTAAGTGACAGCAATCAAAATGTAACATAAAGACTGCTTATCCCCAATTTAATGCAAGAGCTTACAGACATAGTTCCTCCATTATGTCCACTTTGGAGCAGAGAACTGCTCAAGCCTTCGGGCAGCACAGTGGGAAGAACAGTGGTGCCAAAATGGTGACTGCTGTATTCTACAGGTGCCAGGAAGCTGCCAGAGGTTTCCTCGGGGGAAGAGGACGTTTGACCCCTTTCCCCATATAAGGGTGCAGGCCCCACAATGGAGCTTCTCAAGTCTGCACTGGCTATTTTGCCAGCACAGACTTGGGCACTTCCATTTCAGGCTTTTCAGCCTGACATGGAGGATAGGATCAGGTGGAAGAGGCCTCTGGCCAGTTCCTCCCCCCAGTTCCTCCCTCCCCCCGCCCCAGAAAGCCTTTCCCCAGCCCTGAAAGCCTACACCACCAGCCAGCGTCCTCCCAGTGCCAACTGGCACTGGCCCAGCACTGGTGCTCCTTCTTCCAATGGTGCTGTGAACCTGCTCGAACTAGAGCTCAGTGCCGGCACTATGGCCCAGTAGGATTGGGCCCTAAGGCCTGCTTCACCATTGTTTTCCTCTAATGGTGCTTAATAGTATGGAAGAAAACCTCATGTATGACAATCTTAGCAGTTCTGCTTTGTCCAGTGTTGTAAATATTGGGAATTCGCTGCCATTCACCTTCCTAATGAAAAGGCACGCAGTCAAGCAGATGTTGCCTGAACAGCAGTGCAGGGAAGATGTCATGAGCAGTCAGCCTCAGATTAAATGTGATCAACCAACACTATTTAGTTATTTTAAAAATTTATATCTTGCCTTATCCTCTTAAAAAAATAAGATGCTCAGGACAGCCCACAATAATAAAAATACAATCAAATCAAAGCATCAAACTCAATAAGTATAGGTGGAGCCTATTTATCTGTGTTAGTTCCGTCCCGTGACTCAGTGCGATGAACAAAAACCGGGTGGCGCTAAATTCCATAGAGTTATGCAAATACACTGCAGCCTGACGGAAGATGGAAGGAAACTAAGGCAGTTGTTATCAATCAGCTTGATTGCTCAGTTGTTACTGAGCCCTCCCTGTTGCCAGCTGCCCGGCTTCTTTCACAGTTGGGATGCTGATCTTTTAAGAGTCCAGTCCTATGCGTTTCTACTCAGAAGTAAGCTCCATTGTAGACAATGGGGCTTACTCCCAGGAAAGTGTGGATAGGATTGTAGGCCAAATCTCATGCTTTGCTTGGTGGGAAGGCTTGCTTGTGTCGGTGATTGCCTGCACCATCTGGGGGGGGGGAATTTGGCAAACACTCCCTGGGTTTTTTAAAGCAATCCCCTCTGTTGCTACCACACTTGCCCCTGTGAGAGTGAGTGAGAGAGAAAGCTCCACCTTGCTGCACGTGTTCTGGCTACAGAGATTTTCAGGCCCCCCCTTCCCCTCTTCAGCCTCTTTGCTGGCTCAGGAGTGTTACTGTTCCTTTGCAAGGGGAACTTCTTCCAGGGCTCCAGGGCTATTTCCCTGCCTGGGCGAGACAGAGCCTTTTTGCAGTGTTTTGGGCTGCCTGAAAATGAAGACGCCAGTGCAGGGCAAAGGTGTGTGTGACTTTCGGTTCCCCCCACCCCACTGAGACAAATCTGCAGATAAAAAATCCATGGATAAATAGGCTGCACCTGTAATAATAAAATCATAGTGCAATAAAGGGGACTGTAACACAATCCAAAACTGGAGAAAGAGAGAGCAACCAAAATCACAACTAGCGGGAGAAAGCTTGGCAAAACATGAGGGTCTTCAGGTCCGATAGGAAGACCAGTAGGGAGGGGGCTGTTCTATTGGGAGTGTGTTCCGGGGCTGTGATGCTGTTGAAGAGAGAGCCCTCCCTCTTGTTGCCACCAGCCTAACTTCAGGTCACCCATTTTCAACCACTGTGCTGTGGCACACTGGTGTGCTGCAGATGGTCTGCAGGTGTGCCATGGGAATTTGGGGATCACTTGTTAGTAGGGCCACTGAGGGATGGGAGCCTCTGTGGCCAGTGGGGTGTGCCTTGTCAATTGTCAAACAACTAATAGTGTGCCTTTACCATTTGAGTGCCTTGTCAGTGTGCCATGAGCTGAAAAAGGTTGAAAATTGCTGCTTCAGGTAATGGCAACAGGCACAGGATGGCCCACAGATAACCTCAGGGAACAGGCATCTCATACAGGAGAAGGTGGTGCCAAACTGTAAAGAGCTTTAAAAATCATCACCAGCACTTTCGGTTGTGCCTGGAAACAAACGGGCAGCTGTAAAGCCAGCATAAAATGGGCAACTTGACTGTGTTGAATGGCACATCCCCAAGACCACATGAGCAGCTGCATTCTGCACTAATTGCAGTTTTTAAGCCTTCATGGCAGCAGCGTGTAGCACACATTGCACTAATTCAGTCTGGATGCCGCTAATGCAGAGACCAAGGTGTTCAGGCTTGCCCAATGATAGATGTATTTCTTAAAAAGTGAGTTTGCTTCCAGTGCTCTTGCTTTTATCAGTTAAATTAATTCCCTAAACATGCCTAGCTGGAAACACGGTCCCTATTGCTACTTGCTGATATAGTCTTGGGAATGCTGGCATTCTGCACTTACTGGAGAGTAAGTGGGTGTGCCTTCTTCAGTGCTAGCAAGAAACCCACTCAAGCATCTTTGCCCTTGAGAAATCAAGGTTATATGATTGGTTAAGTGGGAACCACGTGGCCACTGCATCCCATCCCTTTATCCAGATATGTGGGCTCAGCTGCCCATTTGGTGGGCACAAGCCAGTCTCAGTTGGAGGCTTGACCAGTAGGGAGAAGCCCAGACACAGAGAAAGAGCAATACACATTTAACCCCATGGCTGTTTGAGAATGCTGTTTCAAACAAAGAACTACTAGAATTCTTTCAAAATTTAAGAAATCACTGTTGCCTTTTTTGTTTTGTTTTAGACACTGGAATTAAATGCGTCCATGTTTTGTACTCATTAACAGCTAGTTTTAGTTGTTAATTTATTTCCTGAATCAATACTGAAATGCTTGCTTTGGTACTGTCCTGTTGCAAGTTCAGCTTCCAATTACTGCAAGCAAAGTTTGGTACACATTTGATTCTATATTGATTAAAGGCAGCATGATGCCAAACCCTGTGGGCCAGTTCTGGCAGCCAAAGAATGCCTTCATTGTATGGCGCTTACCATTCCATGTCACTACCACTTATCTTTTCAGCCGATCCCCCCAGAAACTCACACTAGGCAGCCACTTCCAATCGGAAATATCTTGTTGGGGTGATGGGTAGTGGAACCAGCTGCCCAGTGCAAGTTTCTGGGGTGATCGACTAGAAAGATAAGTGGCTGTGGCACAGAACAGTAAGGGTCATGCTGCACGGGGAAGGCATTTTCTAGACACAGCGGTTCTGCGTTTTGGAGACCACTGGTCCAGTGGTGTACCTAGTGGGTGGTCCAGGGGGTCACATGGTTCAGGGCAGCATGTCTGGGGAGGTGGAGGTGCCCCCAGCCATACCACACACCCCACCAGTCACGCCCGCTGCCTCCTGTTCCAAGGGCCGGAAAGGCTGTGCGCTGCCTCCTCGACCCTCAGATGGCCCTGAAAGGCATTCAGAGGGCTGAAAAATGTCACTTCCAGTTTCTCCTGAAGTGACTTTTTGGCACTGTAAAGGCCTTACAAGGTCTTCTGAGGGTCAGGAAAGCCACTGGTGGCCTCTCCAGCACTTCAGGAGGCAGCAAGTATGACCTGTGGAGGAAGGGGTGCAGCCTGGCCAGTGGGGAGTGGTGGTGGCAATTTGTAGTTGTGGCCCTAGGCAGCATTGGGGCCAGGACCACCATTGCGCTGGTATCACAACACTAACCAAGTATCTAAGGCTTTACTTTAGTAACCTTGGAGGACAAGATTCCTAGGGCTGGCTCCTGCCTCCTGAAATGATGACATGTGGGGTCATTTCCTGGCAAATCCTAAAGGCAAAAAGAAGGCAAGTGGCAGAAGCCAGCCACTGAGAACACGGACAGCACTTCACGCACTGCTGAAGTTGCTACTACCTGCAAAGGCATGGCAAAAAATATTTTAAAACACTAAGGAAGCTCCATCCAGCAAACCAATAGTCAGTCACTAATGATGCTGCCTATGCCTGCAGAGCAGGTAGCAAAAAAACCTTTGCTTTTTCAAAAGCCCAGCCACTGCTGCCGGCAACAAAGGTGAGAACCACCACCCCACCCAAAAACCAGTGTCCAAGGAAGGATTGGTCTTCAGTAGATGGTATTATGGAACAGCATGCCTGCTTGAGAGCTATATTTGGATAAGATCTGTGTCCGGAAGAAAGCTGTTGACCCAAGGTGAATTCTGAGTGACTTGTCTTACTTATGGTAATTAGTTATTGCATTGCCCTTGTGATAAAGGGCATGGCTATAGGCATGATGTGGCTATAGGGCATCATATAGAACTCCTGTAGTTCAAAAGATATTATTACATCACTGCTAGATTTAAATTATAAGTAAAAGGTAATTTGTTTACTGTCTTGCTTTTTACAGGAATAGTGGCAGATTTGGGGAACACTTGCTCTACACCCCTAAGTCCTATGCACGCTTCCTAGGGAGTAAGTCTCATTAAACAATGTGGGACTTAAACATGCTCTGAACTGCAGTTCATATATTCTGAAATTGGGAAGGAATGGGACAGAGATGCAAGTGTCTTCTACCTTGGTTTCTGCTAATTTACTACTTTTGTGAAGACAGTTTGTTACCAGCAAGAGCAGATCTCCTAATTGTTTAAACCTCTAATCATGCCTGACCTAAACTGAAGGAGTCCAGAAGCTGCTCTGGGCTGTTGGTATAACTTACTGCTGGTGTAAATGAGTGACTTGCTCAGTGTGGCTGAGCTTCCTACAGTTCTCACATGGAGGCAAAATTGTGTGATTGCACACAGGCTGAATCCCTGCCCCTCAGATTACCACTAAAAAGTATCTTGAGTCTAGATCTCCTGCCTGCTTTCCCTCCAGTAGTATACTGGCTCTTCCCAAACTCTGTAATACAAGCCCCTGGCCCAGTCATATCCTTTACCTATCCTTTATTTGTGCTGGATAAAGCACACCTAAGTGTTGCCCCCCCCAAATATGATTTTGCTTTTCAGTATAATGGGATGTGTTTACAAGGACCTAGTGGTGTTCCTGGAAGGGATGGAAATCCTGGAGTCAATGGAATCCCCGGCACACCTGGTATCCCTGGCAGAGATGGGTTGAAAGGAGAGAAAGGAGAATGTCTTCGAGAAACCTTTGAGGAGTCTTGGACACCCAACTATAAACAGTGTTCGTGGAGTGCGCTGAACTACGGCATAGATCTTGGAAAAATTGCAGTAAGCAAACACCATTACACTTATACAGTATAACCACAACCAATGTTTTCTTTTATTATTCATGAAACTACACATGGCAAATGGGAAGTACTTTCCACTAAGTTTTATACTCTTATATACTCTGTATTCTTTTAGCTACAATCATGTCTGACCACAATCACCTAAGAGCAGAAAGTCTACACAGTAATAAATTATTTGACAGAATTTTGCCACTTCTAAATACAATCACCAAGCCAGGATTTCATGTCTCCTTCACTTTTTGGAAGTGCTGTAATAAGTAGAGGTGGAAGAAAATGGTTTTATTTTTCATGCATTTCAGTGTTTTCTAAAGGCAGAAGTGCAGGAAACAGTATTTTTTTAATTAAAATTATAAATTATACTTTCTTTAAAATGTACTAGGTAGGTTAATTAGTGTCAGCATATGAAGCCACAGTCATTACCAATATACCCACCCCCTTAAATAATAAATAAAAACCAAATAAAAGTTTTTTTCACAGATTTTGGGGCAGATTTTGTTTTTTACAAAAATGAGAAGCACAAAAAGCAGTAAGTAGTTTTTATTTCGTTATCACACTTTTCTAGCACCTCTAATAAGCTATTTGACTGCTTATTCACAGCTAGTCATTCATCATTCACAAGATATTTATGAAAGGGTCTCATATACTTTACTTTCAGTAGTCATGGAATGGCAAACCCAATTACAGTATGGCAGCTGCACTTCTTAATGTTTTTGCATATCTAAGGTCCCAGACCTATCTAATTTTCCAGTGCTGATGTAGTTGTGTTAGCAGGGCATGTGCTATATACTGCGGTGTGGGAGCAGTCATGGAGGCCTCCTCGAGGTAAGGGAACATTTGTTTTCTTATCTCAGGGCTGCATTGTAGCTGTAGCAGCCCTGGAAGGTTGGATAGGATTGGAGCCTGAGTTTCACATGCATGCATATTACCTTGGGATAATCAGAAAACTCACTACCAGGAAGAATAGTTGTATGATTTAAGATACAAGATCTGAGCTCTCACTTCTTGAGATTCACTTCAGTTTGTGGCAAGTTGGGAGAAAAAGACCAGGTGGTTTAACTGTTTAGATTTTTCATGAAACTTGACTAAAATGTTCCTCAACGCACAACTTTTTCTTGCTTTTAGGAATGTACATTCACAAAGATGCGCACCAACAGTGCTTTAAGAGTTCTCTTCAGTGGATCACTTCGACTCAAATGCAAAAATGCCTGTTGCCAGCGTTGGTATTTTACGTTTAATGGAGCTGAGTGCTCTGGGCCACTTCCTATTGAAGCTATCATTTATTTAGACCAAGGAAGTCCAGAATTAAATTCTACCATTAACATACACCGCACTTCTTCAGGTATGTATGAAGAGCACACAGCATAAGAACAGCCCCGCTGGATCAAGCCAAGACCCCATCTAGTCCAGCTTCCTGTATCTCACAGTGGCCCACCCACAGGGCCCAGCAAGGCTAATGAGAATTTCACAGTAAAGGTCCTGACACCATGTGAAATGCCTAGTGAGCTGTAGGAAGTAATGGTGTTAATAAGCACAGGTGCCTAGGGAAGTCCCAACCATTTGCTCTTTAACCTTTAAGAGGTAAAGACAAAAGAACATAGAAAAGCATCAGGAGGAGAAAGCAGCCACCATGTACTTTTATTAACCAAACTGAGATAGGCCACTGCAATTAGAGATAGCGCCAAAGACACTGACCAGATTATTGTCCCTTAAATCTACCTTGGCATAAAAATATGGAAATAGAAGGCAACTTTACATTTTAAGATCTCTGTGCAATGAGGGCTCTTCCTCAAGGAATGTTGCTTTTACTTATTGATAGCTACTGTTAGCAGATGAGGAGAGTTTATTTTTTAAGTAAGAGGGATGCTAGTTTTGCCCAAATCACTATAACTTAGGACAGATCAGATTGTGGTTATTATGTGTTTAAACAGATTTAAATGTTAGCCTTGTAATTAAAGTATCTGTTTGAAAATACTGATAAGAAGTGGGAATTCACAAGGAATTTGTCCAGGGATACAAAGCTGCAAGAGCCTTTTTTCTTTCCTCCTCTCTTCTACCTCCCCTTCATTCTTTACCCAGTACGAAGGCAAACACTGGAGAAGCCAGCAGCACATCCCAAGAACTGTAAGGACATGGCAGTGGTCTCCCCCACTTTCCTTCAGCTATTTGTTAGGGGACTTGCAGGGACAGTGTAGAAACCTTCAGTCCTCCAACCCTCTAGCCCTGGTCAGCTTTATTTGGCTCATTGCTGTCTTGGGAATGGGAGCACAAAACTGATGCACAGCCCCTCAGCCCATGACATGGCCTTCTAGTTCCCCTCTACCTTAAAAGATGGTGGTAACTACTATCAGTAAAGATCCTCACCTAGCCTACCTGACCCCCACTTATCTACATGCCTTTGCTTTCCTTGAGGCTTGCAAGTAGACAATTTGGGGTAAGACCAAGATGTGTTTTGTCTTTAAACAGTGGAAGGATTATGTGAAGGAATCAGCGCTGGACTGGTGGATGTTGCTGTTTGGGTCGGTACTTGCTCAGATTATCCAAAAGGAGATGCTTCCACTGGCTGGAACTCAGTCTCTCGCATCATTATAGAAGAGTTGCCTAAATAGGCACTCTTTCCATGACTTTCCCCTTTTTATATAATACTCTCCCCCCCCCATCTTGTTTTCTATATATGGACACAAGCATGTGGCTGAGACGCACAATGTTGTGTATAGAAGCATGTATAATCAGTTTTTACTTTTTTAAACAAAATGTAAACCCAGCATGTTTTCTACAATGTCTTTGAAACAGACCCTGAAGCAGCAATCTGGATTTATGTACTATTTTTGTATAAATTCTAGACCAGCATTTCTCAATGTTTGTCCTCTGCCTTACCACTTTACATGGTCCACCTATTTGAAGTACCACCGGAAGTAATTGGTGATGACATCATTGCTAGTTCTGGGTTAGGAGGCCAGAAGTGATGCAACAAACACAAGAAAGAGACTCAGGGGGGACAGCAAGGCTTTTTGGAGCTCTGCTCACCAAGCCAAGCCTCCTACCATTGTTTGTTGTGTCATGTTCCTGGTCTCGCTGCTGGGCGGCAGGTGGCCAGGGGGCCAAGGAGTACCACCAGACAGCACCTCAAGTACCACTGGTGGTACCTGTGCCACCGTTGAGAAGCACTGTACTAGACCATTTTTGCATTTTTCAATAAAGATGAGCTTTTATAAGTAGCCAAAGACAAGTCATTTTTATTAGTAAACAAATGTTTAACCTTAGTGAAGCATAAACCTACCACAAAAAATATACTTTAAAGTCTCACCCTACTGATCCCCCATCCTTTCCTATTATGAACAAACAAGGTGAGATTAGAACAAAATGATACTAAAAGACTTCCCTTGCAATTTAAATATAGGTTCTTTATTGCTTTCAGGCTTAGAAAGATGGTGGGACAGATGCTCTTATACAGTGCTTTTTTTGTCAAAAAATAGGTGCAGGAACGCGCAACTTTTTATTTATTTATTTATTTATTTATTTATTTATTTTTAAACCATTTTTTATACATGCGCGCGCAGAGGACTTAACCCACAGCCTCCAGCAGGGGGCTCATTCCAGGAGCTTAACTGTGGGTTAAGTCCTAACTGGAACTTAAAAAAAAAAAAAGGTCAAAAAAGAGCCTGCCTGGAACTGAACTTTGAGGAGTTTTGCAGCCTCAACTGGCCCCCCTTTTGGCAACTAGCAACCAACCTTTATATTTTGCATCCATGGAGCACCTTCCCACCTTTAAAAAAAAAAAAAAATTATTCCCCAGTGGGATTTGAACCCCAAGCCTCTGGCTCCACAGACCTATAATTTAACCACTGAGCCACCAGAGGTCTTAGGCTCAAAGTGTTTGGAACTAATACTTGAGGCACTGATAGCCACCAGCTGGGCTGAAGACCTTATATATTAGTTCTGAACACTTTGACAACAGGCTTTCCTATAGCCTAATGGAGAGAGTGCTGGGCTGTGGAGCACAAGGTTGGAGGTTCGAATCCCTCCCTAGCCAGCAGTGCAGAGCGGGGTGGTGCAGGCAGGGGAAAAAAGGTGGGGGCAAGGAGGAGGGAAAAAAAGGGCACGGGGTGGTGCAGGCAGGGGGGAAAAAAGGTGCCGGAACGCAGTTCCGGTGCGTTCCATTACAAAAAAAGCCCTGCTCTTATACACATCTAAGGCCTAGTCTAAACATGCAGCTATTCTGTGAAAGATTGTATCCTTGAGTTTCTACTCACATGGGATCTGCCATCTTCTAGCAAACTTCCTGTGTCTGTATGTATCCCAGCAGCACTTGCCAGCTAAAAGGGGCTGGTGTTTCCTTCTGAAGCTAGTAAATACATTGCCAGTGGCAGCAGCATTCATGTGCTGTTGGTTTTCTGTGTCAGCATGCAAAGCAGGCATATGATTGTGCTCTAAAGCAGGCACCGGGGTGGGGTGGGGTGGTCACCTAAGCAGCCACTCGTTACTCCCTCACACAGAAAAGCAGAGAAATACATCTCAATTCCAAACGTGTGTGCACTCCTCCTGCCTGTCTTTAGCCATATTCTGGAAGACGGTCTCCCTGTGAAATACATCGGCAGGAATTCCTCAATGGAAGGAGGCTGTGTGTTTAAGCCATTTTCAGCAAGGAGATCATTCAAGTGGTAATTTGCAAGACAAATTGCAAGTCTCCTTCCCTGCAACTTGGGCTGCAATCCTATTCACTTTCCTGGGAGTAAGCCTGGGTAAGCACAATTGGAATTACTTCTGAGTAGGCATGCATAAGACAATTTTTTTTAATTTACACATTTTTGTACCATACCAGGAGCTCAGGGCAGCACAACAACCTTGTGAGGGAGGCAAGGCTGATAGTGACTGGCCCAAGGTCACCGAGGATGGAAGAATTTCACATTCCTTCCTGTATGCAAAGCTGCCCCTGGTACTGTAGTGAATTGTGCCATCTACTCACATAGGTGCTCCACATGTGCAAGTTAGAACACTCAAAATCTGGCTCCAAACAAAAGGCCATTAACACATTCCATCTTGTGAATGGGGCAAGTCACAATCTGAAGGTACCAGCTTGAGTATCAATTGTACGCCTATAGAATGAACTAATGAAACTTTGCATGTTCCCTTCCTTCCTTCCCCATGCTCCATCTACATATGAAGTTTCAGCTAAATGAGAATATCTCCAGGAATTAATGCAGAACAGGCACTGAAGCACTGTTAGGTCTATGCCAGTGTTTCCCAATCTTTTTAGCACTAAGACCCACTTTTAAAAATGACAAACTATTGTGACCCAATAGCCAAAAAAAATCTAGAAAGAACGTTTGATGAATTAATAATACACTATTAATAATCAGGGTATTGTGCTCCCAGGACTGCTAGAGGCCTTACATGAGTGTAGACATTTGCTAAACTCTCCCTAAAAATGGAGTTTAAGGACTATTGCCTGAAATCTTTACAGTCATTCCAGGGCACCCAGAAGGCTGAACTGGAAAGCAAGATGTGCAGTTAGGGACTTCCAGGCCAGACAAAATTCTGATACTGTGTTCCCAAGTGACCTACTAGAGAAAACTGGAAAATGTGACATTTTGAGAGTATGAAGATTACCACATACCACAGGTTAGCATTGCATTTAACAATTTTCTTCTACAAACTGGGCAAAGTTACTTGGAAAGATTTTTTTTTTTTAATGTTTCAAAAACTTTTTGCAATCCACCAAAAAAAAAATCAGCCTATGCTCCACTAGTGGTAGGTCCCCAACCCACAGTTTGGGAAGCACTGCTCTAAGCCATCCATAACAAATCCACTGCACTTTAAGTATGCATAGACATTCAAAGTAGCTTTTAGGAAGAAACTTTTGAATCTAGCAATGCCAAACCTATCAGTTGGAGTTCAAACATACCACTTCACCGAACTTATGGCTGACTTAATTCATGTCATCACAAAGGCACATATGCAACCAAACTTATACTGAGCTATTAGACTACACTGTAATCTATACATCAAGATTTTTATTGTTATATTCTCATTTAAAACCACTTGTTTGCCTATATGAGAAAAATAAATATTTTAATGCTTTAACTAGATCCGAGTGGCACATCAAGAAAACAGTGCTCCCCACTGACCTTTTAAAATTTCCCAGTCCATAAAATTAAGAGCCCAATACAGTCAGTGTCCCAGTTATTTTAAAGGGAGAGAATTAAGCAAGGGGTCATGCTTGAATTCATTATAGGCTGGAATCTGAAGAGATACTTAGGGAAGGCTTAAGAAAGGGGTTTCTGCTAGCCCAATGAAACTTTAGGTTTTCACCTTTTAACAGCTGACTTATATGCCCCATCACATTGTTTTCTGAAATTCTCTTCATTTCAAAAGTGGTTTGCAGGTGGTGGTGAGTTTAAGGAGCATACATCTAAACCCCCTTAGACTCACAGTTCAAGGTATCCTGGTCAAAAACTAGTTATTAAGCTGTGATTTTACCATGTTCACTCATTACAGAATAACATTCTATGACAATTGATCACCCGCTTTCAAGAGGTCCTATGGGACTTAACATTTTCAGATTAGATTTCACATTTGCCTTACGCAATTTTTTAAATTGCAATTTTTTAATTGCATAACTTTTCAAAATGGGTAGGGGTAATTTTACAAACAACAGATTTTTTCTAATGCAATTTATGCACAAACCAGTGCCAAATTTCAATGAATCATATTTCAATGAACTCATGCAGAAGGGAGGCTTATAAAGTCACAGAATCAGAAAATAAATAAAATGGCTGCATAAATAAATAAATGGCTGCAATCCCTTTCACACTTTTCTTAGAAGTGCATCCTATTAAAATCAGCAGTACCTGCTTCCGAGTCAACATGTATAGTATCAGTGCTGGTTCAGTTTTGGGATTGCTTCTGGAAGAACTGTATTGAGGACTCCACTGCCTTTATCACCCACCTATCACCTGTGTAACAGCAATAAACCCATCTTGTCTAACAGCAATAAACCCAAGAAACTACTGTTTCTTATGGAGGCTCTGGTTGCTCCTAAGAGATACTCAAGTCAATTACTGATGCTTAACCTACAGAGTTAATGAACTTGCATTTTAAAAACATACAATTGATAGTGACAAAAGATAGATATTGATTTTAAAAGTGAAGGCATACCCCTGTACCTGCAGGGATCAGTTTCAGGAACCCTCCCACAGGTAATACAAAAACTAGATACAGGGAACCCTGTCTCCACAGCCCCCCCCCCCCGCACAGCCTTTAAAGCATTGTTTTAATGCTTACCCCAGCAAAAATGTTTTTCCTTGACAAGATCGTTATAAGTGTACAAGCCTTAGGATGACATACAGACTGCATTCTGGCAGCCTGAATGCTTAAAAAGACTAGATTAAAGTTAATAGGATCAATCTAATCTTTTCAAGTGTCCAAGCTGTCAGTAGGCAGCCTGCACATTGCTATAAGCTTCTATGCTTACAGCGACTTTGTAAAGGAATAACATTTTCACTGGGGTAAGCATTTAAATAAAGCTAATGGGTGCATGGACCCCTTCCCCCCGAATCAGTGGGTACCAGATCCACAGATATGGGAACTCACCTGTATTTCACATAGGCTTTTAGCACTTCAGTCTAAAAACTGAAGTATTTAGTTCTTATAATACTGTCTCTAGTGTTCCATTTTTGGTATATTGGGACACTGGGTTGCATTCAGACTAAACTATGGTTTGATGCTGTGCAGATGAGCCCTGAGCTCTTGCACTTGCCCCAATTTTTTTAATTTAGCTGCAAACCATATTGTAATCCTGGTGTGCCGGAAAACTATAGCAAAGAAGGGGCATCTGAGTTCAGGGCATGTAGCATCAAACAATGGTTTAATATATATGAACCAATTCATTATATTAAAGCTTTCAAGGCAAACATAGCGAATACATTTTCTGAGTACTGCACTAAGGGTCCCACTAAAACTTTCTGTCAAATTCTGCTGATGGGAACATACAAAAGAATTAGGAAAGCTGAAAACATAATCACAGATCAACACATACACAATTTATTAGAGACATACCCAGGAGTGTCAGCTTCCTGCCACTGTACAATGAAGTGTCCATTGCTTTTCTCAGGATAGGGCTAAGTAGAATAATTCGTTATAAAACAGATTTAAAAATATAGAGCTGTTGCTGGACTGCATCTAGTCACTCACTCACTTGCATGGTTAGAATAGAAATAATATTCCAGTCAAAGACTGCAGATTCAAGCTCAGAAGATCCATCTCTAGCATAAGAAAAATATACTCTAGTCTCCATCATCTTCTGCGTGTACCAGAAGCCAGACAGCTGTGTGGTGTTTCTGATGTGATACAATGTCAAAGCATGAAAAATGCCCTTCTTGTCAATATTTAGTCACCATTCTTAAAGCCAAGTAAGAACTGGGATACTTTTTCATATACTACAAATGTAATACAGCATGCAGGAGTTACTCTGATCACATTGGGTATAATTCCTTTGTAAAATCCATGAACTCCTTCTTGCCTATGGAAAAACAGAAAACATTCACTGACAACTTTCAAGCACAGCCGAATAATTTTTCCTATCAAATAGTTTACTCTTTTAAACAATTCCTTCAGGCTACAATTCTACTTCTACTATCTTGAATTTCTGAAGAAAAAAAAAATTCAGAAAAATGCCAAAACAACCAGACAGGCATGCCTCCTTATCTGCTGGGGTTCCTTTTGGAACACTCCATGGATAAGCTGAAACCGCAAACATGGGTGAATGCCCATGCCCGCAGTCCTGGGGGTCTGTCCCCCAGAGGCGAGGGGAACTCTGCAGACTAGAGCTTCCCTACGCCTCCTGATGCTTTATAAAGCATTAAAAAGTCAGTTCCAGTTTCTCTGTGAAACAGAAAGTCACTTTTTTTGCCTTCAGAGCTCGGTCTGAGCTTGGTAGAGGCTGGGGATGGACATCCTCAGCCTCTGCTGAGCTTAGAAGCCCCTCTGGAGGCAATGCGTATGTGGTGGGGTGTGTGTGCTGGGGGGCCTGGACCTGATTCACAGATAAGTGAACCCACAGATATTGGGGCCCCCTGTATCGATATCCCACTGTAAACTAACAATATGAAAAACTACAAATTGTCCTTTTAACTTTAGTGAAATTAATCATGGCTAACTGGCATCAGAATTCTGGGTTTAGCAAGCCACAATACTATACATTCTTGTCTCTAGCAATTTCAAAACATATCCTACTACTAACTCAGTCACTGACACCATCTCTCTTCTGGCACAGCAGTTTTTTTCCCAAATATGTGCAGAAAACCTCCAATATCAGATTTAGTGGTGAAAATAAATAAAGATTTTCAGACTCACTGTTGCACACTGGGAACACATGAAATATTTCTTTTTATGCAGAATGCAGTGGGTCATGTGGCTTCATATGCCAGGTGAATTTCCTCCATATGCAGTAAAAACCCACTTATCTACCTTACAGTGCTTCCTCGATAAGGGGACTTTGAGGAAGGTGAGCAGGTTGATAACTGATTTTTCATTAAGCAACCTGCTCGTTTAACCAGTATCACCCATCAGACATATCGGTTAAATGAGATTTCCAGTATTTAAGTACCAGATAATGTGAATTTTACTACACTTTATTTTTAAAACAGGCACACTTCATGAAGAACCAGATTGTCATAATGTGATCCAGAGGCCCTGCCCATCCCTTTAAAAGTCCCAGGCAATGGGAAAAGATGTCTTCCTCTGTGCCTTCCAGTCCTGTCCACTACAGCAGAAGATGAAAGAGAGTCAAAAGGAAAAGTGCGGGAGGCACAGAAGTTACATCTTCACCCAACCACGGGTCAGACTGATGCTGCAGACTGCTGGTGAAATTATTTAAAAATTAAGATAATGGGATTGCCTAAGTGTACATTCCAACCCTCTGCAAAACCATCACTGTCTTGAGCAACAAAGCTCTGCCTTCACATTTCTCACATTTGTGTGACTGTTACATTTGTCTGTGCTTTGTGAACTGAAATTAAAATAAGATTAACCTAGAAATAAATTTTCATCTTAAACTTTACCAGTTTTAGCAAACCCATTCATGCATGTTTTGTACTGCTCTAAAATAATTATAAATTACTATTCCTGATGTAGTACATTCAGAGATGAAAGGAGGGAGTTAAGACTTTTAAACTTTTATGAACAGCATCAACTATAGAAAGGACCTCTTTCACAGCAGATCTTCAGGCCTACCTCCATGTTCTACAGATAACATCAACTACTCCTGAGTATCTGTTGTGCTGATCTTGAAGACGGGCCCTCACAACCTGATATGGGTATGTTGCTGAAACGGCAAATATCTTTGACAATGCTGCCATACTGATATATTCTAAAGTGCTCTGGAAAAAAAAGAAAGACATTGTACTAATATAAACTGCACGCAACGTTTCTACTACCACAAGACCTTCTTGCAATTTTCAGGTCTGTCCATTTATTAATATTTATTTATTTTAATATTCAAATTCCAATATGTTGCTAATATTAAGTGTTGCCAATTTTACTTGGGGCATAAGGACCAGTTTATGAAATACTACAAGCAGGATTTGTTCTCAGTTTTACAAATGAAATGCAGACTAGCATGAGATTATATTCTGTATATAAACCAGATCTTTCCATTTGGTAGAACATCTTACCAGTTTCAGGTCTGACCGCCTGTTTTGATATCTATTATACATTATTTTTAGCTCCTCATATGCCATGAACTGAAGTGCTCCATGAGACGTTCCAAACAGACCAGGTACAAATCCCTACAAAAACATAGATTTTTCAGAGAGTTTAGCCCGGTATGATAAATTAATCCAGCCAACAGACTAAATTTTCTCAAAGCATTATTCTAATTCTCATCTTTAAATATTCTAATGTACTTATTGCTACCCAAACCTTAACTTGAAATGCAGAGTACTATGAAACACCAAGTGGTACATTGGTGGTTATCACTTACTCTCTATTTGTTATGCCAATGTGCCACTATTTTAATTCTTTACTTGAAGGGAGAAAGAAAGCAACGCGTGAGTACACGTCTAAGCTTCACTTACAATCCAATCCTATCTTTTCCGTCCCCTGCCCATGCAGATGCACCACTGCAGCATGTGTTACATCTTGCTAACAGGGGTGGGGCAGTTCTCCTCTGGGTAAGGGAACATTTATTCCCTAACCTGGGGTAAGCCTCTTGCTCTGGAATGGGTCTACTTGGACTTGTGCCTGAGATTTAGCTGGCACAAGTCTGAGTAGATTCAGTAAGGCGGATTGGGGCCTGGAAGGGGGAATAGGATACTGACAGCACCACTGTCAGCCTGCAATTTGTCCCATTCCACCCCTCCCCACCTCCCTCCCACCCCCTGTGCTGACTACCAGTCCCAGGGGACATCCAGGAACTGCTGGTAGGCCACCATCACCATTTGCGGTGGCAGCCCAGCTGCTCTAAATGGCATATCACCTTTTACAACAGCTGTAAAGGACTTTACGCTCCCAGAACACAAGTGTAAGGCATACATAGGATTGCATTCTTGGTAAGCACTAATAGCCACAGGGGTAACAAAATTAACAATTTCCAGTTTCTATGGTTCCAGTGAAAAATATTAATATAAATTAGAATTATTGATGCTGAAAAACATGCATTTTTAACAGTGAAAATTTTTCACCATGCACTCCCAGTCTATGGGGTGTTATTAGGAAAGTCTTCTATAGGAACTGCTAGGAAACACATCCCCATGACCCGAAGACAAGGTCCAGTTTATCTAACCTCACACACACTTTCAGTTCCAGTTGTCCCACATCACAACAAGAAATCCCTTAATCATTCATCAGTGCTGAGAAAAGTGAAAAACCATTCTCTTTGCAGTCTACTGTAAGAGAATACAGAGATTAAGATTGGGAAGTATGGACTTTTGCCATGTCCATCCTATTTCTCAGCAGAAATAGGATTTTTACTCTTTGCTTGTTACAGAATTACAAGATAAGGGTTGATAACAGTTTCAAAATGCAACATTTTGGGGGAAAACAAGATGCCTTTGATCCAGGCTGGGAACCCTTTCTCCCCTGCGAAAAGAAAATCCAAACTTCTAGCCAAGAGAAGCCACTTCCCAGGTATAAACAACTGTCCCACTGACACCTGATGCAGCACAATTTTTCAAATCTTCGTATCATGTACAGGTCCAAACTTGTTATACATGGATTTTTTATACATGGATTTGACTCAACACAAAAGGCCAATGCAAATGAGATGGAATGTGGAGAATGGGAAAGAATCCCATCCCTTTAAAATCATAGTTTAAAAAACTGTTTTTCTTACTGTTGGAGAGAGACAGTCATGCAAGCGATCATTCCATTCATCAGCTGAGCCAGGAAAAGGCAGGGGGTTTGCATTTCTAATTGCTGACTGCCTCTCTACAACAGTAAGAAAAGCCGTTTTTAAACCACAATTGTAAAGGGACACACTTTTTAATTTTTTTAAACTGCTTTTATTTAACACATTTTATGGTATCAGCAGGGAGTTCCAGAATCAAACACCTGAGGATGTCGAGGCCCAACCTTATTCCATTAGGAGCAACAGAGGGGCAAGAAACCTGGAAGTGTGTCATGAAATCTGTTTTTCCACTGATTTTTTTTTATCCATGAGGGGTTCCAGAATAGAACCCCAGTGGATAAAGAGGGACGACCAGTATACTGATTTTAGTAGGAATATGCATCAACACAAAGGAATCAGCAAAAGTGCTAGAGGACAGAAATGACTTAGATAGGCTGTTCTCAACTCTGTTTAGATCCTGTTCTTCACAATATTTGCCAGAGTCCGAAATATGGGTTGGTGACAAAATAAAAAAACTGGGAAAAATGGGGAGGCAAGTATGACAACACTGAAGCCTATTAGCAAATGATAATGAAACTCATTCAGTAACCCTGTCAGTACACACAGTGTGACAATAGTAATGAGGTAGCCTCCATACTAAATACTACTACTTTTGGCCATGGCTTTTCATTATCTTACCTTGTATAAGCCACGTATACCTTCATACTTGTATATTTTCATAAGGGCATCAAGCATTCCCTTGTACTGCCTTTTCGAAGAGTCAACACCAGCTTCATATTGCAACACAAGCTGAGTCTTCGTTACCCATATTGGGTTTGTAATACAGAGAGTCATGGCTCCTAACAGGTGGAAAATTTGGCAATTGTATCATCAGAAACACTGAAGGGCAGCATTTCAAATTCATCCTCCCTCCACACACAATGCAAGAGTGTACTACTACTGCCCTTCCTGAAGAAGGCACTCCTGGCCTTAGTCATTAGCCAAATCTCCAAGCACAACATAGGTCCAGGAGATTCAGGGAAAGCGCAATACCATCCACAGCAGGTTGTAAGCCCACTCCCATTTTCTCTATCTCCACGATCAATAAAACCTCTGTCTTGATTGAATTAAGCTTCAGTTAATTAGCCCACATCCAGTTCTTCACAGCTATCAGGTACTGGTTGAGAGTTTCTACAGCATCCCTGGAACCAGTTGGAAAGGAGAGACAGAGCTGGGTATTGTCAGCATACTGATGGCACTGACCTTAAATCCCTGGACAATCCCTGTATGGTTAATATAACACCATACAGATGTTAAACAGCATTGGAGACAAGAAAGGACACTATAGGCCAATGGCCAGCAGCACACCCCCCCCCCCCCGATCACTTTCTGGAACCTACACACTAGGCAGGAGTGAAACAACTATGATGTCTACTAATCCCATTCTACAGGGAAGCCCAGGAGGATACCATGGCCAACAGTATCAAAAGCCACTGAGGGGTCTAGCAAAACCATGAGAGATGCATGCCCCCTATCTGGCTCCCAGCATAAGATGTTAACCAAGACAGAAATTACAAATGCATTGAACCCTCAGTTTAATAGACTTCAGAAACAATGGGTGTATATGACTAACTGTTAATAAAGCAGAAAACATTTTGCATAAGCACATCTCCACTGAACTCAACGCATTTGGATTTAATGAGCTTTTAGCACTAACAGAAACACCCTTCCCTCCCATGAGTCCATTCAATCAAATGTTCACTGTAATGACAAATCTTAGCTTGTTCTAAACCACAAATGGAAGCTAAAAACATCCTCCCATTGTATGTGAAGGCGAGACAGAAAACAAGCAAACCTCAGACTTGCAATAGTCATGCTAAACCCTGATGCTATGCAATACCTGAAGCAGCATATTTAAAATTTGATGTATGTGTTCTAAGCTGAACATTAAGGTCAGAACCCAGATAGCCACTTTAGGCATTACCAAGGACTGGCCTCCAGCTGTGCTCAAGGGGGGTTTTAAACTTTATTTTTTCACTTGCAAAATCACAAACTGCTTTGAAAGGACCCTCATGGGTTACCATTTTCATGGGTATCATGTCATACCAAATCTGTGGAAGAAATTCAAGCAGGAAGGTCCTTAGACACAGAACTATGTAGTTGCATGGTTCTTGGCTTACAGCCTAGAAAAGGAATGCACTCCAATACTGCCAATTGACTATTTCAAAAAGTTTAGATCAACATTTTTATCTGACAAGGTAAACATGCAAGGTTTAAAATGGCAGAAAATGAGGTTACCTACACTCAACTGACAAACATGAACAGAAAAGTATAGTTAAGATTTACAATATATCTTTGGGCACTTCTTAACAGAGATTAAATAGGATATGCAAGAACTTATACTGTAACTCTACCAGAATCTGCTACTGTAGAGGAAAATGTATCCAAGTGTTTAGTAAGCTTATTTTAAAATGTTATATCTCCGTCCTTCTCAGGGCACCTTACAAAGATATTAAAAAACAAATACAATAGAGAAACCAGGACGACAAAACAGCAGCTAAAAACCACACAACTAAGTGAGAACTGCTAATTCATAAAACTATTTTAAAAATATGCAAATGTCTCACAAACAGCCTTCAACTGGTGGTGGAAAATAAATAGGAAGGCTGCAAACTATAATTCTAAGGGGAGGGAGTTCCACAACACAGGAGCCACTACTGAGAAGACCTGCTCACAAGTTGCCGTTTCTTGGATTTCCAATGGCAGCAGAACCTTTTAAGAACCTCCCTGGAAGATTTTACTGGGTGGGCAGATTCAAGTGGGGGAAGGCAACCCTACAGGCCTGGTCTAAAGCCATTCAGGGCTTCAAAGGCAAAAATCTACACTTTGTTTTGTGCTAGGAAACAAATTGGCAGTCAGTGCAACTGAAAAAAGAGGTGCAGCATGATCACAAAGCAGCGTTTCTCAACATTAATCCCCTGCTGTACCACTTTTGCAAGATCCACCAACGGGAAGTACCAACAGAAGTAACTGGTGATTGCCAGTTACTTCTGGGTTGAGAGGCCAGATGTGACATGACAAACATCAGCCAGTAAGAGGATCAGGGTGGACAGGAGGGCTTTTTAGAGTGGGTGAAAAGCATGCTTTGGAGCTCTGCCCACTGTGGCAAGCCTCCTGATGTTTGCTACATAACTTCAGTGGTCTTATTGCTGGTCAGCAGATGTCTGAGGGTACCACAAGTACCACCAGACACCACTTCAAGTACCACTGCTGGTACCCATATCACTGGTTGAGAAACATTGTCATAAACTCTCTGTCTAAACCCTTGCAGCTGCTTTCTGTACCTGCTGATGGTTTCCGAGTAGCCTTCAAAGGCTGCTCCTACATAGCAGCACATTACAATAGTTTAACTAAAAAGCTATCAGGGTACGGGTAACAGTTTAGAGTATCTGAAGAAGAGACTATCATTTCTTTAAGTGATCAAACAGATTTTCTAAGCTGAACATTAGCACTGTGACCTGAAGGAAGCAACAAAATTGATCCAGGACAAAATTCAGCAGACATGCTAGAAGTATATCTTAATCCTATTTTCCTCACCAGCCTCAGCAGCAGACACTAGGTGTTCGGTTGCTCCAAGGCTTTCCAGCTTATCTTCCTTCTTATAGGCTTTTATGGCATTATAGCTGAGGAGTGAAATGTTAAGATTAAGAAATCTAGACAATTAGTTGCAATGCATTATCTCTATATAAACACAAAACTATATAGACAGAGCAGACACATCCCTCAGAATCACAGAATGTTAGAACTAGGAAGGATCTTAGAAATCATCTTTATGTATATAAAATAGATGGGCTGAAATCCAAAGCATCACTTCAGGCACAACAACAACAACAAAAAAACTTATGCACAGCTAGAAGGATATTTTCATTTGCCTTCAAACAGCATACCCCAAGTATTCTTCGCAAACTGCTTCTGAGACTTTCCTACATTTAAGAAGTGGTTTACAATGTGGAGAAGGCAGACAGGCTACAGTTCAAAGCTCCCATGGAATTAACCATTTGGTTCTTTATGTCCTAGTCATAGCTATATACAAAAACACATAATTGAACACATTTAGGCTTTTAACCAGGGCTGTGGAGTCGGTATATAAAACCGACAGCTGTAGCATCAGTATGCATAATCTCCAGCTCTGACTCCACCCAAAATTGCTTCTGACTCTGACTCCATCTCCACAGCACTGCTCAGTTAGTCAGAGTTGTGGAGTCAGAATCGGAAGCAATTTTGGGTGAAGTCAGAGCTGGAGCTCTGGAGATTATGCGTACTGATGCTACAGCTCTGCTTTTCACAGTAAGGGCTTTAGCCAAATTAAGTTGTTAGCTGTGACTAATTTAAGTCCTATTAATTAAAATGATGTTTAATCATTACTGTTTTCAGATATGCCACTACATTTCTGAATTTACAAACTTTACAATATTCATGAATACAATATTAAAAGATTAAGGTTATTCTCAACACAACTATAGATCTCCTTGTATGCTGCTGAGTGATGATACTCGGCTCCATCTCTCCTTTCCATCAAATTCTGAGGGTGCCATCAAGATCTTAGAGCCTTGCCTGGAGAAGCTGCAAACTGGATGAGGATTAATAGGCTGAAATTAAACCTAGACAAAACAGAAGTCCATGACTCAGGTGTTAGACTGTACACCTGTTCTGAATGGGGTTGCACTCCTTCTGTAGGAACAGGTGTGTAGCCTAGGGGCTCCTTCTGGATCCACAGCTATATACAAAATGTGACTGGATCACAAACTGGCAGTTGCGGCCAGAGGAGCTTTTGTCCAGCTTTGGCTGTGGCTATACCCGAATCAGTCGGACCTGGCCACAGTGGTGCAAGTCTTGGTGACATATTCATTAGATCACTGTAATGCAGTCTATGTAATGCACTGTAATGCAGTCTATGCTCTCAAAGACCATTCGGAAACTGCACATAGTCCAGAATGCAGAGGCTTACCCATTTGCTGGAGCTCAGAAGTTCAATTCTGTTGGGCCCATCCCTGTATATTCTGGCACATCCAAAGTCAGCAATTTTCAACCTTTTTATCTCGCAGCACACTGACAAGGCACTAAAATTGTCAAGGCACACCATACTGCTGGGGGGGGCTTACATCTCTCAATGGCCCTACTAATAAATGATCCCCAAACTCCTGTGACGCACCTGCAAATCATTTGCCGTGCACCAATGTGCCGTGGCACACTGGTTGAAAATTACTGCCCTATGGTAATCTGAGGGGCCCTGCTTTGAGTGTCAAAAGCTTGTAGAAGTTAGAAGCAGGGTCTTTTCTGTGATGGTGCTACAGCTATGGCACTCTCTTCCTTATGAGTCAAGAACATTAGCAGTACTCCACCAGACACATTTATGTCAGCTCAGGAAAGGTAGAGTGTGAGTTGCAGTTATTGCTATTGCTAGTGGCATTATGATTTTAATGTTCCTTTGGCCATCTTATTTTGGAGGGTTGCTTTTAGTAGTTTATATTTACATTTTACTAGATGCTGCTATGGTGATTTATGGAGTATGCACTGCTGCTTGAAATTTTATCAATTGTTTTTTTATTATGTATATTACGGTGTTTTATTTAATGTTAATTTGTTAGCACTCTTGAGCTCTGGACAGATAGGATATAAATCATTTAGATAATAAAAATACACATGAACTTGAAATAGTACATAAACACAGAAAGAAAAGATGTTAACTAATAATTTTTTTAATTATAGCAGTTCATGCTAAGCTCAAAGTGACATTTAGGGGGCCCTAAAAGATTGTTCATTTTAATTTTTATTGGAGCTGTACTAGCCTGAAAAAAGCTGCTATGAAAACAGCTATATTCTAAAGCATCAAACAAAAATGTGGTCTATGTAACTTTATTATACAGATCTTATAACTACTTCAATAACCTCACGCTGTATGGGTGCCAAACATAATAAGCTTTAGTCACTGGCTGGTGAACAGTAATTTGGAGCAAGGCCAGGCAAGCAACAGAAGTCAGACAAGTAAAAGCTGTTAACAATTAGTAGCTTAGCTCAGTGCAATCTTCAGGCTTGGCCCTGGGTCTGGCAAAGTTCATGGCAGACAGTCAGCTTCTTTCACCATTAACTCAAGCTACTTATGAAATAACTGTCACTACTTAATTTCATTGAATGAGGGTAAAATTAGGAATCACACTGGCACTGGCTTCCCCAGCTCAAAGTCCTTCCAATGAATTGCAGTGTCTGGTGCCAAGATCCTTTCAAGGTTAGCACTGATAGTGTAAAATACTTTATGGTGAGCAGATGGTCCTCAGAAGTATAGTTTAATGTGACTAGTGAGTCTGAGTCCAACCCAGAAGACGGATCCCAGAAACTTTGCTTGCAGAAGCAACTCTGTTTCTCTAGTCTGATTTACTTCTGATTGGCCCAAGTAAAAAGAGCAGCACTTGGTGACCAATACAAATTTAAATTTATGACTATAGTAACAATGGCAAGTGTGGTGTAGCAGTTAGTGTTGGACCTGGACCATGGCTTTACTCAGCCATGAAACTTGCTGAGTTATCATAGACCAGCCACTATCTCTCAGCTTAACCTACTGCACAGGGTTGTTGTGAGGATAAAAGGGGGGAGGATTCATGTATATCACCTTATAGGGTGGTATAAAATGTGAGAAAAACAATTTGCTTGTATCTCATTGCATACATTCAGTTTAACTTGCATCATCCTAGGCCAGTGTGATTTACAAAAAAATACTGGTGCCTACAAGTACTTAAGCTCAATATAAAATTATAAAAACTACATTATCCCCTATGAGACTTGTGACAAATTTGGACAACACACAGTGGTATGATTGTCATGTACTCTTACTTACCATTCAACCTTTAAGAACACGCAGGCTTAATATGAAGGTATATCTTCAGTATGCTGACATGCACAAAAAAGGTGCATTTCCAATATTTAAATAGAACAGTAGAAAGTATTCTAACTTACAAGAAAAAGTAGAGGCCCCAAGAGGCACCTGCTCCCCACATGTTTGGAGTCACACCTTGGTATAAGCCACGTAATCCTTCCCGTTTCCAGATGGATGACAAACAGTGCAGGATACCATTGTATTTTGGTCTCAGCTCCAAGCCATCACTCACTACACAAGACAACCGAAGATTAGTCTAAAACAAGTCAGTAACCAATATAACATACCCCACACTGGAAGGAGACAATTTCCAGATGAGAATTGTACACAATAAAGAAAAACATTAAACTCAAATAGTATAACATGTGTGCTGAAGAGATGATAAATTAATGAGACACAGAATCTTTCAGACCAAACTAATAAGACCGAGGGCGCAAACCTAACCCCTTATGCCAGTGCTTTCCAGAATTGGCATATCTGTGTCCATGGGACATGTGTTGCATCTTGCAGTTGGGTGGCACTCACAGAGGCCTCCTCAAAGTAAGGGAATGTTTGTTCCCTTACCTCAGAGCTGCAGTGACCTTATGTCAGTGCTAGAAAGCACTGACATAAGGGGTTAGGATTGCGCCCTGAGAGTATCAGTTGGCAGTATCCTGAAGAGCATTCTATGGGGCCACTGCATTATACTTAATTCAACAAAAGAGTGTTTGCCCATAGGCTAAATATAAAAACAAAATGCCCCCCAAATGATAAATCTGTTTTTGGAGCAAATGCTATGCATAACTGTATGCCCACATGTATCCTCCACCCTTTGTTTTCAGGATAGACAGCCCTAACTTCAAGGGCCAGGTCAACTGTTTCCCTAACACGATGGTTGCTAGGTGTACAAATATGTCTGAGATATGGATAGGAATTAATGTGATACTTACCAATATCAAATAGGCACAGATCGCTCACTAACAGCCCAATCCTGAGCTGCCTAGCGCGCAGGGCTGCCATGGCACCAAAAATGGCTGCCATAGTATCCAGCGGGAGCTTGCACTGGGCTAGCTCTGGCACTGGGCCCATGGAACTGCTCGCAATTGTGGTTTATGGCATGTTTGCGACAGTGCACACTGGTGGAAAGCTGGTGTGCATAGCGCTAGATCAAGCCCTAAGGCTGCTGTAATCCTAAACAACATACCTGGAAGTAGCTCTGTTTAACAAACTAGGACAGACCTCCCAGTAAACATGTATAGGATTGTATTGCACAGCTGGGAAAAGCAGTGATATCTCCCTGTGAAATTTGGAGACAGGGAGGAGTAGCTGCAAGGCTCACTCCCAATGAAACAACAGATTCCCTGAATACAGCCTATTACTCCCCCCTCTGCTTCCTACAGCAGTCTTCCCAAGTACACCATTAGATAATTCAGAAAGAAAGACTTGCAGATGTGTGACATAGTATTATAGCAGATATAGAAAATTTAATTTGGGAACTTGCTTAACTAGTATAGTTAAGCCTGAGTCATGAGCAACTGTAATCAAGACCACTGTTGCTCAGTGGCAGAAGACCTACTCAGTGGTTCCCAAACTGTGGGTTGGAATCCACTGGTGGGTTGTGACCTGATTTTGGTGTGTTGCCAAAGGGTGATGGAAAGATCAGATAACTAATTGTCTCAAGGCCTGAGGCTATTCAAAAATCAGATAGCGTAGTTGCTAACTGTTCTTCTGGTAAATCCAGAAGTTGTACAAAAACACCTCCAGGAGACTTTCTGAGCGTTGGTTGTGTGAGGTGGTGCACAGCCTCTCTTAGGCTCAGAATGGCCCCTGGAGTGGTTTTCAGACAACTTCTGTAATACCGGAAATCATCCAAAAATGGTTCTGGGTGGTTTTCTGAGCCTCAGAGAGGCCGCACGCCCCTTCACACAGACTTGTTGAGACTCAGAATGGCCTCCAGAACAGTGTTCAGACAACTTCCAGTAAAACCTCTGTTAAAAATGAGGTTCTGGTCACATCTGGTTGGTCTGTGGGTGGGGAGGGGGAGATGATTAGGGGTTTGGCATTTGTGGTGAGGCAAATCTATGGATGCTGAATCCATGGATAAAGAGGCCCCACCTATATGCTATAATGTTTTTGCTGCAATTTACAGCTGTGGCTACATGAACTCATGCTTCAAGGAAATTTCATGTTCCACCACACAGTAATTCTTACAGTCATGTGGTCAGAAAGTCCATCTGGAGTTATATGGCCCAAGTTAGCGGGAAGAATGCAAGCAAGAAATTTCAGGCTCAATCCCTGGCATTGCTCCATCTGAAATCCTGGAGCTATTGCCAGTCAAACAGGTAGTCTTGAGCTAGATGAACTAAAGATCCACCTCAATTTAAGACAGCTTCATGCTACCATTGTAAATGGATGAAGGTCTTCTTCCACAAAGGACACCACTGTAGCTGACCTCTAACAAGGAAGATTTTCCAAAAGCATTCTAGTGGATGGCTGACTGCATGTTGCTATACAGCAGAGAAGTCTGGTTGTTCTGAATCCTGTAGTTAGGTATGTCTAAGGGTTCAATCCTATCCAAATTTCCTACACTGAAGCAGCTGTGCCAATGGGGTGTGCACTGTATCCTGCATGGGGGGGGGGCAATCACAGATGCTTCCTCAAGGTACAAGAATGTTTTTTCCCTTATCTTGGGGTTGCATGTGGCTGCACTGGCTTCGACATATTGGAGAGAACTGGACCCTAAGAGAGATTGAGGTTGGCTACCAATTCCCAACTCCTTATTCCACACAGAGGCTTCTCTTTTCATATCTTCACAACACTGAAATAACCTTTAGCCCTCCTCCCCCAAAATACCTAATGCCACACCTCCAATCCAAAGCTTCACTTTTGCACCAATATGGTGAGTGACCCAGGAAACAACTTCACCTCAGGGCATCTAAATTCATTAGAAGCAAGGCTTAGGAGCATCCATCAATACCACAAGACTTATCTGCTAAGTAAGCACATTTACTCAGACCTAAGTAGGATTTGCTTCCATGCAAGCAGTCACAGGTCTGGGCCAGAGAGAACAACACAGGAAACTGCCTTATACCAAGTCAGACCATTGGTTCCTCCAGTTCAATGTTTGCTGCAACAGACAGTGGTTCTCTGGGAGCATTTCCTAACCCAGTGGTTCCCAACCTGGGATATGCGCACTCCCACAGCTAAATACTGTGATGAATACATGAAACAGTGGTGTAGCTAGAAGAGATGCAAAGCGATGCATTTTGCAGGGAGCCTCACCAAAGCGTGCAAGGGGCCCCTCCTGGTCCCCTTCAGAGCCATTCTGGGTGGTGGGAGCCTCCATTTTGCTCCCCTTGAGCCTGGAATGACTCTGAAGGGGAGTGTACACAGAAAATAACAAAAGCCCTGCTGGATCAGGCTATAGGCCCATCTAGTCCAGCTTCCAGTGGCCCACCAGATGCCCCAGGAAGCACACCAAATAACAAGAGACCTGCATCTTGGTGCCCTCCCTTGCATTGGCATTCTGACATAGCCCATTTCTAAAATCAGGAGGTTGCACATATGCATCATGGCTTGTAACCCGTAATGGATTTTTCCTCCAGAAACTTGTCCAATCCCCTTTTAAAGGCGTCCAAGGCCAGATGCCATCACCACATCCTGCGGCAAGGAGTTCCACAGACCGACCACACGCTGAGTAAAGAAATATTTTCTTTTGTCTGTCCTAACCCTCCCAACACTCAATTTGAGTGGATGTCCCCTGGCTCTGGTGTTATGTGAGAGTGTAAAGAGCATCTCTCTACCCACTTTATCCTTCCCACACATAATTTTGTATGTCTCAATCATGTCCCCCCTCAGGCGTGTCTTTTCAAAGCTGAAGAAGCCCAAAGATGTAGCCTTTCCTCATAAGGAAGTGCCCCAGCCCCGTAATCATCTTAGTCGCTCTGTTTTACACCTTTTCCATTTCCACTATATCCTTTTTGACCAGAACTGGACACAATACTCCAGGTGTGGCCTTACCGTTGATTTGTACAACGGCATTATAATATTAGCTGTTTTGTTCTCAATACCTTTTCTAATGATCCCAAGCATAGAATTGGCCTTCTTTACTGCCGCCACACATTGGGTTGACACTTTCATCGACCTGTCCACCGCCACCCCAAGATCTCTCTCCTGATCTGTCACAGACTGCTCAGAACCCATCAGCCTGTATGTGAAGTGTGGATTCTTTGCCCCAATGCACATGACTTTACACTTACTGACACTGAAGCGCACTTGGCTTTTGCTGCCCATCCTGACAGTTTGGAGAGGTCCCCACAATCTACGCTTTCTGGAGAGGAAGCCTATCACATAAACTGGGACTTCCTTCTGAGCAGACGCGCGTGGACTGCCCCCTCAGAACAGGCAGCCGCCTGCCAAGCGCCTCCTCTGCCGCCGCCTTCACACTGACCTGGGAGGAAGCCACTGACTAGGACGGGACTGACTTCTGAGGAGACCCGCACAGGCTCGCGCTCTGCGGCTGCCAGCCCGCCCACGCTTCGCTGGGAGGGAGCCCCACTGACTGCAGTGGGACTTCCTTCCGAGGAGCCCTGCGTAGCGTCGGGCCGTCACGCTGGCCGCACTTCCCTGGGAGAAGCCCCTGCCGGTGACGGGACCTGCTCCCGAGGAGACCAACCAGGCGCGGCGGGGGCGCCTCACCTGCGAAGCGGATCTTGACGAGGTCCAGCGGGTGCAGCACGAGGGTAGAGATGACGCCGCCGCTCATGCCAGCCACCAGGCTCTCGTAGTGCACGTGCCTCAGGAGGGGCCGCGTCGGCGGGGTGGCGGCGGGCGCGGGCGCCGCCCCCGCCACGGCGCAGGCCGGGCGCTGCGCGCCCGCGACCACAGCAGTGGGGTTCATGGGGGAGCTGGCGATGCAGAGGCTACTGGGAATGACCTCTCACGCGCGCCGTAGCCGCTCTTCCCCGGCCGCCTCGGCGCTGCCTCCCTTCCCCATTGGCCGCACCTACCCGTCACTCATGCACTCCGCACCAATCACGCTGCGGCGCCGCCCGCCGCTCCTCCTAATGGGTGGGCCAGGATTTGAAGACGGCGTCGTTGGGGAGGACAAGAGTCGCAAGACTTGGTAAAAGGCAAGAGTCACAGACGCGCCGCCTCCGCAGCACTTCTGAGCTTTCACTGCCTGTTGTGTATATTTTTCCTGGAAGGGAGACCTGTGCGTGGCGAAAGCAAAGCCAGCTCAGTTGTGCGCGGAGGGCTTGTGCTCTGGGGGCGCTCTTCCACCCCCTCCAACTACGCCACCGGCTGCAGTGGCTTCCTCGGAGCAGTCTTGCCCTTCTCCACTCAGCCAACGTGAACGCGGAAGTCGTCTCTGCGAGTGAGTCTAGCGCTCAGCGACCTGCGCTCTACCGGCTTTTCTGGGTCCGCCTCGTGCGTTGCGCGTGGAGTCCGCTGTGACCCGGAAGTTGTTTCTGTGGGGGGGCTCGAGGGGCTGCCTCCTTCCGGCGGCGGACAGCGCGAGGATGAAGGTGAAGGTGCTGAGCCGCAATCCCGACGACTACGTGCGCGAGACCAGGCAGGACCTGCAGCGCGGTGAGGGTCGGGAGGCTCTGCCTGGGCTCCCGCGGGTGGGGCTCCCCCCTGGCCTTTGCCCTGCGGCCGAGAGGCGTCCTGCGGAACTCCTTGCCACAAGGCGGGACTTCAGGCCCTTCATAGAAGAGAAGCCTGACTGGAGGCCTGCGCGAGGGCAGCGGTTCTCACGCGTTTAGCACCACGACCCACTTTTAGAATCTGTCAGGACCCACCGGAAGTGATGTCATCAACCAGGACAATTCTGACCTGTTCTAGGCTGTAATTCTGCCCACCGGTGGCGTAGCTGGAGGGGGGCGGAGCTGCCAGTCGAGGGGAGAACCTCAGCGTGGTGGGCAAGCGGCCCCTCCTTTTGGAGTCATTCCTGGCGGGTGGGGGCAAAACGCAGCTGTACTGGCTGCTCCGCCCCCCCTCGAGCTACGTCATGTCCGCCCACACTCACCCAGCAGTGACTGTCATTGTTCAAAGCTTATACAGAGTGGTCTGTTCAAAGTACAGGCCTGTCACATTTCCCCAAACGCAGTCGCGTCCCATGGCTGTACCAAGCCTCATATATTAAAAATACAATGTTGAAATGATTGGAGACCCACCTGAAATGGGTTCATGACCCACCTAGTGGGTCCTGACCCACAGTTTGAGAAATACTGCATTAGTGCGTTTATTTACGCAAGAATAACTGGCTTGTGTGATAAACCTGCTGAACTTCCTCTGTGATTCTTTTATTATATACCAACTGATCACCAGTTAATTAAACTGTCACGTTATATATATATCAAGATAAATTGTTACCCGATATATTTAAGGTAGTGAAAAATTGATTCATTTGTGTTAGAACAAAATTACGTAGGGGAGAGGTTCTCAAACTTTGAAGGAGCTGTACTCTCTCAGTAAGTTCTTGTGGCAGAGGGTTTAGGGCAGCCATGTGCTCTCCAGGATTGCATCGCTAAGGGGGGCAAGGGTGGTGCTTTCCACTTACTTCAAGAAGGCAGGGCTGCAGGAGGTGCGGGGAGCCCTGCGCAGCGCTCCCCAAGGCTTGGAATGTTCACTAAAAGCGAGTGCAAAGCACCTCCTGCAGAACAGAAGTGCTTTGCACCCGCTTTTAGCGAACATTCCAAGCCTCGGAGTGCTGTGCTGGGCTCCCTGTGCCTGCTGCAGCCCTGCCTTCTTGAAGTAAGTGGAAAGCACCCCCCTTGCCTCCCGTAGCGACATGATCCTGGGGATCATGTTGCTGCCTCCCTCCCCTTCCCCATCCCTTAAAGGGACAGGGAAGGCATTACATGAACTGGTGGGTCATGACCCACCAGTTTGAGAACCACTGACTTAGGGTATTTTTTTTTTTATGGGCAGTATTTTATTTATATAAGCTTGATGGCATCTTGTTCGAATAATTTTTAATTTTCAAGCTGATTCTAAGTGGTTAAGAACATGTTCTTTTTTCTGGAATGTTCATGTTTTATTTGTTGACTGCATAAAAAATTAAATGAAGTTTTATGGTTATAGATTTGTTAAAAAATAATATTTTCACTATTATGTGCTTTCTCATAGTTCCACGGAATTATGATCCTGCATTACATCCATTTGAGGTTCCACGGGAATACACACGAGCACTAAATGCAACAAAACTAGAGCGTATATTTGCAAAACCTTTTGTGGCATCATTGGATGGTCATAGGGATGGTGTTAACTGCATGGCTAAGCATCCACACAGTTTGTCTACAGTTTTGTCTGGCGCATGTGATGGAGAAGTAAGCATAACTTTCAGACATTTAAAACAATTATTCTTAAGTCAGGTAAAGAGGTCTGGTCACAGTTTTGCTATGGTTGCTGCCTCATGCGACCTGGGGTGGCCCACTGGGCAGGAGTAGCTTTTAACACCCAAACCTTGGTGTTATGAATGTTAGGGCGCAATCCAAAGCTGTGCTGGAGCAGTCAAGCCAGGAGGCTTGTGCTGCATCCAACGCAGGTTCGTTGGTTGCAGCAGCTCAGCCAGAGGCAAGGAGAAGCTCTTCCCCTTGCCCCTGGGTAAGGGCTGCTTGCCCCAATGGGTCTCCTTGGACCTGCACCATCTCTGGAGGTGGTGCAAGTCCAAGCAGAATGGGACGGCTTGAAGCTGCTCCATTCTCCCTGGGGACAGGGGTTGGGATCCGGCATAACTGCCAGGTCCCAGCCCTGCCCCCATCTCCCTGCACGCCCGCCCCCGGGGCTGCCCATTGCCTGCCCTCCCCCTGCCCAGAAACGCCTCCCTCCTGCCTCCTCCACGCCCCCCCGCCTATCTTTGCCACTTATGTCAGCGCAGGTGTGCTGGCACAAACAGCGAGGAAGCCGCCATGGAGGCTTCTGCTTCCCTCCATGCGTCACGCCAACGCAGCTTCCTCCCATGAAGGCGCAAACGTGCTTTACGGTGTTTGTGACCCTCCTGTGGCTCCTATGGCGGCATAAGTGCCAGTTAGGATTGTACCCTTAAACATCCAACTACATTGGCACCAGGAAGATAATTTGAATCTCAAAGTAGGGGAAAGCTAGGGCTCCCTTTTCCCCTCTACTTCGTATTTAAGGTGTACCTAAAGAACTAGCATTCTTTCTGTCTGTGGGAACAATCTGGGGCAACTGACCAAATTAACACCAACTCTTCTGTACCCACACACTTGTCCTGAGTGATGCTGACTCTGAGAGTCCATCAGTGATTGTGGCGTAGTGGAGATAACTGTGTTCTGAATAGAAAAGCAACTTTACACACAAAAAGTTTCTCCAGCAAATGTTCAGATTTATTTGTCTTGTCTGCCAGTTTCCTTACCTTTTCTCAACCTGCTGTCTGCAGCGGAGAAGCGTATAACTTTGGGACCAAGTTTACTGGATGAAGCAGCAATAAGCTATGAGAACAGGCAAATATTATAGATCGCATGACCTGTATCTTATTCTATAGATTTTAGATGGGTGCCTTTTTCACAGTATAGGTTCACTTCATCCTATGCACAGTTGACTTTTGCGAAGTCAGCTACACTCTCTTGGCAGAGAAAGGAACAAAGCAGAAAAATAACAACTGAAATTGTGGAGGCGATTCTGCCTTCCATTTCACTTACTAAATACATGCCCCAGAGTAAATCTGAGATTGGAGAATGAAATTGCTGTTTTGTCCTTCTCAGTTCTTGTCTGCCTCTTATAATTTTTAAAGAGAAAGTAAATTTTTCAGATTTAAGGGATTTTCAGAGTAATTTGTAATATATGGGATTTGGTTTTATGCTTCAATCTTGGAGTGTAACTTTTGCATAAGATGAGGAGTGACTGTGAGCCCAATTCTCTGGTCAGCAGCACGGAGCTGTGCCACCCACCACAGTCGCAAAAGTGCCGTAAGGGTTAGGTGCTAGTCCAGTGCTAGCCGATGCTGGGCTAGCGCGGGGCAGTCGCCAGGCTTCCGTGGCTCCACGCTCTCCTGGACTGCTGAGCTGCAGAACGGGTGGCGGGAGCATGGATGGGGCGGGGAGGAGACGTTCCAGGGAGGGGGGAGGCCGGCGGGGGGCTGAGAAAGGGCAGAGGTAGGCGTTCCAGGGGGCGGGCAGGAGACGTGTTGGGGGGGGAGGGAGGAGGATCCACGGAGCTCTGCTCCGCAGGATCCTAGGCACTCATGCAGGGTTGCGTGCCCTACACAAGCACCTTTACCATTGCAGGGCTGCTTACCTTACTCGGGGGAAGGGGACAAACGTCCCCTTCTCCTGAGGCACCTCCTGCAGTAGTGGGGAGGTGCAGGATTCGGCGGCAGCCCTTCTTGGTACCGCTGAGCCTGGGTGCCCCAGGCAGCTCAGGAGTGGGCTGCCTATCTGTTAACTGCTGTGTTGCAAAAGTATTTGTACTGGCTTGTTTCTGGTTAGAAAATCCTGTCCTTTGTTTTCACAGGTTAGAATTTGGAACTTGATGAAGCGTGAATGTGTCCGTACATTGCAAGCGCATGAGGGCTTTGTCCGAGGAATGTGTGCCCGCTTTTGTGGTACCTCTTTTTTTACTGTAAGTGTAATAATGAGTATTGAGAAGAGAGATTTAAATGCTGCCACTGATTGTTGTTTCTGTAAAGAATATTACTGTGCAAGTTTTCTTTGAAAACTTTGAGAATTTTCCATGCTGGATTTAATTTTCTAATCAGTAGAATTGAATAATTCTTTCAGGGCTTCTAAAACTCCTCACTTATTGCTGAAGTCTATTTGTTGTAGAAAGTTTATTATTATCATTGTTAATAAAAATGTTTATGTACCACTTTCAACAAGAGTAGTTCATAAATCACCCCCTCCCGTCTGAGGTGCAACTGGCATCTTCTTTCACGTCCTTCACTACTGATTTGAAGGCCTACCTATTCAATCTGACCTCCATTAATGTGTTATAAAGGCTTCAATTTCTTACTTCATTGTTTTTCCATGTTATTGTTAACATTTTTTATTGTTTGAATAGATTGTACGCCATCTCAGAACACCGCTGGAAGTTATTAATTTATTTAAAAAATTATACCTTGCCTTTCTTGCAAGTTGTGGTTCTCTTGGGCTCTAACAGACTGACAGCCCAATCCTATTCACACTTTCCTGTGAATAAGCCTCATTGACTCTAATGGGACTTACTTCTGAGTAGACATGCATAGGATTGGTCTGTCAGACTTGCTAAAACAAAGAACTTTTATGAGTTCTGCGGGGGGGGGGGTTAGCTAACATGCCATGAGGATAGCAGTGGAGAGCTTTTCCCTGTGTGAAAGAGAGGTTGGAGATTACTCCAAGTGAATTCAAAGCTCATCTGAATACTGATATGACTGGAATGATCACTTCATATTCCAGAGGGGTTCTCTTTTCCTCTCTCCCTACACGTTTTGATCTCTCTGCCAGAAAGTGTGAAAAGCAGCCACACCATACAAAACTTGCATGTGTAGTATTCTGTAGACTTCTGTGAATTCTACTTCAAGTGAGAAGCCATTATTAATCCTTTATGAGTTGGTGATACAATAAAAGTAAATGTCATAAATTTGGGTTTGAGTTGATTTTGCTACCTTTACCCATCCTAAAGGTGCAAGTGAAGTTGCCTGTTCTGTAGATTTGTAAAGTGGTTAGGCATATCAAGAGAAAAACCAAAGATATGTCTTCAAAATGGAACCTTCAGTTGTTTCAAAAACTGGTGGCAATTTATTCATTGATCCCATTGAGACATGCTTCAATGCAAGTGTTCTTCAGAAGTCAGTTGATGGCTGCAGTTTATGTATATTTACTTAAGAGTGAGTCTCGCTGAACTTAATGGCTTTCATGTAAACATACATGCATAGAACTATTTTTTTCAATGAAAATATTTTATTTATCTTTTACCCTCCAAAATGGTTAGGTTGGTGATGATAAAACTGTGAAGCAATGGAAAATGGAGAAACCAGTTTATGGGGAAGAAGAAGAACCAATATATACTATTCTTGGGAAGGTATTAGTTAATTTGTTTTGCTTTTTTTTTGTATACTTTCTATTTCAGACCCCAGTATTGCGTTTATCTGAATTTAAACTGAAGTACAGTTGACCTTGAGTTTGCAATAACTCACATGGGAGTGTCAAAGGTGAAGTGATACAGATACAGCATGTATCTGTATGCTGTCAATTGGCAGTATTCCTGAAGTCTGTTGTCCCCACCATGCCAGTGCAGTGCCAATGTATGTGATATTGTCTTATTATTAATTATTATTATTAACAGTATTTAAATAGTCTTGCTATACTATTTGTGTATTTGTTACCTGTCACAGTAAACCACAGAATCCTAGTGTAGGTATTTGTGCTAGTTTTTTCGTATTCTCTTAAAGTGCAGTAAATGAGGATCATATTTCAGTATTAATTCTTTCTGGAATGCAGATCAAGAGAACAGCTGTTATTAGCTTTTAAAAATTGTTTCCTAAACTGTAGCAACTCCTTGTGTGGCTATTTTTTGTGTATCACTTTGATTACATTTCTGAAAATCAGAATATAAATACTGTAATTGTATACCTCTTTGTGTGTATTTTTAGTTAACCATAGTTTTGTTGAAAATGAGATCCAAATAGCTGAGGGCCCAATCCTATCCAATTTTCCAGCACCGGTGTAACCCCAATGCAAACCCCAGGTAAGGAAACAAATGTTCCCATACCTTAAGGAGGTCTCTGTGACTGCCTTCCTACCACAGGATGCAGTATACACCCCATTGACATGGCTGCACCGGCACTGGAATATAGGATAGGATAGGGCCCTGAATGTTTTATTTGTATAATCACTACCTGTGCTATATATGGGATTATAGCTGTAATTTTTAATTTTTAAGATTAAATACACAAAATTACGAGTAACTAGTTATTTATTTTTATTTGCATTTTAAAGACAGTGTATACTGGAATTGACCACCATTGGAAGGAACCTGTTTTTGCCACTTGTGGTCATCAAGTCGATATCTGGGATGAACAGAGAACCAGCCCGTTATGCTCTTTGACTTGGGGAGTTGATAGCATAAGCAGTGTTAAATTTAATCCAATTGAGGTAAGAATTTGTTCATACACAGCCCGCTATTACCACTGTCGCCAAATATGTTAGTAATAGCAGCATGGTAAGCATTCTGTAAAATACATAGACACAGTTCTTGTCACAGATGTTGGAAGTTGCCCTGGATAGCTTAAACAGAAGGGAAGGTAGAGAGCAATGTTTTGAAGGGAAAAGTGAGAACTGAAGAGGGTTAACTATCTGCAGAAAGCATGAATAGGACAGGCTATGATAGGCCAGGCATAGTTTGGCACAAGTGGAAGGTTTTTGGAAAGAATGAGGTGGCTTGCCAGACAGCAGTAGGAGGAGATGTTCACAAGAAAAGGGGCAGCAGAATGAAAGGTGAACAGACCACAGATACCTGTTGGCAAATGTATGTAAAAGAAATTCAAAGGGATGAAAATATAGCGTAAGGTGAATTTTTAATCTAATACAGAATGTCCCCAATCTATGAATGTTCCAAGTTCAGTGGGAGGTTGGACTTGTGGGACAAGTTCAGTGGGAGGTATGAATGTTCCAAGTTCAATGCGATGCTGGGATGGAAGGTGAGGCAGAACCACCCCACTGGAGTTCTTTGAAAAGTGTCGCCACTGTCATGGCTGTGATCACACAAATACAACCCACATGCTCCAGCTGTTCAGTGTGTGGGTTGTGAGTTTTTGTGCACTCACAGCTTTGGCAGCAGTGATGGCACTTTTTGAAGAGCCCTGGCAGGGCGTTGCTCTCTCAGCTTCTGCCCCGACATCACGCATTGCTGTTCAAGTTACAAACATCCAACTTATGAACAGGTTTGTTTGGGCCTTTGAAGCAGGCACAGCTGTGAAGCCATTGGCAGAAGCAAGCAATGGAAGCGGCTTGTAGGCAACTTGAAGCAGCTCAATAACTTTGAAAACAGTCATCCCTTGTGAGGCAGTAGGGAAAAACAACAGCTCCACAACATTGGATAAGATTGAAGATCTGGGGATTCCTTGACAGAAAAGGGAGGGAAAAGAGGAAGGAATCAGTCATTGTGGCCAAGGCTGATTGGGCACAGGAAGCAGAGGAGATGTTACCAGGTTTAGTGGACCATTAATACTGTATGAGGAAAAGTGGGCCCCAAATGGAGGTGACTCCTAACAAAACACGCCACCTTTTACCTCTACCAAGTAGGAAAGGAGGGAGGGGAGGGGAGGATGAAAGCTGTTTACGGCCCCCTACAATTACCTTTTGTTCTCTTTAGAAAGCAAGCACAGAAAAAGTCTAAACCTTTTAATTTAATTGTGATTAACGTGACTAAAATTAAGACTAAAGGAACGTTTTTATGACAGTACCCTTCTGTGTTGATTACTTTCTCCCATCGTCGGAGAATAGTAGTTTTGCCCACAGGCGTAGTAGTAGTAGTAGTAGTAGTAATTTTTGCCCACAGGTAAGTCTTTGGAATTGCACTGGCTCTCTATGGATGTCCAAGAGAGCTGTGTTGGTGCTTTGCACAGGTGCATACATCTGGTGGTACCTTTGTGCAAGTGCAGTAATGCTGGGTCAGGAAGACCCAAATGTTTCAACTTAAGTATGTTTCCACTTAAGGACAGACCCTTGGGACCTAACCTGTATATTAGTGGATTTAGGCCCCGACACTAACAGGCCAGTGCTGAGTGTCGCTAACTTGGCATAAGGCATGCCTCCAACACTCCATGCCTGGCCAGAGCTGGCTCAGCGCAAGCCCATGCTGAGCCAGTGCAGGTAGAGGCCTGTCACATGCTGCCTGGAGCTCTGGACAAGTGCCTGGTTGCAGAATGGTAAGTCAGGTGGGGGGGCTTTCCAGGGTGGGGGAAGGTGAGGCAGGGGGAGGAAGTTGGGCAGGAGGGGTATGGGGCCAGCAGGGCTCTGCTCCACCAGATCCAGACCATCATGTCAGGCCTCCCAGCCCAATACAGGGCTGCTTTACTCTGCACTGGCTAAACAGCAGAGTCGAGTAACCCCATTTTGGGGCTTGCTCCCATACCCAGGGGAAGGGGATGAATGTCTACTTCACCTGAGGAGTCAGTGGTGGCTGCCCAGCAGCCATAGGATGTAGCAGCAGCCATTTCGGCACTGTTGCTCCTCTGGGTGCTGGGCAGTTTAGGATTGGGCTGTTAGTGTGTTAGTTATGGGGTCATTTACCCTACAAAGAGCACCAGTTCAGTTTGTGTGCTTGAAGATTACATCCACTGTATACATGGTGGGGAATTTTAAGAGTTTCACTGTCATTACTTCCGCCCATGCTCAGACTGCTTATGGGCTTTCTTGGGTTTTAAAAGAAGGAAACCGGAAACTGCTTGAGCTGAGTCCCCCAGATTGCCTTTTTTTAGCTCAACAGGAGATTAAAAGAACCCAGACACTGTGTGCTGCATGTGTATGCCTCTGAAAATTAAACAGTTTAGTTTAAGAGATATAGATGTTGGTTAAAACATCTCCTTTATATCGTTTAACTGTTTTCAGGATAATACTTGTGATTTTTGGTTAAGAGATCTGTGCTTTCTGCTTTGTATCTACAAACTTGTTCACAATAAAATTCCATTTTTCAGATGTATCTTTTGGGAAGTTGTGCTTCAGACAGGAATATAGTCTTATATGACATGAGGCAGTCAACTGCACTAAAGAAGGTGATGTATATTCTTTAAAATTTTTGTGGGTGAATTTTCTGGGATGGTCTCTGTGTATGTACAGTCTTTTTTATAAACCTTAGACAGGAATTTCTGTTAAGCTTTGTTTCCAAGTATCATCATTTTCATAGTGCTTGCCCAAGCTGTAATTCTTATATTACCTAGAGATACATTAGTATATTTCATGCAAAAAATAGTAGAGATAATCTATGTAAAGATGTTTGAATACAATGTGGTATATACTCACCTACAGGGTGAGAAATTTTTGCCAATAAATCAAGCTTAGATAATCACCTCCTCTTATCTCCGAGGTTGCTCAGGGGGCAGAGCTTTTCAAGCAACTCTGGAGAAGTTGCTTTTCAAGCAGCATTGCTTTTCAAGTGGCACAGGCAATGCAGAGATAATTAGATGGCCGTTAATTTCCAAGGTGACCCCTGGAAAGCTGCAGCCAAAGTTAACCTTTTCACTGCTCTTGAGTCTCCCATTGAATTCCATTGAATTGAAACCAACCTCCTTCTCAAAGTTTACAGAGCCTGCCGCAGCCTCCTTCCGTTTTGCAAATGCTTGCATTTTGCAGAAGTCTGTTTTTTTTAAACACCAGAATGTAATCCCAATGTAAGCACAATGGGGCAAAAAATCAAAACTTTAGATATAGGCTGATGGGTTCTGAGCTGTCTGTGACAGATCAGGAGAGAGATCTTGGGGTGGTGGTGGACAGGTCGATGAAAGTGTCGACTCAATGTGCGGCGGCAGTGAAGAAGGCCAATTCTATGCTTGGGATCATTAGGAAGGGTGTTGAGAACAAAACGGCTAGTATTATAATGCCGTTGTACAAATCTATGGTAAGGCCACACCTGGAGTATTGTGTCCAGTTCTGGTCACCGCATCTCAAAAAAGACATAGTGGAAATGGAAAAGGTGCAAAAGAGAGCCACTAAGATGATTACGGGGCTGGGGCACCTTCCTTATGAGGAAAGGCTACGGCGTTTGGGCCTCTTCAGCCTAGAAAAGAGACGCCTGAGGGGGGACATGATTGAGACATACAAAATTATGCAGGGGATGGACAGAGTGGATAGGGAGATGCTCTTTCCACTTTCACATAATACCAGAACCAGGGGACATCCACTAAAATTGAGTGTTGGGCGGGTTAGGACAGACAAAAGAAAATATTTCTTTACTCAGCGTGTGGTTGGACTGTGGAACTCCTTGCCACAGGATGTTGTGATGGCGTCTAGCCTAGACGCCTTTAAAAGGGGATTGGACACGTTTCTGGAGGAAAAATCCATTATGAGGTACAAGCCATGATGTGTATGCGCAACCTCCTGATTTTAGAAATGGGTTATGTCAGAATGCCAGATGCAAGGGAGGGCACCAGGATGAGGTCTCTTGTTATCTGGTGTGCTCCCTGGGGCATTTGGTGGGCCACTGTGAGATACAGGAAGCTGGACTAGATGGGCCTGTGGCCTGATCCAGTGGGGCTGTTCTTATGTTCTTAATCCTTGTTCCATTTGAAACAAAGTCCCAGACTACAATTTAGTGCACCATTACTTAACAATAACACCCATGAAAACCAGTGGGTCTGCTTCTGAGTAAATAGGGTTGCAACTATGTGCAGCTGCACTCACAGTAATTCCTTGTTGCTTGTTTCTCTGCTGTGAACTGAATTGCACATTCCCAGTTATGTGTTATAAGTTGTATGTCATATGTTGAGCCTCTGGTTTAACATACCAGGCACCTTAAAGAAGAATTTGATTAATGGTTTTCCTATAGTTGTTCACAACCTTTTTTCACTTGCATACCCCCTAGCAGCCCATTTCCATAAATTGTACCCCTCATATTAGCTAAATGTTTGTATAATATAAGCCCTCATCTCCATATGAAAAGCCATACTTCATGTATTCATCACAGGTTTTTTTCTCATTTTATATGTTTGAAGAACTGAAGACTATGCCTTTTCACTATTTTGCACCAGAGGTGTTCTGAGAAATTCTTGGTGATTGATCACTTTCCATTTTATGTTTCAGCTTTGGTTTTCAATCACTGATTCATATATAATAATAATAATAATACAGGTATTTCTATACTGCCTTCCTAGGTCCTCAGATTTACTTCATGTATTCATCACAGGTTTTTTTCTCATTTTATATGTTTGAAGAACTGAAGACTATGCCTTTTCACTGTTTTGCACCAGAGGTGTTCTGAGAAATTCTTGGTGATTGATCACTTTCCATTTTATGTTTCAGCTTTGGTTTTCAATCACTGATTCATATATAATAATAATAATAATAATAATAATAATAATAATAAATACCGCCTTTCTTGGTCTTTATTCAAGACTTTATTCAAGGCGGTTTACGCAGGCAGGCTTATTAAATCCACGCAGGGATTTTTACAAATTGAAAGAAGGTTCTCTCTTTCAAGAACCACCACATTCAAGGTGTTACACTCCGATCTGGTTTAACATTCTGGCCTCCATCCTCCCACGCTCCAAGCAGATGGAACAGCTCAGCTGCAGCTTGCCAGCTGCTTCAAGGTCGCACGGTGCCGGTGGCCTCGAACTGGCGACCTTGTGGATGTTAATCTTCAGGCAAATGGAGGCTCTACCCTCTAGACCAGACCTCCTGCCCGGAGGTATTTCTATACTGCCTTTCTAGGTCCTCAGATTTCTCCTCGGACTTTATTCAAGGCGGTTTACATGGGCAGGCAATTTAAATCCCCGTAGGGATTTTTACAATTTGAAAGTTTCTATCTTTCAAGAAACCACAACAATCAGATGTTTCTTTCTTGATCTGGCCGCACATTCTGGCCTCCATCCTCCCACACTCAGAGCAGATGGAATAACTTGGCTCAGCTTGTCAGCTGCTTCAAGGTCGCACGGTGCCAGTGTCCTCGAACTGGCGACCTTCGGATGTTATCTTCAGGCAAACGGACGCTCAACCCTCTATTGATGGGGCTTTCAAAGCCAACTAGCTACCCCCCTTCCTGCCTTGCCCTGCAAGGCATTCTGGAACACTACTTGCTTTTCCCCCCCTGCCATTCAATTCTTTTTCAAGCACTCTTAAAGTCCTGTCAAGGGCCCCTGGGGTACATGTAACCCAGGCTGGGAACCACTGTTCTGCTGGTATGTTTTTTACAGTATGTTGTTTATGCTTACTCTGAGAGTGTTTACAAAAATGTTACGAAGAACCAGAATTTTAAAAGTTAAAGAATAAAAATGTATCTTATTATCTTTCATTAAATTTTAATAAATTAGAGACTGTATAGTTCTTTGGTAACAATTACTGGTAGGTTATTTCTCAGGATCTGGTCTCGGGTAAAATAAACCAAAACTATTGTCACCCCCTTAAGTTTAACCCCCGACTTATCCAAGGGTCATAGAAAATTTTGTGATTTTGGCTCAAAAACCTGCCCTCAGCTTATCTTTGAAATCAACTTATAAGTGAGTATCTACAGTAATTGGTGGAAATCAAATGGTGAGGATTTAGTAATAGACCATGGGCATGCCTTTTTGTGTCATTCCGCCCTTGCCTATTTTTTTCTGTCTTAATTTGCAATTTGCACATGTAGTGGAAGTGGCCTGTTAAACATATTGAGACTTACATCTGAGTAAACATACCTAGGCTTGCACTGTTAAACTGTCAGCCTGTGGGCAAGGCTGGCTTTTTTAACCTGTGTAAAGCACTTAAAAGTAAAAATAAGATTCTGTATTAATTATTTATGTTTATGGGACTAGTTCAGTATAAAAATTGTGAATTAGAGTTTTGTTATGCAATGAATGATTTGTTGGCTAGGATAGTTGATACAGTACTACAGCTGATGCACTTAATTGCAAAATATAAAATTTGTGCAAATAGCTGTTAATTAGAGTGAGATATTAGAAGCCTCTTCAAGGTTCAGTAAAGGCGAAAGGTATTCACTAAGTGAGGGTAACAGACTTTCTTTTGTGGCTTACAGTCTCCCAGCTGTCACAACTGTTACTGAGGTTCCCTTTGAAATGGAACCATATAACATATGGACTGCTTAACACTTTTCAACTAATCAGCCTTCTGCCAAGTGGGAGTCTAGCTGGAGCAAGTTGTCAGTTTTATCCCATCAATAGGAAGATCAGGCTAGTCTCTTTCATAACCATCTGGCTTTTTAAAGGCCTTACTACAGAATTCCTGAGCAGCAAAGCAAATTGCTGTATGTATGTTCCAGGCCTACATTTAGACAAATGTACATAATTTTGCAACATCCAGTCTGTGTACAAACCTATCCCGATTAGCAGAGGAGTTTTCAACTCTGTTGTTAATTTTTAGCATAATGGAATAAAATTAGAACAATAGTAATGGCTGACTACAGAAAGAGCAGTTGCATTTTCATAGCTATTATTTTGGTAAAGAGGGACTTGCATCATTGTATCAAAAATGCTGCATTTTTATGAAGCAGTTGTCTTGTGTATTTTTTGTATGCAAGTTTCATATGATTGGAGAAAATCACTGTTTGTTACTGTTCATAATATCCCTATAAACTAGCATAGGAAGTGTATTCTCTGTGAGTAAATTACTTTTGTGACTATCAATCCATTGGACCAGTGTTTCTCAAACTGTGAGTCAAGAGCCAATTTCAGGTGAAATATTCATTTCAATATTTTATTTTTAATACCATGCTTCCCCGAAAATAAGACCTACCCCAAAAATAAGACCTAGTGTGTTTTTTGAGAATTGCTGAAATACAAGACCTACCCCGAAAATAAGGCCTAGTTGTGATCAGGGCCAGGATGGGGGGCGGCAGGGGTCCTTGGGCGGGGCGGGTGGACAACATGACTGGGAACGCTGCACTCCCGTGCGCCACCTAGAAAGCACCTGCTGTGCTGCCTTGGGCATAGGATGCTGAGGAGGAGCTGAGGTGGGACTCAGCAAGCGAGGCAACCCTGCCTGCTGGGCTCTGAGGCTCTCCACAGGGAGTTCCAGGGAGGGACAGCCCAATCCTATCCACACTTTCCTGGGAGTAAGCCCCATGGACTCAAATGGGACTTACTTCTGAGTAGACATGCATAGGATTGGGCTGTAAGTCCCATAATTATAAAGGGACTGACTTCTGAGTAGACAAGCAGGCAGGGATCCTCCTGGGTGCTTAGGGAACACCCTCTCCACACCTTCCAGGGAGTAAGTCCCATTAACTATAAAGGGACTGAGTAGTCAGGCATCCTGGGTGCTGAGGGGATATTTTTGTATGGTATATTTTTGTACATGAATGACTATGGATTATTGTACATTGAAAAAATAGGACCTACCCCAAAAATAAGACCTAGTGTGTTTTTTTGAGCCAAAAAAAATATAAGACAGTATCTTATTTTCAGGGAAACATGGTATATTAGACTTGATGCTACCGTGGTTTGTGACTGCATTTGGGGAAATGTTACAGCTCTGTACACCCCAAGTATACCCAAGAATAGGTCTAACTTTTAAGACAACAAAAAGTGTTAGACCTGTGTAATCCGTGCTCCTGTTAACAGCTGTTGTTAAATGGAAGTGCTTCCATTTTAAATCTGTTTCTGTTTTAGTCTTTGTTGTTTTCTTGAGTGAATCTTGTCACCTGTCTCAGTTTCTTTCTGAATAGGAGAAAGATAATGTCATCACCAGCATGGTGCTCTCTTCCCTTAATATTCATTGCTTAGTACTTGAGCTGTTGGTTAACATAATATAACTTCTACAAGTCATATAACAAGTACTGTATTTGAAAACAGTACTGTATTTGCTGCTGAGCTATCTTGTTGTCTCATCTTCATCATCTAAATTTTCTCAGGTTATCCTGGACATGAGAACAAATACACTTTGCTGGAATCCTATGGAAGCTTTCATATTCACTGCAGCAAATGAGGACTACAAGTAAGAATGATACCAGTTTTGCTTGCTCCGTATTTAGACTACTTTTACTTGGAATTCGTTACATCCAGAATGTTAATAAATTTAAGGGTTGATTCATGGCTTTCTGGAGGAAATGATTTCATAAACATTATAAAAGTGGTGTTAGATCTTAGATGGAATCCAACAATCTACATCTTTTTAATTATTAAAATACAGTATTTTTATCCACATGGTCCATTGAGGCAGCAAACAATAAGTTAACACCAAAAACTTTTACTCTAGCCCAGTGGTTCCCAAACTTTTCAGTGCCACTTTTTAAAATGACAGTCTTTTGGTAGCTACCTGACACCTAGGGCAGGAAGTAATGTCATTAAGCAGGAAGTGTCATCATTAAACTGGTGATGACCAGAAATATGCACTTTGATTTCATTCAGGTAAGCATTCATTTTGGTACAAGTAAGAAAACGGAACTGGGGCCATTCAGTTAAACTTTTATTCGTTTCTAAAGGAAGATCTCTATTAGAGTCAAACTGAACCGCATATGAATAATTCAGTTTGTTCATTATTACCCCTATTCGTTTTTGTAATTGGGGGCAGGGGAGGGCTTACATTGAAGCAGAGCTGAGCATTGGCATACCCAGGTTGCACAGCAGAGCAATGGTAAGAGTTGCAAATGCCCCGGGCAGCACACTGAAGGGGGTGGTGCTCTCCCCCCCCCAGCAGTGCATATTTTTTTTGAATTTTTTTTAAGGGATAGAGGTAGGTGGCTGCTCTGAGCAGCCTGCCTCTATCCCTTTTTTAAAAAAACGGCTCCCCCCCCCAGCCTGAAGAGGTGGAGGAGAAGCCACTGCCACACGTTACACATGAGTAGCTGGGGCAGGCTGGGAGGGTGACGGACGATTCTGGAGGCTGTGCTGCTGCAGCCTCCTAGATGGTCCCAGACCACATTCTGTGGGCCTCCTCAGCACAGGGGGTGGTAGTATTTCATTCCATAGCCCCAGGTGGCAGGGCAGCCAGGACCACAGTTGTAGCAGAGAGGTGAGTCTTCTTTCTTTTTAACAGTTTTTAAAGTTGAAAAGGAGCATCAGAATATTTTCTGGTGGCTACCTTCCAGCAACTTTCATATCTCCTGTCCCACAATATCCTGCATGTTTCATTGTTTCAGGGAATTTGGGGAGCTAAAAGAATGTCAGATCCTAATTAGGGCCATCATGTTTTTGTGGGGGCTACTATTTCCCCTCTCACAATGCCGATTAAAACAACTTTTGGAGTATTGTAGGAAAAAAAATCCTCCCCATCAGAAGTCAGCTGCCAGAAATAGCTCCCATCTATTCTGTTAGGCTCCTACAGTTACGTTTATTAAAATACATATATTATTTTCTATGTTATAACCTTGAAAGTCAACAAAATTAAGGGTCTCAAAAACAAGTACACTATTATCTGGTCAAGGGCTGTTGAAATCCGTGATTATCTTGTTGCAGCTTCACAGGTCAATCCAAAAGCCAGCTAAACCAAAATACGTGGATTTAAGGTGCTTTAGCCTATGATTCTTAATCCACCCACCTGGAAATCTTCCTTCGAACGATATAACTGAACTTCTGTTTCATTTCAAGAATGCCAGTTTTGTTGGTGGAGACTGAGTAGCTATTATACCAGTGAAAACAATGTTGCTATATTAGTTTAAATGCATATGCACTGCTTAAAATATAACATGTAGATATTTCACTATTGTTAACCATGATGCCAGACTGGTATAACTGCTCTTTTCACCTACCAAGTGGTGTATATCTGGGTTTGAATTACACCTTTTCATTGCTTGGTTTAGAATAGATGGTTTAACTTAATGAATAGTTTTGTGTGAATGAATTATGTGCGGCCCAAATGTTAGATATTTTCAAAATGTGTTTGTTAGAATTTGTATGAGTCCAAAAAGGATTGCTTGATCACATGACTTGAACAATCGTATGTTATGAAATTAAGGGTGTTGCGATTTATTCTTTTTTTCTTGCAGCTTGTATACTTTTGATATGAGATTTCTCGACAAGCCTTTAATGGTTCATATGGATCATGTGTCTGCAGTCCTTGATGTGGATTACTCCCCTACTGGGAAAGAATTTGTATCTGCCAGCTTTGATAAATCTATTCGCATTTTTCCTGTTGACAAAGGTCACAGCAGGTCAGTGATGTTAGAAACAAACCTCTCTTGGGACTCTTCCTCCACCACCAATCTTAATGCTGTCATTAATGTTTTTAATGTGTTGCTTCTCTTGGGAAGTAGAAGATGTCCTCCTCCCAACATTGGAGGGTGACAGGAAGAGTGGCAGATTGTTTGCATTTTTAACAAAAATTCATTGGTTATCGAAATGTCAGTTTAGCAAAACAGTGCTAGAAGTGAAGCTGTTCTCTGTAGTTAATGTGTTGCAGTATAAGATTCAAATCTTCTCCATTCCTAAAATGCTTTGCTTTTTCTGACTCTTGGTACTTCTAATATGAAAGCGTGCATGTGTTAGCCAGAATCCAAAGATGTGCTTGAGATGCACCTGAGGACTTGTGCTCAGCCAGTGAAATTCTTGCTTTTGCAAATCCATTCAGGGCGCAGTCCTAACCCCTTATGTCAGTTCTTTCCAGCACTGACATAGCAGTGCCAATGGGACATGTGCTGCATCCTGCAGCTGGGTGTCACTCTCAGAGGCTTCCTCAAAGAAAGGGAATGTTTGTTCCCTTACCCCGGAGCTTCATTGCCCTTATGTCAGTGCTGGAAAGCACTGACATAAGGGATTAGGATTGTGCCCTCAGTTTCAAAAGTCTTTTGCCATGCAGCATGATGGGCTGCTGAACGAGAAATGTTACCTTTGGTCACATAAAACTAGATGAATCGATCATTATATCTTGTCTTCTGAAATCGTTCAGACTTGCTTCCCTCCCTGTTGCTATGATGGGGGAAAATGTATGATTCACGTGTCAAATAGTCATGTGTGCATGAATTAGCAGCACTACATATATTTAAAGAACCCAATCAGTTCTGTTGCATGGGACAAATATATTATGGGGCAAACATATTCTGTGAATCACAAAATCCTCAGTCTCCAGGTGTTGCCTTCACAGTGTGGTTATCTCTTCCGCTGTGTGACACCAAGCTTCAGTAGACAATCGTAAATCAAGCCTCTACAGATCCTCAAGGTTGTTCTCCAGTTCCTTGCTGGCCGGCCTCACACACTCACACGCTTCTCTCACTGCGTGACTAATCAGCTCAACTGCGACTCTGTCCTGCCACAGTGGGTTCTGCAGTTTGTCATAGCTTGGCATTCTGTATCCCATCCAAAAACACAGCCATAGATTCTCCTGTTCAGCTCTTCAGGCAGTACCATCAGCTCAGCCATCAGTCCACACCTCATATGATGCAGAATTTTCCTTCACATGCTGTTTTGCCTCTTAGCAGATCAAATAATTTCGTCAAGAATTTCTTGATTGTTTATCATTTGACATCTGGTATCCACCTAAATCTTTATGATGCTGTCACTTTAAAAGTATGCATCTTTCATAGAATATTGGATAGTGAATCAATTAAATGAACTGTAACCTCAGTTATCCTTGCATAAGGGAGCTTGTGCATGTCAAAGAGGAAGCTTGAGTTTCTTGCACACAGAAATCCAAATGGAATCCTGAATCGGCTTTGTACTTGCACACGATGCCTCACATAAAATTGTCAGTATCTTATGGCTGCAGTTTCTTCCACATGAGAACGGTGCAAAACATCTCCTTATTTATTTTCATGAGAATGCAGCCATATGAAAATAACCCCCCAAAAAGTTATACTTTACATAAGAACATAAGAACAGCCCCACTGGATCAGGCCATAGGCCCGTCTAATCCAGCTTCCTGTATCTCACAGCGGCCCAGGGAGCAAACCAGATAACAAGAGACCTCATCCTGGTGCCCTCCCTTGCATCTGGCATTCTGACATAGCCCATTTCTAAAATCAGGAGGTTGCACATACACATCATGGCCTGTAACCCGTAATGGACTTTTCGTCCAGAAACTTGTCCAGTCCCATTTTAAAGGCGTCCAGGCCAGTTGCCATCACCACAACCTGTGGCAAGGAGTTCCACAGACCAACCACACACTGAGTAAAGAAATATTTTCTTTTGTCTGTTCTAACTCTCCCAACACTCAATTTTAGTGGATGTCCCCTGGTTCTGGTGTTATGTGAGAGTGTAAAGAGCATCTCTCTATCCACTCTGTCCATCCCCTGCATAATTTTGTATGTCTCAATCATGTCCCCCCTCAGGCGTCTCTTTTCTAGGCTGAAGAGGCCCAAACGCCATAGCCTTTCCTCATAAGGAGTGCCCCAGCCCCGTAATTATCTTAGTCGCTCTCTTTTGCACCTTTTCCATTTCCACTATGTCTTTTTTGAGATGCTGCAACCAGAACTGGACACAATACTCCAGGTGTGGCCTTACCATCGATTTGTACAACAGCATTATAATAAAAACATAAGAACATAAGAATATAAGAACAGCCCCACTGGATCAGGCCATAGGCCCATCTAGTCCAGCTTCCTGTATCTCACAGCGGCCCACCAAATGCCCCAGGGAGCACACCAGGTAACAAGAGACCTCATCCTGGTGCCCTCCCTTGCATCTGGCATTCTGACATAACCCATTTCTAAAATCGGGAGGTTGCACATACACATCATGGCTTGTACCCCATAATGGATTTTTCCTCCAGAAACTTGTCCAATCCCCTTTTAAAGACATCTAGGCTAGACACCAGCACCACATCCTGTGGCAAGGAGTTCCACAGACCGACCACACGCTGAGTAAAGAAATATTTTCTTTTGTCTGTCCTAACCCGCCCAACACTCAATTTTAGTGGATGTCCCCTGGTTTTGGTATTATGTGAGAGTGTAAAGAGCATCTCCCTATCCACTCTGTCCATTCCCTGCATAATTTTGTATGTCTCAATCATGTCCCCCCTCAGGTGTCTCTTTTCTAGGCTGAAGAGGCCCAAACGCTGTAGCCTTTCCTCATAAGGAAGGTGCCCTAGCCCCATAATCATCTTAGTGGCTCTCTTTTGCACCTTTTCCATTTCCACTATGTCTTTTTTGAGATGCGGCGACCAGAACTGGACACAGTACTCCAGGTGTGGCCTTACCATCGATTTGTACAACGGCATTATAATACTAGCCGTTTTGTTCTCAATTAATTAATTAATTTTTTTTAACAGTATTTATATACCGCTTTTCAACTGAACGTTCACAAAGCGGTTTACAGAGAAAAGTCAAATAACTAAATAGCTCCCTGTCCCAAAAGGGCTCACAATCTAAAAAGATGCCAAGGAATACCAACAGACAGCCACTAGAACAGACAGTGCTGGGTGGGCCAGTTACTCTCCCCCTGCTAAAAAAAGGAGCACCCACTTGAAAAAGTGCCTCTTACCCAATTAGCAGGGGTTATTACCCAATTAGCAGGGGTTCTCAATACCCTTCCTAATGATCCCAAGCATAGAATTGGCCTTCTTCACTGCTGCCGTACATTGGGTCGACACTTTCATCGACCTGTCCACCACCACCCCAAGATCTCTCTCCTGATCTGTCACAGACAGCTCAGAACCCATCAGCCTATATCTAAAGTTTTGATTTTTTGCCCCAATGTGCATGACTTTACACTTACTGACATTGAAGCGCATCTGCCATTTTGCTGCCCATTCTGCCAGTCTGGAGAGATCCTTCTGGAGCTCCTCACAATCACTTCTGGTCTTTACCACACGGAAAAGTTTGGTGTCGTCTGCAAACTTAGCCATTTCACTGCTCAACCCTGTCTCCAGGTCATTTATGAAGAGGTTGAAAAGCACCGGTCCCAGGACAGATCCTTGGGGCACACCGCTTTTCACCTCTCTCCATTGTGAAAATTGCCCATTGACACCCACTCTCTGCTTCCTGGCCTCCAACCAGTTCTCAATCCACGAGAGGACCTGTCCTCTAATTCTGTGGAGTTTTTTTCAGTAGCCTTTGGTGAGGGACCGTGTCAAACGCCTTCTGAAAGTCCAGATATATAATGTCCACGGGTTCTCCTGCATCCACATGCCTGTTGACCTTTTCAAAGAATTCTGTAAGGTTCGTGAGGCAAGACTTACCCTTACAGAAGCCATGCTGACTCTCCCTCAGCAAGGCCTGTTCGTCTATGTGTTTTGAGATCCTATCTTTGATGAGGCATTCCACCATCTTACCCGGTATGGATGTTAGGCTGACCGGCCTATAGTTTCCCGGGTCCCCCCTCTTTCCCGTTTTAAAGATAGGCGTGACATTTGCTATCCTCCAATCTTCTGGCACTGTGGCCGTTTTGAGGGACAAGTTGCATACCTTAGTCAAGAGATCTGCAACTTCATTCTTCAATTCGTTAATAACCCTTGGGTGGATGCCATCAGGGCCCGGTGATTTATTGATCTTTAATTTATCAATGAGGTCTGAAACATCTTCTCTTTTAACCTCTATCTGACTTAACTCCTCAGTCAGGAGGGGCCGTTCGGGCAGCGGTATCTGCCCGAGGTCTTCTGCCGTGAAGACAGATGCAAAGAACTCGTTTAATTTCTCTGCCATCTCTAAGTCTCCTTTTATCTCCCCTTTCCCTCCCTCACCATCCAGAGGGCCAACCGCTTCTCTGGCGGGTTTCCTGCTTCTAACATATTTGAAGAAGCTTTTATTATTCCCCTTAATGTTGCTGGCCATGCGTTCCTCATAGTCTCTCTTGGCCTCCCATATCACCTTCTTACATTTCTTTTGCCACAGTTTATGTTCCTTTTTATTCTCCTCATTAGGGCAAGACTTCCATTTATGGAAGGAAGCTTCCTTGCCCTTCACAGCCTCTCTAACTTGGCTCGTTAGCCATGAGGGCACCCTCCTGGATTTAGTGGAACCCTTCTTTCTTTGCGGTATACACCTCTGCTGGGCCTCTATTACTGTTGTTTTAAGCAGCCTCCATGCACTCTGGAGAGATTGGACTCTTTTTACCCTCCCTTTCAACCTCCTTCTAACCAGCCTCCTCATTTGAGGGAAGTCCGCCCGTCGGAAGTCAAGGGTTTTTGTTAGAGATTTGCCTGGTATTCTTCCCCCAACGTGCACGTCAAAACGGATCGCAGCATGATCACTGTTCCCCAATGGCTCAGTAACGTTTACATCTCTAACCAGGTCCTGCGTACCGCACAAAATTAAATCCAGAGTCACCTGTCCTCTGGTGGGCTCCATGACTAGCTGATCTAAGCCATAGTCATTTAGCATGTCAAGAAATCCGGTTTCCTTATTGTGACCAGAACACGAATTGACCCAGTCAATATGAGGATAATTGAAGTCCCCCATGATTACAACCCTGTCCCTCCTTGTCACCTCCCTGATCTGTTTCCTCATTTCAAGGTCCCCATCCGATTTCTGGTCTGGAGGACGATAGCACGCCCCCAGTATTACATCGCTGCACAAGCCTGGTAATTTAACCCACAGAGATTCTATGGTGGAGTCGGACCCACCTTCAATCTCTACTTTGCTGGATTCTATCCCTTCCTTAACATAAAGGGCCACCCCACCTCCAACACGCCCCTGCCTGTCCCTCCTGTAGAGTTTATAGCCCGGGATTGCGGTATCCCACTGATTCTCCGCATTCCACCAGGTTTCCGTTATGCCCACTATGTCAATATTTTCCCTTGTCACCAGACATTCCAGTTCTCCCACCTTTGCTCGTAGACTTCGGGCATTCGCATAAAAGCATTTCTACATGGAATGCCCCAGAATGGGCTGCTTATTAGCTCCTTTGTCCCCGCATCCTCTCATTGTGCCAAACCGTCTATCACATCCCATCACCCTGCCTTTCCCAATTTCTTCTCCTACCCTGCCTTTGTCTTGTTGTTCTCTAACCTCCCCATCCTCATCCCATAGGGATGAGGAGTCCCGAACCGGATGCCCCTCGGCTCCTGTCAGCCTTCCCCCAGGGATCAGTTTAAAAGCTGCTCTGCCACCTTTTTAATGTTATGTGCCAGCAGTCTGGTTCCATTCTGGTTCAAGTGGAGCCCGTCCCTCTTGTACAGGCCCCACTTGTCCCAAAAAGTTCCCCAGTGCCTAACGAATCTAAATCCCTCCTCCCTACACCACCGTCTCATCCACGCCTTGAGACCCCTGATCTCCGCCTGCCTAGCTGGCCCTGCGCGTGGAACAGGTAGCACTTCAGAGAACGCTACCTTTGAGGTCCTGGCTTTCAGCTTCCTGCCTAAAAGCCTAAATTTGGCCTCCAGGACCTCCCAGCTACACTTGCCCACGTCGTTGGTGCCGACATGCACCACAGCCGCTACCTCTCCCCCAGCACTGTCTACTAGCCTGTCTAGACGAGAAGTGATGTCCGCAACCTTCGCACCAGGCAGGCAAGTCACCATGCGGTCCTCACATCCGTCGCAAACCCCCCTCTCTATGTTTCTAATAATCGAATCCCCCACTACAAGAAGCCCCCGACCCCCCTCCCGCCGAGGAGTATCCCGAGCGCGCTCGGATACGGGCCCATCCCCTGGAGAAGGGGTCCCCCCTAGGGACTGTTTCCCTCCTCTCCAGGGTGACGTCCTCCAGTCCCGAGACTTCCCACCCAGGCAGCCGAGGAGCTGCACGCCTGAGGTTGGGACGAAGCCTGATCGTCCCCGGAAGTCTCCCCACAGTCCTCCTCTGGCTGCCTGCGCTTCTCCAGGTCGGTCACCAAGGCTTCAAGGGAGCGGACGCGTTCCCTGAGACCCTGGAGCTCCTTGCACTGAGGACACACCCATGACTTATGCCCCAGAGGCATATAATTATACATGTGGCACTCAATGCAGAACACTGGATAGCCCCCACCCTGCTGCTGTCTGTCTGACTGCATAGCTTTTTTGTTGTTGTTGTTGTTGTTGTTTTATTTAGGGGTCCTTTTAAAAACCGTACACTGGATAGCAGCCCTTTTCTCAAGGGAAGAGGAAGGGCAGTGTATGGGGCCCTGGCCTCCTCGCCCTGCTGCTGAACTCGCCCAGATGCTAAACTCTTGTGCCTTACCTGGCACTTAGTTCCCGAGGCACTGGGTTCCCAGAGGCCACACACGTCTGCAGAGAGCCTCACGCGATGGCCCGCCTAGCTTTATACTCCTGGCTGGCTCCTCCTCCCTCCTCCCTTCCTGATTGAAAGGGGACTGGCCTTCCCAGGTGAGTTTACAAAAGCTCAGGAAGGCAAATGGCTGCTGATGGGCGTGACCTACTCTGCAGGCTCCTGAATGGACTGCTTGGATTAGCCTAATGGGGCTCTTAATGGGTTGGGAATTGGCCCTTCCTAGGTTCTTTCCCTCCTAGTTCTGTTCTCTTAGGCTGGACTGTTTTTGTTACCTCAAGCTAGTTTTTATTTGGGTTTGTTTAATTATTTATTGCTCTCTAGATCCTGTGTCCCAATTTACTGACCTGTTTAGGTTATGTTCTAACTTAGATTAAGTTTAACCTGGGTTAAGTATAGGTTTAATTAAACAAGTAGAAAAACCTGCTTTCCACTTTATCCTCCTCCCTTCCTTCGATTAGGTGCTACCTTAGGTGCAGCTAACTTTCAACTTTGATTTAAATGCCTGACCCTTGGGCTCTTACTCACGAGTAGGACTCTGCTCTTACTCACGAGTAGGACTCTGCTCCTGCTCAGAGTAGACCTATGTACCTCCCTTAGGTGCTAACTTTCAATTTTGATTTAAGGTTGCTTTAAAGGTAAAGTTAAGGTTAGAAGACAGGGAGTTAGAAAGACAAAGCGTTAGAATGAGTACACTTACCTCCTCCTCCTCCTGCTCCTCCTCCTCTCCTTCTCCAAAACTCAGAGGTCTCCTTGCCTTCTCCTCGCCCAGATGCTAAACTCTTGTGCCTTACCTGGCACTTAGTTCCCGAGGCACTTGGTTCCCAGAGGCCACACACGTCTGCTATTAGCTGTTTTGTTCTCAATACCTTTTCTAATGATCCCAAGCATAGAATTGACCTTCTTCACTGCCGCCGCACATAGGGTTGACACTTTCATCGACCTGTCCATCCCCCCCCCAGATCTCTCTCCTGATCTGTCACAGACAGCTCAGAACCCATTAGCCTATATGTAAAGTTTTGATTTTTTGCCCCAATGTGCATGACTTTACACTTACTGACATTGAAGCACATCTGCCATTTTGCTGCCCATTCTGCCAGTCTGGAGAGATCCTTCTAGAGCTCCTCACAATCACTTCTGGTCTTCACCACTCGGAAAAGTTTGGTGTCATCTGCAAACTTTGCCACCTCAGTGCTCAAGTTCTGGGTTTTAGGTCACTACTTTAGGTTCTGAATATGTAGTTCTTGGTCTACCAAAACCATATCACTAACCAATGATTAGGTTATTGGTTTTATCATGTAGGGTTTCTTTGTACTCTTGATGCTTGGAAGCTATGTCTTATTTTATGTTTCTAATTAAACCCTGAACATGAAAGTTGATAGGGTAAAAGAAGTGTGAGAGACCCGCATTTTATTAAGCTCATTGAAAGTCCTTGGCAAATGAGCCAGATGTTTGTGTGATTAAATGAAAGAATCAAGTTATTCACCCATGTGCTGTCGTCCTCAAAGAGATCCAATGACTGGAGCAAAAAACAGAAAAACCAAATGATGTTGAAGCTTAGGAGAAGGAAATGTCTGAAGTTGCAGAAAATAATGAATTTTCTTTTAAGGAGAGGGTTCAAAGTCTGGGACACTTAAATTTATATTTTATTTATACATATGTTGAAGTAGTTTATAGGCATACACATACATAACCTCTCTCTCTCTCTTTCTCTTTGCAATTTATATTTAAAGTGTATGTACTTTATATTTATACTGAGCAAAAGAGGCACCTTTTAAAGTAATGTCACCCTATATTTAGCAGTGGGAGAGCACTGTCCCTTTTCACCCCAGCACAGTGTTCCATTATCTATTGCAGGGGTCTCTTCTGAGTTTTGACCTTTGGGGACAGAGAACCTTTTATTTTGCTATGTAAGCTGCTTTATGAATTACTTCTTGTTGAAAAGTGGTGTATAAAACTCTTATTAATAATTTAAAAATGACTCCAGCACAGTCCTTGTGTGTATACTTTTTTTTGGCACTGAAATAACTACCAGTACAAGCACAACATTCTTAGATTGGACCAAGAGACCAACTATAAATTCAAGTCAGATAAATTATTAAATATACATTTTAGAGCCAAATTGAGAGCTGATACAAAGAGATTTCACTTGATTGACCTCATTGTGTTTAAAATAATTCAAGCAAATAGAAAACCTGATCTGTATTTATTGGTAGCAGTTGTTCCCTCTTTCTAAATAATACGTGCATTGAAATTAATAACAATAGTAAATGATATCACGAAGTTAAGAGAAACCAAGGGATATTCTGTATTCCATTTTCCACCTATCATATTGTACACAATCTATTGTTTATAGGTACAGCCTGAGACTTTGAGGACTTTGGTTTTTGGGTCCCTCCTATGTACAGTAGATACTTACCTATAAGGCAAGAAAATTTTACCAAAAATTCCAGCATCGATCCTCTCTTATCTGCAGGTCACTCGGGGGTCAGGGTAGTTCAGGGGTGTCATGGCAACCAGGAGAAGCCCAGAGGAGCAGCAGGCATGAGATCACACTGTGCAGTTTCATTCTCCATCTGGCCATGCTTTACCTCTCCCAATAGCTCCTTCCTGCAGGGAGACACTTTACAGCTAGCCAGCATGTGACTTGACAGGCAGGCAGGCTGCTGCCAGGTCTTAAAGTCTGCTGTCTACAAACACAGTACAACTGCAGATTAAAAAAAAAATTATCCTTGCTTTCTTGCTTCCTTCTTTCTTTCTCCTTGGATGCCAGCAAAGTTCATCATGCATAATTTCACACTCTGGCTGGCCGTGCTTTCTTCTTTGCCATTCCTAGCAGCTCCTTCCTGCAGGGAGATGCTTCGCCACCAGCCAGCAGGTTAATCAGGCAGGTAGGCAGGCAGCCTCTGGGTCTTAGTGTCAGCCATCTATAAACACAGTACCATGTCATTTTAATATATAGGGACCTGAGGACCTGTGTTTTTTGGTATCAGTGGGGAATCCCAGAATTATAGTTAGACACTCCCCTAAATTTAACCCCCTACTTATCTGAGGCTCATAGAAAATTCCATGATTTTTGACTCAAAACCTGCCCTCAACTTATCTGTGAGATTGACTTATACTCGAGTGTCTGCAGTAATTTGAAATGCTTGCCGAGGATATTAAATATAACTTTATTCCTTCGCCATGTCCTTATAATTTAAATTTATGTTGGAATGTGACCAACCTGTTGAAGAGGAATTAGACTACTAGGTGCATGAAGCACAATTTCCTTGAAGTACTAATGATCGGAGGCTGTTTAACGTCTTGTTCATTTGTTTTTAAATGGGGATCGGATCCTGGTTTCTGAATAAATTATGGTATGCGCAAACTGCAGTTTTCCATTTCATCCAAATACAGCAGCTCCTCTCCATCCACAAGTTCAGAACCTGCAGATTCCGAACCTGTGTTGGGAAGCCCCATAGAGGATCTCTTGGATGCAACCATAGGTCTTCTGACATGGAGGAGGTTGTGCGAGACCGCCATGCACCTTAGAACATGAGGGCTGACCACAGATTTTATTATCCATGGTTTTCGGCATCTGTGGGATTCTGGGACTGGAACCCCCATGGATGTTGAGAGCAGACCTGTACAGGAGACTGTAATCTGTTGCAAACTGCAGTTGAAAGCTTCTTCATCTCCCCTAGTACATAGCGGATGAAGAAGACAAAGAGAAGAATGAGTGCCTGAGCTTTTCCATGACTTATGCATGTCATGACAAATCATGGTTTGGTGTTGCATTGAATCAGGCCTAGGAACAAGCTAGGGAAGCTAGCAGCACACTCTGACTGCCTGTTCACTCACTGCCATTGACATTAGTGGCATTGGCTGGGGGAAGGAATCCAGAAGGGTACTGAGTGCATGGGGTCCCACAATTGAAGGTGCTTGAGGTGATATTCCTGCTAAGGAGTCCATGTGGCTGCACTGACCCCTTTGCTTGCTGTGTGGCAGCTCCTCTGAGTTTCTAGACACACAGCGATGACATCAAACATAATTGCTGGATTTCTGGGAATGCCGAGCTGCACAGAGCTCAGCTTTGACAGAGTTTGAGCTACCCAGCCATACAGCTTTAAGGGAACAATGGCCTGAGGGCCCAGTGCAGGCTGGTACCAAACCTCATGAAATGACAGAAAGAGACCTATTTTTGAGCCTTTTGTACTTGAGTAGTAATTTGTCAGAGTTTGGGTAAGAACATTTTAGTCTGCATTAGGAATAGAACAGTGTTTAGTCAGGCATGAAAGGAAGCTACATGATGACTAACATTGGAGAACAGAATAATTTTTCTCTTTGTTTTTAGAGAAGTCTATCACACCAAGCGAATGCAGCATGTCATTACTGTCAAATGGACATCTGACAACAAGTATATCTTGTGTGGCTCTGATGAAATGAACATTCGTTTGTGGAAAGCTAATGCATCTGAGAAACTTGGCGTGGTAAGTTACCTTAGATTCATTTCATTCTTTAAAAGCAAAATTGACAAAGTTGGAACAGGTTACAATGACTTGTAAAATACTTGTACTTATTTTGATGTAACTGGTTGTGTGAACATGATCTTTCATTGCAACCAGTGTCTTGAGTTGTGAACCCAGCTTTTGAGAGTTAAAGACAAATTTATTTATCACATTTCTATACCGTCCTTTCTCCAAAGAGCTCAGGGCAGTGTACATGGCTGCTCCCCTCCTTTTTTCCTCACAACAACCCTATGCGGTAGGTGAGGCTGAGAGAAAGTGACTGGCCCAAGGTCACTGAGGAAGCTTCATGGCTGAGGGGCGATTTGAACCTGGGTCTTCCAGGTCTGAGTCCACCTCCCAAACCACTACACCACCCTGGCTCTCTAATGCATGCCTCAGTGCATGACAGGAGCTCAGTTGGCAACCCATGCCATATGGTGTTATAAAGGGAATATAGATTTAAAAAATCTGTCTTTTATAGTGATCTATGTACGTACATGCATATATACATAAGTCATTGCTGAAAGTGCCGGACAAGTTACAAGCAAGGTGTAATCCTGCCACTATGGTTAAACATTGCTCTCTCTTCCAAAGTGGAACAGAAAAATAGTCATAAAGTGTTACATTTTTCCTGAAGGAGTCTAGCCGACCTTTTGGTTGGCGGTAAAGTGAGTAGCCCCATTGGGCAGCTGCTTCCCTTACCCGAGAGAAGGGGATGAAAGTCTCATTCTCTTGAGGTGCCGCCTGCGGCAGGCTGAGGCATACAGGATGTGGCAGGAGCCATTCTCTGCTGCATTCTCTGCTGCATTCTCTGCTGCAGCTGCATGCCCTGGGCAGCTCAGGTTTGGGCTGTAATTTAGCTACAAGATGTGTTATATGAAAAAAAGTTAGCTTTTCATGTTGAATTTATAGTGAATGGACTGTTCAGAGGTTTGCCATGATCCACTGGGTCACAGAAAAATCCTACTTTTTTTAGGTATGGAGAACCAAGCCTCAGAAGGGTTTAATGAAAAGAGTCAAACAGGCTCCTTTTAAAAAAATTAACAGGAAGATTTTCTAGTTCTAACATAGCTCTAGATAATGACAGAGTTCTTCTTTGTTGGCACATACTGTAGAATTCTACTTGACATTTGCATTAGGCCTGGGTATGCTGCTTAGGTTATGACTTTTGTAGTTGATGAATGTTTATTTGACTGGTAGGCTGTACTTTGACACTGGAACTGACCAAATATTCATCAGTTCTGACATTCATGTTTCCTTCTTTGTTAATGTACTTGGCGTTGCACTCATTATGTAAAATCAGTGGAACACTAAAGCAAAAACAGCATCTCTGCAGGAGCCAGAGGCAGTTATCCTGTCTACATTCCAACAACGATTAAGCTTATGATATTCTGGGTAACTGTTGTGGAGATAAATGAAATCTGGTTGTTACAGTAGCAGCAGAGAGGCATTTTTAAAAGGTTAATCATGGTACTCTTATTGCTATCTAAAACAGAAACATTACTTGTGACATAAATAGAATGCAACTTTTAAAAAAGCAACTTTGTTTTTAAGCTGCCTAATTTGTGTACAATGATTTTGATATACCGCAGATACCCGGCTATAAGTCAATCCCACAGATAAGTCAAGGGCAGGCTTTGAGCCAACAATCATAGAACTTTCTATGACCCTCAGATAAGTTGGGGGTTAAACTTAGGGGGGTGTCTGACTATAGTTTTGTCTGATTTTACTCGAGGCCAGATCCTGAAAAATAACCCACTACTAATTGTTACCTAAGAACTGTAGTCTCTAATTTATGAAAAACATAGTAAAAGATCATGAGATACATTTTTATTCTTTTAAAATTCTGGTCTTCATCACCTTTTTGTAAGCACTATCAGATTAAGTGCACTGTAAACAACATACCAGTAAAACAGTGGTTCCCAACCTGGTATTCATGTACTCCCAGGGACATAAGAACATAAGAACAGCCCCACTGGATCAGGCCATAGGCCCATCTAGTCCAGCTTCCTGTATCTCACAGCGGCCCACCAAATGCCCCAGGGAGCACACCAGATAACAAGAGACCTCATCCTGGTGCTCTCCCCTACATCTGGCATTCTGACTTAACCCATTCCTAAAATCAGGAGGTTGCGCATACACATCATGGCTTGTACCACTCAACAGGACCTTTAGGGGTACTTGAAAAAGAATGGAATAATGGTAGAAAAGGGCAGATCATGCTCCAGAATGCCTTGCAAGACAGGAATGCCTTGCAAGGACCAGCAAGGCAGGAAGGGAGGTAGCTAGTTGGCTTTGAAAGCCCCACCAATAGCTAGTTTTTGGTCATCAATTCATGTATGAACCAGTGATTGAAAACCAGCACAGTAAAAAAGTTGAAACATAATATGGAAAGTGATCAATCACCCAGAATTTCTCAGCACACTTCTGGTGCAAAACAGTGCAAAGGCAGAGTCTTCTGTTCTTCAAACAGATAAAAAGAGAAAACACTGTGATGAATACATGAAGTCTGGGCTTTCATATAGAGGAGATGAGGGCTTGTATTATTAATTACAAACATTTTGCTAATATGAAGGGTACAATTTATGGAAATGGGCTGCCAAGGGATATACAAGTGAAAAAGGTTGGGAACCACTGCAGGAGAACCATGAATCAAATCCACCTTTAAGGTGTCTGGTGTGTTAAGCCAGAAGCTCTACGTACAACATACAACCCATAACACATAACTGGGAGTGTGCAATTCAATGCACAGCAGAGAGATGCAGCTGCATATATTTGCAACCCTTTTTACTCAGAAGTAGACCCACTGCTTTCCATGGGTGTTATTCTTAAGTAAGGGTACATTGAATTGTAGCCTGCTTCAGATGGAAAGGAGGATTCCCATCCTGGTGTTTCAAAAAACAGACCTGCTTTGCAAGCATTTGCAAAGCAGAACCAGGCTGCAGCAGAAGGAAGGAGAATAAAAGATTAACAAATTGCTTCTAAGGAGCTGTGCCTGCCTGCTGCTTGAGAAACTTGGCGCCTGTCTGCCCTTGAGAAACAAAACTTTTCAGAGTTGAAAGGCTTTGCCCTCTGACCCGGAGATAAGGCAAAGTGATAATTTGAGCTTGATTACTTGGCAAAAATTTCACATACTATAGGCGAGTATCTATGGCAATTATTATTATGGATTCTTTAAATATTTTAATGTGACACCCTGACATAAGTTTAATATGCAGTCTAATACACTTAAATGGTTTTTTCACAATGCAAATGCTACTTCACAAGGGTTACTTAAATGGTTTCTTCACAATGCAAATGCATATGAAGGGAAACTTCAGGATCATATGAGTAGACTAGTAATACAAGCATCTATTAATTAAGATTTTGTAGTTCTTTATTGCACTTTGTAACCAATGCATTTGAAGTTTTATGACCTAGTCCTTTGAGTCACTGTGCTGAGGCAGTGATTTGCAGCAAATTCTGCTAGTGGTCAGATCCGTTTTCTAGAACGTAATCTCACAACTGGTGCAGGAACAGCTCATCAGTGCTTCAGCTCTGAAAAAACAGCACTTGTTTTGTCTGCAGAAGAAACCAGATTATATCGGCTAACATTTTTAAAAGTAATTGCCTTTAATTAAAATAAAAGCCTTTTAACTTGGATTGCATTGACAGTTTGCACAACAGAAAAGCCTGGAATTATTGCTGACTAAATCAACCATTATGGGATGTCTCAGTTAAATGAGCAAGAAAAAAAATCTCCTTTAACAATGAATGATGACTTTTTTTCTCTTTAAATGTCAGAATGCCAGATGCAAGGGAGGGCACCAGAATGAGGTCTCTTGTTATCTGATGTGCTCCCTGGGGCATTTGGTGGGCCGCTGTGAGATACAGGAAGCTGGACTAGATGGGCTTATGGCCTGATCCAGTGGGGCTGTTCTTATGTTATGTTCAGCTAATGTTGAAATGCAGTTAAATTCTTTCTTTCTGAGACCTGTAACAGCTCCAGCTGGACATTTAGGTATTCAAGGTGTTTAGAACCCAAAAGGTTGTTTTTATCCTCTTGTATAGGGCAACAACGTTTTTCAGATGCTTATATTCTGAATTGGTAGGTTAAGTACTTTTTTCATAATTCATTGAAGTAATTTTTATAAGAGAGACTCCAGTCTCGTCCCCAAAAAGGAAGACTCATTGTATTAATGTTCTTCAATAGCCTGACATGGGGTTCTGAATTTGGCAGAGCAGAGCTCTGCTGATCCTGCTCCCCCTCCCACCCTGTTTGTCCTCCCTCCCTGCCCTCCCCCCACCCCAGAATGCCTCCCCCTGCCCCAACATACCTCTCTGCTACCCGGAGCTTGTGCTTTTCTGGACTTCCTATATGCTGCTTTAGAAAAAGCAATCCTTTCTGATCTATGTATTTTTGTTTCAGCACAGTTCATCCTTAACATCAAAGCCAAGGCACTTGCAAATCAATGGAATTTCAGGGGAAATTGTGCAATACAAAAATAGTTCTAACTTGCATCATGGCATACTGTCATTACCATTTGCTCAGTTTTAACTTTGGTATACACTTCCCTAGCTTGCTCCTCGAGAAAAAGCAGCTATCAACTACAATCAAAAATTGAAAGAAAAATTCCAGCACCATCCCCAGATCAAACGTATAGCTCGTCATCGTCACTTACCAAAGGTCATCTATAGCCAGGCCAAGGAGCTACGCATAATGAGAGAAGCTCGTCGGCGGAAGTATACTTTGTTTTTGTTATGACTTTTCATGCTATGTTGAGTTGATGTAGTCTAGTGGCTAGGAAATGAGCTGGGGGTCAGGATTTCCCCAGTTCAGATCTTGTCTCTGTCATCAACACACTAGGTGGCTTTAGGCAATCACTCACTTTTAGCTTCAGCTCTCAACTGTAATATGGGGGAGGGATAATACTTGTTTACAGGGTTGTAAGGAATTCATCAAGATGTGAAGTACCTAGCATACTACAAAAGCATTACACAAATGCTAAGTGTTATTATAATACCTTCAGTCAGGCAGCTATACTTCTAAATAGGTTTAGGGGAAACTTATAATTTTAAGACCAAGTTCAGCACTGGAACAACTGCCTAGGGCTAGGCAATCTGTTGAATTCCTTTCATTTAAGTTTTTAACAGAACAGAAGCTGGACAGGAATCTATTGGGAAATTTCTGTTTATTGGACATTCTTTTAAAGGGAGGAAGCTAGACTAGATGATGCATTGATTATTTTCTATCCCTGAACCTGTAATACTTGTTTGTTAAATGAAGCAGTTTTATTGGCTGAGCCAATAGGATTGCAGTGGCAGGCCAAACTGATGGCAATAGCACCTTATGTCCAGGGAAAGGGTATATTTCCTTCTGCTAGTATCCAAGTAGGTGGAAGATCTTTAGAAAGAGAGCACTGAAAATCTGTTTTTCAGTTATTTTATATTGTTTAGAAAGGAATCGCTTATTAATCTGCCTAAAGGCAGCTTTTAGGTTTTGGCCTGGCAGACAAGTTGATTGTGTTCCAAATATATTAAGCTCTTTTCACATGAGTTAGACCAGGGGTGTCTAAACTTTTTGGTAGGAGGGCCACATCATCTCTCTGACACTGTGTTGGCGGCCAGGAAAGCCCCCATTTACATTTCAAATTTAATTTACATGTAAATTAATTTACATTTCAATTTTGAATAAATTTACATAAATGAATATATTAGAGCTGGAACTTATATGAATGAATGAATGGTCTTGCAATAGCTCAAGGCCTATAAAAGGCCTTGCACAAAGCAAGGCCAGCTTTTTCTTTGCTGCCATTGCTGCATCACAGATGTGAAACAACAAGCAGTGAAGGAAGCCCTCGTCCCACAGCTCACGCAAGAGGTCGAACAATTGGCCGTCATGCTAAGAGCAGTTGCATCAGACCAGTGTGGGCTTCAGCAAGTCACCAGAGGGCCAGAAGCTCATTGGAGGCTGGGGCATCCTTGAGGGCCAGATTGGGAGTCCTCAAGGGCATAAGTGGCCCCAGGGCAAGGGGTTTGGGCACCGCTGAGTTAGAGTCACAGTTAGAGAACTTGTAATATTAAAAAAAAGCAAAGAAGTAGTTGTTTAATAATTTCAACTGTAAATGGTAAAATATATAGACTTATTTTGATCTCTTTCACTCTAGAGAACTGAACCGTCAGAAGCACAGCAAGCCTGGGTCTGTACCACATGTATCAGAGAAGAAGAAACACGTTGTGGCTGTAGTGAAATAATAATTTTCAGAATTATCTTTTTTAGTGTTTAAATTCTGAAGAACATTGTATATATCCAGTTGTTACAGAATTCTAAGATTTTCACTTTTTAAAGTATTTTGTCCATTGCCATCTATGTTTGGGTACTGCATTAAAAGTATGGTTGTTAGAACCTGTGGTCCATTTTGCAGCTGATGTATGGGGGGGGGGCACAAATTTTGAGAACTGCAGGGCCTTGCATTACTGTGAATCAAATTTTACATAGCTTAAAAAAGACACAGAAGTGCAGTACATGATGCTGACACACTAAAGGAGGGAATGGTGTCTCAATATGTGGCAAGGGGCTTTTCCCCTTACTGTAGAGCATATATCTAGAAACATCCAGGTTGTTATTTCTCAAAGCATGTGCAGTTTTCTAATTTTGATAATTTGGCAATCCAGTTTCTTGAATGTCTGCATGAACTCGCTAGAATACATTGCATCATACCTTCTCCTGTAGAGTATGGCCCATGTTTCCCATTTCCACTCCCCAAAATATGGGTAAATATTTTCAAAATAGAGTATTTAAAACAAAAATTTGTGCTGACTTTAAAAGTAGCTGGAGCTATGTATTAAAATATGTAGTATTTTGTGAACTGCAGACCAGAAACATTTATGCAAGTCTTTTGCTGTGATTAACAGCAAAGCTTTAATAACTGTCAATATTTTGTTTTATGTGGGCATCATCTGAATTGAAGTGCTTTAATTCTAAGCAATTGCAGTAGAACAGAACTTAGTTGGTTCCTAAATTTCTCATTAAAATCAGTAGGACACAGTACTTAACTGTCTGGATTGTGCCCTTGAATATCTAACTGGATTTCTTCCCCTCCCTATTTTTTGAGTGTGACATGTTAACCATCAAATGAGATAGAATGAGATAGAACTACAATTTCAAATTGTAAAATTTGCCATTTTTTCCTCATTGAATATCCTTCCATATTTGACACAATAGCTTTAGTTCCATAGCATTATTTTTTTCCCCAAATTTTGGCGTTTTCTACAATACTCTGGCTTGTATCCCAAGGAGCATACACAGACTTCAACTTCCCCACCACCTATTCAGCTCAGTAGTTCTCTGCACCCCTCCCCCAAACGTCTCTGAAGAGTCAGGAGAGTCCCCACTGTGTAATTCTGTCAGGCACAGAGGGTTCCAGAGTTGTGGATAGATCAGCAAGGTTTGTGCTTCTACCCCTGGCATGAGCAGAAGTTCATGGAAGAGGGACTTAGGATACAACCCTTTGTGTTCAAACAAATGGAACAATTGGCTCATTTTTTAAAAAACTGGAACTATTGCTCCCCAATATTTGAATTTGTTACCTATGTTTGACTATTTATTTATTTAGTTTATGGCATAAAATACATGGACTTATATATCAGTTAGACTAGATCAAATGTCAGTGTCCTGTTCGTCCAGCCATTCAAGGACAGAGTTACCTGCATTGAAAAAGTCAGACCATGGGCCAGTATACTCCCTCAGTTTGCAGCCAGACACAATGTGATATATGGTTTGGCGGGAGAACCCACAATCACACTGTGGGGTAGATACATGCCCCCATTTAAACATTGGGTCCTGACTAATACCATGTAGGTTATGGATCCTGTTCAAAATTTTCCAGTGCTGGCGAGGTTAGTTGAAACCTAGCACCTTAAGTGTAGGATCGTCTATATAATTACCTGTTTCTGGCTGTTCAACTGCCCATTTAGCTTTCCATTGGGCATTGATGTTAAATTATTGTGCAGATGTGCGAGTGCCACAGAAGGCTTCCTGGATTTAAGTCTACCGATTGATAGATGAGGAAGATTGGCATGTACTGGTAAATGTGGGTTGTTGGTGATGTTTCTGTTTGCTTTCACGAAAGCTTCTTGTCTCCGTAGGGCTGGTGGTGCTATGTGGTTCAAGACAGGGAGCCAGCAGACAGGAGTGGGTCTTATACAGCCACTTATGATCCTCGTGGTTTCATTTAATCAGGCATCAGTGTTTGACTAGATCATATTTTACTCATGACCTTCTTTGTAAATTATGCACAATGATTTTTACTTACCTTTAGATAAAATACAAAGAAACATGTTTGGTTGTTTCTAAAAGTGTCATGAAGAAAGTTGTTTGTGTGTGAGTAGGTCTTTTAATCCCCTGAAATAGATTTTTGGAGGGTGCTTGCCTTGGAAAAAGGAATTGGTGAAAATCATTCCTTACCCCTTGTGCAAACGGACCTTCTTACATTTTCAGAATGACACCCTAGGACAGTAGTTCCCAAATTGTGAGCCATGGGTCCCTGGGGAGCTGCAGAAACCAACCATGGGAGCAGTGGAATTCTTGCAAGAAACCTGCCACACTATACAGTGTATAGGATTGTAGCCCAAATGGGGAGCTGATCAATGGCCATTTAAAACAGTGACAGATGTATCTAATAATGTCAAAGTGGCAAAGCCCCAGACAATCCTAAGGCAGTGGTTCTCAAACTTTTTCTACTTGATCTTGATCCCTTGCATTCAATGGCCGTTGATCAAGGGATCCACCAGTAGAAAAAGTTTGAGAATCACTGACTTAGGATATAGCCCATCACAATTGCAAAGGAAAGATTTAGCATTTTTGAAAATAAAAGGGAGCTGGGGCTTTGCCATTTTGATATTTTCATCTGCCACCGTTTTAAATAATGGGAGCAACGATTTGGGATATTGATATAATTCTCAAACCCAGTGTTTCTCAAACTGTGGGTTGGGACCCACTATTGCAAACCAATTTCAGGTGGGTCCCCATTCATTTCAGTATTTTTTTAATATCTTAGACTTGATTGCATGTGACTGCATAGGGGAAATGTAACAGATCTGTACTTTTAACAGGCTCCTATGTATATGCTGTTAATAATGATAGTAAATTGGACTTCCTCCTGGGTAAGTGTGGGTAGGATTGTCAAAAATTTCCTGCGTGATGACATAACTTCTGGTCATGACATCACTTCCGGTGGGTGATGTCCGGTGGGTGAAACAGATTCTCACTCTAAAAAGTGGCTTCAAGTGCTAAAAGCTTGAGAACCACAGCTCTAACCACTTCCATAAGATACATTTGAATGAACATTGGATTAATATTCCTGTCTGCAAGATAGAGCTGAGTAGTTCTGAACTTTTTCATGAAGAAGCACACTCCTGCACACTTCATTAACGCAGCCTTTCTATATCTGAGCCATACATTCAATTCGTTCATGATAGTAATCAGGAACTTTAATTATTCTGTGTGAACACAGAATGCAAAGTGCCGTTACTGAGCAACTTCCTTCTGCTTCTCCAGAATACCATCAGTTTACTAGATCCCTGTCAGTCTAGCAGAGGGAATGGAATCTGATTCCTGCTCAGCTAAAGGATCTTTGGGTGTCCTTGGACCATTTGCTCTTGTAGGATTGTGAAGAGGCCAAATGCTGCTTTGAACTTCTTGGGTGAATTGCAGGACTGAAAAAGCTGGTGAAAGCATTAATCTGCATCTGGATTAGTATGGTTTTCCCTGCACCTCTTTTATTGGTCCACACAAGCTATTCTGTTTGGTAGCAAACTCACAAATGAGCAGAACGCACATGCTTTCTGGCAGAGGCTCTCTTTACAAGAGCTACTGATGACAAGATGACAAAACGGCTTCTGTAGAATTCTGGCTTTTAAAATTAAGAGAAACCTTAATTTGAAGTGCTCTTTGGTGAATATACTTTTTTGTGCTCTGGAAAAGATGACATTGTCAAAGTCATTCTCAATCTAAAATATTTAAAACAACAAAACACTTTGCTTCAGCGAAGTGCATAGAATGAGGGAGGGGGCTCTTAGTAAATCTTAAACCTGCCTTATGAATATAAGGAAAGCTATTTTGCTGGGCTTTTGGCATTAGTGTCCCTCTGAGTCTCATGTCTGAGATATAGTACTACATGTGCAACTCAGGGTTAGGAGATATTTTACCCTTTACCCCATGTTGCATGCCAGCCATCCCATGGGGCTACTCATATTTGCACCAGTGAATTTGCTGACGCAAATCTGAGCAGCCCTTTGTAAGGTCAATCGGGCCAGGGTGGAGGTTAGAATGCGGCCTAAGGTACAGCAGCCAATCCCACCACCTCTACTGGTCTGCCTCCCAGTCTGCTCTTCTCCACCCAGAAATACCCCTCCCCACCCCTGGAAATCCTCCTGCCACCCTCTTCAACTCCCTATGCCAGTCTGCCTCAGCCAGCAAGAACTCTCCCAGCCCAGGTCCAAATCTGGTGTGGGGAGGTTGGTGTACATCTTTACACCGGCCTGACTTGCTCCAGAGTAGTTGTGAATGTGCTTTGTGCCATGTTTGTGACATTCCTGGGCCAGTGCAAGGGACGTACACCAGCTGAAGTTCACTTCAGGACTGTGCTGTAAGGGTATTAAGCCAGTTGCTTTTCTGAGAAGATCTAGAGCATGCTGTGATTGTGGTCACACTATCCAATATAGTTCCAATAAAGTTCAGCATGGACATTAAGGAAATTGAAGGATGCCTTCTCAGTTATAGTCCTATCAAATTCTAAGAAAATTAAAAAGAGGCAAATAATGAAGGGGCAACCTAAACCTATTAAAAGTTCCCCATGCCATTGCAGCAGGGCCAGTGCAGCTTGTGCTGTATCCTATGGGGAAATTTTTCAGTCTGGAGATCTTGAGGTAAGGGGACATTTGTCCCCTTCAGTCAGGAGAGCTTGAGATAAGCCCCAGCCATGGCACTGGATCTACTCAGATCCACACCTGCTAAATTGCCAGCACAAGTGCATGTGGAACCATGCCAGCAAACCTGGCATGGGAAGTGGGATAGGATATAGTATGCACCGTTGCCACCAATTCTGGTCTTACCAGGCCTGATCTGCCCACCTCTTGCCTTGTTTTACCCCTCCCCACCGTCCCTCCTTTGCCCAGCACAGAACTTACCTGCTTGGTGCACATCAAGGCCTGCACTGGCAACATGCTTTACGGCATGTTTGCAACAGCCTGCACTGGTGGAGCGCATGCTCTTCTGGCACAAGTGGAGTATAGTCAGTTAAATCACTTGAGTTGCCCCATACATCATCATTGCTTTATTTACTGGATTGGGGGGGGGGGTGGAGAGAGAAGCAGTAAATTATGGCTTTATTCCACTCCAGAATTTTGCAATATGAGTTTTGCATTTCTATAAATTGGTTTGATGGCAATGAATTGAATGAAATGGCAAATGAATGAAACCTTTCTAATTTCAGTAAACACCCACAAATAATAGGCTTATACAACATCCTGCTTGCTAGCTACAAGGCTGGTGTTAGAGGTCATACAGGACAGTCAGGCTCTGACCTGGGGGAAGGGGCATTTTTAGTGGGAAGGATTGAATACGGGAGGATTTAGCTCCAAAGGGAATGGCGGAGGCCTCCTCTTTATCCTAATCTCTGCTCCTGGGCCAGGCAGCCCTACACTGATGTCCCAGATTTGCAACAGCTGTATAGCTGGTGTGGATCCAAGAAGTGTCATAGGGATACCACATATATCCCTTTACCCTGAGGAAACCTCCATCTGGCTCCTAGCTGCATTGGATGCAGCGCAGGCCATGCAGGCTGGCTGTGCCAGTGCAATTTAGGAATAGACTGCCCAAGTATATTTATAGATAAGCTATTTCAGGAATGAAGTTTGAATCGGTTACGGCATAAAAATAAGCTTAGTGAACAAATCCATGGCATCTGCAGCTTCATTATATTGCAAATATTTGAAATTGGAAAATACAGGGAGGGACATTTCTGATTAACTCCTTTCAAAATAATCCTTACCCTAAATGCATCCATATAAAATACCCTGATGATAAAATATTCACTATCAACAATTAAAGAAGCATGGAGTAAGTAATTGGATTAGAAGACTAATGTCAAAATGGAGAATAAAATTGAATGTAGTTGTTGGGAAGTTGACATCTGACTTGTAGCTAAGGCTAGTCCAGATGTTTTTTTTTTTTCTTGCAATCAGTAGGGTCCACAATAAAAGTAACAGACTATAGCCAGATAACAAGTTATCATACTATAAACCAGCATAGGAAAATTGGTACATGTAGGATTCAGTTTTTTTACTGCTTAATTTACTAGTATCTCATATGATTGATATGATTATTTTACACCATGATCCTATGCAAGTTTACTTGGAGCACAATGGTACTTACTCTCAAGTAAGTAGTGTCCATTTAGAAATGGTTTCTTCAGAGCACATCCTACAAGGCACTTGGGCTGACGCAAGTCCCTTGCGCTGGCCCAGTAGTGTCACAAAAGTGCTATAAAGCACCTTTGCGCCACTTGTTGGGGAGATAGGCTGGCACATGGATGTGTGCCAGCCTCCCTGTGCTGACGTGGGTCCAAGGGAAAGGGTGAGTTGCATCAGACGACCTTGGCCAACGCAGGGGTGTGTAGGGAGGGTGTGGAGGAGGCGGGAGGAAAGCGTTTCAGGGTAGGGGGAGGGCGGACAGTGGCTGGGACTGTGGGCAGGCAGGTGGAGAACAGGAGGTGGGGCCAGGATCCAGCAGTTATGGGCAGTCCTGGGCTGCTCAGATTTGTGCCACCTCATCAGGTGGTGCAGATCTGAGTAGACCCATTGGGACCAGTGCAGCAAGACATGAAGAAAGGGGAAACTTTTCCCATTGCCTTGGGCTGTGCCACTTTTGGTTCCAAACTTGTGCTGGATGCAGCGCAGGCCCGCTGGCCTGCCAGTTTCCAGCGCAAGTTAGGATTGCGCTCTTAGTTTATTAGAATAATTTTAAATTCAAATCCTATTCTCAACATTGTTTTCCAGCCCAGTTTTGTGCCTTCTGCAAAGGGCTAGTTCATGCATTTTTTGTGAATGCTTTCTTAATTCACTAGAGTGGTCTATTCATTTGAGCAGTGTAGTATGTGAGCCAAGAGCTCATAGAGTTCAACCACTTCTGCAATCAGGGAAGCTTCAAAATGAGCCTTGAGAGCACAGATGTTACTGTATCTGAGAGTTCCTATGTATTACTCTGTATAGCTATTACTGTAAAATGCAGAGCACTCTCATAAGTCAAGGAAGAATCTAAAGCAGCCTACATGTGTGAATCAATTTGGTCAAAGGGTACAATCATAACAGAGTATTTCCATTTACTGCACTATGGTTAGTGATTGTACCATACTTTTAATTATGTCAAATGGTTAACATTTCATTCAAGATAGCAGGAGTTCTGTAGGAACCTGATGTGAATATTATATGCAATTCAGAATATATTTTTTGGCTTATACTGACCATTTGTTTTTTGCAGAACCGATAATTACAACCAGAGTAAACTCTCTTCAATAACATTAGAATTTGCAAATTTACCGTAATATGACTAAACTGGTGCTAGTTAACGTGCCAAACCTCAGATTATTTTACTGGAATTAATCATATCTCTGAATCAGACGGGATTGGTCTTTAGTGCAATTCTGCTTAAGTTATGTTTGTCATTTGAGAGTGCCAAATGAATCACTGTTGTGTCAAAGCTGATTGCTCTTGTTGGGAAACTGCAGAGTGATGTATCTTGAGAGATGGGGGAGGAGGCAGCCTGGGCCATTTATCCTGTTGTGGTGTTTATAGCATTAGGATGAAAACAGTGAGATGAAATACAAGAACAAGATAGAAGAAAGTTCATATACAGAAGAACAAAATTCCATTGCAATACCTACTGTGAAAGTTCCATAAAAATAAATGGGAGTTCATATTATTTGATTGATACACATAAGGCAATTAATATAAAAGTATTGGTAGGGGAGAAGGCAGGAAGCATAATAATTTTGAAATGCTGCCATCAAGAATTCTGAAAACTGTTTTCTACTCCGTTTCAACTGCTACTATCCATAGACACTGGGATGATTGCTTTATTGGGTTGCTAAGACCTTCCTTCAGAAAGGTAAAGTATCAAAATTACACCTGTCTAGAATGTGCTCAATAAAACAGTGATTGATTGTTATAATTGACCAAGCTGCTGCTTAGTGCCTTTTTGGAGTTCATTTGTTGAAGGTATATGTAGGCATGCCTTCTGCCTCTGTCTTAACCCATGGGGGGAGATCCACATCATAGGAGAATGGGAATAGCATGGTGTGAAGGATGGAGAACAAAGGATGGTGAGATAAAAGAATGCTGCTAAGAAGGGCTTATTGCAGGGTTTGCTGTAGCTAAGGGGAGCAAGGAAGGGTAGGGAAGAGTAGTCCAGGTGTGCTAGCTTGGTTTCACAAATCTCTTCTTTCTTGCTATGCCTCACACTGACCACCACCTGGGGCCAGGAAGCCAGGCCTGGCTATGTCTTTCCCCAGTATCTGACTCTGGACCAGGGGTGTTCAGGTCCTGATGCGGGCTTGTTCATGGTTTTGGAGTACAGGTGGCCCTAGGTTCTGAAGTCCTGCCTGGGTTGTTCCCACCAATCCTCCCCTTCCTCTCCTTTCCAAGCCACTCCTTTTACTGTCCTCTTCTCTCTAGACCAGGGGTCTCTAAGCTTCTTGGCCAAAGGGCTCATCAAATATCTGGCACAGTGTTGAGGGCCGAAAAAAAAAATTAAATATAAAATTTAAATAAATATATTAGAGATGGAACTTGAATGAATTAAATAAAGCAATAAATAAAGAAATAAAGCACATTGTTATCAACAACAAAACAACAACAAACCGCTTTTCAACAGAAAGTTCAAAAGCGGTTCACAGAGAAAAATCAATTATCTAATGGCTGCCTGTCCCAAGAGGGTTCACAGTCTAAATAGATGTAAAAGAGCACCAGCAGACAGCCACTAGAAAAGACACTGTTGGGGTGAAGAGGGCCAGTTACTCTCCCTCTGCTAACTAAAAGAGGAGCACCCACTTGAAAAAGTGCCTCTTATCCAGTAGCAGGGGGCATACTTAAATGGACCCCCATTCCCCCACCCCACAAGCACAACTCCAGTTATGTTTGGTCAACTGCGCCAGAGACTCTCAGGGGATCAGAGGCTGACCATGGGCTGGATAGATGCTTGCTGTGGGCCACATCTGGCCCCCGGGCCAGGGTTTGGAGACCCCTGCTCTAACTTCCCATCACCTTACTTTTATTTTTTCCTTGCCTCTGTCCTCCTTTCACCTTTCTGACACTGACTTCTTCCTCTCCCTGACCCTCAATCCTTTGCTGTGTCTCTCTTCCTTGTGGCCTGTGTCCTTTGGTTCCATTTCTCCTGCTTGACTCACACTTCCTTCTTTTTCACTCCCAACTCTGCCTTATTCTCCCACCCAATCTGCCTGGCCCTTCCATCCTTTTAAAATTCCTACCCTGTCATGACTGCTCCAATCAACAGGATTCAGGCAAGCTTTGCTGCCGGCATATTCCTGCAATACCTTTTTGGCAATGATGACATTACCTGATACCCCATCCCACTATAGCAGCTTCCAGCATTCCAGAGGGCCACGATCACGGTGTACTAAGATAACACTAGATTTCTGTATATTGTTGCTGTTTCCAGCATGTATATAGTGCTTGAACCTTAACTATGGGGCATCTCACATATGTGTATGATTGTTGTCCTCTGCTGTACTACTTCAAATGGTCCACCTATTCGAAATACCATCTGAAATAACTGGTGATGACATCAGTGCCAGTTACTTCTGGGTTGAGAAGCCAAATGTGACATGACAAACACCAGTGAGAGGCTCATGGTGGATGGGATGGGTTTTTTTGAACACATAAAAGCATGCTTTGGAGCCTCCTACAGATGTTTGTGTTGGGATCCTGGTCTTGCTGCTAGGTGGCAGGTTCCAGGGGTACCACAAGTACCACCAGATACCACCTCAAGTACCCATATCCATACCCTGGTGGTACCCATACCACTGGTTTAGAGACACTGTTGTAAATGGATCTGCTTGTTCCTGCCTGAACAGAGTATATTGATATATGGTTGCTCATGAGAACTTACAGTGTCCCTTTGGAGAGATCCCACTAGATTCTCCCTTTTTAGTCAATGCACCACATAAGGTTGCTGGTGTGGACATTTGAGTCAAACTGCTATGCTATCCTGAAGTTTGTTATGGAGTATGACTCCAGCAATTCAAACTGAACTTGAAAATATGCTGATATCTAGCACTAACTTAAAAAAAAAATAGTGCCTGTATTCATCTGGCAACTGGATGTACTTCAAGACTGAAGTAACAATATTTGATTGGAAGGTCTTGTGACTTGAAGCAGTTGAGGACACAGATTGCAACTCCCATTGGAGTGTGTCACCTTGGAGTGGTCCTAGAACTTTGTACTTAGAAAGTTAGATTGCAGCAGGCTACATATTCTCTTCATCTACTCTATCTGATAGGAAGGCTAAGATGATTTATTGCCAGCTTTGTTACCATTATTCATGGTTTTGCATCCTCAAATCTGGTCCATCATGAAGCTCCATAACATGTGCTTGAGTGTGGTGTGGATGCTGCAGATGCTGCAGAAATTAGTGGCTGCCCTCCTGACTATATCCTCTGTGAACACAAAGCTGACCATTTCCTTATTTTATTACTGGGTTGCCAGCACCATCCTTTAAAGACAGATCAGACATTTACAACCACTATTTTAACCAAACAGCCTTCAGAATGGAGAGAGAATAGGGTAAAAATGAGTCATCAGTAGATGATCTGTGAGGTGGGACTGTGAGGGAAAAAGCAGTGGCCTCCTAACTCGCCTTTCTCCAGCCCACAATTGCAACATCAGTTTTACAGCCATTCACTAAGTGACTGACAGACTAGAACCCTGCAGGTGATTCTTTTAAATGTTCTATACCAGTCATAGGTCAAGGGACTTCCTTTGATAGCTGCAGTCTTCTCCTTCCCTCTCTGCTCCATCTGGAATTCTTTGAAATTCCTATTTGCTATACCTGTGGCATGTCTCTTCAGCTTCTTCAGTTGCTGGTACATGGCATATCGGGTGGACTTCAACCCCCCGTGACACATCAACCCTCCACTGCATGGTACCTTCCCACTCAAGATGATGAGCGGCAGGCCTGGGGTTTATGGTACCTGGTGCACAGGTGTGAAGTGTGGCTCCCAGAAGTTGCTTGGCCATGATATGATGACATCATTGCACCACCTACAACTGCTTCTGGAGTGCTCTGATTTTGAGACAGAGACGGGGTGGATGGGAGGGCCCTTCAACCGATAAGCTGTGCTCACCACACCTGGCCTCATTACCAACAATGTGGCAAGGGCTGAAGATATGCATGGTGATGGTGCTGCCCCCTGGGTCATGTCACCCCCCCTAAGCACTGCACTTGGGGTAGGCCACACTAGCCTCACAATGCCTTTGCCTGTTCCCCAAAATTTGTGCTTCTCCAGCTGTCCCTGCTCATTCCATGCTCATAGTATGTATCCCTGATTCTGGAAACACTGTTCTGGGAAGGAGATGAGCAGGCTCTGCAGCATAGAACAGTCCAGGCTGGCAGATGAGTTCTGCTGTGTGCAAATGTGTCAACTGTATAGAGAAATTTCAGTGGGAGAAAAGCATACTGAAAGAATCCTGAATGAAGGTATGGTATTAAAGGATTGCCTGGCAGAAGTCAAGCAGGGAAATAAAAAGATGTTTTGGCAATCTTAAGTCATTTCTAGAGAAAAGTCCAAATATGAAAAAGACCATAAGCAAATTTTATTTCATGTTACAGAGGTATGCCACCAGTAATAGCTACACTGATTACACAGGCCAACACACATTTTGCTTCCTTAAATGTTACACCAATTCCTGGGTATATTTGGGATGCCGATTCCAAAAATGGCATCCATTTTGCCCTATCACGTCTAGTTTTGGAGACAAGGCATAGCCTTTTTAGTGAATGGTTCAAGCAGCTTCCTCATGAGGAAGCCTACTCCATGGCTTCCTCATGAGGAAGCTGCTTGAACCATTCACTAATGAGGCTATACTATATCTCCAAAACTAGACGTGATAGGGCAAAACGGATGCCATTTTTGGAATCGGCATCCCAAATTCATATCAAACACCATAAAGTTTTGGAAAAACTTTTCTGACCCTCAGTTTTGTAGGCCTGTGTTATGATATATTACAAGTGATGCTCTTTCTGTTGAATTGCTCTGAAGTAGAAACTCATTGCTCTGGCAATGTGGAATGTGGCTATATTGAATGGGAATTTTAGTTGAATGGGAATATAGGCACAATGCCAAGTGAATACAAACATTAAAAAGCTGAGTAGAAAAAAATAATTTAAGCATATATCAATTACTACATAAATTAAGAATAACTTATTTCAGTTATTAGATCCAATTGAAAGAGTTGAAAGAAAAATGAAAGAAATGAATGAAAGAAAAATTGAAAGAAAAATGCCCAAGTAATAGGATAAAGAAAGTACAAGAAATGAAATAATTTTTCTTCTTACCTGGAATATTTTAGGTTCTTTGAATATCACTCTGTTTTGAGAATGAGAAAATCAAAAGACTGACATTTGAAAAGTGTGTGGGCAAGAGAGATGGCATAGATAAATGTCTGCATGGAGTGCCAGTGAAAAGAGTAGCATTATTCTGAGACAGGGACAAAATAAAAGAAGAGATGATATGAAAAGGGCCAGTTCAGCCTGGGAACATAGATATTCCTTGGTAAAATTGCCCCTTCTTATCAGAACCAGTGGTGTCGCTAGAGAAGTGGTTCTCAAACTGGTGGGTCGCAACCCACCAGTTCAGGTAATGCTTCCCTCATCCCTTTAAAGGGCGGGGAAAGGGGAGGGAGGCAGTGACACGGTGGTGGTGGTGGTTCAGACTTACTGTGAACGATGTAGGACTGCAGCAGGTGTGGGGAGCCCTGCACAGGCCTCTGCAGCGCTCCCCGACTCTTGGAATCTGCAATAAATCTGCAATCTGTAATCCCTTGTGAGCCATTTGCCTCTGTTTCCCTCCCCCCCACATGGCTCCAAAGGAGAGGGGAGGAGCCGCTTGCACGCTGCAGGGAGGCTCCCTGAAAAACTTAGTGCGCCACCCCCCCTCTAGCTACCCCAGTGGTCCCAAAATGTTTCTTGAAGCTAGATTGAAAGGGTTCCAGATAATCTGTTTCATCCAGAAGACCTTGAAGCGGTGTTGCTACTACCCACTCCATTGCCTTGGTCAGAAATGGGAGGTTAGAGACTGGCTGATAGTTCACCAGTATGGTAGGTCATGGAGTGCCTCTTCAAGAGGGGGCAAACCACTGCCAACTTTAAGGCTACCAGCAGCACCTGAAGGCTTTAACGTTTGTCCTACTGATCAGCAGCTATTGTCTGCACAGCAACAAAAAACATTGATCCTTCTCAATCTCCCCAGAGGGACTGAGACATTAGTTAAGAGTACTTGTAGTAGAGAGAAAACGTATTCACTATTAACAGAAAGGCCATTTAGACCCTGCCTCCTCTTTGTTTGTTCTTGCTTTCCAACTCATTGCATGTCTCAAGCCATTAACACGTACTTGCACCCTGGTTAAGCTCTGTGTCCAGTTTTCTTCCTCTCTCTCTCATTATAGAGCATGTCCTGTCCGTCCCCCCCAAACCTTGCTTGTACTTCTGGATAAACAATTTAATAACCATACCATGCTAGCTTCCCTCCTGTTCAGCATGATCTCTGATTCCTCCTCTACAGAAACTAAGCTTATACCTCCCCTCCCCCTTCTTTCTTTCCTCTTTTCTAAGTAAGTCACCTTTAAACAATTCTTTATTAATATTAAAATGAATTTAAATGCACAGTCAACACATTCTAAGTGGGATTGTTAGTGAATTGCTTATTTATTTACCTCTGTATTATTGTTTTGCCTTTCAAACTATAGTACATTTATTTGATTCCCCCTCCTATTATAGTAAAAAAAAATATGCCTGAATAAATTGTGTACTGTGATCTGAACTGTCTGGACTCTCTTTTTTCCCCTTCTATAAACTACCAATTCTCTCCTTGTGTGCTGGACCAGTGGCCTAAGAAAATTTAATGCACTCATTTGGGTACAGGTGTAGGCCCATCCTATGCGTTCCTGAGCAGGTGAGGTAACAGCAGTGTACAACATTTCAAGCAATGTACAATTAAAGTTCCCATGCCCCTCCAAAAACGCAAACACATAACATTAAAAAAAGTGTCCTGGTGCTAAAATGTTTGTGAACCACTATGTTAGAGAATGGTTTTATTTTATTTTTTGTAGATTTTCACATATTTTGTGAAACAACATGAACAAGAGTGAAGCATTATTTTTATGTTTGCCATCTGTGGAGATTCTTGTGATCTGTGATGTGACGGTGAATTGGAGGGAACTCCATACAAAGATGGTAAGAATCTTTACTGTAGGTGTGTGGTGCTCTCTCATACCTTGGTTCCTGATTTGTGCATACATGCCGAAAATGGTGGCCACAGCTGCACAAGTGTGAAACGCAGGTGATCACATCCTTGTTCTCCATGTTAATTAAATAAGCCCAGAATAGTAACTGTTCTCAAACATTGATTAGAGCCCATTCGATACCCATTGTGTAGTCCCTGCTTTTGTTGTTCCCTGCTAACTTGGCAAACAGGCACCAAATGGTTATGTGTTTGTGTTTTTATTCCAGTTTCTCATCCCAAATTCTCATTTGTATTAATTTTAAGCACAATAAAAGTGTACTAGGTAGGTGACGCAGGTGATACAGTGTCAGCAGATGCAGCCACCAAATTAATTCTAACTGGAAAAGTAATCTATTTTAATTTCTGGAAAATTCCTTAAACACCAAAATGCAGTGTTTTGTGTTTTCATTAGAATATTTGAGACACAAAACGCCATGTTTTGTGTTTTCGTTTGGATATGTGAAACACAAAATGTGGTGTTTTGAAACACGAAATGTTTTGTGTTTTCACTGGGATACTTGAAGTACAAAATGTGTTGCTTTGTGTTTTATGTGGTGTTGTGAAGCACAAAATGTGTTGCTTTGTGTTTTGTGTGGTGTTCTGAAGCACAAAATGTGTTGCTTTGTGTTTTATGGGGTGTTCTGAAACACAAAATACGTGTTCTGTGTGTTCATGAGGCAGCACGAGGTGTGTCCTTTTATGTTCTCATCCAGCCACTAGGAACACCAAACGTGCCCTGGTATGACGGCCCCTGTTCCAGCCACGTTCACTGTGCCGGCCCTCAGCGTGGCCACGAGGGGCGGCCTGCGGTCACGAGAAGGAGCTGCTGCAGCTTCCCGCTGAGGAGACGCTTCGAGGCCGGGGCCGCCTCAGCTCCCCGTCCCTCTGCAGCCGCGCCCCTCCCCAGCCAGGCCTTCGCGGCCTCGCCCTCCTCCCCCGCCAGCCGTCGCCGGACCCGTTTCCCGCCTTTTCCCGCTTCCTCAGCTGAGACTGCGCGCGCGCCCTCCCGCCACCGACCCCGCCCTCGGCGGCTGGGCCCGGCAGGCGCCCGGTGCCCGCTCCCCCTCCGCGCCGCGCCCGCGTGACTGTTGTCGCCCCCGCCGCTGCAAGAGTGTATAAATAAAGCAGGAGGCCGCCTCCCTCCCGCCCGCCCGCCGTGTGGGCAGACGCGCTCGCAAGTCGAGGGCGCGCGCCTGTTCCACCGCGCCTGGGGAGGAGGCCGAGGCGAGGCGGCGTCGCGCCGGGCAGGCTGCGGGCGAGCGGGAGGACGATGAGCGGCCGCTTCCCGTGACTGCGCCCCCCCCGTGCCCCGTCTGCCTCCCTCCCGCGATGCGATGGGTTAGGCGGCCTGCCGCCAGCAGCAGCGCCGAGGAAAGAGCGGAGCGCAGCGGCCACGACAGGCGGCGGCGGGGCCTTGCTGAGGCGAGGGCGGCTCCTGCTGGAGCAGGAGGAGGAGGAGGCTGCCGCCGGCGGGAGCTGCGTCGTCCCCCAGCCCTCTCCATGGACCGCGGGCTGGAATTATGAGCCGGCCGGCGCCCGGGACTCTCCCTCGCCCGCAGGGATCTCCTCCGGGGCCAGCGGGGCTCCTTCTCTCTCCTCGCCCGGAGCGGCAGCAGCACCGTCGCCATAGCGCAGGCCCCCTCCGCGTCTCGCCTCCGGGGCCCCCGCGGCCCTGGCGGTGCACTCAGGCCGCCCCCGCCCTGCCCGGGACCAGGGGGCGCCCCCGGCCGGCGTGAGCTCACCTCGGCCCCCACCCGCGACCCCTCGCCCGCAGACCGCTGTGCTGGACCCCCCTCACCCCCTCCCCATTTAGTGTGAGCCCCCCGCCACCCTCACCCCCCTCAGTGTGAGTCCCCCGTCACCCTCGCCCCTCCCCATTTAGTGTGAGACCCTCGCCCCTTCCCCATATAGTGTGTGCACCCTGCCAATCTCACCCCTCCCCATTTAGTACGTGTCTCCCCAACATCCTCACTCCCTCCTTTAGTACGTGCCCCCCCGCCATCCTCACCCCCCCATTTAAGTACATCCCCCCAACCTCACCGCTCCTTCCTTTAGTACGTGCCCCCCCTTCAGTTTTGCTCTTCCTTGGTCTTTCCCATCCCAAACCATTAATACTCCCTGGCTCCCCCCGCCCCCCAGCAGTGAGCAGGTGACTGGATTGTTGTGCGTGTCGAGGGGGGGACCCTCATTGTGCCTCCCCCCACGCACCTTCCTCCCCCTCACACACAAGGACGCTGTTTCAACCTCCCCTCCCCTCCCCCAAGCAGGGCATTACCCCCCCTCCATAACCCCCAAGCAGGGCATAACCCCCTTCACCCTCCCCCAAGCAGGGCATTAATTAGACTCTGATTCAAAAAGGTGTATTGATTTGTATGTATCTCGCCCAGCGCTGGTGGCTGCTGTTGGTCGTGCTACTGCCGCCGCCGCCGGAGTCGAGCCCAGTGTCTTCCCACAGAGAGTATTGCTGAGGCTCTCCGTCCACCCCAAAATGTCTGCTCCAGCTGGGCCCCGGGGCGGCCCTGCGCCTCCCCAGCCTACTCCAGCGCAGTCCGAGGCGCCCGACCTGAGCCACCTCACCGAGGAAGAGAGGAAGATCATCCAGGCCGTCATGGACCGCCAGAAGAAGGAGGAGGAGAAGGAGCAGTCCGTACTCAAGTAAGGCTCGTTCCCTCCTTCGCTGCCAGGGTGTGTGGTCCGTTCAGTGGAGAGCGATGGGGGCTTCCTGGGCATTCGTCGCCTGGCTTGTGAGTTACAATCCTGTGCACACTTAACTGGGAGTGGGCCCTGCTGAACACAAGGGGCTTGCTTCTGAGTAGGCGTGCATAAGGTTGTGCTCAGGGGCTGCAGCCCTGCGTGCACTCAGCAGGGAGTGAGCTTCGTTGACTGTAACGGGACTTGCTTCTGAGTAGACTTGCTCAGGCTTGTGCTGAGTGGTGCGGGAGTGACTGGGGGCCTGCTCACCCGCATGTTCTGGCCGCCTCCTGCCCCGTTCTCCCTCAGCTGGCGGCAGGGGAGCGGTGGCGTAGCTGGAGGGGGGCGGAGCACTCAGCCTGGCAGGGAGGTGGGCGAGCGGCCCTCCCTTCGGAGCCATTCCCGGCGGGGGGAGGGGAAACGGAGCTGTACGGCTTTCTCCCTCCCTCCCGCCGTATGGCTCCGTTTTGCGCCCCCCCCCCCGCAGGGAATGGCTCCGAAGGGAGAGGCCGCTCGCCCACCTCCCTGCCAGGCTGAGTGCTCCGCCCCCCTCCAGCTACGCCACCGCAGGGGAGGGCAAGAAGCAAGCGGCTCCCTCTACCCTCCGCTTCCAGGCTCCTGCTCGCCGCTCAGGCGTGGACCGGGCCAGGCAGGCACCCAACATGGCCGCACAGGTGCTTTTGTCACCCGGTGTGTGCGAAGCGATGGCCTCGTGAGGAGGAGGTGGTGGTGGGAAAGGGCCTCGTGGGCGCCTGGAGAAGCGGCCAGGCCTCTGCCCCCCTCGCCTCCTGCCGCGCCTGCCCTTCCTGCACACTCCGGGGAGACGCCGAGGCCTAGCTGGGTGCTCTCCGGCTCCGGGTGGGTTTGCATGAGCCGCCATCTTCCTCCAGCAGCATGCGCTTCTCTCCCACTCTAGCTCCTTCCTGGTTGCCCACCAGACTGGTGAGCAACCCCTGTGTGTGCACCTGCGAGTCCCATCCGTCTCTGGCAAGCAGCACAGAGGGTGCGCAGAGCAGAGCAGGCACCGCTGCCTGGCTGCCTGGCCGGCCGGCTGGGAACTTCAGCACCAGGGAGCTGTCCAGGCAGGGCTGAAGGAAGCACTCCTTGGCCCCTGCTCCTTCCCCTCCTTTCCCTGGCAGGTCTGTCCAGCTCTCACCCACTTGTCAGAGCCAGAGGTTCAGTATTCTCTGAATTGTTTCTCACACCTATGCAGTGTGGACAGGGAGGCTTCCTTAGTGGCTCCAGTGCACACTTTAGGGATCTTGCCACATGTTTTGTGCTTCTTTTTGTCCATCCTAAAAACCACCATTTTCTCCTTAAGGTGGAATTCCTTCATTTGTGAATATGGCAGCCTTGACACTTTTATATTTTGCAAACACGTAAGCATGCATGAAGTGCCCCTTTTTCTTACGTAATGGCCATACTGACCTCTAAAGCATGTTTCATTGCTTAATAAAAAAGAGTTACTTCGGTACTGCTGCATCACATATTGCTCTGTTACTTTTTTTTTTAGGAACAGACACAGTAACATTTTGTCACAATGTCAGAATAAATGCTTGTGAGTTTAAATACTGCTAAGAATAACCTACCAAATTACTAGGCGATCATAGTGATGTTAACCCATTGTCTCATTGAATTGCTGATTTAAAGTCTGCAGCTGAGAGCATCCTCTTGGCTCCTGGGCTTAGTTCATGTATTGTTAGCAATGTGACCATGGACAAATAAGTAATTGTTTTCAGGTACTTTTTTGCTGAATTTAAAGGGAGACAGGAGCTGAAACTTTCACACTGTTCTTAAGCTTAATGGTAATAATGAGATATGTGCTTTGAGAAAGCCAATCATATTTTGCCTTCCAATTCTAAATAATAATTTAACTTACACCATTAGCAGACATGTGATTGCTACATCTTAAAATATGCATTTTAAAAACAATGTATCAAATATACCAGATTAATAATGTGTATGCTTTTTGCTTTTAAACTCTGCAAACAGGCAGTAAGATTTCTAATCATTAGCATTTAAAAATGGATTTGGCACCTTTTGTAGTTACTAATTGTACTTAGCTGACACAGTTTTTTAACTGAAATTTTATGCATGTGTATTCAGAAGTGAGTCCTATTAAATTCAATGGAACTTACTGCCAGGGAAGTATGTATAGGATTGCAGTCTAAAACATTTTTTCCTTATATCACACACGATGGTTTTAACTGCATATATACTATACAGTGTAAAAGCATGGTTATTTTATAGCTGAAAGATTTTATCACAATTACTGTCTAATAGGTTAGAGCAGAGTTGTTCAGCAATAGTTTTTGAAATGGTGATTTGAACAGATTTGGAAAGGATTTTATCTGTACTGTCAGTGAAAAAGTCTTGCTGTGGGGTTTATCTCCAGTAGCATGATGAAATTTGTATGAGAACAAATGCATATAATTGCAAAATATGTGTAATATTTCACAGCAGAAAATTGTAGACATTCATTTCACACTCATTGTTCGCCCCAGACTGTTGGAGGAAGAGTTTCCACTTAAATATGACTGTAATACACTATGCATGGATTAATTGTAATTTGTTAACATTTTAAAGCTGGTATGGGATTAGGCAGACATCTTGTCACTTTGTGTGTTCCCATGAGATCTTAACAAGAGATGTTAGAGTATCATCTAGATTCTGACCCTGGCTGTTTCCTCTAAACAATATACAGGATAGCATGTGCTGATGTAGCTGGAGTAGCAAGCATGAGGCAAGTGGGAAGGTCCATCTTACTTTCCTGTGTGCCGTTTTTTAACTCCTTACTATAAAGCACTTATACATTTGGGTCCCTTTGGGGAGAAGGGCGGGATAGAAATAAAGTTTCATTATTATTATTATTATTATTATTATTATTATTTATTTGTGCTGACGTAACTGATTTCATGGTGGCTCAGTGTTTTAAGAAAGAGTTAGCCGAGTTGTTTCTTGTCCCACTCTCATTTTGTTCTTCCTTATCTCTGCCTGTTTCTGTGCAGAATAACAGTTTTGCACAGTACCACTTATATTTTGGGCAGATTGTTCTCACAACTGTTGCTGGGGATCTACAATTTGTTGGTCATATATGTGATTCTGTTGCAGTCATACTCACCACATTGTGTGCAAGTTGCACACATTGATCATTTCAGCTATTCTGACCCCTTATTCACTAGTACAGTGATATATATTTCTAAATTATTTGGTTGTTTAAGGAGAGAGATCCTTTCTATGTCTCACGTAATTATTTCAAACTTCCCCCCCCCCCGCCGGTCTAGTTCAGTTATAGCCAATTCAGTATTGGGCTGTATTGTGGAGTGCGTGGTGACAACAGAAAACACTTCCGCTGTTGCAAAATGGCTGCTGACAGTGCACGGAGCGCTCCACTGACAGCCATTTCTGGAACAAGGCCACAAGACGTGGTAGTGCTTTACCTCTGTCACTGGACCCTGCAATGCCTGTTACGCCTGCTGAAGAAAGTAAGGCTATGGGGGGTGAGCGGGGGAAGGGTGAAACTGGGTGGGGGATGAGGGAGGAGTGGGGCAGTGAGGCTGCTGGAAGGGGTGGATCTGGCAGCGATGGCATGCACCGGATCCTATCCTCTGCTTTGCAAATCTTCTTGTCCCCTTTGTCGTCTTGGACTTGTGCAAGCTACAAAGCTGCTGCAGGTCCTGGAGACCCATTGTGGAGTTGGAGGCTTACAGAGGGCTAAGGGGAAGTGCTTCCCCCAGGAGCTTCTGATTCCCGCTGCTGGATATGGCACATGCCTTTCTGGTGAAATTGCATCAGGCTCTTCAATGCTGGTGGTATGAGTGTGTCGCAAAAGTGAAGTAAGTCATGTCCTTGACACCCTGCGCCGAGTCAGCACTGAGCCCAGTGCTGTGCAGATGCTGCCCAGAGCTAAGTAACAGCTCCTGGTAGCAGTGAGGGTCTTGGGGGTGAGGGGAAAGCGGGGCAGGCAGAGGAACCGGGGCAGGAGGAGGTTGGGATCGGTGGAGGATCCTGAACTCCATGTTAGGCTGGAAGTCCTAATACAAAGTCTCTCAACTCTGCACTGACAAAATAGCCAGCGCTGTCTTGAGAAGCCCCATTGCAGGGCTTGCGGCTTCCCCAAGGAGACCTCTGGCAGCTGCTGTGGGGCCATGGTATGCAGCAATAGCTATTTTGGCGCCGCTGCTGCACCTGGTGGTGGTGCCGCCTTTAGGATTGGGCTGCCCATCACTTGCATTTTGAAGATGAGTGTTTAAATCCTTCATGTTGTTACTAAGGTTAAAAATAATGCAGTATGTTGGTGTATGAAGTGGCATAATACAGATCCAGTAACGTTTTTCCTCTTTTTCTCTGTAGTAAGTTAAAAAGTTGCCTCATTTTGTTCTTCTTCGTTTAAGTCATTTCTGCCCAACATTGCATATATGCAACAGGGATCAAATGTGTACCTGTGGGTTGGGCAGAAATGGGTTATATCTTTTCTGTGCATCAAAGAAATACTGATGCTAGTATTAGTTATCAGTTTGGCTAGCTAGATTGGTTTTCTCAGATACCCCTTTCACTAGCAAAATTTGTGAAATTAAAAGTAGTTTTGCAAGACGAATTATTCTGGAAACTGACCTGAGACTAGGGAGTTTTTGACACAATATATCTGCTTGTAAGGGATAAATCAGTTTTTATATAAACATTGATGAATGGAAACCAGCTGGGTGGTTAACTCCCCCTGATGTTTTTCTTCCCTGCCATTTCTTATTCATATTGTCTAATGAATCTGAGAGTAATACTGGAACGCTTATAGAAGAGCATTCAGCAGTATCACTAGCGTCTGTCACAGCAATTCTTTTTCTCTCTCATCCTTTTCCCAGAGTAAAATTATGCATGCCCTTATACAGTACATGCATGTCTGTATATCCCTAAACCCTCTGCCAGCCCCTCCTTTTCCACTTCATTTGAAGAAAGAAAGAGAAGTGGTGCAGAGTTGGGATCAGCAGGAGTTAATACTGATAAGGTCAGCATCCACTCCTGCTGGGATTTGCTGGAAGATAATAATGTGAAATGGCTATTTTGCAGAATCACCTGCTTTTGACAAGTTGTGAAAGCATTGGGTGAAGCCATGGAGTGTTCCTGTGGAGGAATCATCATAGGTTTATCCTTTGTTGGTTGAGGGTAATTCTACTGTGACTGAGATAACTCAGATTCCAATCCTGAGCTTGGTGCTCTGGCTTTTTGCTGGAGTTCACTGTCGCAAATGTGCCGTAAGGCATGTCTGCAAGGCTTACTGCTGGGCCAGTACCTGTGCTAGCCCAGTGCTGGCTGACGCTGGGCTAGCGCCGGACGGGCATCTGTCCTCCACTGCTCAGTGTGGCAGGGGAGGAGGCGTTATGGGGAGGGGGGAGGCAGGCGGAGGGTGGAGAGAGGGCGGGTGGGAGGCATGCTGGGGGGAGGGAGGGAGGCGGGTCCTGTGGAGCTCTGCTCCACTGGATCCAAGGTGTTCGTGCAGGGCTCGGCGCCCTACACAAACAGCTTTACCTTATCGCTGGTAGAGTAACCCCATTATGAGGCTGCTTCCCTTACCTGGGAGAAGGACAAAAGTCCCCTTCTCCTAAGGTGCCGCCTGCGGAAGGCTGAGGTGCGCAAGATGCGGTGGGAGCCGTTCTTGGTGCCACTGCAGCCACATGCTCTGGGCAGTTCAGGATTGGGCTGTCACTCTCTATTCTAAAAATACACTGTGCATTGAATATCTAAAGTTGTTACCTTTTGTGACAATTGGTTTAGTTGTTACTAATTGCTTGTACTTTACTCACTTGCCACACGATATGATTTAAAACATAGGCCTTAAAAGAGATTGTAGGATTTCTCATCTGTGCAATAATGTTGATATGTATTTAAATATGTCATTTTGTCTTCAAGACAAATATAATTTATTTTTATATGACACTAAGTATGTAGTAGTGCAATACTATTTTATTTATGCCGTCAAGAATACAGGAAGCCCCCTACAAAATCAGATTAACAATCCATTTACTCCAGTATTATGCCTCTGAGAGTTCCCAGCGTTAAGACACAGTTCGTACATGGCCCTTCCAGAAGCATTCTAGGGAAGTGTGAATCCCTATGCACTCCTGCCACACTGCAACATATGCATGATGTGGTTATACACACGGATGATTTGTGCAAGTCTTCCCTCTCTAAGTGCATTAAGCATCACATCGTAGGTATGGTAGGTCCCATAAGCATTCACATTTTCCTACCACATAAATGCAGTGATCATATCAAGTCTGCTGAACCAACAGTTGTGCTAGAGCAGAACTGCAAATTGTGATACTACATTTCAGGCAAATATGTTCAGCAAATACTTAGGGTTTGGGTACCAAAGTGCTGCTCTTGGCAAAAAGGTTTTACCTTATTAGTTATAAATGCGAATATTCTTTTCTATCAAATTTTATAGACCTTTCAGCTTCATACATTAGTGGTGGGTTTTGTGAATAAATTGTTGGTTTTTCTTGTTAAAGTTGTTGAAGATTAATTTTAGTTGTGTCCTCTATTTCATGGATCATGGTAAAATAGTGTTACCCTCTCATCCAAATTACTGATGGTTTGATAGATCTTTGTCATGTTTTTTTCCTTAGCTGACTCTTTCAAAATTAAGTTTACTCTTGTGGAAGAAACAATTAATACTGCAGTCACTGAATTTCCTGTAAAATATACCTGCTGAGTTGCTTATAAAAATGCCCTGTGAAATGAGGTCTGAGGGTTTCTGTTCCTCCTTTATTTTTACTTCTCAGGAGGAAGTGCAATTGACATACGTAGTTCAGGAAAGTTAAAGATGTGACCACAGGTCCCTTTGTAACATAAAATCTTAGCAATTGTAATGTGTTCTTTTAGAAGGGTCTTGCAGGTGATTTGGAATTTTCAGGTGCTGCAGAATTTCTGAAGGTGATTCAAATTATGCATTGTGAAACTTGCTTATGTGCAATCATGCTTTAAAGTAATGTTGAAAGTGGCTCCAAGAGATGGGATGAAATGCATTTGCTAGGGATAGGTTCCAGCTGCTAATATGGATATTGAAAACCGTGGATAGCAGTGAACCCTACAAAAAGTGGTTCAAAAATTGCCACATCACACAAATGACTTATATGTCTGTGATTGCAGCCCTCCTGTCACTGTCTCTTTTGTCTCACTGGCTGCAAATGCTAACAGGAAGTGAGTTGGAAAGCTGTAAAGAACGTGAAAGGTATTACAGAGCTTAGCATGTTCTTTTCAGCCTGCCAACTAATGTGAGTGCTTTCTTCTTCCTGTTAACATTGGCAGACAGCAAAGAGCCAATGAGAGATAAGAGATGGTGACAGGAGGGCTTCAGTCACAGGCAAATAAGTCATTTGCACAATGGGCTGGGGGATTTTTGAACCTCAGATAATTGAAACTGAGGCTATGGAATCTGTAGTTAAAGGGGGATGCCTGTACTATATTTTGTGTTGCAGAACTCTTGATACTTTTTGTTAGCCTGGGACAGTAAACAGAGAGGATGAGATGGGGAAGTTAAAGGCTGTGGAAATGCAGGTGTCCGATTAGTTATATTTAAGAGATTTCTTGGTGACTGTTGTAGGGCCACCAAGGCAGCTTACAGCAGATATTCAAGTATTAAAAAGTACAAGCTAAAACCAACATACAAAATAATGTAATACAATAATAAAAACATTAAGAGTCCAATCCTAGCTGGGATTTGCAATAGTGCAACAGCAGTTCTGCTGTTGTAAATAGTCATATGGTGGTGTGTTGTGTCTCTTGCACTATACCAGAACACCACTGCAAATGGTGGTGGTGTCAGAGGCTCACTGCCACAGCCAGCTACATGCGGGGCTGCAGGTATTCTGGTCTGGGTGGAAGGTGGTGGGAGGAACATGGTGGTAGGGTAGGAATGGGGGAGTGTCTGGTTGGGGAGGGTGACAGGCAGGAGGTGGAACAAGGGAGTAAGGGGATGGATCCTGGTGGTACTGGCATGCTCTAGGATCCTCTCCCCATTTTTCTACCCTTTCCCCTTCTCCCCTTGCTCTCCTTGTTTCTGCATCAGCAAAATGTCTGGCTCTGTTCCAAGGAGACGGATGGGGCAGCAGAAGCTTGCACCAGGATAAGGGAATAAATGTTTCCTTACCATGAGGAGGCCTCCGGGACTGCCCCCCTCTGCAGGATGAAGCTCATTCTCTTTTGGTGTGCATCTATGGGGAGAGAGGTCTAGTTAGGATTGGGCTGTAAGATCTTCACAAATCCCCCCCCCCAGCCTTTGTTGTTTCTGTGGCTGCTGTGAGAGGAAAGGGCACAGTCCATGGCAGCAGAAATTGAAGGTGAGGATGATGGTTATTTGCCCTGCTATCTTATTTTCTTTTCATAGGTGTTTAGGAAAGTAATTGATTTAGAAGTGTCTTAAGGTATTCAAAGGGAATGTGCTTTATAGAAAAGGTGTGGCCGTTTCAGGCACAAAGAACAACATAATTGGAAAATTGGGAAAAGGGATCAATAGAAACTTGTTCTGGTCAAGTCCAGGTTGCATTCGTTTTGCTTTGTCTTTTTCATTTCAAGAGGATAACAATGAAAGCAAGTCATGGTGGTCTGTGAATAGAGTTAGTGCTCTCACACAGTATCACAGTGAGAACTTCTTTCCCTGTTTTCTTTTAAAACCAATGTATAGAAATAGAGGATCTACTCTGAGAAAGATGCACCAGGACCTTAGTTGGAAAGGGATGGGTATTTTTTTCCTATCTTCAGAAATATAAGGAGAGATAACAGTAATGAAATTATTAGACAATGATGAAAAAGGTAATGTGAGGTAAATTATTCAGGTTTAGAAAAGGATGTGAAAGGTTGAAAGATGAAATAATATTGTGCTATGTTGCTGGTTTTCACATTCTTAAGTTTTCTTTCTCTTAAATTTTGTTTTCAGTCTTTTGAACTGCTTCTCACAGAATATCTCTGTATAACACATTGTGGCCTTGGCTCCCAAGCGGGACTTCGGATGTTGTCAAACAGCTTGTCGTCTTATAACTGTTGTGGTTTCTCTTACTGCTATATTAATTTGTAGTATTACCTTTACTACTAGTGTAGTGAGGGGATGTTGTTCAGTAATAGAGCACAAGTTTTTTGTGCGGGTCTCAAGTTCAGTCCTTGCTATCTCCAGATACAGCTGGGAAAGATTCCTGTTTGAAACCCCTGAGAGCCACTGCCAGTCAATAAGTTCCTCTGGTGCAACATGTGCCTGAATAAAGCTTCTTCCCCTCCCTTCTTCTCTCTCCTGAACGTGCTTGAATCATCCTAAAAGCCATTGCTTGAGGTTCTAGAGATCTTTGGCAATGTATGGGGATACCTAGAAGCCACTTCCCCCTGCAGCTCTCCCTACTGCACTCCATGCAGTTACTAAAGATAAATGGGCTCTAATCCATAGCTTTTGGTGTAGACTGAAAGAGCTTTAATAAGGAGAAGCAACCATGGGAGGTACCTTACATTGGCTCAAATTGTGTCAGTGGTATATCCTGCCATCCACTAAAAATACAGTCCACTCACATCTTAGGTGAGGGTGTCATTCCAAGGCATGTAAAGCCAAAATTATGTATAGTTGAAACTCTCTTAAATCTAACAAATATGTACGGTTTCTTTAAGAACTACCTTTTGCCCCACAGTATTTTATTTTCAGCCACACTAGACGCTGTGCCAGAACCACCTTTCAGAGCGCGATACCATAGTCTTTTGAGACTGAAGGTTGCCAATACATATTTTATTTTGCACAGGAATCTCTCTTCTCCCAGACATTACATTTTGAAACTGACTTTGCTAAAATTTAACCAGTGTTTCCCATAAGTAGATTTAGAAATTATACTCTTTGTATTTTGTGTTGCTTCAGAGACTGACTGAAGTTTGGTGCTGAGCCCAAGTTTGTTGAAATGCATATTTCAATCATGGAAATTTTGCTGAGGCAAGCTTTCCACTTGCAAGAGCAGAATGAAAGGATAACATCCAGGATTAATTCAAGATATTGTAGTCTGTCACACTAGCAGTGTAGAATACAGACACTACCATTCACCTAGGAACACTTGCTATGTAGAAGCGAGCTTCTGTACTCATATTCTCAGATGGAAGGAGAACTGCAAATGGAAATGAGTTCTCTTTGTTTTCCTTTTCCAATCCATCAACTGGGATTGATAACCTTTCAGTAAGTTAAAATTCCACCAATCAGTTGCTCAAGAGTGGGAGGAGGGGCTAGATTCAGTCCCTCTGTTTCCCTTTCCCTGTCAAGCAGCTGTTGGATTTTAATCTTTTTGAAAGGGCTTCATGTATGTAACTGCTGAAGACCAGCTGTAGATAATTTATAGATGTCATATATTAAATAAATTCATAGATTAAATCTTGTTAAGATTAAAATATATGTCTTCCTTCTGCTACAGCTCAAATGAGGACTGAACTAGATGTGATGTCAGATGCATGAAGCAACATCTGATGGTATTTTCTTCTTTAACCTTGCTTGCAGGCGTCCTGATTTGCATTTGGGCTGCAGTGGGGTGGGGATGGGAAAGGAGAATGAGAGTAATTCTTTCTCCTATACCCGTACCCTGATGCAAATTATCCCCATACAGTTACTATTAGATGTGGGAGGAAAATACCCAGCATTTCTTATGTCTGTATGTTTCTCCTCTGTAGCTAATAACAGCTTCAGGTGGGGCTGTGGCATGGAATGGAAAGTAAATAACACAGGCCAACACACATCTTGCTACCTTAAATGTGACACCAATTCCTGGGTATATTTGGGGTGCAGATTCAAAAAAATGGCATCCATTTTGCCCCATCATGTCTAGTTTTGGAGATATAGTATAGCTCCTTTAGTGATTGGTTCAAGCAGCTTTCTCATGAGGAAGCCTACACCATGGCTCTTTAGTTTTAGTTCTTGCTCTTTAGTTAGAACTAAATTCTTGCTCTTTAGTTTTAGAAATAACTTTTACTCAACACTGGTATGCTTCGTGCCAAAATCAAATACTGTAGTTACCATGAGTAGAATTAATATGCTTGTGAAAGATGGTTATAGAGTTGATTTTGGACACAGTACTGTTTCTTTGCCAGCTCCTTTTACAAGCATTTTCAGTTATGTGATCAATTTATATTTCACATGTGCCATTAGTGTTGATTAGTTGTTTGAGATTTATAGATTAAAAGAGACAATTCTCTTAAGCCTTCAGAGCAATATACTTTTGTCAAAAATCAGTTCTGTTAGGTTTGTTTCTTTAAGAACCTAGAATGCAGATAGGGCAGAGCACCTGAATCTGAGGGAGCAGTTGTTACTGCAGGAAGAGGAAGTAGCATTTTGCCTAATATTAATAGTGAGAACACAGAAAAAGGAAATTGGGTACAAAAAACAGTGGTGGTGAGGAAAGGCAGCAGATTAAAGTCAGTGTACTTTTATTGTTCAGGTTTAATTTAACTCACATATTCAGCTATACAGTGGTTCAGTTTGTAATCAAATTATTTTACAATGAACTCTCCATAGCAAAACAAGTTTCACTATACAATAAGTTATTTACTTTACAAAGGGCTCATTGTTGCCATCCACAAGACCTCATGAGTTACAGATAAACCAATTACCCATGCTCTTTGATGTAGACTTGAGTCAATTGACTCACTCTCAGTTGGACTCAAGTTGCATCAGTGACTGACTTGGACTCTGCTTGGGAGCAAGGACAAGGTAACTCAACTTGGACATGGGATTTGCAATGTTTTAATGTCCGAGTCACTGTGCTATTTGGGGCTTTCTTACTTTACCTACACTTCCACATTGCGCTGCAAGACCTCCTGTAGTGATCCTGGAAGCAAGGCATCTCTGGCAGCTGTCAACAAGAGACTTGACAGCAGAACCATGGTCAGGTTGAATCAAAGGGGTGGAGCAGGATATGGGGGAGGAGGTTTGTGATAAGGAGAAATCTTCAGCTGTTTTGGTATGAGGGAGGCAGTGGGACGGAGGGACCAGGCGCTGGATGGGCGGGGGGAAGCGTGTTTGTTTGTGATAAGGAGAAGGCCTTTGCTCTTTTTGGTGCACTTTCACATTGGCGTTCTCCTTGGCAGAAGCAGCATGCGTTGCTTTTGTCTCTGCTTTTGTGGTTTCCTGTGCATTTCCAGGGAGGAAAACAACTGAAATACATCAGTGGCGGTGGGGTGCCTTCAAAAGTGGGGGCATCTTACCTTGCTAAGCTATCATTTGCATCACCTTTCCAGAGTTTGCAGTTTCAAATGTCTGTGCAGATTAGATGGCTTTTTTTTCCCTCCCAGAGGCCACGAGAGCCTGAGGTGCTTGCAGTGGCGTAGCTAATGAACATGTAGCCCGGTGCAGAGCTCAAAATGATGTCCCAACTGGAAGTGACATCACGCCCAGGCTTTTTGAAAAGTGCAAATTGGGGGGGACCTACCTCCTCCCCCCTGTTCACCACTCACTTGATCTGCCACCGCCCCCCAGCCAGTGGCATAGCTAAGGTATCTATCCGCTACCTGGGATCAAGGAAGATTTTGTACATCCCCACAACAAAATCAAATTTAATTAAGTAAATAAATAAATAAAAAAGTGTGCCCCTTATTGGTTGGAGACACTGTGTTGGTGTGAAGAGGCACTGTTATTCTCTCCCTGCTAAATATAAGATATCATGTATTGGCAACCTTCAGTCTCGAAAGACTATGGTATCGCGCTCTGAAAGGTGGTTCTGGCACAGTGTCTAGTGTGGCTGAAAAGGCCAATCCGGGAGTGACAATCCCTTCCACACCGGGAGCAAGTGCAGTCTGTCTCTGGTCTGTCTCCCTGGCTATGGGCCTTCCTTCTTTGCCTCTTTGCCTCAGACTGTTGGCAAAATGTCTCTTCAAACTGGGAAAGGCCATGCTGCACAGCCTGCCTCCAAGCGGGCCGCTCAGAGGCCAGGGTTTCCCACTTGTTGAGGTCCATCCCTAAGGCCTTCAGATCCCTCTTGCAGATGTCCTTGTATCGCAGCTGTGGTCTACCTGTAGGGCGCTTTCCTTGCACGAGTTCTCCATAGAGGAGATCCTTTGGGATCCGGCCATCATCCATTCTCACAACATGACCGAGCCAACGCAGGCGTCTCTGTTTCAGCAGTGAATACATGCTAGGGATTCCAGCACGTTCCAGGACTGTGTTGTTAGGAACTTTGTCCTGCCAGGTGATGCCGAGAATGCGTCGGAGGCAGCGCATGTGGAAAGCGCTCAGTTTCCTCTCCTGTTGTGAGCGAAGAGTCCATGACTCGCTGCAGTACAGAAGTGTACTCAGGACGCAAGCTCTGTAGACCTGGATCTTTGAAAAAGTGCCTTTTTACCAGTTAGCAGGACTAGCTGTATTATGATACATGGAAATGAGAGCTGACTCTTATTAACACTGTATTGGTTACATGCTGTATCATAATAACATCTCACTGGCTGTCAGAACAATCAGTCTCTTAGGTCAGTTTTGCGTTAAAGAAATCTACTTTTTGTTCCTTAAGTAGAATTGTGTTTTCATTTTTTGGTTAATTAACCATAACTTTTGGTAGAATAGAGATATTCTAATGTGGTTTGTTTCATTGCATTCTGCAGTAAATTACCTTTCCAATGATATATAACAGGGGTGCCCAAACCCCGGCCCTGGAGTCACTTGCGGCCCTCGAGGCCTCTCAGTGTGGCCCTCAGGGAGCCCCCAGTCTCCAATGAGCCTCTGGCCCTCCACTGATTTGTTGGACCCCACACTGGCCCCACACAACTGCTCTCAGCGTGAGGGTGAGTGTTTGACCTCTTGCGTGAGCTGTGGGATGAGGGCTCCCTCCACTGCTTGTTATTTTATGTCTGTGATGCAGTAGCAGCAGCAAAGGAAAGGCCAGTCTTGCTTTGTGCAAGGCCTTTTATAGGCCTTGAGCTATTGCAAGACCGTCATTCATTCATATAAGTTCCTCTTTAATAGTTTCATTTATGTAAACTTATGTAAATTTACTCAAATTTTTAATGTAAATTAATTCTTTTTCCCCTCGGCCCCCGACACAGTGTCAAAGGGACGATATGGCCCTCCTGCCAAAAACTTTGGACACCCCTGATATATAACATGATGGTATTATTCGTACATACCAAGATTTTCACAATTTTGGCCACTAGTGGGAAGCTCAGTGTGTTGCCCCCCTAAAGCTTGTTGCCCGGTGCAGCTGCTACCCCCTGCACCCCCTTAGCTACACCACTGGGTGCTTGGGCTGAAGTTTGGGGTTAGCAGGCATTTTCAGGGCAGACTCCAGAACACTGGGAGTGGATCTTGATAATTCAAATAACAGCACAGCTTTATTTTCATAAATCATGGATGAAGTAAAGGACTTCATAGTATCATTTACTGAAGTGCAGATGGGAACATCTAGGGGTGTTTACAATTCTCCCCCCCCCCATCATCACCGTATCCCTTTTTTTTGGTAAATTATGCTTCAAGACTTGAGGTGGGACTTTTGACTTGACTTTTGACTTGGAGAAAAGGACAACACATCAATACTGATGCCACTGCAAGTGTTTGGTAGTGTCTCAGGCATAGCAGCATTTTTAACATTGTGGCTGTATGTATGGAGAGAAGGATAGAGTCCAGCAGTTTCCAAACTGGGTTGTGATCCACTGGTGTGTCATGACCTGATTTTTGGTGGGTCCCTGGCAGGAACAGAGCCTGAAATAAAAGCACAGGTGATGGAAGATCAGATAACTAATTGCCTCAAGTCCTGAGGCTATTCAAAAATCAGCTGCCAATTATCATGTAAGTAGCACAGCTCCTGAAGTTTGCAGGATAGCTGCTAATTGCTCTGCAAAAAACTCTGCAACTATACTGAAAACTGCAGGAGCAAATTATCCTGCCAAGAATTCAGCTCCTGCAGTTTGCAAGCAGGTATAAATATAAAAAGATAAAAGTGTTCTAGTTGATGCCCCCTGATAAAGAATTCCACAAAACCCAGAAGATTTTGTTTTCAATTTCTCTGGGGAGAAATGGGAAAGGGAGTTTTTTTTTAAAAAAAACAAACTTTCTTCATTAAAGCTCATTAGGGCTGCCTCATTATGAGAAATGGATTGAGTTTTTGTAAATAAATAAATAAAATGTAAATATTTCTCTAGATTCTCCTTTTTTAATGTCTCGTAAATCTATGTGGGTTCCAATAAAGTGTCGTTTTAAAAAGTGGGTTCTGTTGCTAAACGTTATAGCTGATGCAAATGCTGATGCAAACGAAAGCCTTCTAAGGTAGCATCTCAACTGGTAGCAATGTTTTTAACATTGTGTCTGTGTGTACTGAAGGAAGGATATAGTGTAATTTGTGGTTTATAACTACAACATTGTGTAAACTGATAACCATGGCCCCTAAAGAGTGCAATAGGCATCTTTTAAGTAACCTTTGAGAATGGGGAATAGCTTAGTTTTGTGGCAGAAACTAGGTCTTGGAACAATTTAGAAAGAAAAGCATTATTGGGTTCACATTACTATATTTTCACAATACAGTGTTTTCTCTGGAACAGATTGCCATTGTAAAGCAAAGGTCCACTCTTCTGTCTTTTTTTTTTTTTAAGATAGCACTCACTTGAGCTGCCTGTTTCTTTCTCCATCATTATAAAATGAAGTCACATCACTGCTGGCTGCTAAAGTCTGTGATGTCGTTGTGGGGGGCAGGGGGTATATTGCCCTGGGTACCACACTTTGAGGGGGTTTAGAGGCCTCTGAAAGACACTTCAAATTTTTGGTGAAAATTGGAACTGCCTTTTTGGAGGCCTTGAAGATGTTGTAGGGGGTGTTATGGAGAGTATGGGATATGAGGGGTGTTAGAAATTTTTCTGCCCCCAAGTGCCAAATGCCTTAGCTAAGCCACTGGCCCAAACCCATGGTGATCAATGCACACAGTGTTCACAATGCACTGTCTCACTTTGATCCACTATATAGGATTTGATTAGGTCTCCTGTTTGCTCAGTTAGCTCACGTGAGTTGAGTGTTAGCACCTTCAAACTTATCTTTTCTGTGTTATAAGAGATGAAAGATGGTGTTCAAAGAGGACAATTCATGGAGTGTGGGGCATTCCTGCTTAGCTTGCCTCTGGAGTTGAAAATGTTGTCCCATTACAAAGATTTTCAGAAGCTACCACCCATAATTTAAACATATGAGTGACATGCTTTCAGCAATCAGGTGTTTTGGCATTATTAGACTGTAACTTTATAACACTCTGAATTCTGAGGATATAGTAAAGTAAATGTGTGTGAAAATGTTGTATTTTTTCTTGATGTCCATACTGGGTTCCCACTCCTCCTCCCTGAGGAATGGGGCTTCCTCTGGACTGGTGGGGGCAACCACTGACTTACCCCAATGAGAAAGGAGATGCGGAGTCCTTGAAAGTGTTCTGCACAGTTGGTTTAATCTTGTTAAGGCTTTTACTTTCATCTGAGCCGTGCTATGCCACAAGGGCCCTGATCCACAGCATGAGTTACATCGTTGCCTAGTTTCAGGTGAGTAAGAGGTGTGGAGATTCCCCTGCAGCCTGCTGTTGGCTGTTCCACTGGATGCTGGGTTGGCCTCACTCTGGCAGATTGTTGGTGGTAATAGGGGCTTCCTGCAGGGGTACTCCCTGGGCAGATCGGGACTGCCTGCCAAGTGCAAGAGGTTGCTTCTATGAGGAGCCAGGGAATCTCCTTCACGTGGGGTCCCTGGGGTCTCCACCAGGTTGCCGGAGTTGCCACCACCTGTTGCTTGGGAGTTCCCTTGTTGAAGGACACCTGGCAGTTCCTCCAGGGGCTGCCTCCCATTGGTGCTGGGGGCTTCCAGAGGTCCCCGTGCCAGCACTGGGCTCAGTGGTCCTCCTGGCTAGTCAAGGAGCCCTTCCCCCTGGGGTTAGGGGCTGGTTGCTCCAGCAAGGGGCTTCTGTGACTCCTTCAGGGTCTGAAACAGGCAGAGAGTCGCTTTAGCTTCCCTGTGCTGTCCTCTCCAAGCTGGAGTCCAAGGAGGAGCAATCTCCTGTGCCAGCTGCTGGGCTCCTTATGAGCCCAGCAGCTGGCTTGGGTGGCCCTGCTGAGTGCCACAGTGGCCATGTGCTTTGGTGACTTGGCTGAGTGCCCTGGCCCGTGGGTGTGTACTTGGCACCAAACACTGGTGCCAGGGCCTTGGAGCTGAGGGAGCGGGGTGTGGGAGTTGGGCAATGACAGCACTATGTTCCCCAGGATTGTGTGTAAGTGTGTACAGGAGCGGGGCAAAGGCAGCACTTTGTTCCCCAGAATTGTGCCACTGCCGGGGCTGTTGAGGGGTGATTTTCATTTACCTGAGCCAGCTTCTGCCTCCTGGGAGTTTGGGAACCCTTCAGGGCTCCTGAAGCCTCTAAAAGGTAAAAGAACCAGTCAGAACCCATTTCCTGTTTTCAGTCAGAAAACAGGAAGTGAGTTCTGATTTTTTTTACTTGTTTTGATGTGTTGGGGGGGCCTGCAGAAGCATCTGCAGGGCTTCCACACCCCCAGGAGGCAGGAGCTGTCTCAGGTAAGTGAAAATCAACCCTCAACAGCCCTGGCAGTGGCATGATCCTAGGGATAGAGGTGCTGCCTTTGCCCCACCCTGCCCCTTAAGGGGACAGAAGCAGAACTTTTCAGGCTGGGGCAGCGATGCAGCTGTTTGAGAACCTCTGCCCTAGCTGAATCTTTAATCCAAATATGTGTGAACTATCATAAGCTTTAAATGTTTTATATGTATATTTAATAGTTCTTTACATTTGTACTTGAAATTCTAACCTGGAGTGCATAACACTTTGCAGTACCCACAGTTGAAGTAATTTCCCTTATGGGAGCACTCGATCAGCTTGCCACATGCTTTGAAGACTTCTGGGAAGCTTATTCAAATTGTCACCAGTGACTTGTCCATTTTGATCCACCATAATATGTCTGGAAAAGGAGCCAATTTCTTGTGACATGGTGCTTGTGATCCAAATTCCAACTGGATAGACAGCCTGTAAAGCATGTTGAAGTAGAGCAGAAGTTGCTTCTTCTGACAAAAGAGATCAATTTTGGTCTCACTTGCAAAACTGATAGCACAATCCTATGCATGTCTAAGCATAAGAAACTCTATTGCGTTCAGTGGGACTTACTCTCAGGTAAATGTGTATAGGATTGCAGTCTGAGAGATAAATTATGGTAATTTATCATAATTTCAGTAATCAGTCCTTCTAGATTTTGGAAGTGATGAAATTCATGACCTAATTATAAATTACACTCAAATTCATATCCTGGAATCCTACTGTTTTCCGCTCCCCAAAATTGCTTTGAGAGGGTTGGTTTGAAGCAGCAAAGCTATGTGCCACCACTTCTCAACTTTAAACCAGCTCTTGCCAAGCTGGTTTCCTCCCCATTTCTTCCAAGAAAGACTTACTCCCCCGTTACACTGGATCTCTCAGTTATAATGCAAGTAATCATCTGAATTGTGCCACAGAGCAGTGGTAGCTGGTGAGGTTTAGAGTTATTCATGAGGAAATTTGCACGTGTGGCTCTATTTTTCTTTCCATAGGACTCAATACATTTGTCAGCTTGGAAAGGGAACTTCCTTCTTTAGTGGGTTTTTTTTTTTTTTTTGGAGCCTTTGTTCATTGGATCAGGTCCATTCTGGTAGGGTTGTGTTCCTCTCCATCTGCCCTTCGAAATGAACTGAATCATTGTCACCTACTTGCAAGTAAACATGCACTGCAGCTTAGGGCACAATCCTAACTCCTTATGTCAGTACTTTCCAGGACTGGCATAGCGGTGCCAATGGGAGATGCGCTGCTTCCTGCAGTTGGGTGTCACTCACGGAGGCCTCCTCAAAGTAAGGGAACGTTTGTTCCCTTAGCTCAGAGCTGCATTGCTCTTATGTCAGTGCTAGAAAGCACTGACATAAGGGGTTAGGATTGCACCCTTAGTGTCACTTTCCATAGGGCTGAATGCATTTTTCTTGTCAGATATCAGCTTGTCAGTTTCACGACCCGCCAACGATCGGGTTGAGACCCATGGGTGGGTTGTGACCTATAGTTTGGGAAACACTTCTGTAGCCTATTGTCAATCCCTTGCACTTGGCATTTAGAGATTATATGGTCACAAAGAGTCATCATGACAAATTATCCTGATGTGTAATCTGTGATGTTTTCCTCCATAAATCTGTCCAATCCCATTTTAAAGTCATTTAGGCCAGGTGCCATTCCCACATCCTGTGGCATCCTGTTCTCAATTCCTTTTTTATTAATGATCCCAAACATGGAGTTTGCCTTCTGCACGGCTGCTGCACATTGGATTGGCAGTTTCATTGAGCTGTCCATTACTGCTCCAAGATTTTTTCCCCAATCCATCATGAGCAGATCAAAATACATGTGAAACTTTGATTTCTTGCCCCAATATACATCACTTTACACTTACATTAAATTGCATCTGCCACTTTACCATCCATTCCCCCAGTTTGAAGATATTCTTCTGGAGCTCTTCACAATCCATACTAGGCTTCACCACCCAGAAAAGTTTAGTGTCATCCTTAAACTTGGCCACCTTGCCACTTATCCCCATCTCTAGGTCTTTTATGAACAAAGTGAAACTTTGTCAGTTTGAAGACTGATAATTGGGAAACTCTGCTTTCCATTGTGAAAATTTCCCAGTTACACCCACTCTCATTTCTTGTTCTTCAATCAGTTCCTAATCCATAAAATTAACATAAGCTAAGGTCCATAGCTGATCAGCAGAGTTCCAACTTTCAGTAACTTTTTCAGTAACTGTACACGTGGAGCCTGATCATCCATGGATTTTTCATTCATGGATCTGACTCATTATAGGTCCCCCAGTTGGAAGTGATCATTTTCACCCAAAAACCAGAAGTGATGATTTTTGGCTCTCAGAAGGCATTTTGGGGACTGGGGAGGCAGCATGCGGCCTCCCTGGCCTTCAGAACACCCTTTGGATGCACACTTCGGAGAACACCCTTCGGAAGGTTGGGTGTCAAGACCCACGGATCTGATCTGATTGACCACTGGTTTCGGCATCTGTAGGGCTTACGGGAACAGACCCCTGTGGATGCCAAGGCACGACTGTATATTTAAACTATAATTGTATACTATTGTATTGGCAACCTTCAGTCTCGAAAGACTATGGTATCGCGCTCTGAAAGGTGGTTCTGGCACAGCGTCTAGTGTGGCTGAAAAGGCCAATCCGGGAATGACAATCCCTTCCGCACTGGGAGCAAGTGCAGTCTGTCCCTGGTCTGTCTCCCTGGCTATGGGCCTTCCTTCTTTGCCTCAGATTGTTGGCAAAGTGTCTCTTCAAACTGGGAAAGGCCATGCTGCACAGCCTGCCTCCAAGCGGGCCGCTCAGAGGCCAGGGTTTCCCACTTGTTGAGGTCCATTCCTAAGGCTTTCAGATCCCTCTTGCAGATGTCCTTGTATCGCAGCTGTGGTCTACCTGTAGGGCGCTTTCCTTGCACGAGTTCTCCATAGAGGAGATCCTTTGGGATCCGGCCATCATCCATTCTCACGACATGACCGATCCAACGCAGGCGTCTGTTTCAGCAGTGCATACATGCTAGGGATTCCAGCACGTTCCAGGACTGTGTTGTTAGGAACTTTGTCCTGCCAGGTGATGCCGAGAATGTGTCGGAGGCAGCGCATGTGGAAAGCGTTCAGTTTCCTCTCCTGTTGTGAGCGGAGAGTCCATGACTCGCTGCAGTACAGAAGTGTACTCAGGATGCAAGCTCTGTAGACCTGGATCTTGGTATGTTCCGTCAGCTTCTTGTTGGACCAGACTCTCTTTGTGAGTCTGGAAAACGTGGTAGCTGCTTTACCGAAGCGTTTGTTTAGCTCGGTATCGAGAGAAAGAGTGTCGGAGATCGTTGAGCCAAGGTACACAAAGTCATGGACAACCTCCAGTTCATGCGCAGAGATTGTAATGCAGGGAGGTGCGTCCACATCCTGAACCATGATCTGTGTTTTCTTTAGGCTGATCGTCAGTCCAAAATCTTGGCAGGCCTTGCTAAAACGATCCATGAGCTGCTGGAGATCTTTGGCAGAGTGGGTAGTGACAGCTGCATCGTCGGCAAAGAGGAAGTCACACAGACATTTCAGCTGGACTTTGGACTTTGCTCTCAGTCTGGAGAGGTTGAAGAGCTTTCCGTCTGATCTGGTCCGGAGATAGATGCCTTCTGTTGCAGTTCCAAAGGCCTGCTTCAGCAGGACAGCGAAGAAAATCCCAAACAAGGTTGGTGCAAGAACACAGCCCTGCTTCACGCCACTTCGGATGTCAAAGGGGTCTGATGTGGAGCCATCGAAGACAACAGTGCCCTTCATGTCCTTGTGGAAGGATCTGATGATGCTGAGGAGACTGGGTGGACATCCGATCTTTGGGAGAATCTTGAAGAGGCCTTCCCTGCTGACCAGGTCGAAAGCCTTTGTGAGATCTATGAAGGCTATAAAGAGTGGCTGTCGTTGTTCCCTGCATTTCTCCTGCAGTTGTCTAAGGGAGAATACTGTATCAGTGGTGGACCTGTTGGCTCGGAATCCACACTGCGATTCTGGATAGATGCTCTCTGCAAGTACCTGGAGCCTCTTTAGTGCAACTCGGGCAAACAACTTTCCTACATCGCTAAGGAGAGAGATGCCACGGTAGTTGTTGCAGTCACCCCTGTCACCTTTGTTCTTGTACAGCGTGATGATGTTTGCATCCCTCATGTCTTGAGGTACTCCACCTTCTCTCCAGCAGAGACAGAGGATTTCATGCAGCTCAGTGATGATGATCTCTTTGCAGCACTTTAGGACTTCAGCAGGGATGCTGTCTTTTCCAGGTGCCTTGCCAAAGGCAAGGGAGTCCAGGGCCATGTGAAGTTCTTCTAGGGTTGGTTCACTGTCAGGCTCCTCCAACACAGGCAGGCACTCAATGTTGTTCAGCGCTTCTTCGGTGACTACATTTTCTCTGGAATATAGCTCAGAGTAGTGCTGCACCCAGCGTTCCATCTGCTGCGCCTGATCCTGGATGACCTCGCCTGTGGCAGACTTCAGAGGGGCAATTTTCTTCTGTGTTGGACCTAGGGCCTGCTTGATACCATCATACATCCCCTTGATGTTGCCCGTGTCAGCTGCTATCTGTATCTCGGAACAGAGCTGGAGCCAGTATTCGTTAGCACATCTCCTGGCAGCCTGCTGGACTTTGCTGCGAGTAGCTCGGAGGACCTGCAGGTTGCGCTCACTGGGACAGGCCTTGTATGCTGCTTGAGCTCTCGTCTTTTCCTCAATGACTGGTGTCAACTCCTCAGAGTGGGCTTCAAACCAGTCTGCCGTCTTGTTGGTCTTCTTGCCGAATATGGACAAGGCGGTGTTGTAAACGGTATTCTTGAAATGTTCCCATCTGTTGGATGTGTTTGCATCGACCGGGCCTGGAAGAGATTCCTCAAGTGCTCGTGCAAATTCCTCCACTTTTCTCTGATCCCGGACCTTGCTGGTATCAATGCGAGGTCTTCCTTCCTTTTTCGTATTATAATTTTTAATATATTGTATATTTTAGTGTGGAGCTTTGTAAGCTGCCTTGGGCATTTGCTTTGGCATGGGAAAGATGGGACATACGTTTTTTAGATAAATACACTTCCAAAAGGTCATCCAAGATTTCTCATGGTTTCTATAATGTATGCCAGGTTTCTGTCTCTTGAAATGTGTTGAGTTTCCTTGTTCATGCTACACATGTGTGTTTGTGTGCATGTGAGCACAAAATTGATTTCCAATTATCAAGAAAATACTCTTCCTCAAACTGTTACAACTGTCTGGCTGGTTCTGGGCCAGAAAACATCCAGCACATGAAAGCAGTTGAATTTTTTCATAGATCCAACTATATCACCTGTCTTGACAATCTTGTTTTCTTGCTACTGAACTTGACCATTTAGGATGCCTGTTCTTAGATTTCTTAGTGAATGAGATGGGAAATGTTTTCACTTCTGTGTTGGGGTTGGCCTTGGCTGGCAGCCCTGACTTACCTCTCCAGGGTGACCTGGGTGAGAGCTGGGCTGGTGGTGGCGCGGAGCGCACCTCAGTCATTCCCCAATTGGACAACCTCCCTGTCGCGGAACCCAAGGTGGCAAGCTTGAATGTGGATGCCTGCCGGCCAGGCACAATGGCTGGCGGGGAGACAGCTTCTGTGGTGGCTAAGCTCCTGGCTGTGCACTGCTGTGCTGGAGGATGGCCTCCCTGGCCGATGGCAGGGTGCAGGCGCTGGGGCAAGGCAAGTGCCTGGAGGCCCGGGGGCTCCTGGGCTGTTGCCCTTGCCTTGGCATCAGAGACTGATGCCTGGGAAGGGGGATGATGGATGCGGGGCCACTCTTACCTGCCTGGACACCCAAGGAGTGAAGTGGCAGGTCAACGGAGAGCACCAGGGCCACTGTCTTCCTCTGGGAGGAACCTGTGGCTGCTCCTGGAGGCAGGGTGAAGGCGGGAGGCAGGCCCAGGGCTTCTGGGGAGCCCTGGTGCTGGGTTTGGGATCTCTTATGCTCCAGAGGCGTGGGAGGAGGTGCCAGAGAACCACACCCTTTTGAGCCAGGGAGGAGAAGAAGAAGGGGTGGAGCAGGGTGGAGTGATCAGGCCTCTACGTAAGGAAGGAGCCCGTGATGACAAGGAGGCTTGAGAGGTGGTGAGCAGCTGGCAGGAGAGGTCTCATCCCCTTTGTGCTGGAGCCTCCACTGAGCATCCTGGATGGAGGAACAGGGTCGCGTGAACCCTCTTTCCCATTGCCAGTCTGAGGCCCTACACAGCTTGGCCACCCCAGGAGAGCCCAGGAGGAGGACGACTTACCCCACTCCTGCTGGCCATGCAGGTGTCCCAGGCATTCCATCAGACAGGGGTGCCTCCAGCCCACTGTCTGGGGCGCAACACTCTGTTATATATTTGGCATCCACTTTTCATAATGCACATAGTCCAAGGTAAAGATCAGAGGTAGCAGCTCTTCCAAGACTGCTCACAGTCTCTTTGGCTCTGAGAAAACCTCTGGAAGTGACCAGAGGGATTGCGACTGGAGGTGACCCGAAAGTGACATCACTTCTGGGTAATGGAACACCATGACATCATGTGCTTCACTGGCACAAGAAGTCACAGGTCGCCCCTGGGAGGCAGGATTGGCAGAGGCCTCGTCTTCTGCTGCATCCTAGCCTCCCTCCTGGGCCTGGCAGAGATACGAGTAGCCTCACAGGGCAAACTGGGGTGTTACTTGGGGTAACTATTACTTTTTGTGAAAGGAAATTTAGGCCTGTTAATATCTAGCCATTCATATGAATAACATGAAACTAGGTGCTACAATAAATTTATTAGTCTTTAAGGCAACCATTTTCAACCACTGTGCCATGGCACACTGGTGTGCTGTGAATGGTCTGCAGGTGTGCTGCAAGTGTTTGGGACAGGGTCATTTATTAATAGGGCCTTTGGGGGATGTGAGCCTTCCACTAACAGCATGGTGTGCCTTGTCAATTGTAAAAAAACTGATGGTGTGCCTTGACAATTTTAGTACCTTATCAGTGTGCTGTGAGATGAAAAAGGTTGAGAATCACTGCTTTAAGGTACCACAAGACTGTGGAACGTTTTGCTGCTACGGAGTGACATGGTTACCCCCGGCAGATATGATATGTCTGCATTTTTAATTTATGCAAAGTTGGTACCTTAAATTTTGCAGTTTCAATTTGATACACTTTAATCAAGCGTTTATTATATTTTGAAAGCACTCTGGGTTCTGTCTGTAGGCTGTATCTGAGTGTGAAAGGAAAAAGGTTACATGTCAAGGGGATTTCCTTTTCATAAATCATAACTCTCCTGGATCTTAACAAGGCGAGAGCAACACTGATTGATCAATATTCCTATCCTGTAAATACTCATTCACTATTGTATATCTTGTAGTATTACCGATAATTTTTGCTCTTTTGATTGAAAATTATAAGTTCTTTCTCAGCAGGGACCAAAATAGGCTACTACTGTGAAGAATACCAGAGATAATTGCTTCCTGGTGATCTGCCTATCAGTATATGTCTACTTCCATAAAAGTGAATGCTTCCACAGATTTATTTGTAAGGTTGTAAATGGGACTTTAATCAAGAACTATTAATTTAGAACTTTAATTGAGAACTGTTTTCAGGGGAGGGGGAATCTAAAACATGCCCATACAATTTTGATTAGCTTTATTTTCACCAGTAGAAATTTATGGAGTCTTCTTCTGTGGGAGAAGGTGAGGATGTACGAGTACAGGGAGGCCAGGTTGGAAGCAGCATGGTATGGCAGATCTCTTATAGGATTTCTCTCATGTTGGACTTTCAGCATTGAAAAGGGAACACATGCCACACTAGAAACTCAGTGTGTTCAAGAGACCTATTGAGCTAGTGTTTGTATATTACTAGTGAAGTGTCCATCAGTTGGATATGTTAGTCTCGGTTCTTATCCTGGTTTTCTGAGCTCAGCTGGAACACTGGAGGGAATGAAAATAAGTACACAAAAGCTATGCCTGCAAATATTTTTACTTGCTAATTTATCTTTTCATATAATTGGCTTTGTGAGTTGTTTGCAACCCAGAAGTAAGGGTGGGAAGCTATCAAAATTGACAGTGTTTCTGTGTCAGGTCTAGGCAATAGGTTATTTACTAGTCTGCCTTATAGGAATCAAATCTAGGTTCAGGTGTCAACCTGGCCCAATCCTATCCAATTTTTACAGCTCTGAGGTAAGGGAACAAACGTTCCCTTACCTTGAGGATGCCCAATTGATTGCCCCACCCACAGGATGCAGTGCACACCCCATTAGCACAGCTGCATTGGTGCTGGAAAGTTGGATAAACTCTCACTGAATGATATTAGGAAAGCCACTATTTCTTAGTTTCAGCCACACAGGGAAGTTGTAAGGATTACTGATTTAGTATGCATGAAGTACTCTGAGTACTAAGTAGTATTAAGGAACTGTTTGTACTAAGTCAGTTCCCTTGGTATTATCAATCCTCAAGAAAATATCAATATTTGTTCCCTCTTCTTTCTGTCCGTATTCAAAATGGGCATTTCTCTGAAGCAGCAGACAAGTTCTGGGTATAAGGCACCCCCTGCCAGTTTGCTTTCTCCCCCAACCCATTACCTGAAATTATGTGAACACATATTACATTGAAAGATAAGCCCTTGATAGCATAGCTGACATTACTGGGTTATTTTTTGTAGCAGTGTTAGTGTCTGGGTTTGCAGCAAGATCTGTCTGATCCTTTTGTTTGTGTCTATGTATAGTTATCATTGCTGGTGAATAGCCTTTTAAAATTCCTAAAAGCAAGGACAAGCATATCATCCAAGCCCTGTGTGAGAAAGAGGTTATTGTCCAATTCAGGCTGTAGTGATTATTGATGATGTGTATGACAGCCCAAACCTGTGGTTGGGCAGCCCCAGTGGCTGTGGCGCTGGCCCTGGTGTTGTAAAAGTACCATGAAGTACTTTTAGACACCCAGAGAGTAAGCAGTGCTGGAGGGAAAGCCTGCGCTGTCTCACAGGTGCTGCATCCCCCCCCCCCAATGGCCAGGTATATGTTGCCCTGGGTGGCAAAGGAGTGGGGGGAAAGGTGGCAGGAGGGCATTCCAGAGGTGAGGAGGGAATGTTCTGAGGAAGTGGGCAGTTCGGGCCTGGGGGGGGCAGTGGAGGAGACCTCTGCCACATCCTAACCCCTGTCTTGGACTTGAAAGTGCTACATGGGGCTACTCAGTAGCTGGTACAGATCCAAGTAGCCCCATTGAGCAGGCTGGGCACTGCACAGGGTAAGGGAACAAATGTTCCCTTACCTCGAGGAGACCTCCTGCCTGTTCATCTCCAACGCTGGATACAGAGTGGCGCACTGCACCAGCATTGGATAGGATTGGTCTGTGAGTGGTTTTAGTTGGAAATTGTAGTGATGACCCATGGTGTTCTGTCATTTCTCTGAGTAAGTGGTTCCCAATTCTTTTAGCACTGAGACCCTCTTTTTAGTTATGACAACCTGTTGGGACCCCCCCCCCCCCCCAAGACCTAGGACTGGAAGTTAAGTTGCTTAGCAGGAGTGATGTAATTAAGCAGGAAACAGGAAGTGACCTCATTGTGCTGGCAGAACCAGAAGTGATGACATTGAGCAGGAAGTGAAGTCATTGTTTTTAATAAATCACTCTTTGTAAATAAATCACATTTTTAAGGTTGTACTCATTAACAACCCCATTTGGAGAAATTGATGAAGGACAATGTGTGTGTGTGTAACCCACTAGAAATTACTAGTTTTCAACTGTTCACAAATGCAAGTAGTAGTAGTAGTAACTTTATTGTCATTGTGCTACAGCACAACGAAATTTATGCACCTTTGAGATGCAAGCATAAATATATACTACAATTCCAACAATCACACTCTACACACTCACCCACACATTCTATACAATGCCCAGGAGCATGGTAACAACTATATCGCCTTATTCATCGTAATTATGGCTGTGGGATAAAAACTGTTCAGGAATCGTGTGGTGCATGCTGTAGTAGTTCTATATCGCCTACCCGAAGGCAACAGTTCAACGAACTTATGAGCCGGATGGAAGGGGTCTCTCAGAATACTATGTGGCTTCTGCAGACAGCGAGATGTATAGATGTCCTCCAAAGCTGGTAGATGAAGGTTGATGAAGTGCTGCGTGATCTTAATAATTCTCTGCAGAGCTTTTTTGTGCCCTGCAGAGCAATTTCCGTACCACACCAAGATATCATAGGCTAGGACACTCTCAATGGTGCAACGATAGTAAGACAAAAGCAGCTGCTGTGACAAATTTAACCTCCCAAGGTTCCTCAGAAAATATAACCGCTTTTGTGCCTTTTTTTATCAACATGCTGGTGTTAATAGTTCATGAGAGGTTCTCTGTGATGTAAATACCTAGGAATTTGAAACTAGCAACCCTCTGCACCTCCTCACCATTTAGGTATAATGGTGTGTGTGCATCCCTCTTTTTCCGGAAGTCAGTTATAAGTTCTTTTGATGTTAAGTGAGAGATTATTTTCTTTGCACCACAGTAACAACTCCTGTACCTCCTTCCTATAAGCGGACTCATCATTCCTGCTAACAAGCCCCACCACTGTAATATCGTCTGCAAATTTTATAATTTCATTGGTGTTATGTGATGGGGTACAATTGTGTATACAGGGAATAGAGGAATGGGCTCAGCACACAGCCTTGGGGAGCTCCTGTATTTAATATCAGAGTGGAAGAATGATAAGAGCCCATCCTAACTGACTGTGGCCTATTTGTCAAAAAGTCCTTTATCCACAGACAAATGTCTTGCTGTATGTCCAAACTAGTCATTTTCAGAAACAGCCTGCTAGATAGAATGGTGTTAAAAGCAGAACTGTAATCCACAAATAACGGCCGTACATGTGTACCCCGTTGTTCCAAATGACGCAGGACTGTATGTAAAGCAATAGAGATGGCATCACCAGTTGACCTATTACTCCTGTATGCAAATTGACAAGGATCCAAGGTGGGTGGAAGACCAGACTTAATATGTTTCAACACCAGCCTCTCAAAACACTTCATAATTACCGAAGTTAGAACCACAGGTTGATAATCATTGAGAGAAGCAACTACTGTCTGCTTAGGAACTGGAACTATAACAGATGTCTTCAAGCAAGACATGACAAGCAAATGAAGATAAGTTGGTATGGTGGTGGCTTCTAGCTTCACGAGACGGGTTGGAAAAGGCTGGAGGGCAGGAAGAGGAAGAAGACTGAAAAGGGAGTCTCTATGCTGCAGCTAGGAAGTGGAGGCTCAGAGGGAGCAACTTTGAGCCTCAGTCTCACAGTCTGAGAATAATTTGCTAAAAAGTGACCTCTCTGTTTCTTTTCTCTCTCTCATCTCCACACCAGACGTCTCCTTACTTCATGTTCTCACCCAGCATGTTTTATACAGGCTCTTCTTTTCAAGATGTTCTTAAGATGGCAGCAGATGGTAATTAAACATTTTAAGATGCAGCACCCAGATTTTCAAGATGGTGGTGCCCAGCTCTCCACAACCCCCTGAAAATCATGGAACCACTGCTTTATGCCCTTTCTCTCTCACACATTCTCACCCTCTGCTTATTTTAAACCACTATGTGAGTTACAGACTCACAACTATAAGCAGGCCGAATGGGGCTACTCAGGTCTTTGCTACCTAAAAAGCAGCATGGCGTTAGGCCGGGCCACCTGGGAGGAGGGTTAGGATCCGACAGAGTTCCAGATTCTGTCATCACTCCCCTCCTGGGCCCTGCCACCCACTGCCCACCCTTTCCCCACCCCCTGAATACCCCCAAAATTCCTTCCCTCACCCTCCTCAAACCCCTGTGTTGGCATGGAGGGCGGATCCGGCCTCTGTAGACCAGTGCACAAGCATGGCCAACCCAGCTGACCCTGAAGGAGGTGCAAACATGTCTTATGGCATGTTTGTGACACTTCCAGGCTGATGTGAGGGAGGCCCAGCGCAGTCGTAGGATTGTGCTTTGAGTTTCTTAGAACTATCTTTACCGTCACTGTTGGGAACAAGGTGCTGAATGGGATAGATGCTTTGTCTGATCCAGAAAAGCTCTGGATCTTTTTTGATTTCTTATTTCTGGATTTGTGTTTTGTTTATGTAACAGTTTTGTTAAATGTAATAAAACAATATTTAGAATGTAGTGAAGTTTCCCACCATATCTTTATACGTAGCTGTTAAATATGTAGCTGTTGAGAGATGTCCTGGAATAGAATGAGGGAACTGCTGTATTCTTTTGTGCTTTCTTTAACACTGTGCTCATTTAGAGGACAGTGAAGAAAAACTTGAACACGAGACTTCAAGACTGGTTTGAGGACTGTTTGAATATTTGAGAAAGTATATTGAACATATGCACAGTGGTGATGGATTGTTGGGATCTTCTTGCCATGCTAAATGAGAGTCTGCCTTCCCATTTCATATCAGGAGGGGCCCCCATATCATCGCATTCAGTTATCTGTGGATCCCCCACATGTGCCCCCACCCCAGAGGCAAGGCACCCTCTGCTTCCCTTGCCTGCAGAGGGTCCTCTGAGCCCCGAAGAGGCCGTGGACATCTGTCCACAGTCTCTGCCAGACTCAGGCTGAACTCGGCAGCTCAAAAAACACAGCTACCAGTTTCATGGAGTAACCAGATGTGATGTTTTTAGTGCTTTATGAGGCATTAGGAGGCCTGGGGAAGCCCCGAAGTTGTGTAATTTGAGCTTCCGAGCTCAGTCTGAGCATGGTGAAGGCTGTGGACGGATGTCTGTGGCATCTGCTGGGCTCCGAGGATCCTCTGGAGGTTCCGGGGGGGGGGAGGCAGGCGTTTATCCTTATCTGTGGTTTCAGATAACTATAGTGGGGGATTCCAGAATGGAACCCCTGCGGATATGGGGGCACACTTGTAAGGCAATTATTGCATCTGTATTTAAAGATGCACTTTGTAGTGTAACAAGCGCCCTGTAAATGTTTTGTAACATTTAGAAAGGGGATGGTGTAGATCTGAAATTGGTTGTGAACTTTTGTAGTATGTTTTTCTTCTTTCAAAAGCACTAAAAACATTAGGGATAATTTGCTGATCACATTTGGAGTGGCTTTTGTTTTGTTATAAACAAAGTGGAATAAAGGGATTTAGTGAACAGTGAACCACCTGCTCTGAATGGGTTGGATAAAAATGGGTAGCTCTTGTACAATATGTGCTAATATACTTAAATATACCATAGTAAATTTGTCAGTCTTTAACATGTTATAATACTCATTGTTTTTATTGCTACAGCTACCCTTCTGAAACATGTTAATATCACACTCATGATAAATACTACAGTGTAAGTTTGCAGGCTCTGGCTCACCATGCTTCCCTCTCCACTTCTCACAGTGCATCACTTGGCATCTCCCTCCAACCCAAACTGTAAAGTTTCTAAGTTCAGTTTGTAGGACTACTATGTGTATGCCCCTGCTAAACCAAGGTACAGTGGGCCCATTATATCAGTGGGAATTTGGTTCCAGGCTTTGCATGGATACAAAAAACAGCAGGTGCTAAAGTCCCTATAAACTGGCATAACATTTGCAGGTTATGGACTTTATGACCCAGAGTTGGCCTGCCTGAATGGGTTGCTGTTCCTGTGTTGACAGCCACTGCAGTTTCTCTGGGGAGGGAGATGCCAAGTGATGCACTGTGAGAAGTGGAGAGGGAAGCATGGTGAGCCAGAGCCTGCAAACTTACACAGTGCACGTCAGAGAGCAGCACTGGCAGCCGAGGAGGAGAAAATTGCTTCACCCAGCAGAAGAAAGGAGTATGGATGGGGAAGAAGAGGAAGGAATGGGAGGCCACATATACTTCTACCACTGCGATCCCTCACCAAAGGCTGCTGAGAAAACCACAGTCAGGAAATTAGAGGGCAGGTCCTCTCATGGATTGGGAACTGGTTGAGGACCAGGAAACAGAGAGTGGGTGTCAATGGACAATTTTCACAATGGAGAGAGGTGAAAAGCGGTGTGCCCCAAGGATCTGTCCTGGGACTGATGCTTTTCAACCTGTTCATAAATGACCTGGAGAAAGGGTTGAGCAGTGAGGTGGCTAAATTTGCAGACGACACCAAATTTTTCCGAGTGGTGAAGACCAGAAGTGATTGTGAGGAGGTCCAGAAGGATCTCTCCAAACTGGCAGAATGGGCAGCAAAATGGCAGATGTGTTTCAATGTAAGTAAGTGCAAAGTCATGCACATTGGGGCAAAAAATCAACACTTCACATATAGGCTAATGGGTTCTGAGCTATCTGTGACAAATCAGGAGAGAGATCTTGGGGTGGTGGTGGACAGGTCGATGAAAGTGTCGAACCAGTGTGTGGTGGCAGTGAAGAAGGCCAATTCTATGCTTGGGATCGTTAGAAAAGGTATTGAGAACAAAATGGCTAATATTATAATGCTGTTGTACAAATTGATGGTAAGGCCACACCTGAAGTATTGTGTCCAGTTCTGGTCACCACATCTCAAAAAGGACATAGTGGAAATGGAAAAAGTACAAAAGAGAGCGACTAAGATGATTACTGGGCTGGGGCATCTTTCTTATGAGGAAAGACTACGGCATTTGGGCCTCTTCATTCTAGAAAAGAGGCACCTGAGGGGGCACATGATTGAGAGATACAAAATTATGCATAGGAAGGATAGAATGGGTAGAGAGATGCTCTTTAGACTCTCACATAACACCAGAACCAGGGGACATCCACTAAAATTGAGTGTTGGGAGAGTTAGGAATTGGGAGGCCAGACACAACACAACAAACCCTAGTAAGAGGCTCATGGTGGATGGGACGGTGTTTTTGAGCATGTGAAAAGTGCACACAGGAGCTCTGCCCACTAAGCCAGGCTTTCTACTGCTGCGTGTGGTGTTGGTGGTCTTGTTTCCAAGCAGCAGGGGTCTGAGGGTCCTGACCCCTCCACCTCAGGTGCCACCTCAGGTACCTCAGGTACCACCAGACACCTCAGGTACCACCAGACACCACCTCAGGTACCACTTGTTGAGAAACACTGATCTGAGTGCTGCTTCACTCTACTCTTGCAAAAGCAGCTATAAAAGCCGCAGGTTAGGCTAATTTCATGTTATGCTAATACAAAAGATTAGTGTAATGGTAACTGAAAGTATTCTTCAGCTCACCTCAATAGAGTTTGTACTAAAGAGTGTTTTGGAGATGAGAACCAAATATGTTAATCCAGTGGTTCTCAAACTGTGGGTCCAGGGTTGTGGCCCAATTTTTGGTGGTTCGCAAAACTGACAGAGCTGATTAGGCTATGTGCATCAACGGTTAAACATGCTGTTACTTGGGGGAGGGGGGGAGGACAATACTGCTGCCTATCACCATTATAGCTGCACATCACTTATAAACCAGGCATCAGTCTCTAGGACAAGTGGTTCCCAACCTTTAGGAGCCTGCGGACCACTGAGGCAAAAACTGGAATCATTGTGGACCACATGCAAGTGTCTCCTGAGTGCTCCCTCATGAACTGCCAGAGGGGGCAGAGAATGGACCGGCCACAGCTGCAGTTGACACTTCAATACTGGCTGTGGCTGCAGGACCACTTCTCAGAGTCTCAGGGACCACAGGTTGGGAACCAGTGCTCTAGGGCCTCTAAAAAATTTAGGGCCTCAAAATTTGAGAATGACTGTTTTAATCTAAATGCTAATGTCAGTGAATTTACTTGCAGTGTTGGTATAATACAGGGGCATCAAACATAAGGCCTGTGGGCTGGATGTGCCCCCTGAAGCTTTTTATTGCTCCTTCACCGTGATAATTGGCTGGTCCAGCGCCACCCTTTCTGCCAAGGGCACTGCTTCTGCCAAGGCTCTGAAAGGGAGAGATGGAAGGAGGACCCAGCAGGAAAGAAACACTGCAGGTGAGGGGTAGACCTAGAGGGGTGAGAGGGGGAGACACTGCCAAGTTGCTGGCCCAATTATCACATGGGCTAGTGGTGGACCTGGCACTGGGCAAGTGGGGCAGATGCTTGGGCACTGAGCTTGTGTGACTCCAGGATTGTACAGGAACCCTTACTGAGACATGATTGGACTGCGGGGAAGCCTCAGAATGTATCCCCAGTTGGAATTGCGATAGGTAAGCATGGGGGGATGGCGTCATTTGCCTTGGGGTACCTCGAGGGCAGGTCCGTTACTGATGTTGGCCGCCCTCAGCAGCTCCACTTCTGCCAAGGTGTCACTTTGCAGAGCACCTCTCAGCTGCTGAGCTGTGAAGTGATGCTGCAACAGAAGTGGTGCTATTCAAAGGCCAACCTGCATGATAATTGACTCTCCCATTTGTTGAAAATGTGATCAAGATTTGCACATTTTCTCTTCTCAGGTTTTCTGTTGCAGCTCATTAGTTTCTATGTGAGAACAAAGTGCTAATTCTGGCCATCATCTGATTAATGATGTCACTTCTGGCCCTCAGTAGGCACCATGATTGCTATTCGGCCCACTGTATGAAAAGAGTTTGACATCCCTGGTATATTAGCAATGTATTACCTGCATTGATTGTATCAGGTGTTATGATGCCTTATGTGTTAACTGCTACCATTGAATGCAAGGACTGCTAATTGTAGATGGTTTCTTATGTTTATAATTTAATGCCAAGATGATAGTGAAGCTATTAAAGAGATACTTTAATTAAAACTAGATGAAATAATTACAGAAAGAGGCAGTTGCTCCACTTCTTAGTATTTTCAATACATTTTCTATACAGGTAATGTTAAAAATGTTTTACTGTCTGCATTACTAATTACATTGTTCCATGTTAAACAAAGAATTATCATTGGCATTTGTCACAAACCACCTGTCAGATTACTAGGTGGTTTGCCATACATTTGCCATATAGATTGCAATACATTTAGATGTATTGTTGCTTTGTGCAAGAACACTTACTGAAAATGGGTTATAAGAGTTTTATTGTAATATCCTGTTTTTTAAAATTTCCATATATAGTATCTTTAAGGCCCAGTCCTATCCAGATGCTGCGCTGATGTCACATGGATGCTGGTGCAGTGCCTTCAATATCCTTACATACATCCTTACGTACATGAAAAAACATACATGATATTGTTTCCATTTTATCCTCTTTAATTTATTCATCTTTCTTCTTTATCTAAAATAATTAATTCCTAAATATCCATCACCATTGTGACAAGATGGTCTTGTACCAGATGGAAGGTAGAAAGAAACCAGAGATGGAGAGGGCGCATGCAGGATTGCTGAAATGCAGCCATATGAGTAACTTTGGATTTCTTAAACCCTCTGAAGTGACCAGAGCTGAAACCTCTTTACTACGGATCAAATCATGTCTGCTCTGTCACTTGGGAGGAAGGTGCAACCGAGTTTGTTGTTAAAAAGGGTGCTGATGAACTGGAAGGATTGCATGGATTGCAGGTGTGACATTTTCCCTTAATTGGTCCCTTACCCTGGGATAAGCCTTTGTGGTGCAGGGGGTCTACCCAGACCCAAGCCAGCTAAATAGCCAGAAAATCTGCATGGTCCTGTGCATCAGGATCATGTCTGAGAAGAGGCTTAGGAGTCAGAGTTCACGATTGACACCAAACCCAACCCCTTCCTGGACCTGATCCACCACTCTCCTCCCCACCCAGTTTTGCTCCCTCTCTGTCCTGTTCCATCCTTCCCCACCCCTCCTGCCTCTCCTGCTGATTTACTTGCTCCAGTGAGCAGTGGAACAAGCAATGACATGGATGGGAAGGCCCAGGCCTTCCTACCAGTGCTTCTGGCAGTTCACTGAATAGAGTGCTGGTGGGGTGCCTTTTATGACTGGCACTGACTGCTTTGTGACAGTCAGCGCCAGTGAACAACCCCTACTTAAGACAGCTGGTACATATAGAATTGGGCTCCAAGTCTCACAGTCCCAATCCTAGCTAGGCTATCTGAAAGAGGGATTTATGACAGAAAAGAGTCTTCTGCTATTGTAAAATGCCTGTCAGCTGTGCAGGAAACACTCCATTGGCGGTTATTTTGTGAGTATTGTTGCAAGAGGTGGCCACATTATAGCTTTGTTTCCAAAGCCTGCTCTGCCTGCTAGACCCAGTAAATTGGGTGGTGGGGCGGAGGAACAGGAGAGTTCTTAGTGGGGCAGGTGACAGGGAGGAAGGCAGACAGGAGAAGGAAGGGGTGAGATCAGCAGCACTCTGGTGTACCCATTTCCTAACCCCATCAATTTCTATTGCGGTTACACACCTTGGACGTACACCTACAAAATTGCAGGCATAGGTTCAAGGAGACCCATGGTGGGTGACCATGGGTTTAAAAGCGAACTTTTGTTGTTCACTTACCCTGAGGAGACTTCTCCAATTGCCTTCCCCGCGGGATGTAGCACACTCTTCTTTGGCATGGCTGCATTGAATTCGTCTATCAAAAATGCTTTCCTAATGACCTTTTTCCCCAAGCGATAATAGGTCCCAAACATTGTAGTCTTTTCTCCTTTAAAAAGGTGTTCCAGCCTTCCGATAATTTTAGTTGACATATTTTTTGCCTTTTTCAGTTCTATATTAGCCAGTTGTAAGCAATCAGTTTCATCTTTTCCAGCTCTACAGTGCCAGCTGGATTGCCTCTGTCATTGCCACCTCTCCTCTGGAGGAGGGGACAGCAGCAGTGGGTGTAGCATGAGTCGGTAGCATTTGGAGCCATTTCTCCTTGGCTTGATGAGCATGCAACTTCAGAAGTACTTGCAATATCCCCAGGATATTTACAGTGACATTTATTTATTTAAAGTATTTCCTATTCTTTCCCCTCCTTTTTGAGAGATAGTCTAGGTAGGTAACAACATAGTTAGATGGTTGTAAATAATCAGTTTTATGAGGGAGCCACAATCTGGTTGAAAATTTTTACTTTTACAGACTGATAATTTTCCAAATCTTAGAATTAAGGATAGGTTGTTTAAACACGATAATCTCCTTTAAACTAGATAGTGTTGCACTTCCCTTTAATGAGGAGTTAGTTATAAATACATGTGCCACCAACTTCTCACTTGCTAGGGCCAATCAAAATGAACAAGGGTCTAGCAGACAACTCAAGACATGAACAAAACCAACTATCCTGTCCCTGTGTGTCAACAATGGAAGCTTATCCAGCCAAACCTGACTGAGGAGAACTTGGATGACTTTGCGATTGGCTCTGATAACAGTGGAATAAATGAATGTGAGGACATTTATCAGCAAAAAGCAACAGTGTCACAGTGAGCCATGGGCAGCCCAAGCCTAACCTGCCTTAAAGCAGGGAGGCTGGCAGGCCTGCCCCGCATCCAAGGCAGGCTTGGCCTGAAAGTAGCTCAGCCTGGGTTGGGGTTGAAAGCGCTTTCCCTTATCCCTGATAACGCTGCAGCAGCCCCATGAATCTACTTGGATCTGCAGCACCTAAAGGGGTGATGCAGATCCGAGCTGCCCAGGAACAGGGATAGGATCTGGCATAAGTGCTGGGTCCTGGCCTCGCCACCAATCCTGCTTCCCACCCACCTCCACCCTGAAACGCCTTTCTCCTGACCTCCCCTAGCCCCCCAGACTCCTGTGCTGGCCAAGCTTGGCTGGTGCAGACTTGCCCGTTGCTCCAGCCGAGCAGGTCCCACATCAGCCTCTGGAGGCCAGCTCACATCTGTGCGCTGGCCTGCCTCCTCAAGAGGTGGAGCAGAAGTGCTTTATCACACTTTTGCAGCACTGGTGGGCCAGCGCAAGGCCCAACCCATTACCTTCTTTGAACTGTGCCCTTAGATTTCTAGAGAAGTGTTTGTCAACATTTGTTCCCCACTATACCACTTCACATGGTCTACTTATTGGAAGAACCACTGGAAGTAACTGGCAATGATGTCATCGCCAGTTACTTACAATTTGGGAGGCCAGACATTACACAACAAACACTGGTAAGAAGCTCAGGATGGACAGGAGGGCATTTTTGAGCATGCAAAAAGTGCATCCTGAAACTCTGCCAGGCTGAGCCTCCTAACATTGCTTGTTGCGTTGCGTTGCTGTTCTCACTGCCAGGTGGCAGGGGTCTGGATGTCCTGAGTACTGCCGGAAACCACCTCAATTGCCACTGATGATCCGAGTACCAGTGGTTGAGAAACACTGTTCTAGAGGTCACAGCAGAATAGGATTATGGTGTTAATCACCCCGAAAAGCTCCTTTGGGTGGAGATGTGCAGAGGTCTTGTGGTAGATATGTCATCTTTAACATTTCCAGAAACAAGAGGTTGGTCTGAAAAACGTTTACATGTCTCTTTGACTGGCCTTCCAAACCTGTTATGTTTGAGTAGATATGTGGGACTTGAGATGTTTGCTTCTAGAAGTTCTTCGGCACTGCATAGGTTTGGGTTGTAGGGTTTTCTGTTACTACTTTGCACTCTGCTGACAAAAAGAGAACGTTTTTAAATAAGTTCTTTTTTTCCTTCTTTTTTCTCTGAGATTTCCAAAGATTTAATTATATACACTTTGTTCATATTTCCAGGTTTTTCACTTTTCTCTGCCCGTTACTTTTCTGATATAAATGTTTCTGGGATAATCTGTACTCAGAGATACCCTATGAGTTCTCTGCATTGGTTTTTTATTGCCTTGTGAAGTTCATATTGAAAACCTCTTACTGCCCTGTATGATTCTAGATAGAAATCACTGACCTGTTGAATGCATTTGGTTCACAATTAGATCACCTGGTATCCAACAGTGAATCAGAGGTTTGTTCACAATGCGTGAATAAACCTTTTACTCTTGCAAATATTTGAAGAAAACTGCAAAATTCCTGTTGCTCCAAATCAGTGAATCCCAGCATTTTATCCCATGCTGGTGATCAGTAATCTTGTCAGTAGCATTCTCACTGTTCCAGCATTTATGTACAAAACTATGTCAAAGCCTTCACCTAAGGCTCATTTATTAATCTAGCAGTCAAAAACTAAAGATTAAACCATTTGTGGCTGCACTCTCAGATGACAGGGAGACAGGATAATCCAAACCATTGTAAAACCACTGTCCTAAACTGAATCTAAAGTATGCCATAGGTTGCAGCTACCATACCAAATGTGCTGGATTTTAGCTTCACCTAAAAGTTGATCCAATCTGATGTTACCATTTTTGTTTTAAGTTGTCAGGACTTATAGTTTAGAATATTATGAGGAAGGTTTAATTTAAGCCTTTGTACAAAGACAGGTTTGAATCATTTCTAAAGAAAAAGAATATTTGGAGTACTGTTGATAGTTCAAATAAGCAGTGAGAAATCAATTTGTATGTTCAAAAGTGTTCATTTTGAACTACTGATTAGATGGCTTTATTTATATTGACAGCAGTGTATAAAATTAGCAACTTTTTGCTGAAGGTTTGATTTAAAAATAAACTGAGCTGAATGGCTCATTTGACTGCTAGAATGGTGAGTCAGCTTCAGCCAGAAGGATTTAAAAAATTGTCCTCGTGAAAGTGAACTTAGCTTCTTTATAGGACTTGGTTTTAAAAATGTTTTTTTGGCAGAAACTGTTTTCTACAAAGAAGCATGCAGTAGTTCAAGAGTTACATCATTTACAGGTGTGCATCACTTTGACGTTCCAGCTTTCGCCGTGATCGCATAACTGATGGCCAAGTGTGGTCGTCGGGAGCGCACACCCCAACTCTCCGAAATTGTGGGGAGCTCTGTTCCCCTCCCCTCTGGAGGGTTATCTGAAACTCCCAGAGGCAGTACACATCCATGCGCTGCCTCTGCAAGGATCAGACTGAGGGAAATCGTGTCTCTCTCGCGATTTCCGGTTTTCTCCATGAAACCGGAAGTTGTGCAAGAGATGCGATTTCCCTCAGTCTGAGCTCCGTAGAGGCAGCAAGTGAATGCGCGCTGCCTCTGGGAAGCTCAGATGAACCTCCAGAGGGGAGTGGAGCATCGCCTTCCCTGCAGAGGGACTGGATTGTGTCAAGCACTGCTTAACAGAGATCGCAGTCCCGATCCCTGTTGTTAAATGGTGCACGACTATCGTTCACCTCATCTAATATTGGAGCACTTAATGTTTGTTAAAACAAACCCAAATAAGAATCTATATGTTGATTGACAGCAACTTTTTCCGCATCCAACCATTAATAGGCATAGTTAAATAGAATTATGTTCATTTATGCAGCAATATTTGTCTTTTGCAGAATAATTTTTGGTCCAGTTCTATGTTCTGTTCTAGTAAGAAAGCAGCATGAGGATCTGGCCTAAGTTCTTTGTTCCAGTGTTGGGAATTGACTCCACTCTCTTGTGCTGTCACAGCAGTAGCTGTTGTCATTGATGTTGCTGCATCAACAGTCCTGCCAAGCCCATGTATAGTATATCCATGGCCATTCTTATTGGCACAGGGAGAAATGTGGGCTTTTGGTATAATCCTGGTTTAATTCCTGCATCGGCACATCATTGTACTTTCTGATTTATAAATCCTGCTAGAGGAGACTGGTCAATTGAGTGGGCAGTATAATACACTAATGTCTCCAATAACACTGCTTCTTATCTCACTATTTTGTTATAGCAGTTTTCGTCCTGAGTGTAATTTTTACAGTATTATAAAAAAAGACAAAGGTTAAAATTCAATTCAGACAAAGGTTGGTCAAAAGTTGGTGTGGAAAAGTGCAGCTGTCTGTACTGCACTTGCTGTCCCCTTGAAGGAATATGTTAGCAGCTTGGACTCAGCTTTGCTCTTTGATGGATAATTGTGACCAGGAGTGTCTTTGCCCAGCTTTAGTGTTGTGCCAGCCTAGCTCAATCAGACTTGGTAATGTTTGCCATGCCCATCTAGATTGGATTACTGTAAGGTGCTGTATGTGGGATTACTCTAGAACAGGGGTGTCCAAAGTTTTTGGCAGGAGGGCCACATCATCTCTCTGACACTGTTCTGGGGGCCGGGGGAAAAAAAGAATACATTTACATTTAAAATTTGAATAAATTTACATAAGATTACATAAATGAATATATTAAAGATGGACTTATATGAATGAATGAAGGTCTTGCAATAGCTCAAGGCCTATAAAAGGCCTTGCACAAAGGAAGGCTGGCCTTTCCTTCGCTGCTGCTAATACATCACAGACGTGAAACAGTAAGCAGGGGAGGGAGCCCTCATCCCACAGCTCTCACAAGAGGTCAAACAGTCTCCAGAGGGCCAGAGGCTCATTGGAGACTGGGGGCTCCCTGAGGGCCGCATTGGGAGTCCTCGAGGGCCACAAGTGGCCCCAGGGCCAGGGTTTGGGCACCCCTGCTCTAGAAGACTATTTAAAACTTTAATTTGAACAGAATGCAACTACCAAATTGTTGACAGGCCCCAGGGCTCATGAAAATGCACACTCCTATTATATCATCTATACTGGCTGTTTGTATGTTTTTGGGCACAATTCAATTGCTGGTTTTGTCCTACAAAAATCCTTAATGGTCTGGGATCCAGACATTACAAGAACTCTCTTCCTAATAAGTTAGATTGTAGTCACCCTCTAAACCCTATACAGTTAATTTGTATTTACTGTAGCCCAGTGGTTCCCAAACTTTTTATCACTGGGACCTACTTTTTAAAATGACACTCTATTAGGACCCACCTAGCTTCACAATACTAAAAAAAAAAGTTTTACATTAGCAACTGCTCAAGCCTCTGTTTTTATCCTTTTTGCTATGGTGGAGGTGGGGAGGCCATCTTCTGGAGCATTTATTGCGCTCAATAATCATCAGATTGGAACCATTCTGGTTGTCTTGTTCCTTTTGGTCTGCCCTTTAAAGTGGAGTGAGACACATTTGCCTACTTGCAAGTAAAAGTGCACCTGCTACTCAGTTTTACTTTCCATAGGGCTCAATGCATTTACCTTGTTAGCTGTGATTTTGTCAGTTTCTGTTTCATGACCCACCAACGATCAGGTCATGACCCACTGGTGGGTTCCGAACCACAGTTTGGGAAACACTGCTCTAGACTCTTGTGTCTGAAGCAGAAAGATGGAAATTTTCCAGTCTAGTTTCTGCACACCTTAACTGGGGCTTCAGTTAGTCTCAGAGCTAATGCATGTATGTATATTGAGCATGTGAACTACCTGATAATGTAAGTTATTATATTAGAACTGTCTTTGGTACCATATCAGTGGTGGTTGTTCTATCTGTATCCAAGATATCGAGTATTATTGGTATCTGGGTGGAAGCTGCTGTCAGGTGCAAATTTCTGGGGTGATTGACATGAAAGATATGCCACTGTGCTGTGGAATGGTAAGCACTGCGCCACGCAGATAGACATTTTCAGAACGCAGCAGTCCCATGGTTTGGAGACTTCTGGTTTAAAGCAAGAGACATAAGAAGAGCCCTGCTGGATCAGGCCAAAGGCCCATCTAGTCCAGCCTCCTGTATCCCACAGTGGCCCACCAAATGCCCCAGGGAGCACACAAGACAACAGACACAACCTACTATGACTTGTAACCCGTAATGGACACATTTCTGGAGGAAAAGTTCAATCCCCTCTTAAAGAATTCCAGGCAAGATGCCATTACTACTTCCTGTGGCAGAGTTCCACAAACTAATTTCACGCCGGGTAAAGAAATATTTTCTTCTGTCCTAACTCTCCCAACACTCAATTTTAGTGGATGTCCTCTGGTTCTGGTGTTATATGAGAGGGAAAAGAGTGTGTCTCTATCCACTCTGTCCATCCCCTGCATGATTTTGTATGTCTCAGTCATGTCTCCCCCAGGCACCTCTTTCCTAGACTGAAGAGGCCCAAACAGTATAGTCTTTCCTCATAGTGAAGGTGCCCCAGCTCAGTAATCATTTTGATTGCTCTCTTTTGCACCTTTTCCATCTCCACTATATCCTTTTTGTGATGTGGTGACCAGAACTGGGCACAATACTCCAGGTGTGGCCTTACCATTGATTTGTACACGGCATTACAATATTAGCTGTCTTATTCTCAGTGCCTTATTCCCAAGCATGGAATTAACCCTCTTCACTGCCGCCGCCGCACATAGTCGACACTTTCATTGAGCTGTCCGCAAGGACCCCAAGATTTCTCTCCTGATCTGTCTCAGACAGCTCAGAACCCATTAACCTATATGTGAAGTGTTGATTCTTTGCCCCAATGTGCATGACTTTACACTTACTTACATTGAAATGCATCTGCCATTTTGCTTCCCAATCTCCCAGTTTGAAGAGATCCTTCTGGGCTCTTCACAATCTCTTATGGTCTTCTGCATTTGGAAAAGTTTGGTGTCATCTGCAAACTCGGCCACCTAGCTGCTTAGCCCTGCCTCCAGGTCATTTATGAACAGGTTGAAAAGTACAGGTCCCAGGACAGGTCTCTGGGACACTCTACTTTCCACCTCTCTTCATTGTGAAAATTACCCATTGACATCCACTTTCTGCTTCCTGGACCTCAACCAGTTCCTAATCCAGGAGACATAATTGCTTTGTGCAAGTGTTATGAAGAGAAACAAAGGGAATGGGCGGGGGGAGGGGCATATACATAGAATGGAGATACGCCTCTCAGTGGCATCATTTGACACCCGGGGCCCATAAATTTTTGTCACTCCCGTATGACTTGATTGATTGATTAAACAAGCACATTTTTATACCACTTTTCTCTAAGGAGCTCAGGGTGGTGTGCATGGTTTCTCCCCTTATTTTGTCCTCCCAACAACCCTGTGAGGTAGGTGAGACAGAGATAATAATAGTCATGACATGAAATGAATAATAATAATGGTCAGAAAATAAATGCAGTGAATATTTTCCTTTAAGCAATGGATGAAATTCTGCATCAAGTGGTAAATAACATGATGGTATTATTGCTAAAAGCCACAATTTCCACAACTTTGGTCACTAGGATGTCAAACCCCCCCCCCCCCAACGATGTTTCATTGGTTCGTTTTGAGTTAAGGCAGTGGTTCTCAAACTTTTAGCACCAGGACCCACTTTTTAGAATGACAATCTGTCCGGGACCCACCAGAAGTGATGTCATGGCTGGAAGTGACATCGTCAAGCAAAATAAAATAAATATTTATAAATAATTAAATTAAAGAAAAACAAATAATAAGGGGCAGCTAGCCGTTTCACCAAGTTAATTTTTTCTGTAGCCTGCCTGCAATAACACCCCCCACAAAAAAAATCATTGGTACTTTCAGCCCTCCCCAGTGCCCAGTTCAGTGTAAGTTCTCATATTTCAAGCATATCACTATCAAGACTCACCTAGCTTTGCAAGTCTAAAAACAAATAAAAATTTACCTTTCAGCTCAAGCCTCTGTTTTATTCTTTTTTTTGGGAGGGGGGGGTGCTGCCTTCTGGAACATTTGTTGAGCTCTACTTTCATTAGATTGGGACTGTGCAGCTAGCCTTGCATTCCCCTGTGTCTGACTTGACCAGCAGCCAAGGCACGTTTGCTTACTTGTGAGTAAACGTGACTATGTTGCTTACTTTTGCTTTCTATAGGGCTCAGTACATTCGCAGCTTTGAGGGAGGAACTTCCTTCTTGGGTGTTCTTTTGGGGGTTGCATTCATTGGATAGGAACCATTCTGGTCTCCTTGGATTCCTCTCAGCCTGCCCTTTCCAACGAACTAAGGCGCGTCTGCCTACTCGCAAGTAAATGTGCGATATGGCTCGGTTTCACTTTCCCTAGGGTTCTATGCATTTTTTTGTTTTCTGGTTTTTTGGCCATAACTTTTGATGGAAAGGAGATATTGCACTCCAGTTTTTTCATTGCATTCTGCTGGAAATTCTGCATCCATTGGTAGATAGCATGATGGGGTTAGTTGTAACCTCTGCTATGTTGGGTTATTTGTGGTGTCACCCCCCCCCCAAGTCTGGTACCCAGGGCAGACCGCCTCCCCACTCCTTGCTAGTTACACCACTGTTCCCTGTGTCCATGGTTTCCAGTATTTGTGGGGGTGAGAACACATCCCCTATGGCAGTGGTTCTCAAACTTTTTGGGAGTTTAACTCCTAAAGTAAGTCTTTGCAGGGGAGGTGCAAGGGCAGTGATGTGATTCCCAGGTTTGTGTCGCTAAGGGGGGTGAAAGGGGGATGCTTTTATTTACTTTGTGTTAGAGCAAGCAGCAGGAGGCGCAGGGAGCTCTGTGCAGCCCTCCACAGGGCTCCCCGAGGCTTGGAATCTTCAGAAATAGCAAGTGCAAGTCACCTCCTGGCTGTGTTTGCAAACCGGAAGTGGCTTGCGCTTGCTATTTCTGAAGGTTCCAAGCCTCAGGAAGCCCTGTGGTGTGCTGCACAGGGTTCCCTGCACCTCCTGCTACTTGCCCTAACACACAGTAAGTAAAGCGTGCTGCTACCCCATCCCTTAAAGAGAAATGTTACACAAACTGGTGATGGTGGCCCACCAGTTTGAGAACTACTGCTCTATGGATACTTGGGGGCGAAGAACACACCTGTACAGCCTCAGTTCATACTCTTTGCAGAATTTGGCAAGAAAGTCCCTGCAATTATAGCTATCATCCACCTGGGGGCACTGACTCACAAAGGAACTGTGATTATGATGACTGAAGTTAACCTGTACTGTATTTTTTCTTGTATTTATTTACTTATACCCCTGCTCTATTTTGTGAATTCAGAATGATCTAGTTTCTATTTGGTTTTCCATGTAACAACTCCCATAGATGTTATCTTGCAACAAAACCACAAAAGAGTCTTGTGGCAACTTCACACCACTGGAGAAATAGACTGCTGAAGTACCTGTTTTTATGCTAGCTTTATACTGCAATAAATGTGTAATCTTTAAGGTGACACAAGACTCTATGTTGTGTTTTCTGTGTTTATATAGGGAAAATATAGAGAGGTAAAGACTGTAAAAAATTCCTTTACCAGGACCACTTAAGAGGAAAAGAACAGAGTGTATGTTCATTAGAAAGTGTTAGTTCATTAGAAAACAATCCAAGAGCCCAATTTGAATAACACTGGGGCCCAAATCCTAACCAATTTTCCAGCACTGGCATAGCTGTGCCAATGGGATGTGTGCTGCATCCTGCAGTTGAATGGCACTCACGGAGGCCTCCTCAAAGTAAGGGAATGTTTGTCCCCTTACTTCGGAGCTGCTTTGCCCTTATGTCAGTGCTGAAAAGTGGGTTAGGATTGTGGGTGCGCCCTAAATAACACTTTATTAGAACCAAATAAAAATCACGGTCATTAGGCCTTTGAGCAATCTACTTTTTATATATTGTGGGGAATAGCCAAATTTGGCATTCTTCCTCAAACCTGGAAGATTAAATTTGCTTACCCAAAAATGGAATTTAACTTTTTTGAATAGGCTTATTTGTTCTCTGACCCTGTAGGTGATATTCTCTACTTTGGCTTCATTTTACCTAGCATACCACCTGTGATGAATGCTCTGTTCTCCCAATTTCTGCCTGATTTTTGTTATTTTTGGACACTTCCAGCTCCTCAGAAGCTCATAGGTTCAGCAGTCTCCTTTTACAGCAGATTTTGTCTTATATTGAAACGCCCCTGAGCCAGCCATATAGATTTGTGGATTTAGAGTTTTGAGTAGTGAATCTTACAGAATGACCAGTTGGAAAGCCATACCCATCTGCTTCAAAAGGGTGAGAAGTGTGGCCAGGTGGGCTGCACTTTTCTAACCAGGTACCAGTATGGCAACATTAAACCTCAGTTACTTAAGTTCAAGAACAAAGATGCTTTGATGTGTTCTGCCAGATCTGCCATGAAATCTAATGTTGGCTTGCAGAAGATGGACCCAGTTACGCTTTAGTGAGTACAGGGACCACGGTTCCTCAAAATGTGGGTTGTGACACACTTGGTGGGTCATGACCTGATTGTTGGTGGGTTGCAAAGCTGAAACTGACAAGCAGATAGCTGAGAAGGAAAATGCATGGAGCCATATGGAAAGTCAAACTGAACCACATCACATGTTTAGTCATGAGTAGGCGACCATGCCTTACAGCCCAAACCTATCCTTGGTGGTGCCACTGGGTGCATCGGCACCAAAATGTACCTAGTGGCCCCATGGAGGTCGTCGGAGGTCTCCTTGGGGGAAGGGGACTTTCAGCCCCTTCCCTGAGTTGGTGGTTCTCAAACTCTCAGGGAGCATTTGTGCTGCAATAAGTGTTTGTGGGGGTGGGGGGAAGGCAGCGACTTGATCCGCTGGATTGTGCCACTTTGGAGGGGTGCAAGGATTTGCTGCCACTTACCAGAGCCTGCAGCATTCTCCCAGGGGTGCAAGGAGCCCCTGCGTCAGCCTCCACAGGACTCCCTATGCTGTGGAGAACCTAAAAATCGTGATCATGAACATTTCCGGTTTTGTGATTGCGAAACTGTAAGTGGTTACAGTCATGATGAAGAGCCCTGTGGAGGATGATGTGAGGCTCCCCACATCCCTGAGAGGTTGCTGCAGGTTCTGGTAAGTGGCAACAAGCCCCTGCACCCCTGTAAAGTGTCGCGATCCAGTGGATTGTGTCACTGCGTTCCCCCCTGCCCCTTAAGGAAACAGAGTCCAGGTCTCTCGATGCCCCAGTATGAGAACCACTGCCTTGAGGAAAGCACCAGGCCTCACAATGTGGCTTTTTAAGTCTGCGCCAGCAGCTTTGCTGGCACAGTTGAGAGTTTATGAACTGCCATGCAGCGGTACGACTTATCATTGGGTACTTGCCATGGCGTCCTCCATCCAGCACTGGCTCCAGCTCCAGCACTTCCTACTTGGAGGGTGGTGTGAGCATGCTTCGTGGCACAATTACGACACCCAGTGCTGGTGCTGGAGCTTAGTGCCATGCTAGGGCACAAGGTGCCGGTGCTAGGATTGCACCCTTAGTTCATTGGAAAGGGCAAGCCAAGAGGAATCCAAAACCACCCAAATGGTACCAATCTGATGAATGCAGTCTCCCAAAAACACTTGAGAAGGAATCCCTCCCTCCAAAGGGACAACTGTATTGAGCCCTATGGAAAGTGAAACTAAGCCACGCATTCATGTTTACTCTTGAGTAAGCGAATGTGACTTGGCCCCTGTTGAAGGTCAGGCAAGGGGGAATGCAATGTCACTAATCTGATGGTCCCAATCTGATGAAAGTGAAGCTCAACAAATGCTCCAGAAGGCAGCCCACCACCATAAAAAGAATAAAAACAGAGATGAACTGGTAAAGTGATTTTTTTCTTTTCTTTTTAAGGCTTGTAAAGCTAGGTGGGTCCTGATTGTGATATGCTTTAAATATAAGAACTTAAATTGAACTGACCACTGGGTAGGACTGAAAATCTTACTGATTTTTTTTGGGAGGATTAAGATTGTTGCAGGTAGACTACAGATAAACTGCACTTGGTGGAACAGTTCTGTCTTCCCCATCTCATCTCTGCTTATTTAATTATTTGTTTTTATTTAGAATTTTAATTTGCTTGATGATGTCACTTCTGGCCATGACATCACTTCCAGTGGGTCTTGGACAGATTGTCATTCTAGAAAGTGGGTCCTTGTGCTAAAAGTTTGAGAGCCACTACATTAGACAATGCGAGTAGCTGATGGTAGGGACTGTACTCCTAGCTAGATGTGCCATGGAATTACTTTATTTTTGCTTCGTTTTCTTTTTTAACTTCAAGCTAGTTTGCAAACTTTTCCGGTTTAGTAGGCAGTGCTGATGTGACATATTGCCAGTTACGGGGGTTGTGTGCTCCTGAATAGCATGCCAGCTTTCTCTGCTGAGTGTTACTAGTTACTACATCTTATTTGGTCAAGCTTTGCTTTATGTCCATACCGCTGAATTCAGACACTAAGTGTTAGCCTGTTTGTACTTTTTCCTACACCTTTTTCCCCTTTTAGTTTAAGTTGCTTTCTTTTGACTGTTGGCTGGCTTAGTCCATGTTCACAGATAATTTAGTGGACTGTCATGTCTGATTGCTCTCACAGATGGTAATGCGAATTTAATACATATTTAATAACTGCCCAGACTGCCTTTCTCTGACTGGTCTTTGTAGCGTGGGATGGTGGCAGCACATAGAAACTTTGTTTCCTCTTCATTTGTCTGCTGACCCAATAAAAAGTTGACAGAGAGGAAGAAGGTGTGTATGCTTTCTAACCACTAGAAGCTCCTATCCCCCTTGGTCAACCTGCCTTTTCCTGGTACCTTCACTTACAGTTCTGCTTATGTTTTCTTCCCAAGGATGCTCATCTGGCACCCTCGCTGTTATGTTTCCTGCATTACATGAAGACTTTCCCTTTAAGTTATTTTGTTTTATTATTTATAATTATTTTTTTACCACCATCTGTGCTCAGTTACATAGAATGAGAAGAGTGTTTCCTAATTCTGGCTTACAATCTAAGGCAGGGGTGCTCAAACTTTCAACTTTAGGGATGTTGGACCTTTAACAAGTGTATAGAAGAGAGAATTTCAGCAGGTGCAACTTGTCATCCCACAGATGACAAGCTGCACCTGCTGAAATTCTCTCATCTATACACTTGTTAAAGGTCCAGCATCCCTAAAGTTGAAAGTTTGAGCACCCCTGATCTAAGGGCACAATCCTAACCAGGTCTACTCAGAAGTAAGTTCTATTGTGTTCAATGGGACTTACTCCCAGGAAAGTGAGGTTAGGATTGCAGCCTAAGGGAGGCAACTGGCTCACAATCTTGCAAGTGGCTTACAGTCTAAAAAGAGAAACAAGGAGAAACGTGAGGGGGTGTGGAGGCTGTGAGGAGACAATGTGTGATTACAGCTATCTCTAATTTTACTTGTGTTTGGTATAAGCATTTTTGAAATAACATTCCTAATTTACGCTTTCAAATTTTTGGAATAGCTTGCTTCCCATGCATTCTCATATGTTTGAGGGAAGACATCAGATTACACATAAAATTACAGCTTAATCCACAAAATCCTTCTTTAGCATCCCATTTGGAGTAAGGAGAACAACTGATGTGGAAAAACACTTTCCTCATAATGAGCATTTTCCTTACTTTCCTACTTCCTTAATTTTCCATAAACCAAACTAATTCATCAAGATAGACTAGTTCCTTCAGATCCCTTTCACATCTTTTAGTTCAAAAGACAACTTTTTCTCATTTAATCCTAACAGTCTTTGACACTTATAAAATTACTCCCATTTCCTCTCCTAATACCATTAATCTTTCGTCTTCAGTCTTTTCATGAACTTCCTTATACTTTCATTGGAGCAAAAACTATATATTTTTTTAGTTATAAGGGCTGGAACAATTGAGGTTTCTCACTTCTGATTTTAGATATAGGGTCTTGAAACAATAGAACTCCTTCCTCTGAGCACCACTCTCCAGTTTGTTCCACCTTAAATTTAACCCAGAGGACTATGGGCACAGTCCTAACCAACTTTCAAACACTGGCATAGCTGTGCCAGTGGGGCATGTACTGCATCCTGCAATTGGGGGGGCAGTTACAGAGGCCTCCTCAAGGTATAGCAATGTTTATCCCCTTACCTCAAAGTAGCATTGCCCTTATGTCAGTGTGGGGAAAATGGGTTAGGATTGCGCCCTATGTCTCCCAAATTACTTAGATCTTAGATATCTTCATCCCTGGGAAAGCCGTGGACTTACATTAGGCTTTATTTCCTACATTGGCCCAACATTCCCTATATACGTATAGTACTAATACAGTTTAAATACTGGTGGAGCCTTTTTATCCATGGATTCAGCATCTGTGGATTTACCTGATTTATCAACCGCAGATGCCAAAGCTCTGGATTGCCCCCCTGCAGACCTTCCAGACATGACCCTAATCTTGACCCAGTCACGTCTAGGAGGTTTTCTGAGCCTTAGAGAGGCCACATGCCTCTGCATGTTCAGAGAAAACCGGAAGTTGGAAAAATAAAAGAAACCTGGGTGCCATTCTAAGCCTCTGAGAGGCAGTATGTACGGTTCCAGATGCAATCAGAGCAAGGCACTGGACTCGTTTAGAGCAAAGGTGGGCTCCAGAAACAGCAAATTTTGTTATCCCTAATTTTCAGTATCTGCGGGGTTGGGGCAGAGGGACACCCAGGAACAGAACCTCCACAGATAAAGAGGCTCCACCTGTATTGCTGTTTATGTTGAAGTTGCATCCTATTAAACAAGCAATAATTCATTTCCTCTTGTTTCTCTAGTTGTTCTTTCTGGCCTTACCCAAGAGGACATGTTGGTTAACAACATGGTTAATGAAACTCAAAATCTGAAAAAAGCTTTTTTTGGTTTTTATTTATTATTTAATGGGGAAGGGGCATGGGCAATAAGTGTTGCAGATGTGGCATGAAGCACTTTCACGTCAACGCAAGTGCACTTGGCTGGCTCAAGGGACTTGCATGGGCCACCCGGCACCAGCACAGACCCCGTGGAGGGTGATTCGCGCTAGCTGAGTGAGGGGACATGGGTAGGGTGGGCAGGAGGCAGGAGGGAAGCATTCCGGGGCAGGTGGGCATTCCCAGGGGCAGGTGGGAAGCGGGAGGTGGGGCCAGGGCCTGGAAGTTATGCCGGATCATAGCCCTTTTCCTGGGCAGCCTGGGGCAGTCCCAGCAATTTGCACTGCTGATTGAGGTGGTGCAGAACTGAGTAGCCCCATTGGAACTACAGTGGCTCTCCCTGGGGTAAGGAGAAAAGTTTCCCCTTGCCTCAGGGCGAGCCTCTGGCTTCCTGGAACTTGTGCTGGATACAGCGCAGTCCTGCTCGTCTGTCTGCTCCAGCGCAAGTTAGGATTGCGCTGTCAATGTCTAACAACAACCACGACTTGGAATGTTATAGAAATGTGGACTCTGATGTTACATGTGCCTGATTTTTCGTTGTTGCTCAACTTTTACTGCTTATCTGTCATATTGCCTTTAAATGTAGCAGGTAATTTCTCTGGTTGATCAGTCTTGGCCTGCATATTTGTGTGCTTTGGGTGACTGAGTGGAGCACTTCATCCCTTTCCTTCCTATTGGTCTGAGATTTCTGAGATTTGTTCTTTAGTTGGCTTATTATGTGCAACAACAAGTTCTGTTGATGAAGCAGATGAACTCTCTTATCAGTTTTTTTGTTTCCTCTATATACGTTTTTGCTTGGTGTCTTGGTATAATACAGGGTGAGTAATCAAGATCTCCAGGATTTGTGTACCACTACATCAGGGTTTCAAACATAAGGCCCATGGAAGCCCTTTATAAGGCCCTTAGAGCCCAATCCTGGGCTTGATGTGCTGGCTTACTGCTGGAGTGCACTGTCACAAATGTGCCATAAGGCACGTTTGCAAGGCCTAGCCGGGCTGGCGCCTGTGCTAGCCCAATGCTGGTCGTCACTGGGCTAGCGCCGGGTGGGTGCCTGGCCTTTGCCTCTCGGCAGTCACATGGACTGCCAAGCTGCTGTAAGGTAAGCAGAGGTGGGGAGGAGGCATTCCGGGGAGGTGGGGAGAGGGCGGGGAGGGAGGTGTGCCGGGGGAAGGATTGGGGAGGGAGGGAGGCGGGTCCAGTGGAGCAGAGCGCCACCGGATCCAGAGCATTTGTGTGGGGCATGGTGCCCTACACGAATGCTCTTCCTTCACCGCCGACCTTTTGGTCAGCAGTGAATTGAGTAGCCCCATTGCGGGGCTATTTCCCTTACCCGGGAGAAGGGGACAAAAGTCCCCTTCTCCTAAGGTGCTGTCCGTGGCTGCCGTGGGTGTGCTGGATGTGGCGGCAGCCGTTTTCGGTGTTGCTGCAGCCATGTGCCACAGAAGTGCAGGATTGGGCTGTTATACTCTCCCAGCATGACCATCAGCTACTGACCTGTGCTGAGGTATCACTGCTGAAAGGGCAACCTGTGTGTTAGTTGGGCTCTCCCATATCTTGAAAATATGATCAAGATTTGCGTATTTTCTCTTCTGTAATTTGTAGCTAAGCAATTTCTAAGCAAGAAAAAGTGCTTATTTCTGTTCATCACCTGCTTAATGACATCATTTCCTGCTTAATGACATCACCTCTGGTCCACAGCAGGTGCCATGAATGCTATTGAAACAAGCTATTGAACCTGCTCAATGAAACAAGTTGGGACACCCCTGCACCACAGCATAACAGAAAGGGGTAGAGTAACATAGATACTGGTAATGAAAAGAGAAATGTTTAAAGTTTTTTTACAGACCTTACAAATGCTGAACATGTCTGTCATTCTGAAAACAATCTTGTATCTTAGCATAACATCCTTAGAGCAACAAAGGATGGTGTGGTTTTTTTTCCTTTGCTCTGTGTCAACTGTAATATACTTCTCAAACTTTTAGGGAGCGTTACTCCTAAGTAAGTCTTTGTGGGGAAGGGGTGAGGGCAGCTCAGGGTGAAGAGTGTGGTACTTTTACTTACTGTGGGCTCCTGCAAGCAGCAGGAGGTGTGGGGAGCCCCGTGTAACCGTCTGCAGGGCTCCCCGAGGCTTGGAATGTTGAGAAACAGCACGTGCAAACCACCTCTTGCAACCTGGAAGTGGTTTGCATGCGCTGTTTCTCAACATTCTAACACTCAGGGAGCTCTGTGACCCCACGTTGCTGCCTCCCCCTTCCCCCACCCTTTAAAGGGATGAGGGAAGGTTTACACAAACTGGTGGGTCGTGACCCATCAGTTTGAGAACCACTGATCTAGCTTTAATCTAATAGTCACACTGTATTTTAATTGATAGAATGTAAATCTCTCATAAACAGGATTCTTTGTATCCTGTACAAAGGACACAGTAGTAGAACTTGAATGTGTCTAGCACCTCTAACAAGGTTTGTTGTTGGAGTCTGCAGCCTTTGTGATTGCAAGGGAAAACCTCAATTTCTGTTCCTATATCCACCAGTTCTCTCCCAGTGTTTCTACAAACGATATTACTGATAGAGGTTTGAAATGCTTCATTGTTTACTGATAGATGAGAACTGTAGCTTTCCTGTTCTATGTTGGAGACCCAGAAGGATAGTATACAACAGTGCACACAATGTAAACACGCAATATTTCTGGTCAGTAACAAATTAACATGAGCTATGCTCTGAACTGAGCAAACATGGAGGAGTAATACTGGCTCTGCTAACGAACAGCCCAGTTCTACCCATGAATGGCTTGAGAGGTGCATCTGAAATTGAAAACAATACAGAACAACTATAAGGGCTCAATTATTTCTGAAGATGTAGCCTGATGTGCAGTTCAAGTACTTACCCCTTTTCGCTTGTGTTTTAATGTAAACAGAAAAGAGCAGCTGAGGGACAAACTAGCCATTTCAGGCAACCTCCTGTTTGCTAATTAAACAAGTACCTGCCGTGTTTCCAAATAGAGTGAGAATCTGTTTTTTGTTGGGTTTAACTTTTTACAGCAAACAGAGTATGCAGGGAAGGGAAATGAAGCCTGCTACCTTACCTTCTTAATTTAGTAGTCGTAGGTTAGCAGGACCTAGCATTTGGTATGAATTTAAACAATAATACAATGTTTTGAATCCCAAAACCTTATGAGTGCTGTTTTCTGTCTACAATTATTTCATAAAGCCTTGGGTAACACGTAGCTGTGTGAGTTGAGTTGTAAGTATAAATAATTTTAACCACAAAAGTATTGTGAATATACTATAGAAAAAGTATTGAAAAAATAAGTTATCTTTTAAAAGATAGAGTTTTGTATCAAAGTAGGAAGGGGAAGCCGAATCCTGCATTCCTGTGGCATGCGGCTGCAGTGGCACTGAAAATGGCTGCCGCTGCATCCAGCAGCACCTCAGGAGAAGGGAACTTCCAGGTAAGGGAAGTAACCCTGCAGTGGGGCTACTCGATTCGTCGCTGACTGAAAGGTGAGGGAAGAGCATTTGTGTAGGGCGCTGCATGAATGTTCTGGATCTGGTGGAGCGGAGCTCCACTGGACCCGCCTCCCTCCCTCCCTTCCTGCTCCCTCCCCCTGGCACGTCTCCTCCCTGCCCTCTTCCTGCCTCCCCCCTCCCTGGAATGCCTCCTCCCTGCCGCTTGCCTTACCGCTGAGTGGCAGAGGCCGGGCGCCTGCCTCTCGGTAGTCCAGTGCTGGCCAGCACTGGGCTAACACAGGTGCTAGTCCGGCGGTAAACCTTGCAAACGTGCCTTATGGCATGTTTGTGACAGTGTGCGCTGGCGGCGCATCGAGCCCAGGATTGGGCTCTGAGTTAGCTAAAGTTTTAACATATTTTCTTTTTGTTTAAAGAGATCTATTGAACCAAATTGGATGAGCATGAGATCAATTCAATTTGGTATTTAAGTACAGATACTTGCTACCGGTATTTGCATGTGTGTACTGTGTATCTTATTATATAAGCCACAAACAGCATACCAGAACTAGAAGCAGTTCAAGCCATGAACTTCACCATAGACGTAATGTATGGACATTGGAGAAACGGACATTATTTTGGAGAAAATAGTGATCATTTCTACTATAGGCATGAGTGAGCAAGCTGCAATGTTCTTGCAACTTTTTTTGGTTTTTACAGTATTTCAGTATATATGTAGCCCCTATTTCCCCAAAATTAAGTATGACATTTAATATATTACCTTAAGCTTACATAAATTTTATTGATCAGGTAGCTTAACATGTTCTTAGCATGCTAATCTTCCAAGCAATTCTGTTGGAAGATCTAGATGCTAATAACAAAATATCACTTACAATATAAGCAGGTGTTTCTGATATTGCATCAGTACTTTTAGCTTAATGGAAATGTGGTCCTGATACAAGTAGTAAACATACAGTAGTTTGTAGTAGTAAACACAGGCAAATTACATAATTCTGTTGCTGAGAGAGAGGAAGCTACAAGTAGGAATTGTATTCTAGTACACAGCACTCAGTTGTGCAAACTTATCTTTTTAGGGTCAAAGAAGAACAAAAACCACAAGTGGCACAGTAAGTAAAACATCTTAAAAGTGCAGTTGGCTTGACTTCTCTACCTTTGCCATATTCTGCTTTCTGCGCCTTTGATGGTATTAGCTTTCACTAATATCTGATAGGCTGCAGTTAGTCATCTGCTTCCTGATCTGCTTGTAAGAGCTGCCTGCAGCTTCTTACTTCATCCACATTTTCGTTGGATGTAGTTTCTTGCTACCTGCTTGTGGACTACTTAAGTGTAAAACATTCCCTTATTTCCTTATAGTGGCTGACTTAAGTGCTGTGAACATTCCCATTGGCTGTAGCTTTTCTGCCTTTATATGACTATTGTTAATGGGTAAGAAAGCATTTATTCTAGTGTGATTTTATTTGGTTATTCAGTCACATTATTTGCTTATTTAAACAGGTGGTTTCCCTTTAGTGGGATCACTGAGCTGGTAAATAACGTTCTTCAGCCACAGCAAAAACAACAAAATGAAAAGGAGCCCCAGACGTAAGTAAGCTGCTCTCTGTAGACTAAGTATTACTGTAGCATTAAAACATACTGGAGAGTATGTTTAAATAATAGATAACATCCTTATAAAATATATTTTAAAACTTCAGGCAGCAATCCTGTACATGCTTACTGGAGAGTAGATCCTATTGAACTCAATGGGACTTATTTTTAAGTTTACGTGCATAGGATTGAGCTGCATAATTGATGTTGCTTTTCAAACTTCAGTTGGCGCAAGGAAATAAAATCTGGCTTCCAGTTTGGTTGATAGGAGTACCTCCTACTTGGTGTCAGTCTTATTCCCCTCACGAAGTTCATGTGCAGAACTCGGTCAAAGTTAATGTGATTGATAGCTGGAACTTTCAAACGAGTAGTATGGCATTCAGTAGCTTCATGCACACCACAGTATTTACCTACATCATAACCGTTTCATGCCTTCACAATATCTTTCAAGTTATAAGGCTTTGAAAGATATTGTCTTTGGTTCTTGGTGTCATTCCTTGATAGATTTCTGTTAAAGAGAACCATGTGAGAAAACAGCTCATTTTGTTTTAAATTTAAAATGTTATGGTTGTGACAGAAATGGCAAAGCTAGAAGACTCAGGTTTAAATTTAATCTAGCATTAGAGTGCTGTAAACAAAATATTTTTAAAACCACACACATAAGGATACTAGTAATATAATGGCTAAAGTGAAATGGGGCAAAAAATGTATCCATGTCAAATACCTTGATGGCTATATTATGTCTGAAGTATCTACAGGCAATGGAATATGGTTTACTATGTTAGTACTTTGGGGACAGAACATATTTCTGGTTTTATTAGTGTGTCAATGTGTGTACAGTATATTGTACTGTACACAAATCTGTAAACCTTTGTGTGGCTATTCCACTCACATGTACACCGCCCTTCAAAAGACTGTGACGTTATGGAAAGTACTTCAAGTGTCCCATATAAATACTAGGCAGGATTTGGCTTTGAGCCTGTTTTTTTGTAGCCTTTTGGGTTGATTTGGGAAACACTCAGTCTACTGTATATTTAATACTAATAGAAAAACAGAGTTGTAGCGCAATTCTATTGTGTTCAGTGGGGCTTACTCCCAGGAAAATGTATTGGATTGCAGCTTTATATATTTTCATCGCTTTGCATACTTACAATAAGCCACGTGTATACAAAGAATAATAATTAGAAATTGCAGCTTACTTATGTAAACTTAAAAGATTCAGAACTTAGGCTGGGAAACTCTCTTATTGCCCCATTAACCCTTATTACAGACCTCACACCAACTGATACTTTGCAAGCACTTACTTGGATTTTTTTTGTTTTCTAGATGTTCATACTTTTACCACTTTACCCCACAGAGCTTCATTTCAGTTTTACTTTTTCCATTATTTGAGGTAGTTTCTAGTGGTTCAGTGGTGAGCTTCTTTTCCTCAGATACACTGCAAACCACAGCCAGTACACCTATGAAAGCAATGATGTAGCTCATGTCAAACGGGGGGGGGGGGGAGTGGCAGACTCAGGGTGCCTCCTTCCAGCCTGCCCCTACTGCAAACTGAAATCTTTTTCTAAATATTGAGATGTGATGACTTTTTAATCTTATTATGTGTTTAATGGTCACTTTGATTATATGAATATTACAGAAAAGGTTTAAAAGAGAATACACAATTTTAGTGGCAACATAATTTTATCTACATTATTTTTATATTGTCTATGAGATACATGTATAATTGAATAATATGATTTTTGATAACTTGGTCTGCAGTTTCATTGACAGTCCTCAAATGGAGTAGTGTCATGGTCAAGAACAGGGGTCTCCAAACTTTTTGGCCAGAGGGCCGCATCAAATATCTTTTAGATATTAGAATTTTGGATTTTAGAAATAGGCTATGTCAGAATGCCAGATGCAAGGGAGGGTACCAGGATGAGGTCTCTTGTTATCTGGTGTGCTCCCTGGGGCATTTGGTGGGCCGCTGTGAGATACAGTACATTGTGGGCGCCCTATGCTTGGGTCAGTTCAAAGAGTTATTGGATTCACTGCATGACAATATTGAAGATACTCAAATACTGGTGTGGAAGTTTTCTCTGCTGATATTCTGCCTTTTATTACAAAAGATTCAGTAAAATGACAACTCAATATTGAATTAAAATTCTGTGCCTTGAATATTGTCAACGTATTTCTTTCTGTGACAATTTGTATCTTGTTCTGGCCTGTTCCCCATTCCTAGTTTTCCGTATTTTCTTTTTTCTTGCTTGATTTCAATTTACTAGGTCTCTCACATTTCTCAGATCAAATTACTTTATTGCCAAGACCAAATAAATCATAGCATGCACAAATGTTTTAACATAATTTCATGAACTTCTGAGTTCAATAAATTTGCACGTTTGTAGTTGTCACATACTGCAATTTTGACTACCCATACATTTGCTGCTGTGGACCTTTGAATATGCTGTGCAGGCTGCTATGTAAATATGTGTTCTTTGCTCTGCATCACCTGTTTGATTTTATGGCACCTTTACTTGCTCTCTGTGATGTAGGCAGCTCCTGTAGCCCATTCCAAAAATTTTCTGAGCTGGCAAGAGTCTTGTATGATGGAGGGATGACTATCCTTCTGGCCATTAATGTTACATCAGATGCGGTGCTCCAGGCACATCCCGAATTGTGCAGATGTCTTATTTGTGCATATTTTTGTTCACAGAAAAGAGAAGATAAGGTGAACTGAGTGTTTGCTGGGTTGGGTATCTGCATAGTATTCCTAAGGTACATGTGACTATATATATGGTAATGGGAACTGGGACACACCTGTTCCTCCAACATATGAAGACTTTGATCAGCTTGGTAAATGTTTGAATTAGGCCTGTGTGTCTGAGGTTGGAGGTCCCAGTATCAATATGGACAGTATGTAGCAGAGGTATTTATTTCAGATTTATCTATTTTTCCCATCCTTCACTATGTTATTATAGGACATCGGTTTTGTCATTTGCTCTCTGTACTCCAATGAGTCTCAGTTTACAGTATATACATTTGTGTTTCCTGCCTGTGTCACTACACAGTTTTTACCTGTGTAGGTAAAAGTGTAGGTCTCACTTGGAGTACCCTGGGAACATTTTTGTTGTGATCCCTCAGTCTTATGGACTAAAGGGGGAGTGGGTGTTTGGTAACATTGAAAGTCAGTTAATTCAGAATGCATTGAAGTCAGTGGAGATGCACATATGCAAAAGTAGTATTTAGTGAAGTAGAAATGTCTTTGTTTCCAAAGTTTGTTAAATTGAGGTCTGTTAAATTGAGGGTTCACTGTACTGTAGTAAAATCATTACATCACTAGCTGTGATAGTTCATCAGCAACGAAAGCATCAAGTATAGATAACTTGCAGTCTTCTTTTTTCTACTGTCACACATACACAGTTCTGAACAGCGTAAGATTAGATGATGGAGTGGTAAACACTTCTGATTCCTGACTGTGCTAGAGCACCCAGCATTATCCATGCTTATCTCTGCTTCATTAAAAAGGAAAGCCATCAAGTAAGAACAATACTTTTGCAACAGTAAAAGGATACAAGTTACTTAATAATTGAAACACTCTCATGAATGTTGTAACTGATGTGGAATGAACTCATTCTAATCCTGGTACTGTAATGTCCAAGGGTGTAATATTTCTGAGTTAAGGTAGACTGATCTATTATTTGGCACTTGTTTATTTTCGTCACGTGAGATGAAGTCTTACAGAAAGTTAATGCTGCATTTAGTAGGACAGGTAATATCTTCCAAGTATTAGTGTATTCTTTGAGTGGTTTCAGAAAGATGGCTGCCCTCTTTGGTGTACCATCTCATCTGAAATGACTGGCTGCTACTAAGTGTAATAATGCTTGGCTTGCTTTACCATTTCAAAAATAATCATTTTTTTTAAGATTGTGTCCCTTTGATCATTTAATCACTGAATCAAGGAAATTAAAAGTATAGTACAATACACTGAAATACAGTATACTGAAAACTTGCTGAGAGAGAGGATCAGATATGGCATGATTATGAAGCAAAAAGTGGTCTAGGCTGAAGTTGGAAAACATGTCTAGTCTTGGGCAGCCCAATCCTGTGGTGCTTTGGCTACCTGAGGTCCAGCAATGCTAAAATGGCCGCTGCTGTATCCTGTGGGGCCAGAGCAGTCCTCGGGTCTCCTTGGGGGAAGGGAATCTTCCCTTACCCTGGGTAAAACTCCACTGGCACCAGTGGGTTTCCTTGGAGCTGCGCCTTTTATTTAATGGGTTCAGAACTGAGGAGGCCTGTGTTGGGCATCTCGGCTCGGGAGGGGAAATAGGATTTGGTGGCAGCCTCTACCACCATCCCCACCTCCCTTCTGGACTGATCTGCCCTCCAGCCTGCTCTGCCCAGTTTCACCGCTCCCTACCTTCCTTCTGCCCCCCCCCCCACTCCACACTGAAAAGTCTTCCCGCTGCCTGGCTCACATCTTTCCAGCATTGTGGCCCAGTGTTTGCTGGTGCTGACCTCTCTGCTGGTGTTGCAGTGCCTTACGGCACTTTTGCGACTCCCATCACTGGCGGTAAGCCAAATATAATCAGGGTCTTAATTGGCTTAAAAAGAAATGACTGATGACTGCTTTCCTATTACTATGCACAATGAAGTTTGCATTAAAAATATAATATTCAAGAGGCACTTTTTCAAGTGGTGATCCTCTTATATTTAGCCGGGGTAGAGTAACTTTCCCTCTTCACCCCAGTGCAGTGACTTTTACAGTGGCCATTTGCTGGTGTTTCTTCTTCATCTTTATAAACTGCTTTATGAGCCTTTTTGATGAAAAGCAGCTTACAAATATTCTTAATGTTGATGAAACTAAGACTTAGGAGGCATGGCCACACAGTCTATTTCAGTGGTTCTAAAACTGGTGGGTTGTGACCCACTAGGTATTCAAAAATCGGCAACAGTGTGATTACCATGATCGTGCTGCTGCCAAGCAGGCAAAGGGTTTTTTTAACCTACCTGGGGGGTTGCTATGGCTCTCTTGAGGGTCTGGGGAGTCTGCAACCCCCTCTTCAGCTCTCCCTGAGACTTGGAAATGTTGTAGAAAGGGAAACAACCCATTTTCTGTGTTCGTCCTGAAAGAGGAAGTGGTTTTTTTTTTCTTTTTACAACATTTCCAAGCCTCAGGGAGGGCTGCAGAGGGGGTTGCAGGCTCCCCAAACCTTCCAGAGAGCCATAGCAACCCCCAGGCCAGTTTTTTTTTTTAAAAAAAAAACCCTTCCCTGCCTAGCAACAACATAATCATGACGATCAGGTTACTATGCCCCCCCCCCCCGCCCACGCAGATTTACGGAGTAGGACTTCGGGAACCACTGGTGTATATTATTGATGATTAGAGATTTTGATGGCCACCAAAGTAGAGATGAACCATCTGTCATAGTCTGTATAATTCTTCTGTGTAATTACTATGCACTGAAGTGCCTTAAGTGCTGTTACCAGGTTTGTTTTTCAGAACACATGTTAACAGATGTACATGAAAGAAATCTGTTTAATCTGCTGGAACTCTATAAAGTGGCAAGTACAGCTCAGTGGTTCAGCAGGGAAGGAAGAAGGAGGCGAGGGTGAAGGTGCAGCAGCAGCAACAACTTTATTGTGGAATAATGTTACAATTTCAGGGAAGGGGAATCAAAAATAAAAAGCAAACAATATACCTTATTTATTTATCTATCTATCTATCACATTTTTATACTGCCCTTCCTCCAAAGAGCTCAGGGCGGTTTACACAGCTGCTCCTCCCCTCTTTCTTGTCCTCACAACAACCCTGTGAGGTAGGTGAGGCTGAGAGAAAGTGACTGGCCCAAGGTCACCCAGGAAGCTTTGTGGCTGAGGGGGGATTTGAACCTGGATCATCCAGGTCTAAGTCCACTTCCCAGACCACTACACCACCCTGGCTCTTAGCCATTCATATAACTAGGCCATCGAAATACCATGTCACGTACAGTCACATGCAGGGAGAAGAGTAAGAGAGGACATCCTTAAGAGGGAAAAAGGGTGTGAAATGGAGGGGAAGAAGAAAGGGAGAACAGACAAAAGGAAATGTTACCCGAGAGAACTGAGACTGACAAACGGTACGATTTGTGGTAGTGAGGGGAAGCAGGAGAGCTGGGGGAGAGGGCAAAGAAGTTACAGAGGTTCACAAGGTTCTGGCTATGGTGAAAGGCTGCGGCTGACTTACATTTCTCTAGTGTGAACAAAGGGCTACTGGCAAGGTGTGAACTCCTTGGCAGGCTATGAAACCACCCCACTCACTAGCGGTGGGCAGCCAGTCTCTCTCATCAAATAATCGCTCTTAACTGGCATAGCAGCTGCTCAGAGGGGTTTGCAGAGCTGAGTGTGAGTGCTTGCTCTGTCCATTAATGGAATCTGCATTAGAAGGTCGTCTGAAGTTGGTCTAGGCATCCCCTGAAACAGTTTTAAAACAGTCTAAAAATAAACGCACAGACATATACACATGGAGGAAAATATAGAACAGTATTTCTCAAACTGGGTCGGGATCTACTAGGTGGGTCATGAGCCAATTTCAGGTGGGTCTCCATTTCCATATTTTATCTTTAATATATTAAACTTGATGCTACCATGGTACATGACTGCATTTGGGGAAATGTTACAGATCTGTATTTTGAACAGGCTATTATGTATATGCTTTTAACAAAGATAGTAAATTGGACTTACTCCTGGGTAAGTGTGGGTAGAATTGTTAAAAATTTGTCTGCTTGATGATGTCACTTCTAGTTATGACATCACTTCTGGTGGGTCCTGACAGACTGTCATTCTAAAAAGTGGGTCCCAGTGCTAAAAGTTTTAGAACCACTGATGGAGGAAAACATAGATGACTCATGAAGTGTGTCATCAGTTTGACCGCACATGACTAAAGAAAGATAGAGGGGTTTGGGGGGGGGGATCAATTGCAAGTCTGTGCCAAGGACCAAGATTGTCAGTCCCAGTGGTTCTCAGACTTCTCAGGAGTTTTCTCCTGAGGTAAGTCTTTGTGGAGGAATGGTGAAGGCATTAATGCAATCCCTAGGATCATGTTGCTAAGTGGGGGTGAAGGGGTGCTTTTACTCACTGCGGCCGCTGCAGGTTCCAGGAGGTGTGGGGAGACCCGCACAGCCCCCACAGGGCTTCATGGTGCTGAGAATGTTGAAAAAAGCGATGACAAACCACTTACTGGTTGTGATCGCGAAACGGGAAATGGTTTCAGATCGCTTTTTTTCAGCATTCTAAGCATCAGGGAGCACGGGGCTCCCTGCACCTCCTGGAGCTTGCAACAGACCTCAGTGAGTAAAAGCATTCCCCTTCGCCCCCCCTTAGCGACATGATCCTGGAGATTGCAGCACTGCCTCTCCCTTTCCCCTGTCCCATAAAGGGACCGGGAGACCTTTATAAGAACAGGTGGGTTGCAACCCACCAGTTTGTTCCACTGATTTATCCCTTTTCTGCTGATCAGTATGTACTGAGTTTCAGTGATCATGGGGCTAGGTCAGGGGTCAGCAACCTTAAACACTCAAAGAGCCATTTGGACCCATTTTCTGGAGGAAAAAAAAACCTCAGGAGCCACAAAACCCTTTTGACATCTAAAGTGAAGATAACACTGCATATATAGTTTCTTGTTTTTTTTTCACCTTTATGCTCTTATAGGTCCCATTTTTATAATGTAGCCCCCTCTTGTAGCTTTTAGTTATTTTTGTCATACATTCTTGTCCTGTGTTTTCAGACGCCTGGTCCTCTATGGTGTTTTGCCTGATTCCAAGGCCATTCTCTGCCTGGAGAATTATGCCCACTTTAAGCAAATTAGCTCCCCTTCTTTCCCCCAACAAATGACCCTGCCCTGCACGCCTGCTGGACCCCACCTCCAGGGTAGCTCGCCTGTTCAACCTGCAGAGGTCCTCTCTCCTGCCAGCAGCCTCCTGCTACTACAGCAGACCCTTGGTCCTCAGCAGGTCTTGGGCACAGCAGCCACACTTCAAACTCCAGTGTCTCCAGCAGTCCATTAGTCACAAAGTCAGTCAGAGTATCCAGGGCAGAGTCCAAGGTCAGATTCCAAAGTAAGTCAGTCAAATCAGTCAGAGTGTCCAAGTCAATAAGGCAAGTCAATCGCCTCTCCAACCTGCACTCCTTCTCCAACCCACACCCCCCCTTCCTGCCTCAGGTGCCCATTATATCCCTGAGGGCCCTATTGCCTTTAAGTGGCTGCAGCTGTGCAGCACACTCTGCTGGATGCCCTTAAAGGGGCGACTGCTGACACTACATCTACCTCCTCACCAGATCTTCCAGGATTCCACACTTTCCTGGGAGGAAGCCTCACTGACTACTTGTGAGTAGACCTGCATAGGAGGGGGCTGAGGCTGCAGCCCTCCACACCTTCCTGGGAGGAAGCCCCACTGACTACAGCGGGGCTTACTTGTGAGTAGACCTGCATAGGAGGGGGCTGAGGCTGCAGCCCTCCACACCTTCCTGGGAGGAAGCCCCATTGACTACTTGTGAGTAGACCTGCACAGGAGGGGGCTGAGGCTACAGCCCTCCACACCTTCCTGGGAGTAGCCCAGGGACTACAGCGGGGCTTGCTCGAGAACAGACCTGCCGGGCACGGCTCCAAGGCTGCCATCCCAGGCACCCTTTCCTGGGAGTAAGCTTCATCTGCTGTAATGGGGCTTACTACTGAATAGACACACAGGATGGCTCCTCAGCTGTGGAGGAAAAGCCTCTCCTTGCACTGAGTGGGGACCTGCTCAGGGAAAGGCAGGCTGCAAGGGCTGGCAATGGCTGAGGAGGAGGGTGTCCTGCTGGAGAGTTGGGGAAGGGAAACACAGGGAGCTTAAGCCTGCAGAGTGGGCAAAATTGAAAAGGGAAACCAATGTGGGGCAGGTGGGGGTGAAGGGAGAGGAGGGAAGCAGACTGCCCTCCCGACACAGGTGCCTCCTGTTACCCCCTTTGCCACTTTCACCAGGAGGAGCCTCAGCAGACAGCTGAAAGAGCCGCATGCGGCTCTAGAGCCGCAGGTTGCCGACCCCTGGGCTAGGTTGTCATGATTAGATAATGTCCTTGGCTGAAAGTGGAGTTTGAAAATGTGGAGAGACCTTTGAAACAAATCCGGGGGCTGATTGCTGAAACAAATCCAGGGGCTGTTGCTGATTTCAAGGAAGGAAAGAGGGCAAAGGAGCTCTGACAAAGTAAAAGTATGGCCTTCCTCATGGTCTGTGGAATCTGAGGCCTCTTACCATCACTACAGCTTTAAGGTCATGTTACTCTGGGCTGGGCCATTGTCTCCTGCCATGTGCGTTGCTGAAGATTCACCTTATAAAAGAGAAACAAATGTATAGGTTCTGAGGAAGCCTGGATAAGCGCCGAACATAAATACAGATGATTTTATTTGTTTAGACTTGATTTCACAAGTTTAATTCAAACACCTTTTAAATGGCTATATGTCTGTCTTCTCCATTTTTAGTTTTTTGCATTGTATTTACACAAAGTACTTACTGAATGGCATGTTGTCAGGAAGACCAGACGCACTAGATTAAAAAAGTTCACCTTTATTTTGTACTGAACATTGTGAACAAATAGGGCAATCATTTTCCTCTTTCCCACTAACCTTCAGTTCTTCATGTGCAGTCATATGTAGGCAAATATTTTGTATGTGCAGAGCTGACCTCGGTAGCTCCCAGGCTTTTGTTGAGTGTTCTGTTGCTGTGCTCAAGGGGATCCATCCTTTGCATGGTTGGGAAGAAACACAATCTCTCAATTCCTTTTAGACTGCTGCTGAGGTGGTAGCATTAGGATCACTTTTCTTTGTCCTCTTGTCTCTCAGACAAACAACTAGAGTTGTTTGAAAACTGTGTGATTTATTTTACTCAGAAGTAAGACTATTGTGTTCAGTAAGGCTGTAATCCTATCTTACCAGAAGCAAACACCTCTAGAAACAACCCATTCTTATTTAACAAATTCATAGGGCACACATGTAGTTTGATGTACAATTATAGTGCATTTAACAGTTAGTAGTGCTACAACCCAATCCAATCCATGTTCTGGAGCATGTTCTGCATCCTTCCAAAAGGCAGTCCCAAAGTTCTCTAGGTAAGGGATCATTTGTTTCCTTGCCCGGGAGTAAACCTCCACTGTCATGATGGGTATACTTGGACCTGCACCAGCAATTTTGCTGACACAAGTTCGAGTAGAATCAGTAACGTGGATTGAGGCTGAGAGGTGGGATAGGATATTTGTTGTTGCTGACATTACCACCTTCTTTGCCTCAATAACCCCCTTCCACCCTGATCTGTGCCCTGTTCCTTCCCCTCCTATTCTGTCTGCCCATGCTCCCTACCTCCTGTACCAACATACCAGCTCCAGAATTTTTTTTTTTTTTCTGGAAGGTGCTGGTGTGTGACTGTAGCCATACACTGCTTGTGGCAGTGGCTCGGCTGCAGAGAATGTCAGGTTGTATTTTGCAACTACCACATGCAGCAGGCCTATAGGACTGGGCTGTTAGTGTTTCAACAAAGAATGCTGTTGTGGCAGAGCTGGTTTGTGCCCGTGCTCATGTTGGTGAGGGATAATTACTTCCATTTCCCACTCCAGCGGAACCTCCCCTCCCAGAATCTAAGCTGGGTATTATACCATGCTCCCAAGACACTGAGACTTACGGTGACATTGAAGGTGAGCTAAAGAACATCTTGGCTTACTCCAAGAAATAGTCAGCATGCCAGACATATTTGGTCAAATATAAGCAGTTTTGTGCCAATGCAGCATCCAAGGGCTTGCAACCAAGGGAGGCTTCTATTTGAGACATTTAGGGCGCAATCCTACCCTGTGCTAGAACAGGCAAGCCAAGAGGCTTCTGCTGTATCCAGCGCAGTAAAGGAGCCAGAGACAAGGGGAAACTTTTCCCCTTACCTCTGGGTAAGGAGCTTTTGCCCCTATGAGTCTCCTTGGACTTGCACCACCTCCTGAGGTGGAGCAAGTCTGAGAGCGGAGTGACTTCAAGCCACTCCAAACTCCCTGGGAACAGGAGTTGGGATCCAGCATAAGTGCTGGATCCCAGCCCCGCCTCCTGCTCCCCACCTGCCCGCCCCCAGGTCTGCCCACCCCCACCCTCCTCCTGCCCAGGAACGTCTCCTCCCCACCCACCCCAGAGCCTTGCGTCAGCCCAGGCGGGCCGACAGAAGCCTTGCTGAGGAAGCTGGCACAGAGGGTTGTGCCAGCCTCCACGGGCCAGCGCACCTCTATGTGCCAGCACACATCTGGGTACCAGCCTGGCTTCCTAACAAAGAGGCACAAACGTGCCTTATGGCATGTTTGCAGCCCTCCTGGGCCAGTGCAAGGGACTTGTGCCGACCCAAGGGCGCCTCTGGATTGCGCCCTTAGTATATGATGAAGGTTCCCAAACTTTCCAGTGTCACATTCCCTGAACTGCTACGTTCAGGTTTCAGTTTCCAGAGTTTCATCTCATCCTGCCTGGTGGGTCGCAACGTGATACACCTTTTGTTGCAGCCGTATAGGAAGACCCGGACGCCTCTTTTGGGTTGCATCGGGCCTGGGATGCACTCTACTGGCCCACAGAAGAATCTGAAAGTGACTTCTGGTCAGACCAAAAGTTGTGTCCAAAAACCAAAAATTGCTTCTGGACCTTTCTGCAGACCATTCTGAAGCCCGTAGAGGCCAGTAGAGTGGGTTGCCCGCCTGGTACAACCCAGAAGAGGCCCAGAAGAGAAAATTTGAATGCTTCCGGAATGGTTTCAATTTGAGTTGACCAGAGAAAGGTCAGGTGGGGGGGGTTAAGCTCGTTACCTACCAGTGGATTGTGACCCACACGTGGGGAAACCCTCGAATATGGCATTCACCTAAAATCAGTGGACTTGGCACACTCCTCCATAAAGGGTCAATTTGCTGTCTTCACTGCCTTCTACCCAGCAGTGGACAGTATAGCCATTTCCCCTCCCCCACTGGTCAATTGGTTTTTAAAGTCCACTTTCTGGTATGTAACCTCTGAACAAACTTCAAGTGGCATCATGTAGTTTGTCACTGTTTCACTTATGGGTATCCCTCTGAACATTGCCATGGTGGACCTTATTGGCCTTTCAGTCAGCTTCCTGTAGTAGTCATCACTTCCACTTGAAGGGCCAGCAACGTTTGTGCTCTTTTACTGACCTCTGCTTATTAGGTTTAACTCTGACAAAGTAATGCTGAGGTCAGACATTGAGATGTCACCCATTGGTTGCATAGGTAACTTAGGACCCAATCCTTTGGGCTGGAGCACTGGTGGGGTGTGTGTACCGCCGGCTCTGGGTGTTGTGAACATGTTGTAAAGCACATATGCAGCACCCTGGAAAGAGGAAGTGCAATGGGGGCGGGGCCTGAGGTGGCTGAGTAGCTGTGTTTTTCTGAACTCTTGGAAAGCTCTTGGAAAGCACGCTATTTCTTCCCAGAATCGCGGGTCTGATGAGATCCGAGGATCATTGGTCAGGAGAGGCCTTGATCCTACAGATGGTGTACAGTTTCGGAGAAGGTTCCAGCCAGGGTCTGTTTTTTCTCCAAGGGAACCCAACCACCGATGATGATGGTGAGGATTCACTGTTGAAATTAAGTCGAAGGCTCCAAGCAGGGAAGAAAGTGAGTGCTGTTGCATTGTGTGTGTCTGGCATTAATTGACTAATTGACTGCCTGATTAAGCTTCTTCCCAAGAGAAGGAGGGGCAGGATTTCCTCCTCCTGGGAGAAGAGGAAGGAGGGGGAGGTTTTCTCTGCTTATTTGTTTGTTGATGTGAGAAGAAGCTTTGGAGGAGATCTGCCGAGCTTGTTATGGAAATATGAGTGCATAACTTTATAAATCTAAAATTTGTTGGATTACAAATTAACTGTCTTGAAATACAATTATTGTTGTGGAGTGTTCCGTTTTGTCTTCCTGTGGAGAGCTTGTGGAGTGCCTGTGGAGAGCGGCAGGAGACCTGCATTTTTTTTGTTTTGCAAAAGTGGTTGATTGTTTACATTCCTTTGATTATTGCCTGGAAAAGAATGCGACTGACATAGAAACAAATATAAATAACGGAAATAAGATATAAACAACAGAAATAAGAACATCAGGGACATCTAGTGGACCAAAAAAGATACTACAAGGGCAAGAACAGAACTTGACAAGTGAAGTAAGAAGAAAGAAGATATAAGAAGGAAGAAAAAGGATGACAGGAAAAGGAGAGAAAGTTAGGAGCTTTTCTGCCCCGGAGTCCATGACTGAATGGGAAAACTAACACAAGAGGAACCAAAAGGGAAAGAATGGAAGCAGATAATACAAGACAATATAGAGAAATTAGTGGCGATGGGACAGCAACAAACAAATCAATATCTGCGAGTTCAAGCTAGTTTGGATGCGTTAACTACACAGCTAAATAATCTTAGTGTGCAACTTAAAGATGTTATATCCGAATCACATGAGAAAAAACAAAGGATTATGGAAAAAGTACTGGAAATAGGAAAGCAACAAGCAAATCAATATTTACAAATCCAAGTTAGCCTGGAAATCTTAATTCAACAGACAAATGAGTCTAATATGCAACAAACAGGAGAGGATAACCAAAAGAGGAAAGAAATGGAAGATAAATCCAAAACACTGGAGATCGGACAAAACAAACAATTGGAAGAGACAATGTTAATGGAGATAGCTTGTAAGGTAAAGACTCAAAAGTCACCAGACCAGAAAGGAGAAGAAATACTTCGACTAATTGATGCAGATTGGATTGATCAAGTGAAGGAAGAAGAAATACTTCAACCAACTGACATAGATTGGAATGATCAAGTGAAGGAGATGACTCATCAGGATGTTGATTTAGCAAGAAGGGCGAGGACATTACCGTGATCCGTTAAGAGGAATTCATGTGAAGTTTATTAGAAAAAAAAAGATGGAAAGTTAAAGTCTAGAGAAGAGACGAGATTTGGCAGACCTGTGGATATTTAGGTTGGAGACAAGGGAATAGATAAAAAGAAAGACAGTAGTGTGTTAATTTTTTATGTTAGAAATTAAAGCTTATTAGATGTAAATGAGAATTTATATAAACTTTATAGGTGATATACTCGTATAATATGTATAAAAATTTTAGTTAGGTTGGTATTAATAGATGTTAGAATTTTAGAGGATAATTTTAATGAATTAGAATTAATTTTAGGTGATATTGTTTTGGATGTTTATGTATATGTTTATGTATTTAGTCATGAGGATATATTAATTTTGGATGTTAGAGAAATGATATATGTAATTATTAGGATATTAAAAGCTGTTAGAATTTAGTATGTTAGATATTGGATTATGATATTAATTTTTGGGAGGATTTTATTTGCTAGATATTGGAAAGACACGAAGATCCCAATGAAAGATCAATTAATAGAGAAAAATAATGAATGTGGTGGAAATGGACAGATTTTTAGAGAGCTTGGATCAACAGTGAAACCGATACAGATTGAGTAATGAAAATTATTTTATGCTTGGTTGAAAAGAAAGTTGTAGATGTATAAGATAGGGTATTTAGATAGGGTATTCATATTATATATGATATGATATATATTATATATGATATGATATGATAGATAAATGATATTAAGAGGCTAAGGTAGAAGAGGAACTGGATTAGGAAATATGTAATGATTTATTAGTTATAGTGATGTATGATATCCTGCACCCTCTAATATTGTGTTTATGTCTTGTATGTATTGTATTATGTGTTACGTGTGTTATTTTGTTTTTGGAAAAATTTAAAAAAATAATAAATTTTTTAAAAGAAGAGGAAGCGCCAGCGCTGGGCCTCAGTGCCGTGAGAATGACGCAGGGAGTAGCCAATGGTAAACCTACCTGTCAGCTGCTGGAGCGGCTTTTCAGGATGGGGGAAGAGTGGAACTGCGCGGGAGAAGGGAGGATCAGGCCTGGGAGGGTGCTGGAGATGGTGGCAGAGTCTGCCACCGTGTCCTGTGCTTTCTCCTCGGCCAAGAAGCCTGAAATGAGCTTCCTTGAGTCTGTGCCCACTCAAACATGGGCGCAGATCTGAGGAGACACATTGCTGCCGGCTGCGTTCTATCCGGGGCAAGGGAGCAAATGCTCCCTTACTGTGAGGAGATTCTGGTGCCTGCCTTGGTGTCCATAGGATACAGCGGCAGCCATTTTGGCACTGCTGTTCCTTTGGAAGTTCCTTTGGAAGGGGTGGAAAAGATTGGGCTGCCTGACTGCAATTCTGTACATACTTAAGTGGGAATAAGTTCCATGATCCCAGTAAGTTTTATAAGTAGACCTGCACAAGATTTTGCTGTTAGTTCCTGAGTTTCCCTACCGTTATCACTTTTGGACTGTGCTATCCAAGCAAAAGAGTTACTATTAGTCTTCTGTCTAAAATGTGCGTTGAATGATTACATTCTAGTCTTCAACAGTTAGACTGGTATTATATTTGCCATGAAATATCTTACTGTTTAATTAAATTATAATGTAATAGCCACCATGGTTGCATAAGGAAAGGTGATCCTATAGGTAACTTAGGGTCCAATCCCTGTTAGAGTTATTGCAGCATGTACTTTAATAATATACTTTATCAGTTGACCTAACCAAAGAATTACTGCAGATACTTGCAGATAAGTCAAGGGCAGCTTTTTGAGCCAAAACCACGAAATTTTCTATGACCTTCAGATAAGTCGGGTATTAAACTTAGGGGGGCGGGGCGGTATCTGACTATAGTTTTGTCTGATTTTACCTGAGGCCAGATCCTGAAAAATAATCCGCCAGTAATTGTTACCTAAGAACTGTACAGCCTCTAATTTATTAAAAATATAGTAAAAGATCATACAATATGTTTTATTCTTTAACTTTTTAAATTCTGGTCTTCACTCTTCACAACCTTTTGTAAACACTATCAGAGTAAGTGCATTGTAGACAACATACCAGTAGAACAGTGGTTCCCAACCTGGGTACATGTACATCAAGGGGCACTCAACAGGACCTTTAGAGTTGCTTGAAAAAGAATTAACTAATGGCAGAAAAAGGCAAGTATGCTTTGCAGGGCCAGCAAGGCAGGAAGGGAGGTAGCTAGTTGGCTGTGAAAGCCTCACCAATAGCTAATGTTTTAGCTAATAGCTAATCAATTCCTGTATGAATCAGTGATTGAAAACCAACACAGTAAAAAAGCTGAAACATAATATGGAAAGTGATCAATCCCTAAGAATTTCTCAGGACACTTCTGGTGCAAAACAGTGCAAAGGCATTAGTTCTTCAAACAGATAAAAAGAGAAAATACTGTGATGAATACATGAAGTATGGGTTTTCATATGGAGGAGATGAGAGCTTATATTATTCATATTAATTACAAACATTTAGCTAATATGAGGGGTATAATTTATGGAAATGGGCTGCCAAGGGATATGCAAGTGAAAAAGGTTGAGAATCACTGTAGGAGAACCATTAATCAAATACTTCTTTAAGTTGCCTTTAAGTTGCCTGGTGTGTTAACTTTGGCTGTAGCTGTCCAGGGGTTGCCTTGGAGATTAATGGCCCTCTAATTATCTCTGCATTGTTGTGTCTTTGCTGTTGAAAAGCAATGCTGCTTGAAAAGCAATGTCTCTGATGTTGCTTAAAATGCTGTGCTGAGCCACCTCAGCGATAAGGCGAGGTGATTATCTAAGCTTGTTTTCTTGGCAAAAATTTCTTGCCCTGTAGGCGAGTATCTATGATAAATCACTAAAATATAATAAGCTGACAGACCTATTTTCTTGTCCATAGTTGATTATAACTCTTTCACTATTTTCTTCTGCAGGAAATTACATCAGCAGTTTGAAATGTATAAAGAACAGGTGAAAAAGATGGGTGAAGAATCACAGCAACAGCAGGAGCAGAAGGGTGATGCTCCAACCTGTGGTATCTGCCACAAAACAAAATTTGCTGATGGCTGTGGCCATAATTGTTCTTATTGCCAAACTAAATTCTGCGCACGTTGTGGAGGAAGAGTGTCTTTACGTTCCAACAAGGTAAGAAATATTTTTGCAGTGTATATCCCTGACTTTAGTTCTGCACAATTTCATGTTATCTAAATTGTTCTTTGTACACTGAAGCTGCAATCCTATATTCTCTTACCTGAGAATAAGCCCTCTGAACACAGTGAGAGTGAGAGTCCAGTCCTAAACATGTTTGCGAGTCCTCAACACTGGAGCTAGCCCAGCGCCAGTCAGCGCTGGCTAGTACTGGTGGAAAGCTGGTGCTCTGCTACTCGGCAGTTGCCCAAACTGCCAGGTGGCAGAGAGGTAGGTGGAGGTAGGGAGGAGGTGTTCCGGGGGGGAAGTGGGGAGAAGGCAGAGAGGAGGCGTGCTGGGGGGGAGGAAGTGTCCATTGGCTTCTGTACATGTCCATTGGCTTCTGTACTTTGGCCTGAAAATGATATCCAACTATGTATATTAAATGCAGCAAAATATGCAGATTCCATATGTTTCTCTAGCTCATGTTATAGTTAGATGAAGGCTTGATTCTGAAAAGTTTTTCCATCCATGTTGTAGAGCAGGGCTGTCCAAACCCTTTGGCAGGAGGGCCACATCATCTCTCTGACACTGTGTCAAGGGCGGGGAAAGAAAAGAATTAAGTTACATTTCAAATTTGAATAAATTTACATAAATGAATATAAGAGATGGAACTGATATGAATGAATGAAGGTCTTGCAATAGCTCAAGGCATATAAAAGACCTTGCACAAAGCAAGGCCAGCCTTTCCTTCACTGCTGCTGCTGCATCACAGACATGAAACAACAAGGAGAGGAGGGAGCTCTTGTCCCACAGCTCATGCAAGAGGTCAAACAGTTGGCCGTCAAGCTGAGATCAATTGCATCAGGCCAGCGCGGGCTCCAGCAAGTCTCCGGAGGGCCAGAGGCTCATTGGAGACTGGGGTCTTCCTGAGGGCTGAATTGGGAGTCCTCGAGGGCCGCAAGTGGCCCCAGGGCCAGGGTTTGTGCACCCCTGCTGTAGAGAAATGGATGCCTAGCATATATAGTCAAATGTCTGTTGAGCTCTAATTCCTGTTCTCTTTGGAGTTGGAGTAAAAACCTATTTTGTGATTCTCCTAGTTTGAATTTTTGGGTGTTATGGGGAAAAAAGGGAAAAAAAAGCCATAGTATCATAATTTCAAACTCCACTCAGGTTACTCATATCAGCCACGGTTCTTTTCAGACATATTCCTCAGTGATATAGCAGTGCTGAGAAGGAGGTGCCTTTCATGTTTGCTCCTTTTCCTTTCCCCAGCAAGGTTAGATAAAGTGGGGAGAGATCTCCACAGAAGACACTTTTTTCTGAGCACTTTGACTTCCAGAGGGCTGAGGAAGAAACACCCTGTATGATGACATGGTTGGGGAAAGAGGGGAGAGTGATTTCTGTGGAGGGCATGTCTCTCTCAGGGCTTCAGCTGCCCAAACTCCCTCTTCGCTGGGCTCCTCCAGCCACTTAAGGGCTCTCCCTTTTCTCTGAAGAGTTGTGGATGAGTTGGGTTGGAGAACGTGAAAATGAGAGTTGTTTGAAGCAATATGGGCTTTCACTGCATACATGGGTTGGCTGGTTGGGCCCCGTGGGCCCTCAGTTACTGCTCAGTCTGGCCAACCTCTTACGTCACCTCTGATATCATTTAATGTTTCCAAAGTATTCCATTCAGTTAGTAGTCCATTTTGTCAATGTTTTCACGAAGGCTTCTAAAGTCTTCTATTGTGTTTGCTACTTCTCCCAGCTTAGTGTCATCCACAAATTTGATGAGACCCCCATGTATCCCCTTCATTTAAGACATTGATTAAGATGTTAAAGAGAACTGGGCACAAGACAAAGCCCTGGGACACTCCACTTGAAACTGTCTTCCATGTTGATTCAAAACCATAGATGAGCACCCTTTGTGTGTGGTTGACCAACCAATAGCAAATCCACTGAATGATTGTATTGATTCATGCTGCAGAGGCTTATCTTTCTTGCCAGTCACTCCAGAAACATGTGCTGGGCAGTTGCTTCAACCCAGAAATTTGGGCACATAGCCTGCTGGGGTGACAGGCAGTGGAAGTGGCTGCTCAGTGTGTGTTTCTGGGTGATTGGCAGGAAAGATCAGCCGCTGCGGCGCAGAATGGTAAGCTCTGCACTGCTTGGGGAAGACATTTTTCGGGCACTGAATCTGGCCAGTGGGCTGGGGGTTGGTGCCTGCTGTCCTAGAAGAATTATTGAGAACCAAAGGGCAATCTTGTGGCAAGCCAGTCAGTGCTAGATAAGGCATGCATGATATCATGTACCTGAGCAGGAACGTCTACCTAGAAACAGAGTTTACGCATTTCAGATGGGAGAATTATAGGGCAGACAGGCAGAGTCCACAAAACACTTCTTTACAAGGCCTGCTAACATGGTTAAGGAAATGCCTTGATCGATGTGGTTTCAAAGGAATGAAATTTACACACAAATACTTGCTAGACCCGGCATTTTCACTTTGGGATCTTGTATAACATGAAAATTGGTCAGACACGAGAAATTATAGTGATTATACACCCGGTTCATAACAGTGTGATTATTAACTGTATCAGGCAACTTAAAGCAGAAATAATATTGCTGTCATTTGAATTACATGAAATTGTCCACATTTGATTTCAAAAGTACTAATTCTTAATTAAAGGAAAAAGAACTAATACAGATACTTCTTATAAATTAAAAAATTAGCCCCTTGCCCCTTCTGCCCCTTGCCTGGAAATCCCTCGTAGAGCATCTGTGGGATGCGTTCTCTCTTACTTCAAATCCCTTCTCAAAACTCACTTTTTCTGTGAAGACTTTGGGCCCAATCCTATCCAATTTTCTAGTGCAGATGCAATCATGGCAATGGGGCATACACTGCACCCTGTGGTGAGGAGGCAGTTACAGAGGCCTCCACAAGGTATGGGGACATTTGTTCCCTTAACTTGGGGCTGCATTGTGGCTGCACCAGCGCTGGAAAGTTGGACAGGATTGGGCCTTCAAGTCCCTTTACTGCAATTAAGCCTAAATACATGTACTGTACATGAAATAATTGCATAATTGTTTCTATTTAACTTGGCACCACTCTTCTAGCTTTCCTCTGTGGCCTTCCTTATGTCTATAGATTGTGAGCCTCTCAAGGCAAGGACCTGTCTTCTCTTTTGTTGTAAAGCACAGTGTGCAGTGATGGTGCTATAGAAATGAATAAAAATCATGATAACGATATTGTTATTGTTTTGCTAGTCATGGGAATGGGAGAAGGAGGTTTGCCAGACTTTGAAGCCTGTCTCAATCATTGCAAAATGATGCAGGCACCCTTCCTGAGATTTTAGCAGATGTTGCCTGCAGACTTTCAAGCATATCTTCACAGCTGTAAGGGTTTGAACCTTGCTGTTTGTTTTTTTTAAATGAAAGCTGACATTCTCAGGAAGTTAAATTCTATTGCTATTATCACCTTCTTCATGTGCTGTTATAGTAGTTTATACACTATACTTCTAGCTCAGCTGTTTGTAGAGATGAAACCACTTTTCTGATATTTGTAGGTTGATCTTTGGGACCTCTTCTTTTTCACTGTTCTTTTTTCTTTTTTTGTGAGTTCCTCTAGCTTACTCTGCTGTACATCACACCCATAAGCTGCTTTTCCATATGATATCTTTCCTAAGTGGAATTGAAAGCTAACCTTCTCTTCCACTTCAATAGTTTGATATTAGCGAAGCTAGGCAAACTATCAGCTTGTAAACTAAGCAGTGAAAATACAATGACTTATCATACTTACTGATTTAAGTCATTGTCTTCAAATCATGTTTTATCCTGTTAGAATAGTAACTGTCTTCAGTAAACATTCTGATGCACTTTACCTTGAGTTTCCTGGTGGAATTTGACCTTTAGTATTATTTAAGAAGTAATTACTAGCACCAGTATTTTAGAAAAAAAAGTGACTTCCTAGTTATCCTAGATTTTGTAAGGATTTAAATTAGGTTTGTTCTTTTTAGCATCCAACTTAGAATCCTTCATGACCACGAAATCTGTGTTTAACTCTGATTTGAGAGTGGTAGAATGAGTGAGCACCTGGTGGAATCTATTAATTATATCAGTGTTTCTGCTTGCACTATATCATTACTATGTAAGTGCTTGTGGGGGCGGGAGGGGACTGTGACGTGATTGCCACGATTGTATTGCTGATAGGGACAAAAGAGATTTTTATACTTACCTGGGGGGTCACTATGGCTCTCTGGAGGGTCTGGGGAGCCTGCGGCCCCCTCTGCAGGCCTTCCCATGCCTCCAGATTTCTGTAGACAGCAAAAAAAAAAACAACAAACGGGGGGGAGGCCACTTCAGGTTTTGTGACAAAATGGGAAGTGGCCTTTTTTGCTGTTTCCAGAGAATTGGAGACATGAGGAGGGGGTCTTAGGCTCCCCAGACCTTCTGAGAGCCATACAACCCCCAGGAAGTAGTAGGAAGTAGGAAAAAACCCTTTTGTGCCCAGCAGCATCATGATTGTCATGTTTACGTAAGTTGCCTTTGCTGTTGCCCCGCCCCTTAAAGGTGCAGCGATAGAGGTTCCCTGGCTGGGGCATTGCAACACCCTAGTTTGGGAACCTCTGAACTATATGGTTCAAATGCTAACTGATTGTTGACTATGAAATATTTGAAATTTGAAATACCACGTTTTGTTTGCTTGTATATAAAAGGAAGTTAGATTTTGATGTTCAATGCCTTGTCTTTAATTATCTTTAGGTATAGGATCTTTAACTGTGCTGGTATTTCTGTAGAACTGAAATACAGTGGTGCCTCGCATAACGAAATTAATCCGTTCCGCGAGTCCTTTCGCTATGCGAGTTTTTCGTTTTGTGAATCGCGTTTTCCCATAGGAATGCATTGAAATTTAATTAATGCATTCCTATGGGCAAGAAAAGTCAGAACAAAGTCAAATTTGGTTTACAAAGTGTTTATTAAGTGCTCTTTAAAGGCATACATACTGTACAGAGGATTTCAAAAATTTCAAGCACAAAACTTCAACTTTTTAAACATGACAGAAAAACATTTAAAAATCAGCAAACATGAGGCAGGACCATCTGACTTGAGGCTCAACACTGAAACTGAACAGAAACAGTCACAAACAGTCCTTGGACTGTGCAAAACTGTTAAGAAAGTACATTTTTAAGGCATGTAAACAGGGACATCATACAGAAACCAATACAGAAACTTTTTAAAATCACCAAAGGACTCTCTAAGGCTCTAGGGGACACTTGTACACAAACATTTTAAGGTGACCAAGTCAGGCTGAAGTGTCTCAACCTACAGGACCAGTCTTTTAAGTCAGGAAACTGGAGGCAGACAGAACTGTCTCCACATCACAGCAGCAGTCTTTTACATTCCCAGAGCTGTGGAGGGTCTCTCTGGGGATGGCACGAACACTGGTCAACTGGGAGAAGGCGCAGTAGAGTAGGCAGGGACACTGGCAAACGTGGAGAAGGCACATGCAGGAACGGTCTCAGGCTGACTGGCTAGGACAGAAGCAGTTTACAGTTAGCCAAAGACAACCTGGAGACAGACCCCTCTGTCCCCCAAGTCCCAGCATCACTGCTCTAACTTACCTTAATTTAACAACTTGGACAACTGGGAGAAGGCTTCAAGGCTTGACTTCAAGGCTTCTAGGAGGACGAGGAGGAGGATGAAGGCAACTGGGCACCACTGGTAGAAGCAGCAGGTTCCTCTTCCACTCTTTGCTTCTTCATAAAGAACCTCTCCATGGTCTGCTGCTTCAGCCGCCTTTTCAGCACCCCTCTGAAAGAGGACATGATCCTTGTATCAAACATGTTCGCAAGGTAATGTGCCAGAGCCTTGTCTGGGTGGTGCCGCTGTGCATAAGTCTGCATGTTTTTCCACTGTTGGCAGATGTCCTTCAGTTCTGTGGAGGACAGCTGTTCCTCACTTGACGAGTCTTCCTCTTCCAAAGAGGCCTGCTCCTGCGTAGCCTCAGGAACATCAGAACTGGCAGCCTCTCCATGCCTGACCATGCTGTGGATTCCAGATCTGGTTTTGAATCTTTCAAACCAGCCTCTGCTTGCCTTGAAGACTTCTGGCTCGGCTGAGGTTCCTGGCTCTTGCTGTACGAGGTCTGCGTGCAAGGCCTTGGCCTTCTCACAAATGACAGCCTCAGACACTGTGTCCCCTGCACGCTGCTTCTCTTCCATCCAGATGAGCAGCAACTTCTCCACCTCCTCCAGAACAGCTGGCCGGTTCTTCACGATCCTGGTGACTCCCTTGGCTGCATCTGTCACAAGGATCTTCTCCCTCATCTTCAGGATGGTCCCGATGGTGGATGGATTCCTCCTGTACTCCCTGGCGAGGTCTGTCACTCGCATGCCTCCGTTGTGCTTCTGGATGATCTCCTTCTTCATTTCTAGCATCATCTTTGTCCTCTTCCCGGCCTCTGCAGGAGCAGCCTTCTTGGGACCCATGTCAGCAGTTGCTACGTCCGCAAAAACAAAAGGCAGTGCTTGACATCCGCTTCACGCTCACCTTCCCACCCCTGGCCAAACCTGCCCGGGACAAAAAAGTGGCATAACAGCCCCCCCCAACACATGAGAACAAATGCAGATGGTGAAGCTACGCTCCCTACCTTTCCACTGCTTGAGATGTCCCTGTGAAGAAGCTCTTTAAATCCTGGTCTGGAAAAATGGTTGCAAATGAGTTCCGCAGATTCCCCAAACTGCTGGAAAAACTCCCCTAACCTCCCCAAACAGCAGGCCAAAACTGGCCAACTGGCCAGCTGGCCCCCCAAAACGTACCTCAAACGCTGGCCACCACTTCCCAAAAGTTATGAAAAGTTCAAAGAAACTTACCTTAACTGCTGGTAGTAGGTTCCCCAAGGAGTTGGTGAACTGCTCAGAACTGCTCAGAACAGTTGACCAAAGACAGGGTTTGCCCACAGCACAGGCCACAGTTGCTCCTGGAAGTCAACCCTGGAACTGCACGTGGAGAAGTGAGCCCAGGCTGCATTGGGGAGGCTTTTTAAACCTCCAGGCACAATGCATCCTGGGTATTAACGGTTGTGTGATTTAAAACAAACCAGGACAATAAAAAAAAAATTCGTTATGCGAAGCATAAGTCACAAAAATTCGTTGTGCAAGTTACCAAACTTCGCACAACTCTTTCGTTCTGCGGGTTTTTCGCTGCGCGGGGCATTCGTTATGTGAGGTACCACTGTATTAGGTGTTTCTGCTGTAAGCTATAAAACTAATTTCTATTCAGGTATGTAGGGCTGTAGGAAATTTACTCTTTATATAAAAAGAGTACAATAACTTTTCAGTGATAAAATAAACTGTAAAGAAGTTACTAACAGATACTTCTGTTTGTTTCAGACTAGAAGTAACTTTCTTTTTCTCTTTTCTCTTTTCTCTTTTCCTGTTCTTTCTTACTTGCTTTCATGGATATGCTCTCCAGGAGGATAAAGTGGTTAGAATCTTTTTTTGTCTTGGATAATTTTTTTTTTTTGTACTTTACATTACTGTTCAATTTACAGAGGTACAATTCAAGGTACAATTCATAGCTGGTTCATGAGCCATTTTCATACATTCACTGAATGGTTGGACAGCAGGAGTTGAATTCAGGGCCAGCCTATCCATGAGACCTGGTTTGTGAGGGGGTGCTAAGGGAGATTGCTACTTGGCGGAGTGCTTTGCACCCATGTCTGCCTGCCTCTACCATAGCCCTCTCAACTGCTTCACTGTGTCCTCTGACCCTCTTTGCTTACTGAGAGAGAACAAGAAGACTGGAACAGTGGTGATCCACCTCTGATTCCAAGTGCTACTACCTCGAGCCAGCAATTGTGACAGGGCTGGAGGAGAAAGCCAAGGTGGCTCTTCAAAACAAGCTGAGTGAGCACACTGAGAGCAGAAATAGACTGCCTTTTTTCAGTGTGCTCCACCCAGGCTTCTTGGAAGAACTGTGTCAGCTTGGGCCAGGCCTGGTGGTATTTCAAATGGAGTTCCAGTTCCTGGTCTTCACAATTTAACTGAAAGTATGCATAAAACCTATGCATGTATAGAGAGAGGCTGTGTTGGGTTGAATGTCTGAAGGACAGGGATGAAGATAGTAGGTGCAATCCTGCCCCATCTTCCATGCATCCAGTAGCCATGTGATTGTCACCTAGAATAGAAGGGCAGGAAAAAATGATAGATATATCTCAATTTAGTGTGAAAATAAACCATTTAAAACCACAAAACCAGGTTTTCTGGAAATCCCCTTTAATGAAATCCCCTTTAATCCCAATTTTGCCTGTTCTTGCACTGTTAAGAACTCCCTCTTGCTTTTAACATTCCAGAAGTTGTTTGCAATCTTTTCCTCTCCCACTGCCCCAAGGCAAAAAAGTGAACCTTTCTCAAATCCTCCCCTCCCATGGTCACACGAATAACTCACCTCTCTTTGTTTGCAAACCCTGTGCAGAAGCAAAACCCTGTGCATTTTTATCCTTTTTCTTTGGAAATGCGAGAACCTGTATTCAGATACATAGACTCAATTGCTGCGGGGGGAGGGGGGTGATTGTGAGAACACTTACAGGAACTGTCACAGTTCTCACAATTGCTGATGTAGCAATTGAGTCTTATGTCTATGAGTCTAGGTTAGCAGTTCCCAAACTTGCAGGGAGTTTGCGGACCGCAGTAAGTCATTGCAGGGGAGCGGGGAAGACAGCAGTGGTGGGGAAGGCAGCGACATGACCCCCAGGATCGTGTCTATAAGGGCGCTGCAGGGACTGGCATGCACTTATCAGTCCCTGCTGCAGCCACCTGGGGATGCGGGGAGCCCTGCATGACCCTTTGCTGGGCTCCCCAACCTTCAGAAAGTGAAAGTGGAGCAATTGTGGTTCACCACTGGTTTGCAATTGCAAACTGGAAATAGAACACAGTTGCTGTGCTTTCACTTTCTAAGACATGGGGAGTCCTGCGGAGGGTCGCAGACACTGGTAAGTGCATGGCAGTCCCTGCACCCCCCTTAGTGATGTGATCATGGGGATCGCATTGCTGCCTTCTCCCTGCCTCCGCCCCTTAAGGGGGCACAGTCCAGGGCCCACAGGCTGACGTGTCGTGATGCCTCAGTTTGAGAAACCCTGGTCTAGGTTGTTGCTGTTCCAAAGTAAGTAGAAAAACATACTCCCTTTTGTACAGTATTTGAAGATGAAGAGAGATTTTGGGTTTCAGTGCTGTTAGGTTTATTATTCAAGGCTCTTTCAAGCAGTTTGGAAAAGCAAGCAGGGTTGTGAATTGTGAATTTCAATAATCCTTATTCAAGACTTTTTCAAGCAGTTTAAAACAAGATGGGTTATGGTCCTGTGGCTGTAGAACCCCCCTCATTGGTTCCTTTGATAGCCTGGTGTCTGGAAGCATTTGGTTCATTGAACCATTTGGGCTTTTTCTGTGTTACTTTAGGAAGAAACTGGATTGTGATGTAGTTGTGCAACAGCATGCAAACCTTACATGGTCACTGTTCAGCCTATATTACAGCAATTACAAGTAGTAGAAATGATTTACAATTGACTAAAATGTAAATTTTGAACAAAAACAGATAACACTGCTTTTTGCACTTCTAATGTTTAGAAAACATTGATATCCATGAAAAAATAAAACTGTTTTCTAGTTATTATTTGTCAGCATGAAATACATGGGTATCCGACGAGTATCTAAAGTGTGAAGGGGAGACCCACATCATCATACCCATGGGGATATATGATGGACTTGCATAGCAGAGTTGTGATTAGTTGTGGTTCCCTGGTGCATATCTATTTCATCTTTGGAGATGTCAGTCTTCCCTTCATACTTTACATACGTGCTTATGTCTATAGTACCACTTTTGTATTAATCAGCTCTTACTGGTCAATATTAGTTGATCCTTTTAAAATTAGGGCAAGAAATGGCATAGTTTTCCAACTTTAATTAGTTGAAAAGTGATGTTCCTTTTGGAAACCTGTATGATGCATGAAATTTCAGTGTAACAAAATTAGCTTTTGTTTGTGTGTGTGTGTGTGTGTGTGTGTGTGTATTTAAATTTTGCCGATGATGTGTGCACAGTAGAGTGAGTAAAGATGTAAAATGAATAATTGACTGAGCACTAATTGTTTTCTGACAATAGAAGGCTTGAATGTTGTACATTAGTAAGCATAGCCTGAATTACAGTAGCATTATTACTAATCTTATTTTTAATCCTTTATTAATAACCCATTAACTATGGTTCTCACCCATTTCATGAACATGTTTTTGTTATCCTGAAAGGGCTCACAGTCTGATCTTTACAACCAGGTGACATTAAAATAACTGTAAAGTTTTGAAAGCTATTTAGAGAATATAATGTTGTGCACTTTACTGGGTTAAGTCTGTAAATATTTGTTTATATCAGTGGTTCTTAAACTTTTTAGAGGCCCTAGAGGCTGCTGCCTGATTTATCAATACCAAGGGATATGGCTATAATGGTGATTGGGCAGCAGTCCCAAGTAGCAGCTTGTTTAACCCTTGATGCACATAGCCTAATCTGCCCTGTCAGTTTCGTGAACCATCAAAAATTGGGTCACAATCTCACTAGTGGGTCCTAGATCAACAGTTTGAGAACCTCTGGTCATATCAAACATATCAAAGGCCCTGCTGTGCATTTGATTGTTGTCATTGTTAAAGCAAGAGAAAGTTCATGAATGAAAATTTAAAATATCTTATCTTACTGGTTTTTTTTTTAGGATTTTTTTTTTGGAGTTATTGCCGGCGAGCTACAGAGAAAATTCACTTGGTGAAACAGGGCTGGCTTCTCCATCTCATCTCCCTTTATTTATTTGTTTTTCCTTAATTTAATTGTTTATTTTGATTTACTTGACGATGTCATTTCTGGCCATGACATCACTTCTGGTGGGTCCCGAACAGATTTTCATTCTAAAAAGTGGGTCCCAGTCCTAAAAATTTGAGAACCAAACTTTGCTATACTACACTATAAGGAATTGTTATTTTTATACTATAAGGAATTGTTTTCCACTGACCAATTGTCCTTATAGTTTGATATTGCCTACCTCAATGAACTAATTAAGATTTTATCCAGTGGTCTTATCCAGCTATGCTACATGAGCTGACTTGCATGTTGAAGATTGCCATGCTTGCCATTATGAGTGGTTTGCTACCTTCTAGGTAGCATGGTGAACAAGCCCATCCTTCTTCCCAACCTTGGAGCAGAAAGAGGACCAGAAATCATGCCACAGTTGTGCAGCAATCCATGCCCACTGCCCAGTTTTGGATAGCTACATGGTTTGCTGTATGTTGACATGGTACAGACAGCACCTTGGCTGTGCAGGACCAAACCAGCAATCTTTGTGCCTCCATTTCCTGTCCTGAAATAGAACAGGAAGGAGGGGTCTTCCTTGACTGTGCTTGGTCAAGGCACGCTGGTCGCCTCTGCTGAATGTGACCGGGTTCTATGCTACTCCCTTCTGCACTGAAGCAGAAGGGTGTGAGTGTGACCTTTGGCCATACTTGTTGGCAGAGGCAGGCTACCAGAATTGTGGTACGGTGACCAAGACTAGCTAACCAATTGTGGAATGCTGAACGTGGGATGTTTAACGAGGAATGCGGCGGCAGTAAAGAAGGCCAATTCTATGCTTGGGATCATTAGAAAAGGTATTGAGAACAAAACAGCTAATATTATAATGCCTTTGTACAAATGTATGGTAAGGCCACACCTGAACTATTGTGTCCAGTTCTGGTCACCACATCTAAAAAGGACATAGTGGAAATGGAAAAGGTGCAAAAGAGAGCGACTAAGATGATTACTGGGCTGGGGCACCTTCCTTATGAGGAAAGGCTACAGCGTTTGGGCCTCTTCAGCCTAGAAAAGAGATGCCTGAGGGGGCACATGATTGAGAGATACAAAATTATGCATGGGAAGGATAAAGTGGATAGAGAGATGCTCTTTACACTCTCACATAACCCCAGAACCAGGGGACATCCACAAAAATTGAGTGTTGGGCGGGTTAGGACAGAAAATATTTCTTTACTCAGCGTGTGGTCGGTCTGTGGAACTCCTTGCCGCAGGATGTGGTGATGGCGTCTGGCCTGGATGCCTTTAAAAGGGGTTTGGACAAGTTTCTGGAGGAAAAATTCATTATGGGTTACAAGCCATGATGTGCATGCGCAACCTCCTAATTTTAGAAATGGGCTATGTCAGAATGCCAGATGCAAGGGAGGGCACCAGGATGAGGTCTCTTGTTATCTGGTGTGCTCCCTGGGGCATTTGGTGGGCCACTGTGAGATATAGGAAGCTAAACTAGATGGGCCTATGATCTGATCCAGCGGGGCTGTTCTTATGTTCTTATGACGGTGACTTGACAGTCCAAACTAACGACCTCATCCTAAGTAAGACTGAGCCTGCTCACAGTGCCATTCATGGCAGCGTGACACGTACAGCCATTTTGTGCATGCTGCTGCAATAGACAGCAGGTTGGGAAGAAGAGTGCTTGACCGGGCAGCCTACCATGCCCTCTGGTACAGGTAGGCTGCCAGTGGGGGTGGGGAGGAGGTGGAACAGGATGGGGGTGGGTGGATTGGGGTGCGTGTCAGGGATGAGGGTGGGTCTCAGTGGGGATATCTGCCAGTATCCTAACCCCCCTTTTTTCTCTGACATGCTCCCTTGCCTCTACTCAAACCAATTAGCACTGTGCTGTTTAATTCCCCCACTGATGCAGTCATGTCAAGGAGGCATGCACTGCACTGTATGGTGGGGGAGCAGTTAGAGAGGTCTCCACTGGATAAGTGATCTTTTGTTCACTTGCCCTGGGGAAAACGATTTTGCTGGCTCAGGACCCTGGTGTTTAAGGTAGACGGAAAGGGAGACGTACAGGATTTGGCAGCATGTGAATGCTGCCAAATCTGCCCTCTTCCTTCCTCCTTCCCTTGTTCCACCTCACTGAATGCCCAGAAACTCCCCTGTTTTACCCCCATTCCTCCCAATGCCCACCCCCCTCACCATATTACTTCAACTGGTGGCTGTTGGCCTGGCCACTGGCCCGTGTGAGCGGCCACCAGCAATTGTGCTGTGGCCTTGCTGAGTGGCTGGTGGCACTGGACACATGACAACATTGTGCGACTTCCAGTGGAATCCAAGCACTTTCTCTTGAATCCTGCTGGCTATACTGGCATTTCACAAACAGAGAATTTAGTTTGGATTGGGTTGCCTGTTTAGGATCTTGCATGTGCAAAGCATCTTCTGTATAACTGAGACAAAGCTTCTTGCTCATATCATCACTGAAGGCATAATGTAAAAGATTTTCAATTGCAGAGTCATAAATTATTTTTGAGAGTTATGTTGTTTTGCCTCCTGGCGAGTCATTTAGAAACCATATCAATTACTGCTAAGTTCCAGACATAGGTTTTTATCAAAGTTTGCTAAGCAAATCCCTTGTTTCAGGTACAGGTGTGTAACAGCACACCTTGAATTCTATTGAGTACAGTTAGACATTATGGCACAGCAGGAGACTATGAATATTTAATCGAACAGGTTTGGCTTCAGCTGCTGGAAACCAGTGCCGATATATATAAATAATGAAGACATTGCTAGTAAAGTAGAGAATATGACCTGTCTTTCTTTTGTCCTTGGTTGGCTGCTCAGAGCTCTATATGGATAGCATCTATAAAGAATATATTATTGAAACCTTGAGGAATTACAAGTTCTTCCATACACCTGGATTAAAATTCCTGTTTAAATACTGTTATTGCTCTTCTGCTCTTTTTAATGGGAATTTATTGCAAGAATTTCTTTCTTTACAATGTACGTTGTAAATTGGAGATGTTACAGCAAGAGTCCTGCATCGTAGGAGAAACAACTTGGTGCACATAACTAGCAGATCTGGGATGTAATAAGTTTACAACACAGTATTATTTTCTTTTTTAAATACCGAATGTGTATTAAAAAGGCATTTGTCTAAAGTACAAAATACAACGAATGGATCACTACAAAGTCACTGATTTTAATAATGAAAAAATGACTACAGTCATGATCCAGAGGATCAGCAGAGAAGAATGGACATCAGGTAGCTAAATTCAGTTTGCTAATCTGTGTTTGCTGATATGTGTAGATTTTTTTGTGTGATTGCAGTCTTGACATTGTTAAGAAAATTTGCTCAGTATAGTACCCTTCGTCTATTAAAATGCTGTCTGAAATATGAAAACTATGCATATAAAAGTGGCTATTGAAGTTTGGATCACTGTTAAAGAAGGTGATCAGGAAAACAACAGCTGAATATTGCTAATTTTGGGGGAGGGAGGGCCATAACTCTTGTATAATTTAATTAATTCTGTATACATACCGGTACATACTGAGACATTTGGCAGTTTTATCTTATTAACCTGGACCTATAGAATAATAATCAAACACCAGTTTGAAATAGTTGAATCACTGGAATACTGAAGATAGATACCATTAGATCCTAAGATAGAGAGGGGTTTTTTTTTTTACACTTTTCTAAATAATCCTACCATAAACTCAGTATTTTCTATTATGTTGTAAAGATTAGACTATTTTGTGGTATAAAGCAGCAATTTTCAACTACTGTGCCACAGCACATTGGCATGTCATGAATGGTCTGTAGGTATGCTGTGGGAGTTTGGAGGAGTGTTGTTTATTAGTAAGGCCATAGGGGCATGCAAGTCCCCCACCGGCAATGCAGTGTGCCTTGTCAATTGTTAAAAAAACCAAACAAAAAAAAAACACCAATGGTGTGCCTTGACTATTTTAGCGACTTGTCAGTGTGCCATGAGATTACACAGGCTGAAAATAGCTGATTTAAAGTTTAAATTTGCACATCTCAGCAAAGTGGTAAAATAGTATAAACTTTTAGTGTGCTTCAATTAATTTCCTGTGTATTATTTAGTTGGCAGACAGGATAGAAAGACTAAAATTGTTCATATTTTACACACTTAAAACAAAAGATTCAGAAATGGATTTGTGCTTGTCAAAAAGAAAACTCTTGGGTAATAGGTTTAACTACAAAGTCTCCTTTACTTTCTTCAATCTCTTCTTAAAATTCACCTTTTCTGTCAAGCCTTTGGCACAATGCCTAATACCTGTCTTCCTATAGTAATTAAGCTTTAGTTTGTGTAACTGAAACTGGGCACACTCTAACTAGGTCTACTCAGAAGTAAGTCCTTTCTGTTCCATGGGTCTTACTCTCAGGAAAGTGTGGTTAGGATTACATCCACAATCACATATTTTTTCCCTTCTTGCTCTTGTTTCATTTTTCCTTCCTTTCCTTTGTTGTTCCTTTGTGTGTATCTAGATTGTTAGCCTCTCAGAGCAGGAACTAGCCCTCTTGTTCTGTGTAATTTGCCATGCACATTGATAGATCAGTATAAATATATCATGATAATATAGGTATTACTGAATAAGTGTACACATTTTTAGTTTGTCATTTTATTATTTTTGAGCAAGTTATATCTGCATTACATTGATAGAACTTTAATTATGAAATTGAAATGCCAACACCCTATAGTAGATTATGTTAGCAAACAACAATAATGTATAGTTATACTGAAGCATTACAAGAGCATGAAATGATGCAGTTTAACTTCAGGGTGCCCAGGTACCATTCCATAACAGAATACAAACTTCTTTGGGTTGAGAAAGCAAGCATGTTTCCCAATTATGACATACTTAAAAGCTTAAAATTTTTTATTCTGTATTCTATACCTGCTGAATACTGATGCATTTTAATACATCCCTTCTTTGATAACGTTGCTGTTTTCAGAACTTTTCATAGGAAATTTATATGTTCAAAAAGTGAATTAAAGGTGAAGATGATGCAAACAGAATCAACAACTCTTGTCAAAATCAGCTTGTGCCTATTCTTGGGATAAGTGATAGTCTAAACAATAAACAAAATAACTTGGTTAACTGTAGTTGATGGAATAACAGCCCATTTGTATCCCCTGCCACTCTAGCCTGCTGCTGCGGTAATGCACACTGCATGCAATGGGGGGCAGCAATGAGAAGACCAAAGACTGATAAGTAGAAGTGTATGTAGCTGGTGTAAGGCTGAGGAGAAAAAGAAGGTGCAGGCTGGGAAACCCCAAGCAGGCCGGGAAATCCAGGATAGGTTCCTAGTGTAGGTTGCTGCCACCAGGATCTATTCTTCCCCCCTCCTTGACCTGAATCTCCCCCTTCCTGCCCATGATATGCAGTGATGCATTTATAGCAGCTGAAGGCAACTTCTTCTGCATAATTGTATTCTGCATAATTATTCTGCTGCATAACTGTAGCATAGGGCTGGGTCATAAGACTTTGATCCAATACACACTTTTCCTGAGAGTAAGCTCTATTGAACACAATGGGATTTACCTGTAGATACTCAGTATAGTAAGTAAAAATTTTTGCCAAGTAATTTTTGCCAAGCTCCAATTCTCACTTCGCCTTATCTCCAGGTCAATCAGAGGGCAGAGCCTTTCAACTCTGAACAGTTTCCCTTCTTGCTAAAGTAGGCTCATTTTGCTAAAGCAGGCTCCCACCTGGGAGAAGCAGCTGCTTTGACTCTCACTAGGGAAAAGGAGCAGCATCTCCAAAAAGGAGAGCTTTGCATCTCCTACTGTGAACCAAGAGGAAGGCTGCAACCCAATCATCCTTTACCTGGGAGTAGGCCCTGTTGACTATTATGGGGCTTGCTTCTGAGTAGACACGCCTAGGATTGGGTATCAGGTCCCTTGTCTGCCCTGCCTGCTGACTGGGCAACCAGAAAAGCCTGGAGGAGGTCTGGGCGGAGTGTCAACGAGGGAGCCAGGGGCAGGCAAGCAGGTAGCCAAGGAGTCTGCTGAGGCTACCAGCCTAAGAATGGGCTGGCTGAAGTCCCTTTTTCTTGCCACAGTTGCCTGCAGCTCCCCAAATCGACCCTCTCTGCCTCGCCTTTGCCTTTCAGAGGAGGGGCATTGGGCCACAATCCTAGCTCCACTTTCCTGGGAGTAAGCCCCATTGACTTACTTCTGAGTAGACATGCCTGGGCTGGGCTGGGCTCTCAAGTTCCTCTCCAACCCCACTTTCCTGGGAGTAAGCTCCATTGACTACAATGGGACTTACTTCTGAGTAGACATGCCTAGGATTGGGCTTTTTTCTGAAATGCAGGAGCAGGCAGTGGGGGGGGTAGAATGTGAGGCAAATGATTCTGGACCTTTGAAAGGTGTGGATCAGTGAGGGGAGGGACAGTAGGAGAGGTGCTAACTGCAATTATGAGATGGGGGAATGTGCCTAAGGGAGGGGGTGGTGTGGGGGAGAGGAGGAGAGCAAAGTGCCATTTGCTAGCTCCTGTATTGGAGAAAAAAGAGTGTAACCGAAAGGCCCAATCCTAGGCATGTCTGCTCAGAAGTAAATTCCACAGACACACCCCACCTTAGTCTTTGGCTGCAATCCTAACCACACTTTCCTGAGAGTAAGCCCCATTGAACAAAATAGGATTTACTTCTGAATAGACCTGGTTAGGAGTGTGCTCTTTGTCATGTAATGATTTGATTGTATTAATTATATTAATTAAAAATTAATTGTAATATAGTAATTAAATGTAAGTAAAAAACTGGGACTGTACCTTGACAATTTTAGTGCCTTGACAATGTGCTGTGAGCTGAAAAAGGTTGAAAATGGCTGTTCTATAGTAACTTTCCTGGGAAATTCCAACCAAGGTTAACCTTTTATTCTCCTCCATTCCCTTTCGCTGCTGCAACCTGGTTCCTTTTTGCAAATGCATGCATTTAGTAGAAGTCTTTTTTTTTTTCAACACCAGGATGGGATCCTCCTTTCCATCAGAAATTCAATTCAGGCTACAATTCAATTCAGGCTATAATTCAATGCACCTTTACTTAAGAATAACACCCATGGAAAGCAGAGGGTCTACTTCTGAGTAAAAAGGTTTGCAAATATATGCAGTTGCATCTCTCCGCTGTGAATTGAATTGCACACTCTCAGCTATGGGTTGTATGTTATATGTAGAGCTTCTGGCTTAACACACCTGACATCTTAAAGGTGGATTTGATTCATGGTTCTCCTGCAGTGGTTCCCAACCTTTTTCACTTGCATATCCCTTGGCAGCCCATTTCCATAAATTGTACCCTTCATATTAGCAAAATGTTTGTAATAATACAAGCCCTCATTTCCTCTTTATGAAAGCCCAGACTTCATGTATTTCACAGTGTTTTCTCTTTTATCTGTCTGAAGAACAGAAAACTTTGCCTTTGCACTGTTTTGCACCAGAAGTGTGCTGAGATATTCTGGGTGATTGATCACTTTCCATATTATGTTTCAGCTTTTTTACTGTGCTGGTTTTCAATCATTGGTTCATACATGAATTGATGACCAAAAACTAGCTATTGGTGGGGCTTTCACAGCCAACTAGCTACCTCCCTTCCTGCCTTGCTGGTTCTTACAAGGCATTCAGGAGCACGACCTGCCTTTTTCTGCCATTATTCCATTCTTTTTCAAGTACCCCTAAAGGTCCTGTTGAGTGTCCCTGGGAGTACATGAATACCAGCTTGGGAACCACCGTTTTACTGGTATGTTGTTTACAGTGCACTTACTCTGATAGTGTTTACAAAGAGATGGTGAAGACCAGGATTTTAAAAGAATAAAAATATATCTTATGATCTTTTACTATGTTTTTAATAAATTAGAGACTACAGTTCTTAGGTAACAATTATTGGTGGGTTATTTTTCAGGATCTGGCCTTGGGTAAAATCACACAAAACTTTAGTTGGACACCCCCCTAAGTTTAACCCCCAACTTATCTGAGGGTCATAGAAAATTCCATGATTTTTGGCTCAAACCTGCCCTCAGCTTATCTGTGGCGTTGACTTATAGGCGAGTATCTGCGGTGCTTCTGAGTGGGCATGCACAGGATTGTGGTTTGCCAGAGTTAACTGAGAGCTGATTTGCACATTATATGACAATTGTGTTTGTCCTATGTTCACCAGTGCTTGCTTGTCAGACATTGTAAGGCAATGGGAAGATTTATTTCTGTAAACATTCAAGGTATACTTGTCAGAAGCAGTGACGTGTGGTTCTTGCACGTTAATTCTATGCATGCCCAAGCGTTTGCAGATAACTGCTTCTGTTTCATAAGTCATTGTTTTAAAAGTGTGGATTAACCCTGAGATACTCTGCATCCTAAGGGCCATACTACATGTAACATGGAAGATCTATGAACAGGAAATTCATAATTGAAATGGGAACTTTTTTCCTACAGAGGGACCCAGTATGAATTGGGACTGTGGCAACAGCAAATACCATGGTTTTTGGCTACTATAGGACTCTACTATTTACTAAATAAATATTAAATTTATTTACTACTATTTACTAAATAAATGGGTTTTTAAAAAAACAAAACACTACTATTTACTAGATACTATTACTACTATTTACTAAATGAAAAATGCTAGCACTGGTCATGTACTTAAGGTGTAACATCTAGATAACCCTTAGATTGGCATGGAAGTTTGTGATATAGGCTGTAATTTTGACTTATAAATTGCTTCTTTTAAGGATAGCATTATTACTGCAACTCATTTTCTGTGTTCAGACAGTGAAAATGGATACAGTGTTGGTCCTTACTCATGTATTTTAGGATTATAAAAAATTTTCTTGAGGGTTTGTTGTTGTGCAAAGGCAATGGTGGGCAAAGTTGTCAAGTGATACTCCATAATTTTGCATCTATCTATGTAAATGTAGCTATGCGTTGACCCTAGGTTAGAGCATGATGTAATGTGTGTTATCATTGGAATTTTTGTGGATTCATGCGAACATAGTGAGAGAAAATGCAAAACTTGTAGCCTCAGTTAGTAATACACTCCCTAGCATTTCTTTTAAATTTATAGCAGCTTTGAATGTGTTAAATGTTTCATGATATACAGCAATTCAGACTCTCCTCAGTACTATGAGAACACGTCTTTGTGAATTTGTAGAGACCTGGCAATGGTTACTTTATGTGACTTCTTTGCATAGATTCAGATTCCGTGGTGGCTGGAGACAAGTGCACACAGCTGCTCTGTTCGTGTCAGTAGCTTTTTTCAGCTCATAGTGAACAGGTTGATCTGATTCATGTACCACAAATAGAACCTATGATTTTCCATGCCACTTCACATCTCAATGTGGGTTAACCAGTGGCATGTAAAATTGCAGGTTCTCCTTGAGGCAAACAAATCAGTCATTGATCACAAAGCATGGAACTACTAGAGACAGGAAGAAAGTGGGGCATGTCATGACCCTAACCAATAAGTCAGATATCCAGAGGTTGGTTTATATTGTATCCAGTGAACCTCCATCCCTTTTGTTGGGGTTAAACCCGGGAGGAGGCCAGCAGCCCAGGCCACAAAAACAGTAAGTTGGAGCTCCCTGAGAATCCTCACCAAGTCAGAATCTCATCACTCAGTAGTCCCTGCCTAAGACACTAGAGGACCTGCAAATAAACTATAAGACCAGCACAAAAAGTGTTGGCCTCCAGCACAAGAGCAAAACTTTAAGAGCAAGTTGTGTGCCTTGACACTATATGAGGTTCTGCAGACTGTGCTTTACTAATCTTTATTCTTGATTCTTGCAGCTTTCCTTCATCAGTTTGTATAGCAGTGGGTCTTAATCTTTTTTGGGTCATCGACCCTTTTGAGAATCTGATTAAAGCTATGTACCCATTCCCCAGAAAAATGCACATAAATGCACACACACAAAATTTGGAATAAAATCAGTGTTGTTGCATTAAGAAATTAATTTCCTTCATTTAGTCAGAATATAAAAACAGTCTTAACGAAGAATTATGTATCTATCACTTTTGTATTTCATGCAAAAATTAATGGCCACTTGGAAAAACTGAAATACATTCAATTGTGCAAATAAAACAAGAAGTAAACTTTAATTTTAGTCAAAAATAAATTTCAGTGAGAAGTCTGTTTGAATAAAATAAAATGTTGAAACTGGGGTGATCTTTAACATGGCTATGTGCTTGTTATCTTTGACATCTGATTAATTTTTATTTTTCATTTTGCCAGCAAGAAGTGCTGAAAGCCCTTACTCACAAAGGTATATAGTAGCAAATAGAACCAGAGCTCCCATAGCTTCTGTTGCCAAATTAATATAGAATTGTGTTAAGGAACACTAGAATTCTCCATGACTCTTCAAGTTGAATTCATGTCCCATCATTGTCCTTAACTCAGTGAGGTCATCTTTGGCAAGTTCTGCATCATTGATGCTACCCCATGTAGACAAGGGAAAGGATTGTAAATCCATTTCAGTGTTAAGAACTGAGTACAAGTAACCTTCAAAAGAGATTGGGAGCATTTTCAAGTGTCTGCAGATTTCTGCCTGCAGAGAAATTGACAAGGCTTTGTCACTCTCCAGCCTGCAGAACCACTTCCTCTAGCATTAGGAAGTTTGTATAATTGTCTGAATTCAATTCTAAAGTAGCAACTTGACCAAAAAAGCTCATAGTTTGTCAGCACCGTCCATAATGGTGAGTGCAGGGCCTCAAATTGAAAGATCTACCTCATTTATATGGCCAAAAATATCCACCTAGTAAGGCAAGCCATGAATGAATTTTGCCTTGTCAATTTGTTCTGAGAGTGGGCTTTCCTTTTCTCAAAAAAAGTGAAACTTGTATCTGAAGTTCAGTCAAATGTTTCAAGACTTGTCTTCTGAAGAGCCAGCAAACTTTTGTATAGTAGAGAAGAACTCAATATTCTGCTCCCATTTCTTGACTAAACCTCTGGAAGAGTGATCAAGACTCTGGTTCTGATAAATGTGATGATTTTTGTGGCAATGGACAAGATTTCTTTCATGATTGTTGGTAGAGTCTTTGACATCAGTGCATGCTAATGTAGAAAGTAATATGTCTTGTTTGGGGCATCTTTCTTCACCAAAGCAGCAAAACCAGATGTATTGCCAAGCATTGCAGGTGTGCCATCTGTGCACACAGCACCAATTTTTTTCTTCCAGTCAGTTTTGCTTGACAAAGAAACTTTTTACCATCTTGAAAACATTGATGTTGTAGTTTTCAAAAGGGCCTCACAAAATAGGAATACTTCTCTGATGGTATCTGTGTGCACATGAAAAACAGGATGAAAACCAGGAGCTGGCTGCAGGTAGAGATGTCAGTGGTTTCATCCAGTTGTATGCTGGATTGAAATGGCATAGCCATGTCTTCCAACATTTGTTGGGAGCAAAAAATACCTTAACAGCAGGTAATGTAAGAGTGAATTAGTAGCATCCTGTGCAGTTAGAAGGCAAGTTCTGATGACAGTTTAGGATTAGCAGCCTCTATGTTAAGATTGATAGGTTCCAACAACCACATGGACATCTGACTAATAACAGAGGGTTTAACAGGGCAGGTAGAACAGGAAAATTTGCTATCTCCTGAAGGTGGAACCTGAAAAGGGATAGCAACCAGTCTTCATAATCTTCTACATCAGTGATTCCCAAACTGGTGGTTCACCACCCACCTGTCTGGGAAGCACTGGCCAATGCCCCTTTAAGGGTGGGGAGAGGGGGAAGGTAGCAGTGTGGTCCCCAGGGTTGCCAGTGCAGCAGTCCTGGGGGGTTCAGGGACCCCTCCCTATGCCTGCAAAACTGTTAAAAAAGAAAATAAAGGGAAAAAGGCCACTTCTGGTTTTGTTGCGAAAACAGGAAGTGCCCTTTCCCTCCCTTTTTTTACAGTTTTGCAGGCACGGGTAGCCCTGCAGATGGCTTTGCTCACCCCCTAGACCTTCCAGGACTGCAGTGCTGGCTGCAGGTAAGTAGAATACCCCTTCCCATCCCAGGCAGCAGCGCGATCCTGGGGATCGCGTAGCTGTCTCGCCCCCTGCAATAGCACAGTGCTCCCAACTCCCTTGATGGCTGTGTGCTCCTTTCAGGTTAGTGGCAGTATGCATCTGAATACCAGTTGCAGGAAAGCAAAAGCAGGAGAAAGTTATGCTTTTATTATCTTCTTTAGGGTTTTCTGCATGTGTTAAAGTGATCATTGTGGGAAAAAGGATACTGGTCTTCATGGGCCATTGGCCTGAGCCAGCAGGGTTCTTAAGAGATGCTGTATTGCTTGTCGCTAACTATATCACAGGGAATATCCAGTGGGTGCCCATGTAACTATATTCCTCATGGTAAACATGATAGTCATGTGTTTACTATCTGAAGAACATCACACATTTTCCCATTATTGACTTTAAGTGCTTGGGAAACATGATATGCTCACACCAGAAGATGTGCTATTGAAATGAGATGCATGGATTGCAGAAAAAGATAAATAACAAACTTACGTTTATTGCCCAAGAACGTTGCTGCTGCTGCTGCTACTACTACTGCGATTTTACTGTACATTGCATTTAATACACAGTGAAAAGACAGATGTGTGGAAAACCCTTAGGTAATGGGTTCCGGGATTTGCTATAGTATTGCTATGATTCTACATTATTTTTTTCTGAATATGACCCATGATTTTATACATGTATTGTTTTGTTTATTTTATATGCTTAAATGTTCAAAGGATGAATCAGGTTACCAGAGTAATTTTTTAAAAAACATTGTTGTTGGCCTTGTAAAACCCCCAGTCTGTCTGATTAGTTCATTCCTATCTTCTTACTCTGGAGTAAGCATGTATAGGATTGCACTATAAGACAATAATGTATTTACAAATATTTGTAAAATGGTGGGATCCCCCTCACTGTCTTCTACCAGTTGATCATAAGACAAAATTTGTTTTGAATCTAGTCTTGATACAATCCTTTTTTGGTTGTTAAAGTCTTTGTCCATCAAGACAGATGCATAGGGGGATTTATCTCTTATAATTGTTTAAATGTTTTATCATTGTTACATTTAAACTTGTAAGCCACCTTCTTTGCCCTTATTGGGAGACAGATGGGGTATACATTCTTTAAAATAAATGCTTAGAATTCTTAATAATGGCTTCATAACAAAATTCACTCTGTCTCAATGAAATTTGATATTTAATGCCATCTAAAGGAAGCTTTTCCAGAGAAGGCTTGCTCAAAGTGTGTTCTAGTCTCACAACATCATTATCTTCAGTATAATACCAATTGGTAATCCAATCATGTAACTAGCATCTGATACAGAAAGAAATCTGGAAAGGCGAATCTAGTTTCTACTTGGACTAATAATTGTATTATACTTAATTCTTTGTTTTTTGCCTTGCCATATACATTTATGGCTGCAGATGTGGACCATGGGTTGACAGGGGGAGTAACAGGCTGTATTGGGGATGATGGGGCAGGGGATGGGAGAGGAAGGGGTTGGATCTTGGTAGCTACTTGCACCCGGATCCTATCCCTGAAACTCTCCTAGGGATTCCCCCGGCTCTCCTTGTACTTAAGCCAGCAAAATAGCAAGGAGACTCACAGGTGATCGAGCAGCCTACTGGGAGGTAAGTAAAACATATTTTTACTTATCTCATACAGGCTTTCCTTTTGCCTCATTCATAGCATGTAGCACAGCTGATTGTGCAGTAAGTTTGTCATATTTTTTATTTATTTCATAAGACACTTGTTCCTCTTCATAGGGTGTCTTGAACAAAAACCACATCCTCTCTTTCTATGACTAACTTCCTAATCACCTGTCACCTTTTAGTTGGGCTTTTAAATACTCCAATATTTATTGATTAGAACTTAGGGCCCAATCCTATCCAAATTTCCAGCACCAGTGCAGCCACATTGCAGCCCCGAGCTAAGGGAACAAATGTTTCCTTACCTTGAGAAGACCTCTGTGACTGCCTCCACACCACACGATGCAGCACATGCTTCATTGGCATGGTTGCAGCAGCAGTGGAAAAATAGATAGAATTGGACCTTTATATTCTTCCTTTCTCTTGCCAAAGTGAATGCCCAAAGTGGGTTCAAAATGTTTGCATGTAGTATGTTTTACACAATACTACAACAGTATTCTTAGGCTAAGTACTGAACACCATGGGAGCCAGTATTATATAGGCTCCCTCTGGCCTATGCACCATTTCTTCTTTCTTCCTTTCAAGGCACTCAGACCTCAAACTGACCCTGAGAAGTTGGGAGGGGTTAGAACCAACAGTCCTCTCAGGAGAGTGTTGAGCTCTCTGGGAGCTGGTGTTATAGACGCCCTCTGGCTCGGGCACCTCTTCTTCCCTCATGGCACATAGATCTCAAGCTGAACCTGGGAAGGTGGGTGTCAAGAATTAATAGATATGTGCTTCATTTTGAAATCTAGTTAAACTAGAAGAACAACTAACAATGTAAACTTCAGAGGAAATGTTCTTTATCAGTAACCACCTTAGAAAGAACCTAAAACTTTTTTCTATTTTAAATTACTGTAATGTAAATCTCATTCTTAGGACAAAATGCAATAAACTCTTAGCTCAATCCTAACCAACTTTCCAGTGTCGAAGCAGCCACAGTGCAGCCCCAAGATAAGGGAACCTTTCCCTTTCCTTGAGGAGGTCTCTGTCAATGCCCCTCCCCACATAATGTAGTGCATACCTCTTTGGCATGACTGCATCAGCTCTGGAAGGTTAGTTAGGATTCGACTGTCTAGGAATCGCTGAACCCAAAACTGTAAGTTAAAAAGCTATGATCAAGATATCAAGGAAAGCTCTAGGAAATGTAAGATTTAATCAGTGACTACCCTCTTCAGGGAAACGACTACCTTCTTTCTCCCACCCAAGTATTGTTTGTGTCAGCCACTACACAATGTGGCTTCTTTTTTCTCTCTCCTGGTTTGCATGACCAGTATTGTATTCTGATTCTGCCCATATTCAGACAGAACAACAAACCATGTTTTGATATCTTCGTTTATTACATTCTGGTGTACACTTCCTCAGAAACCCAACTGAATGGACAGGATAGCTCTATGGGAGATAATCTTGATAAAAAAGAAATTAAAACAACATTGTGGTTGGAGTCTACTACAGACCACCAGGCCAAAAGTTGGATGTGCTTGATTCTTTCCTGAAGCAACTTAAAGATGTTACAAGGAAACTCATTTTACTAGTAATAAGGAACTTCAACTATCTTAATGTCTGTTGGGCGACTACGGACCTGATCCAATCCTTGTGTTGATGGAACTTGTGATCCATCAGCTCAGGGCCTGGGTTGCTGACTGGCTGTGGACCTTTTAAGGGTGGGCTAGGGCATAGTGTATTGGCGATGGCAGCTCTCCAATATCCTATGCTTCCATTGTGGCCTTGACATGTCCCCCTGGGCCAACTCAGATTTACATGAGCCAAAGAGCTGCTGCAGATCTGAATAGGCCAATTGGGCATCATGGCATTGTGCAGTATGTACTCTTTGCAACCTTCGCAGGATCCTGCACGACCTTCGGCAGGGCTCCCCAGGTCAGAGTGGGGCAATTGCACCTCGCCTCCGCTAAACCGGAAGTGGAGTGCAATCGCTCTACTTTCCCTTCTGATGGGGCTGCAGGGACTGGGGTGCACCCTGCAATCCCTGCAGCAGCCGTCCCTGGGTGTGAGGAGAAGGGCACGAGTGCCTGCAGGGCTCCCTGGGTCAGGGAAAGTGAGAGTGGAGAGATTGCGCTCTGCCTCTGCAAAACTGGAAGCGGAGCGCGATCCCTCCACACTTACTTTCCCTAACCTGGTGAGCCCTGCAGAGACTAGTGCAGGGCTCCCCACACCCAGGGATGGCTGCTGCAGGGTGCACCCCAGTCCCTGCAGCCCCATCAGAAGGGAAAGTGGAGTAGTCGTGCTCGACTTCCAGTTTAGCGGAGGCGAGGCGGGATCGCCCTACTCTCACTTTCCCTGGCCTGGGGAGCCCTGCCGAAGGTCGTGCAGGGCTCCCCGCACCCCCGGGTGACTGCAGGAGGCTTGGGCAAGTGTACCCAAGCCCCTGCAGCCCCCTGAGCGGTGTAATCCTCCTCCCTGCCCCTGCTGCCAACCCCCCCACCCCCGCAAAGACTTACTGCAGGTTTCAAACTCCCTGAGAGTTTGAAAACCGAAGGGTGTAACGTTTAAGGAAGCAAAATGTGTGTTGGCCTGTGTTATCTATGTAAAGTAGATGATTATTAAGACAGATCATGGCAGTTAACTCTGGCCTTTTTGGCCTAATCTTGTACTAACTGTAACCACTGAATCCCAACAGTGAAAATGCTCAGGAAGTGGACTGCTGAAAAAGCAGACGGACAGCAAGAATTCTAGACTACAGTTACTGCTAGCGTTCTCATTGTGGCTTCCTCTAGCGTTCCTCTAGAAGCTATGAGTCTAGGTTCTGGCTATTTGCTTTCTTTTTCAAAGTGTTCCAAAGCAAAAGGAGGAAAAATCTTCCTTTTGCAAAGTGTTTGTAAACCAAGACAGGTGAATCATGTGCATGACCGGGAAGGGGGGGGGGGAGGGAAGGGGAATTTGAAAACCATGAATAAGTGAAATCATGGATATGGGATCAGCAGATGGGGGTTACTGTTGACTAAATAACACTGGCTTCTAATTCACACTTATAGCTCAGTAAGGGGAACTTTAGTGATGGGAATTATAGTGAAAGGGCACTTGGTGCATAGAGAGAGCACTTTTTACAAATAACCTCCTGTTCCTCACAACATATATGGCTAGGTATTTTAACACTTGTCTTCTCAGAATTCTTATTGCAGGTTGTCTGACCCAGGGAGCCTCCACGGACAGGCACCCAAGTGGAACCTCTACATCACCCCAACAAGGGAAACAAGAATAATGTACCCCAAGCAGGTAAGCAAAGGAGGAGAGGGAATTTCATGTCACCATATATTGATGCTGCATCTTGTCTTATGTCTCTGCTCCTCCGTACTGACCCTTCAGAATTGCAAATGTATATTTCCTTCAGGCTGTATTTCCCAACCATCTCTTCCTTTTACAATGGCTAAGAGCAGGAAGTGTCTGCTGTCCCTTGGTGAATGCCACAGACTCCAACCTTTTTTGCTACTAGACAAACACTCATCTGAATCCCTTTTGTTTTTCAGGACTGCACCAACTGTTCAGGGGCTGAACAGTAATTTTCCAAAGAGTTCTACTACAGCCTCCCATGGAGAGGGAAAAATGATTTCCACGCTCTCACCCCCAACAGGGTACCACTGCATGTACACTCTGGTGACGCTCTTCCTCACAAACATCAAGTATGAATCTCAGTACAGAGTAGTGTGACCTATACTATGTGACAGATGCTGCTGTCAAGTCCTTGTTATACTCTGTGTTTCTTCTTGCTTCCTATTGGCAGCTGTCTTATAGGGAAAGACCACCATGCAGACCCAAAGGAAAGCCTGCCTGCAGTGACCAGTGTGAGCCCAGCAGCTGCTAAGCGAGGTTATTGACCGACTCATTCCAGTCTGGACCCTGTGGCTTTGCAAACCCCATGGCAGATGGTGAACCAACTGGTGCAGCCAAACTTCACTGGCATCGGTTTCTTGGCTGTCTGTTGGATAAATTGCAAAAACACAACAGCCCTGCTGGGAAGAAATAGTTGGCAGCTCCACTTGTGTGTTTCTTTTTCAGACACTGCTTTATCACTGATACATTTCAATAAAGACTTTGACCTGATCACACTTGTTGTCTCTTTGTTAGCAGATAGGGACTCCTTCCCACCTTAGTTGTTTCTTACCTCAGCTGGCCTCAGTGTGGGACTCTGGAGGGGATGGGGCTCTCTGCTTTCAGAGTAGGCCGCATCCTCACTCTGTGATTTTTTGGTTCCAGTGGTTGTGCGCCTCAGTGGTCATGAGCACGCAGTTTTCTTCTGCTATGACATTGAGGCAGTCAGTTCCCAGGGGACAAGGAGAGCAGCATAATGACAGCCCTGCAGCAGTTATGCAAAGGACCCACGTGTGCACGCGCACACACAAACACACACAGAGCGAGAGAATAGCTGAAAATGTAGGGAAATGTAGTAGGCACACTGTGTCACATGCCAGCTCTGTGATTGGCCCAGGCAGTGCTTGCTGTGTTAGATTCACATGCTACGGCCTCCCAGTCAGGAATGCTTGTTTGTGGTGATTCAAGCATTTAAAACATCCCATGGAATGTTCTTTGCCTGTCTTCTGCTGTGGCTGAGTGGTTAGAGAGCAGCCTTGTAGAGTGACTGGTGTAGGGTTTAACCTGCCTTCCCCACTTCTTCTGTCCTCATCACTGGTGTTTTTGGCCAGTCATGCAAAAGTTGAGTGCCATGCTGGTTGAGGCACACCCTTTGCAGGGCCTCAAACCTGTCTTGCCAAAGCCCACATCTTTGTGAAGTGAGCAAACAGCACCTGCTTTGTCTGGGAGCTGTTTGGTCTCCCCGTGTGACTAGTCTCAGACTTTCCTCTGCAAGCAGGTTACTTCCAGCTGGCAAATACTCTCACAGGAACTCAAAGTTTTGGCATTAAGAGACTTGTATGTTTGTTTTACATCAGTGGTTCTCAAACAGGTGGGTTGTGACCCCCCAGTTGGGGTAAAGGGTCCCCCATCCCTTTAAGGGGTGGGGGAAGGGGCAAGGGCAGTGATGTGATCCCCAGGATCGCGGGCGAAGAGGGGGTGCTTTCACTTAGGTAGGACTGCTGGAGGCTCCAGGAGGTGTGGGAAGCCCCAAACAGCCCTCTGCAGGGCTCCCCAAGGCATGGAACATTGAGAAAAAAGCTAGCACAAAGCACTTGCTCTTTGTATTTCCAACTAGGAAGTGGTTTGCATTTGCTTATTTTTCAACATTCCAAGCATTGGAGATGGAGGGCTGCTTGGGGCTCTCTACATGTCCTGGAGCTTCCAGCAGCCCTGCCTTAATGACAATAAGTGAAAGCACCTCCTTAGCGATGCAATCCTGGAGATCCTGTTGCTGCCCTAATCCCTTCCCTGCTAAGACTTACTTAGGGAGTAAATCTCCCTAAAAGTTTGAGAACCACTGTTTTATGTGACTGCCCTATTCCAAGGTATTTGTCTTTCTATCTTTGCTCTGCTGTTTTCAAAAAGTCATTTCTCGGATGTATATGTTTGCATGAGTGGCATAAGGGAACTTGAAGCTGAAGTGGGGATTCCTTGGGGCATCTCTGGGTTCTCTGCTTCTTCCTATTTGCTGCTTGCACCTCAGTAGTTCCTGTAGAGGTTGATGGGTGTTGTGACATACCATGTGACTGATATTCTTGGGGCATCTCCCCTTGGTTGCAGTTCTGGCTGTTAGTGAGTTGATCATTCCTAGGAGCTGGCAGGTGTTGTCAAAGTGATGGCCACTGTTGGCTAACTTAATTCATCTTGTTGGTGCTTCTCTGGCCACTGGCATTGGGGCTGGTAGTCACAGAGGCTGGCTCTTCACTGACATCAGGATTCTGTGGGCAGTGGGCTATGTTGGGGTTCCCATGGTTGCAGGGTCATTACTAGGGGGACCTGCACCAATGTACTTTTACCTTACTGCTGTTGTTTCTGTTCCCCCCCTTGTGCTGGATGGGCTTAAGTCGGTGCATTATTGGTGTGGCATCACAATAGAATTTGATCATCAAGTACCGTGAAGTAGGATATTCCACAATCTGAAAATGTACTCCTAAATGTATTTTAGGAGACTTTAGTACAGCCCATTTGAAAGTGTGGGTTGTGACCCAAGGCCAGGTGATTCACAAGGTTGGCCCACCCACTGACCCTTTGCCTTGTTTGGCTCCGAAATGGAGCCAAATGGATCGTGACCCAGAATTCACTTCCAGGTTGTGACTCAGTTCAGGACACTGCTTCTTCGTCATTCTGGCCTAGGACAGCCCCAAGAGGCGGCAGCGGGCCTTCAAAAGGCCTGTGGAAGTAACCGGAGGTTGCTTCTGGTTCATGATTGCAACTTCTGGTCATATTGAGAGCCCATTCTGTGGACTGCGTATGCCTCTGGTGGCTGTCCTGGGCCCAAATGTCGGAGCGGTGTCTGAAGGTGTGTTGCCAGTCCCAATGGAGGAAGAGGTAATTTTGAGAAATATTGTTTCTGTATTTTTGCGTACTTTTAAATTGCAAGATTAGTATCATAAATCAAGACAGCGTTCCAGGTGAACCATTAGTTTTTTTCAAAGGTCTTCTCTTTTCTGGAGTTCAAGGCTGTATGTAACACCATCTTTTCCTGTATGTACAGTCAGCCCACATCTTACATGAAGATTATGTTCTGACATTGGCACATAAAGCCAAGATAATTGAATCTCCCTTAAATTCCCCCAAAGTATTTTCTCTTTAAGAACTAAAATGACAGTATGAGAGACATGCAGCGACTGAGAGAAGAGCAGCTTTGTTCCCCGATTCAGGTTCTCTCCAGGCTAGTGTTTCTCATACTTTTAGCACTGGGAAGCACTTTTTAGAATGAGAATCTGTCAGGACCCACTGGAAGTGATGTCATGACCAGAAGTGACATCATCAAGCAGGAAAATAACAATCCTAGGCTGCAATCCTACCCACATTTACCCAGGAGTAAGTCCCATTTACCATCATTGTTAAAAACATATACGTAATAGCCTGTTAAAGTACAGATTGCAGTCACATTCCAGTGTAGCCTCAAGTCTAATATATTAAAAATAAAATACTGAAATGTATGGGGACCCATCTGAAATTGGCTCACGACCCATCTAGTGGGTCCTGAACCATAGTTTGGGAAACACGGCTCCAGGGCATAAGCAGAATATGTGGAATGGGCCCTCTGTATCTGCAGGGGATGTGTTCTAGGATCGGCCACAAATTCTGAATTCTGTGGATAATGAAATCTGCAGGGGTGGTGGCGGCGGAGTGGTGGCGGCAGCATGGTGGCAGTGTGGTGCTACAGTTGCTTAGCAGGGGGCACTCCTGGCCCTCCAGAAGTCACATGTGGCCTCCTTAGAAGCCTCCAGAATGCGACTGGAAGGCACTTCTGGTTTATACCTGCAAACAGGAAGTATCTTCCAGTTGCATTCGGTAGATCCTCTGAGGTCCTCCAGTCATGGGTTCAACATCTGTGGATATTCAAGCCTGCAGATGTTGAGCCCACAGATAAGGAGGGCCCACTGCACACTGTTGTTTTTCGGACTTTTGGGGGAAGGAGTGTACTGAGTGTATATACTTGAATTCACATAAGTCAGTCAAATATAAGATGTGGCTAACTGTATTGTCAATTTAATATATTACATACAAAATTTGAGGTATGTGCATACATGCAGTAAGTAATCAACAAATGAACTCTCTGGCACTCCCATTAACTATTTTTGTGAATTTTGAAAGTGTCAGGAATGCTGACACTAGAATTCATATTCAGTTTATGAGACAGCCATCAACTGATGGTGGATGCCTACCCACCTCAGATTTGTGTGCTTTGTACTGGAGCCACTGTATTCCATTTTGTTATCAAACTCTTTTATTCCATTCAGTTACATACCTTATTAAACATGCTACTCTATAACTCGTTACAGGAACTGATTATGACCGAGTTGTAGAACCTTTTGGTTTACTTTCATCTGAGTATACTTTTCAGCTTCTCCTCAGTTTTTTGTTTAAAATAAATGTTTTTGTTTAAAATAAATGTTTTGTTAAAAGTAAATGTTGTTTGTGGAACATTAAATAATAGCCAATTGCATTAGTATGTATGTGTAAGAAGCAGCCTAGATAGAAAAACTGGCCTTTGGCCAGCGCAGTGTTATCCCCTCTGCTGCCTGAAAGAAAGTGCTGCAGCACAGACTAGTGGTTTAGAGGAAGAATGAAAGAGAAGGTCTTTTTCTGTATATTTTTGTGCGGTATACATATACAGTACTTTTCTTTTGTTAACACTAAGGAATAAATGAATACTTTGGTTTTGGGAACTATATATTTCCTTACTGAGGGGCCATAGGTTAATGGTAGAGCCTGTGTTTTGCATGTTATAATACCTGGTATCGCCAGGTCAGACTGGGAAAGGCCCCTTTATGAAATCAGCCAGTCACAGTCGATCTAGATGTACCAATGGTCCGACTCAATATAAGACAATTTCATATGTGTACAAACTTTCGAAATATAAGAAAATGTTTATGCTCTGACATAGTAATAGCACTTGTTTTGGATAAGTTATTATGCAGAAATTGTCTTTGTCACAGTGTATTATGAGGCAAAATGTTAACTATCTTCTAGTCAGTGTAGCATTTGAAATACGACTGGCTTTTTTATTTTTTGAGAGCGCCATATACTTTCTGAAAATCCAGAGTCTGATAAAACTTAAGCCCAGTTCCGGCATGAAATTATGTACAGGGACCTCTTGTTAAGGTATTAAACATGTTCTTCCAAAAATGATGCTCACATTTTTTTGAAATAATACAGTCAAACACAGTTAAAAAAATGTTCATTTCCGTGTTTTTATGATATGCACTGTTTTTCAAAAATGTAATGCCGTAAAACAAGAGCTGCCTGTATATTGCAGTGTGACCATTTGAAATTGTTCAACCTTGCAAGCCACTTGTATGAAATGGGGCCCCTGAAAAAATAAGGCATGAAATGTCGTGCTACTGTGGCCTTATTTGCACCTATTAGATACAACCAACTGAACTGGAAAGAGTTACTGCTAGGTTAGAGTTGTTTGGCTCTCCTAATATTTTTATTTTTACTGAAATGCAATCATAGGGAGTAACTCCAAATGATTGGAGCAGTGGTGTTGGAGGATCTAACCCCTACATGCTATTTTCCTGATCTAAATTTTTCTTCCAAAGCTTCTATAATACCACAGGGAGCAGGATGGGGCAGGAGAAATTTGTCATTTGAATACATGTACTGCTTCCCACAATTATTTTGTAGATTGTGTGCTGATGGAGTGTAATACTGACTATGACTACCCAGAACAGAGATTGTCTGGTCCCTTAAAAGCTCTGTGAAAACACCAACACGTGTGCCATGGCAATTACAAAAACAAATTCAGTAATACTTATTAATAGGAAGGATATTAACAGTACCACAATGATGGCCCAATCTTATGCAGCAGGTCCATCATCAGAGCTAGTGTCCTGGTGGCAGAGTGCGTTTTATGGTGGTTCAAACACCATTCTGAAAGTTCACAGAATTGTGTGCTTCCAGGCCTCTGCCACAGATGGCAGAGAGGATCCTGCGCATGGCAGCGGATAGAGAGATTGCCAATGTTAGTAAGTTGGTTAGGTGAGTGGAATGGGGTTTATGGAAAGATTTGGGCTGATGGGGGAGGGATGGGGTGTGTCAGAGGCAGGACAGGCTATATCCTGACATTAGCTACTTCCTGGCACAGCCCCTTTGTCATCTTGAACATGCCTCAGCAAAAGAGCTGGCACAGGTCTGAGGAGACTCATTGCTGTCGAGGGGCTTACTGAGGGGTAAGGGTAAATGTTTTTCTTTTTCCTTCCCAAAAGACCATTAAAATTATGAGGCCATCTTCACTCTTTATAAAAAGAGTTTGGAGCTTTCTAGTTTAGGAAAACAGCACTTAATTTAGAAGATATACTGTATACATTGCCTTTTGATTAAGTGATGCCCAAAGTACTCTACAATAGATTACAACCTTGCAGTAATAATATAAAGCAATACAGATTATAGTTTTAATAACAGTTGAATAGAACCTTCAGTTGTAGATGCAGTGTACCTCCATTTACCAGGTGCTAGAGGCAGATAACTGGATATTCTGTCAGTGTCCTGCTTGTGAGCTTCTTAACCCATCTGGTTATTCTCTGATGAAGACCCTGGTTTGAATGAACTTTTGATCACATCCAGCAAGGCAATGTTTAAGTTATTATCAGTCCAATCCTATTATTTTCTGCACTATAGCAGGCAACCATGCCAAAACAGGCTGTGCTCTGTGCTGTGGTTGGAGGGGGGAGGGAATTGAGAAGCTTGGGAGGGGAAAGGAAAAAATTTACTCTATTTTCACTGTGCCCCTCGACAGCCAATGGATCTCCTTGGACATGCACCTACTGCTTGGCTGCTACAATTGAGACATGCTGTGTGTGTTGGGAGTTTCTGGAGGGGATAGCATCCAACATAAGTTGCCCATGCAGGGTGCCACTGCCTCCGACATGCCCCATGCCCTCCCCTGATCTCCCCTGATATATCCACCCCACTCCGCCCACCCTGCTGAAGTACGAGCATGAATGGGGCTCCTCTTCACCACCACTGCATCTATTTTCCTTCCTGTGGCTGCTCTGCATGCTTCCTGAGCACCTTTAACTATGTCATAAAGGATCAACTGGTAGGGACAAATAAGGATTAGGCCAGTGGTTCCCAAACTAGTGGGCCATGACCCACCAGGAGAACCGGAAATGGGCCATTCCCCCTTAAGGGGAGTGGCCCAGTAAAGGGGTGTCTCAACTGTGCCGCAGCATTCAAGTGATCTCTCAGGGACATTTAAATGTACCGGGGAGGTAATTGTGAAGCCTCTTGGAGGCTCACAGCCCCCTCTGTGGGCTCCTTTGCTGCTGCACTAAGCTCCAATCGCTGAGTTTTGTGACCCCCTCCAGGTACATTTAAATCCCCCTGGGTCCTCTGGTGCCTCTGGGTCCACTGTGGCACCTTCAGGGCACACCTCCTGCTCCCACCCCACTTCCACAACAACTTAGAGCAGTGGTTCCCAAATCTTTTAGCACTGGGATCCAGTTTTTAAAATGACACTCTCAGGACCCACTGAGCTTTACGAGACTTAAAAAAAATCTAGAAAGAAGTGTGTTTGTTTATTTACATGTAATAATACCCAGCAAAAAGATACTCCAACACTTATCTCCCTATATTTACAAATGCTTGTAAATTGGAGGAGCTGTGTGCAGGGTAGTTAGCAGCTATCTGATTTTTGAAACGCCTCAGGGGTTGAGGCAATTAGTTATCTGATCCTTCCATCACCTGTGTTTCTATTGGAGGCTGTGCTATGGGCTGCTATGGTTACCAACCAAAATCAGGTCATGATCCACCAGTGAATCCTGACCCACATTTTGGGATCCACTGACTTAGAGTAGTGGTTCTCACACATTTAGCACCAGGACCCACTTTTTAGAATGAAAATCTGTCAGGGCCCACTGGAAGTGCTGTCATGACTGGAAGTGACATCATCAGGCAGGAAATTTTTAACAATCCTAGGCTGCAATCCTACCCACACTTACCTAGGAGTAAGTCCCATTTAGTATCATGGTTAAAAGAATATACATAGTAGCTTGTTAAAAGTACAGTTCTGTAACATTTCCCCAAATGTAGTCACATCCCATGGTAGCATCAAGTCTAATATATTAAAAATAGATATATTATGGATAGCGAGATGCTCTTTACACTCTCGCATTACACCAGAACCAGGGGACATCCACTAAAATTGAGTGTTGGGAGAGTTAGGACAGACAAAAGAAAATATTTCTTTACTCAGCGTGTGGTCGGTCTGTGGAAATCCTTGCCACAGGCTGTGGTGTTGGCATCTCGCCTGGACCCCTTTAAAAGGGGATTGGACAAGTTTTTGGAGGAAAAATCCATTACGGGTTACAAGCCATGACGCGTATGTGCAACCTCCTGATTTTAGAAATGGGCTATGTCAGAATGTCAGATGCAAGGGAGGGCACCAGGATGAGGTCTCTTGTTATCTGGTGTGCTCCCTTGTGCATTTGTTGGGCCACTGTGAAATATAGGAAGCTGGACTAAATGGGCCTATGGCCTGATCCAGTGGGGCTCTCATACATACATAGACATTCATAGCTCTCTTACTTCTTTCAAATAATCCAGTGGAGGAAATTAACAGGTGTTTAGTTTTAGAATGGTCTGAATGAGGACTAATAAACTGGTTTAATTTAGACAAGACAGATGCTGTTGATAACTGGTTCTGTTGTTCAGGGAGTTGACTTTAACTTGTTCTGAAGGGTTAACTTGTCCTTAAGAGTTAGATGCACCATTTGGGGGAGCTGTTTACCTGGAAGTGACCTTGGGTGCACAGGATCCACTCTTTCCTGGGTAACAGCCTGGTTTAGACCTCTTCAATATATAATCTACAGAATAATGAAGAAGGTGCCCATGATGGCATTAAAGTTCCCACAAAAGCCGGGTTTTTGTTTTTGTTTTGGTATTATATGCAACAAATTAAGGGCAAGGAGAATACAAATGAACAATTGACTCATGAAAGCATCATATGAAGGCCTCTCCTCCCCCCACCCTTGCAAAGCATGAGTGCAGAAAGTGGCTGTCCCAGATTAAATACTTGGCTGGAACTTCCTTGAATCTGCTTTGTATTAGACATTATTTGAGCAATACCAATACGAAGCACAAGGTGGTGTTTCAGCCTTTTTTATGAGTAGCCAGATCTCGTAATGATAACACTCTTGTTAGTGAAATAAATGACTGTGTCAATGAGACATTCACCTTTCAAAATATACCATATTCCAGTTTCAAAAAAATAAGAATATTAGACTGTACATATGTATAAAAGTCTGTAATTTGGAGAAATTGCTTTTTAATGGCTACACTAGCATACAATTTCTAGATTTAAGACAACAGACTGGTAATTATTTTTAGTGTATGTAGTCTGTTCAACTTGCCATATATTTTTTAAGAAATATTATTAGAGGCTTGAGGTAATGTAATTTTAACACTAATTGTAGCACAGGAAGATCACCTGCATTTGAAAGTTTTTAAACTGGATACTGACCTTGCAAACAAAAATAAGTTGTTCTTTTTTTTTTTTTTTTAAAAACAAATTTAAAATGCCATTATTTGTATACAATCTTTCAACAAAATGTGCACATTGTGGTTTTCAAAAGTACAAATATAAAGATAAATCCAGTCTAATTAAAACAGTACAAAACAATAAAACCACATAAAACAGTAAAAATATCCAACAAATTTCCAAACACCTAGTGAAACAACAGTCTCTTGTCACCTGTCTCTGAAAAGAGACTACAGTTGACCACATGTGAATTTCTCAGGAAGTATCATAATTCTAGGGATGCCACAAAAAATCCCTGCCAGAACCTCTTTGTCAGAACTTAATGTATGGGGAATAGGGATGTTATACTGGGGGAGTTGCCTGTTGGCGGTCAAATTCCATCCAGGATTGGGCTGTTGGGGGTGTGTGATTTATGGCAGCAGAAGGAAGAATGTGATTCTATGAAAGACCATCATTTCTGCAGGTAGTCTACTTATTCCTCTATTGTCTTCAACTTTGTCTTGTTTGGCTTAAGTTTAAATTTATTTGCCCTCATCCACTCTATCAGTAATTTTAGAAATCTGTTTAGGGGACTCCTGTTTCACATAAGAGTTAATGAAAAAAGTAAACAGAACTGTGAATGTAAGCATATTAATTACCCCACATTCCATATCTCTGGGTAAGTTCCTTTAGCTGCGTCTTGTAAATGTTAAAAAGCATGTGGGGAAAAAACTGAACTTTGCAGAACCATATGAGACAATGGCCATGGGAAAGAATACTTGTCCACTGGAACCACTTTCTAGAACCTATCGTCCTGTCTTCAACCACTGCAAAGTGATGTATTTGGTTCCCAATCCAGACAGATACTGTTTCAGAAGGATACTGTTGCTAATGATAACAAAAACTTCCAAGGGTCTTGGAGAATGAGCAAGGTTACATTCCCTCTATCTCTCTCCTGGTATTGATCATCCACCAAGATGATTAAACCTGCAAATCCTATACGCAGTTACCGAAGAGTGAGCCCTATTAAAAACATTGGTGTTTACTTCTAAATAACATGTGCTATATTCTGTCCATATCCAAAAGTGATGCTAAAAACCAGATTGTAATGGATGTAGAGATGACAAATATCTAATCTGGAGTTGTTAGCTCACCAGCATTTTGCCCCAAATTGGCAAATTAGTCTGCTACAGTTGAGAAGGTCAGGAGGCTCTAAAGGTTTTTTTTTTAAAGCAGGGGTCAAATCACCATTTCCTTGAAATACAGTATCTATGCTTGATCACAGCATAGCTTCAGCATATATTCATCCAACCGAATTCAAAACAACTACAGCTTTAAAAATTGCTCATCAGAGGCAGGGTTATCTCTTCCCCAAAATAATGTTTCTATGTTTCCTAAAGCTAGCTTTGTGTACCTGACAGCTGTTTTTTCCATTTTCTCCCTCTCACAATATTGCATGAGAGTTTTTTTTCAGTTGTTACTGGCTCAGCCCTATGCAAGCTCTTTTTAGACAGGACATAAAATGTGTGTTTCTCATCTGGAGCACATATCTGATCTCCCACTCCCCCCCCTTTAAATGTGCATATCAATGCTGCTGTTCCTGACCCTAAACACAACTATTCAAAGCAAACCATTTCCTCCTATCTGTATAGTCCTATTGTCATAGTTTGGAGTATTATTCAATGGAAAAATGTGTTTGCAAAGCACATACTTTGCAAAATTGTGTAGATAAGACCCCAGTATATGTGAGAACAAAAATGTCTTCGAGACCACATGTGAACTGAAACTTAACATAAGAAAAGCCCTTCTGTCCAGCTTCATTTAGTCCAGCTTCATATACTTCTTAGTGGTTCACCAGATGCCTCAGGGAGCACTCAAGTCATCATAGCTGTATCTCCTTGCCACTTCCTTACATCTGTTGTTCAGAGATGGGATACTTCTAAAACCCAGAGGTTGAATATAATTGTCATTACTTGTAGCCTGTGATGGATTTTTTTTTCCATAACCCTATCCAACCCCCTTATAAAGACATCTAAGACCAGATGCTATCACAACATCCTTGGCAAGGAGTTCCGCAGATTAATTACATGCTGAGAAAGAAATATTTCATTTTGTCTGTTCTGATTCTCCCACCCGTCAATTTTGGTGGATGTCCCTGGTTGTGGTGCTGTGTGTGAGAGAGAAGAACTTCTCCCTATTCAGTAGCTTAGCTCAAGGGGGTTCAAAGCACTAAGTTTTGCACGATGTCTCACCGCAGCATGTGAGTGCCCCCTCCCCTTTGGAGCCATTTTGTGCACCCCATTTTGCTCTACTGGCCCAGAATGGCTCAGAAAGAGAGGGGCTGCTTGCACGCTGTGGTGAGGCACCGTGTAAAATTTAGTGCTTTGCACCTCCTCTAGCTACGCTATTGACTCTATCCTGTGCATAATTTTGTATGTCTCAATCTTATTCTCCTGCCAGGCACCTTCTTTCTAGACTGAACAGCCTCAAATGTTGTAGCTTTTCCTCATAAGAGAGATGTCCCAGTCCACTAACCTTTTCGGCACCTTTTTTCAGTATGCTTTTTGAGATATGGCTTTGCCATTGATTTGTATATTGGCATAATAATATTGGACTTTTTATTCTCAGTTCCCTTTTTAAGTATTCTGAACAATGAGTTGGCCTTCTGCACATTCGACACACACTGGGTCAACAGTTTCATCCACCACCTCAAGAATCCCTTTTCTGATCTGTCACAGACGGCTTAGAATCCATCAATGTAAAATTATTTTTGCCCAAATTTGCATCACTTTACTTTTACTTACATTGAAGCACACCTGCCATTTTGCTGACAGAGTGATGGGGCTATATAGAATAGATAATATAATCTATTATCTAGTCTATCTCTCTGTTCTATAATAGAATATTGTCCATAGTGCCTTCACATGTTTTGAGCAATAGGTTGATACATGACACATATATGTGTAAATTCCTACCTGTATTCGTCTACTGCTAATATATCTTAACTTTTCAAAATCAGGAAATAAATTACATATAAATGTAGGAAATATGTATGTATATGTGCATACCATATTGAGAAGTTATATCACATACGTGGAAATGGAATGTATGGTCCTGTGCAGAACATGTACAATGGTGTAAAAGACCCAACAGTAGAAGTTGACCAAAAAAGTTGATATAATATTTTTAAAAGAAGTGTAGATCACTCTCCTGTCGTAGGTGTCCAGATGTCTCCTGAGTTTATATACATAATAATTCATCATTACTCAACTACGTATTTTAGGTTATGATTTGCTTTTAAGGATGGCTTGAATTTAAGCAGGCATGAAGAGAAAAGTAATGAACAAATCTCCTATTTTCTTTTCTCTTTGAAATAGTCATGGGGATCTCCAGTTTTGATCAGCTGCTGGAAAAATTGGGTGTTCAACCCTTTCCTTCCTGTTATTTCCCCAATCTTGCAAACTTGCCCCCCCAGTGGAAAAAACAGGTACCTGAGTTGTGCCTGCCTTTTTTTTTTTTTTTTTTTTTGCCACAGATACATTTAACAGTTGCATATCCATGGTAATTTGAGGTTTGTGTCAAACTGAGCTGACTAGGACCACTAGGACCTTTTCTTTTGGAGCCTGTGGCAAGGAGCAGATGGAGCTGGCATGGAAGCAAGGCCAATGTCTTCCTTAGAAGTGGTTAGTGGTCCTTAGAAGTTCCTTAGTGGTTCACTTTGATATCTCCATCATTTGGTAGTAGGCAGAGGGAAGCGTATTGCTGCTTACCCAGGTCATCCTCCTCCTGGGAGCCACCTTGTAAAATTGATGGGCTGCCTTTACAGCATGAGGCGGCCAAAAGCCTTCAACCTGCTACACTGTACTGTCCTCCTGCTCATCATAGGCTAGGACAAAGATGTCAAACTGCTTTCATACAGCTGACTGAATAATATTAATGGAGCCTGCTGAGGACTGGAAGTGACATATTTAAGCCAGAAGTGATGCAGTTAAGCAGATGATTACCAAAAATAAGCATTTCTGCTCAGTAAAGGCAACTGCTTCAGAATCCCTGACAGTGGATTTTTCAGCCATTACAGGTCATGCCTTGTTATCTGCTGGGGTTCTGTTCCGTAACCCCTAGTGGATTAAAAAAAAAACACGTGGATACCAAATCAGAGGAAAAAGCTATATTTTCATTGATTTGGTGTGCACTGATTTAAAAAAAAAATGAATTTAAGCCTTAGATAGATGCTGTACTGCATTCAGCCACTAGATGGGGTGAATAAAGAACTCTATTGGAATGAGAGTATAATTTAGCAGTGCGAAGGTCGGAAACTGGATTTTGGTGCTTTTTTCCCCTTGTTACAAGGCATTTAAAGATGGACCTCAGAATCAGAGGTAAGTCAAATCAGTGGATACCAAATCAGCAGATACTGAGGTTCCACCTGTATTTGTAAACTTCAGGCAGGGAAGCCCACAAGGCAGAAATTCCAATTCCAGAAGTTCTTAGAATATTCTTCCTCATATCTACCCTAGTGTAATTCCCTTTAGTTTCAACCTGTTGATTCTATTCCTGCTCTCAAGTGACACAGAGAGTAAGGCTACAATCCTATGCATACTTTTCTGGAAGTAACTCCCTTTGAAGAAAATAGAACTTCTGAGTAAGTGTGCGTAGGATTGTATTCTAATTCAACTCCTTCTATGTAACAGCCTTTCAGATACCTGAAGGTGGTTTCTGCAATTATGACTGGGCACACATGGCTATGTGTATATTATCTTATTTGTGGCACCACAAATTTTCCACCTGGGTCAATACATTTTTATTTCACCATCATCATATTCACTGATATAACGATCAATTCTTTTTTGGTAGCCATTCTTCTACTCTTTTACTATTGCTTTGATTATCAATCCCATACACGTTGTTTACTGAGAAGTAAGTCCACTGTCTTCTGTGGGACTTATTCTGAGGAAAGTGTGCATAGGATTGCACTGTATGTATGCTTTTCCTTTCCACTCCTCTGTTCTATTCTCTACTACTTTAATACTTGGTTTTTTATTTTCTTCATAGTTCTTTCCCCCCCTAATTTATATCTTCCTTGGACTTCTATCTTTCTTGGAATTGAATTTTCTTTTTATATTTTGTTCCTGCCCTTTTATTCTCATGCTATTCATGTTTGATGGACTCCAAAATTTCAGTGCTTTTTTTTATGCCTCTCAGAGCCAGTGTCAGCACATGGAACCCTTGGGCAAATACTGGGGCCTCATGTTTTCATTCATTTTCCTGTGCAAACCATTTTGTGGACTTTTTAAAAAATGTGATATATAAATATCCATCATGATCATAGTTTGCAATGCAATTATTCTATTCTGGGAGGAAAGTCTCCTCAGCTAGTGACCAGAGGGGAGACACCTTGGTCCAATTACCCAAGCAAAGTGATTATTTTATTAATGAGGTTAAAACTACAATTTTCCACATTTTCAGAAAAGGAGTTTCCTTTTCTGTCCTACGCAACCTCACAGCCTTCCTTACTTTTGAAACATCATTTCTCTTACCACCAACTTATCAGGATCTTGTATTTTCTTTCAAAAAGCCCTACTAATTTAGCAAACAATGAAAATAACATACACTGTTTAGGATGAATGGTAGAATGGCAGCAAGGAAGAACTGAAGTACCTAGGAAACCCAAGAAATGTCGAGCTACCTCATTTCAAGAATCCTCCAAAGTGAGGCCTTGATGCTGGACGACAGCATATGGGCGTGCAGGCAAACCTGTATGTGACTATAGCACTATTAGTTTTAGTCTTTGCCTACCAATTTATCCTACTTCTCTGACATGGGCTATGTCAGAATGCCAGATGCAAGAGAGGGCACCAGGATGCAGGTCTCTTGTTATCTGGTATGCTCCCTGGGGCATTTGGTGGGCCGCTGTGAGATACAGGAAGCTGGACTAGATGGGCCTATGACCTGATCCAGTGGGGCTGTTCTTATGTTCTCTTCCCCTGGGGACTATACATATGATCCTAAGTATAGTTTCTCCAAGTACAACCAGAGCAGAGAAGCCCTCACCCTTTCTCAAAATATTCTCCTGAGATTACTGTTGTTAAATTATTTCTTATTGAACTGGATGTGCATTTTACTGCTAAGGGTTCAGTTCCAGTTCAGATTCAAGGCAACCAAGAGATTTTAGATTGAATTTGATTACTGTACTGAAAACCTTTCTGAGCTGGTTTTTGGGTTCAGGTTAGGTTTGATTACTTAGTTAAAAGGCCCTCAAAACTTTATTTTTAGGAAATGATTTTTATAGACCTTTTCTTTAAAGAAGACATTTTCTTGTATAAAATTTTTCTTTGTCTTGCTTTCTTTCATGAAAGTAATTGACATCTCTTTCTCATTTAATACCTAGGTAATGTGGGTATGTAACTTGTGCCGAAAACAACAAGAAATCCTCACAAAATCTGGAGCCTGGTTTTATAATAGTGGAACTAATACACTGCAGAAGCCTGGTCAAGAAGTTTTTAGAGGTTTGCGAAACGAAGAAGCTCCTCAGGAGAAAAAAGCAAAGCTGCAGGAGCAAACCCTATCAGCACTGGACCGAGGTAGATCCCAAGGGCTTATGAGGCAAGATTCCATAAACGGATCAGGAGGGAAGCACCACGTGGCAGGTGACACAGGAGACAGGTAAGGAGACAACTTATTTCTCTAGGTACAGTTGACTTGCAGTCAATATGTGCATTTCTTTGTAGCTTTTTAATACTTTTTTTAAACAATTAAGAAGAACAGAAACATTTTATTTTCAGAAGTATGTAAAATCTATGATTTATCTTTAAATGGTCATTATGTGACTTATGGTTCAAGGTGGGAGAGGAAAAAAGCAGGAGTTGGGGCCACAGAGTGGTCAGGTGGCATGGCCAGATGGACAGGGTGGTTATTGGCAGCAATGTCACTGTCTTTATACTAGGCGCCTCCCTCGGTTCGGCCTTGCCATTTCCCCTTGGTTTTGCTTGGACTTATGCCAGCCAGAGCGCTAGCACAGGTCTGAGTAGGCTCATAGGGCAACAGGGAGATAACCTGAGGAGGCGTCTTGATCACCCCTCACATAGGATGCAGCACACACTTCTATGGTATGGCTGCATCAGTGCTGGTGGCAGGAATAGAATTGAGTTGTAAATGGATTATCTTTAAAATAATTTATTTAAAATAGTCCACAATCCATAGTAATCTAATAAAGTGTTAGTTTCTAGTCTTTATTTTAAAGACTAGAAACTAACACCTTATTAGATTATTATTGGTTGTGGATCATTTTAAATGAATTATTTTAAAGATAATCCATTTTTAGAGATCTCTAAGACAATCCATTTTAGAGATCTCAAGTTTATTTTTTACCCCCTTTAAGCTGTTACTATCCTGAAAAATGTTACTTTTTAAAAATGTAAGTAAACCAATCTTTCTTACAGCAAATTGGTCTCTAAATTTCATTTTCATTGCTTTTGCTCCCATTTCAGTTGACAAGTCAAACAGTGATTGGCTCCAAGAGTTTCTTAATTGTCTTGAGAGACACATACTATGTCTGGAAAATGAACTCATTATAAAAGGGTGATAGTGCAAGAATATTTATGGCTCATATTTTTCCTTAATTATGTGTAAGAAATAGAATATCATGGCATTTTCTTGTTAGAAGTGAGACAGGAAGTTGTCAAGGTGGTAAGTTCTAAGTGTGTCACTTAACTGTTGTAGATGGACATTGTAGAGTTCTGCATCTACCCCAATGTACAAAGACAAGGCAAGAACTGTACTTGCAGAAAAGGCAAGTACAGTTCATTAGATGAGGTGCATACATTGTTACATACAATACATTAGATGAGGTGATGTGGGTTGCATCAGTGGCAGATTCCACAGACGTGAGAGGGCAGTGGACTTTGAGTGTCCTTTACTCTGAATCTGCTGTTGTCACCATCTCCTTCTGGCCCACCACAGTCATGAACCACATTATTCTGCTTTCTGTTTGCTAAAAGGAGTGGAGCGCAGAACATTCATCTCCTTATCATTATCCTCATGCAATGTCTTCAAATGCAGAAATGTGGAACTTTTGCTTTTTGCAGGTCGTATGTGGTTATCTAATTGACACCTAAGATGTTCAGGTGTTTTTCTGACACCCAAAGACTTTGAAAAATACCTGATCAGATGTAAATGAAATAACCACATATGAGTTGTAAGAAACAAATTTACTTGGAGTTGCACATATCTTATGCAAATATATCTAAATAGCTTAGGTCCTTGAGAAGGACTTGATATTTAGAAAATACCAGCCATCATCAGAAGCAATGTATAAATATTCTTAAATAAGAACAGATGTATTCTTAAATAAGAACATTTATTCAAAACAAAAAAGTTCACAAAGTGATTTACTGAGAAGATGAAATAACTAAATAGTTCCTTGTTCCAAAAGAGCTCACAATCTAAAGATAAAGAAGAAACACCAGCAAACAACCACCAGAAAAGATAATGTGCTGTGTTGAATAGAACAGTTACTCTCTGTTTGCTAAATATAAGGAGAATACCACTTGTAAAGGTACCTCTTTATTGTTCCTTTTAATCAGCAGGTTTAAAGCAGGTTCTGCATAAATGGACTTACTTACCTTAGTTCAGAGAGGCTTGCTCCCTGATAAATATGCATAGGGTTGAAGCCTTATAGCCCAATCCCGAGCTGCCTGGTATACAGGGCTGTTGTGGCACCAAAATAGCTACCGCGGTATCCTAAGCATGCTGGGCAGCTGCTGCTGGCTCCTTGGGAGAAGGGAACACTTGTCCCCTTCCTCTGGCTAAGGAAAGTAGCCCTGCAATGGTGGTATTAGACTATTTATAATGGGGCAAAGTAAGAGAGTTCGGTGTTGGGCCCGGAAGCCCAATGCAGGGCTTCAGATCCAGCAGAGCTGAGCTTTGCTGATCCTGCTTCCAGCCACCCTGCTCCCTCCCCTGCCATACCTTTTCCCTGTCCTGTCTCGCCCTGGAACGCCTCCCCCCACACTTCCACTTACCTCTCCACAGTACTGCGCTCACCTGGACTCTGGGTAGCGGTCACCTGTCCTCTGCCCAGCAGTGGCTCAGCACAGGCTTGCGCTGAGTCAGTGCCTGTGCTGGTTGGGCACTATGTGTTGCAGGTGTGTCTTATGGCATGTTTGCGACACTGTGCACCAGCACAGAGTCAGTGTGCCATGTTCAGGATTGGGTCCTTAGTGTCTTTACTGAATGTTATTTTTGTACTGTTATTTCTTCTAACTTTAGCCACCTATGTCTTCTATATTTATTGCTTCAGCTAAAAAAAAATATTTACTGAATGTTATTTCTGTTATGTCGCTGATTCTAGTTTTAGCTACCTAAGGGCGCAATCCTAACCCCTTGTGTCAGTGCTTTCCAGCACTGACTTAAGGGCAATGCAGCTCTGAGGTAAGGGAACAAACATTCCATTACTTTGAGGAGGCTTCCGTGAATGACACCCAACTGCAGGATACAGTACATGTCCCATTGGCGTTAGAATTGTGCCCTATGTCTTCTTGATTAACCTTTCAACTGTCTGCCTATCTATATATATATAAATGATTTTTATTTAGATCCTTGCTTATTGTCACAGAGCTTATGCCACTATACCTTATAGGTCCAGCCTTTACAGCTTCTTCCAGTTGGCAGTTTGACAGCCCAATCCTGAGCTGCCTGGAGCTGCGGGACCCAGCGGTTTCCCTGGCAGGCTCCTGCTGGATCCAGAGCCTCCTGCGCTACTGCGGGAGGCTCCTCGGGAGAAGGGGACGTTTGTCCCCTTCCCTGGGTAAGGGAAGCAGCCCTGCAGTGGGGCTGCTCACTTTAGCGGTGACTGTCTGGTTGCCGCTAAAGTGAAGGCGCTCGTGCAGGGTGCACAGCCCTCCACGAGCGCCTAGGATCCTGTGGAGCTTGGCTCCACGGATCCGCCTCCCTCCTGCCCCCTGGAATGCCCCTGATCACACCTCCCCCTCCCTGGAATGCCTCCCCCACATCCCTGACCACACCCCCATTCCCCGTTCTGCAGCCTAGCGGTCACAGGCACCGCCGAGCTGTGGAATGTGGGCGCCCACCGGGTGGTGGCTCAGCACCAGCCGGAGCTGAGTCAGCTCTGGCAGGAGCCCGGCGGTAAGCCCCGCAAAGGTGCCTTATGGCACGTTTGCAACTGTGGTCCGGACCACAGGATTGGGCTCTGAGGCATTTGTTGGGCCACTGTGAGATATCGGAATCTGAATTAGATGTGCTCTTGGCTTGTTCCAGTACTCATTTTATGATCTTAGGCCAATGACAGGGACCAGCAGTAGCTTTCCCAGAGGGGGAGCAAAGCACTAAGTTTTGCAAGGCGCTTCAACATGCCTTGTAAGCTGCCCCCCTGCCATCGGAGCCATTCTGAGCAGCAAGAGCAATGTGCAGCTCAGTGCGCAGCTCAGCTTCTCCTGAGTCTTGCTCTTTCCGCTTGGAATGGCTTCAGTGGCAAGGAGGAGGAGCAGCTTATAGGGCATGTTGAGATGCCTTCTAAAACTTAGCAGTCTGCCCCCCTTTGGGAATGCCAGTGGGGGCCAGAGTGTGCCTCCACTTGTTTCTCCAGTCCCCAGGTTGTGTGGCAGTTGCGCAAGAGTTCTTTTCTGGCAGGGAAGAAGAAGCAAATTCCTTGAAGTCTGGCTGAGTGGACGGGGAGGGTGGTCAACTCTTCTTTGGGGGAGGGGACACTGCCGCTTGCTTTGAAGCGGGCGGTGGTTCGCCCCCTCCTGAAGAAGCCCTCCCTGGATTCCAATGTGTTGAACAACTATCGGCCAGTCTCCAACATCCCGTTTCTGGGCAAGGTAATTGAGCGGGTGGTGGCGGCCCAACTCCAGAGGGTCTTGGATGAAGCGGATTATCTGGATCCTTTTCAATCTGGTTTCAGGCCGGGCTTTGGGACGGAAACTGCCTTGGTCGCCTTGGTGGATGACCTACGCCGGGGACTGGACAGGGGGAGTGCGTCCCTGTTGGTCCTGCTGGACCTCTCGGCGGCTTTCGATACCATCGACCATGGTATCCTTCTGGGCCGATTGGCCGAGTTGGGAGTTGGAGGCACTGTTTTGCGGTGGTTCCGCTCCTACTTGGAAGGTCGGTCCCAGATGGTGGTGCTGGGGGATGCCTGTTCGACACCCTGGCCATTGAGGTGCGGGGTGCCGCAGGGCTCAATTCTGTCCCCCATGCTATTTAATATCTACATGAAACCGCTGGGAGAGGTCATCCGGGGGTTTGGAGTGGGGTGTCATCAATATGCTGATGACACCCAGCTTTATCTCTCCTTTCCTCCAGACTCCAGGGTGGCGGTTGAGGGCCTGGAGCGCTGTCTGGAAGCAGTGAGGATCTGGATGGGGGCTAACAAGCTGAAATTAAATCCGGATAAGACAGAGGCTCTCCTGGTTCGGAAATCCTCGATGCAGGTGCTGGATTATCAGCTTGCTCTGAATGGGGTTGCACTCCCTCTGAAGGAGCAGGTCCGCAGCTTGGGGGTCCACCTGGACTCGCAGCTGCTCCTGGATTCCCAGGTGGCGGCTGTGGCTAGGGGGGCCTTTGCTCAGCTTCGGCTGGTGCGCCAGCTGCGTCCGTACTTGGATCGTGCAGACCTGGCCACGGTGATCCATGCTACGGTGACATCGAGGTTAGATTATTGTAACGCGCTTTATGTGGGGCTGCCCCTGAAGACGGTTCGGAAACTGCAATTAGTGCAGAATGCGGCGGCCCGTGTGGTCACTGGAGCTAGGCGGTTTGACTCTGTCAGCCCGCTTCTCCGGGGGCTACATTGGCTGCCCATTCGTTTCCGGGCCCAATTCAAGGTGCTGGTTTTGACCTTTAAAGCCCTATACTGCTCTGGGCCAGGTTATCTTAGAGATCGCCTACTCCCATACAATCCGGCTCGTCCTCTCAGGTCATCAGAGAAGGCCTTTTTACAAGTGCCGCCGCCTAAGGAGGTACGTGGGGCGGCGGCAAGAAATAGGGCCTTCTCAGTAGTGGCACCAACGTTGTGGAACTCCCTTCCCCTTGACTTGAGAATGGCTCCCTCTCTTGAGTCCTTTCGGCGAGGCCTGAAGACCTTGTTGTTTAACCAAGCCTTCTGACGTTCTGGCCTTTTTAACATCTTTTATATATCTTTTAGTTGCTTTTTTACAGGCCCGATTCCTCTAAGAACTGCTGTTTTATGCTCTTTTATTCTGACTCTTCTGACTACTGTTTTTATGGGTTCTGCTAATGTGTTTTTTAATATGTTTTTATCTGTGAAATTATGTTTTAATTTGTTTTATATGTTGTTAGCCGCCCTGGGTCCCTTTTTGGGAGAAGGGCGGGATAAAAATAAAGTTTTATTATTATTATTATTATTAAGTCACTCTATTCTCTGGGTTTGGGGCAATGTTGGGTTTTCCCTTTCCATGGGGTTCATCCTGGGAGACAAGAAGTGCAACAAATCCTGCATCTGATCAGTGGTATAGTGTGGCAAGTGGAGACACCTGCCCTGGGCGCAGTTTGAAGGGGAGCGCCGGGCATGGACTTACCCATATTCTGCCAATGGTGCGTTTCTGCACCATAGCCAGTGTTGTGTTTTTGTAGCAGTTTCAGAGGATCTCCAAAAAGAGGTAAATGTCTACAGAAAGAATTCAGGGCGTTTCCATATCCCCCAAACAGTGCTATTGCAAATGTGCAACACTAGTAGGAAAGGGAATTATTTTTTGCAGTACTGGGCTGGCTTCCCCACCCCATGATCTTCCCTTCTCTGCATGTGCACCATTTTCCCTAGATACACCACTGCACCTGACCTCCCCAATTTTAGCTTTGAAATATGATTATATCCTGTATCACAACTGTTTTATTAAATGTGTTTCCATTCTGTATCCAGTATTATGATACGCCTTTCATGAGTGCTATTCGCAGAAAGTATGGTTTGGGTGGGCAAGTGCCTTACTGTCTGCCATTGTACACTGTGCACAGGTTAGGACTGATGCCAGTGTGTACTAGGCCCTGCAGCTTGTCAAGATACTGGGTCTCTGCACTTGTGCACACAAGACCTCCGTGGTGCAACTTTGTTATGGTTCTCTCAATTACTTGGCTTACTGGACTAGCGAGTTCAGTTCCTCTTATCCTCAAATGATGAAGAAGGATCTGCTGCTGCCTGCCTTGGCTTGTTCCTAGATGGTGATCCCTGCAGTGAGTGAGCATCTTTTGGCTGGGGGTAGGAAGTTCCCATGTGAGACTTGCAGATGGGTCTTGTGCAAAGCATTAGTGCATGGAATCCTGGAAGCAGTCTTATTTGCAGCTGTACAAGTCACAGCAGCCTAGAGCTCTAGGAAGAAAATGTAGCATGCTGCAATAACTCTGTATTTTCCTTGCTCTATATTGGAGGCAGAGTTGCTTCCAGAGCTGGGAAAACTCAGAGTTACAATATGCCTCTTTATTTTCTTCCTATAGTTATACTGTTTTGACTAGCACAGCAGCACCCTTCAGTGGTGAATTGTCCCTACATGTGTGCTTGCATGACTGTAAACCCATTTCCTATCACAGCACAGTGCAGTAATCTGTGATCCTTAGTCTCTTCTCAGTGCTGCCATTGTCATCACTGCTGTATTTCCAGAACCGTCACTTTAAATTAACTGTGGACATAGGGGAGACAAATGTGTGGGATTAGCAACTTAATATATTCTATTGTTTGCTTACTCCAGTGACCCTTACTTTGGCTGGCTGGAGTCAAACACTTTCACTGTTTCAAGACAGTGTTTATCTCTGAACCTAGATACACGCAAGTGGGAGAGTTGTGAACAGACCTCGCTTGAAAAACTATGTGGAAAGTGTGCTTTTCTTTTCCTTAAAAGATAAAGGGCGTAACATCCAAACTCTTGGAGTGAGTGGCAATAATTTAAAACAAATGTATAACAATTGAAATTTGTATTGGCAACCTTCAGTCTCGAAAGACTATGGTATTGCGCTCTGAAAGGTGGTTCTGGCACAGCGTCTAGTGTGGCTGAAAAGGCCAATCCGGGAGTGACAATCCCTTCCACACCAGGAGCAAGTGCAGTCTGTCCCTGGTCTGTCTCCCTGGCTATGGGCCTTCCTTCTTTGCCTCTTAGCCTCAGACTGTTGGCAAAGTGTCTCTTCAAACTGGGAAAGGCCATGCTGCACAGCCTGCCTCCAAGCGGGCCGCTCAGAGGCCAGGGTTTCCCACTTGTTGAGGTCCACTCCTAAGGCCTTCAGATCCCTCTTGCAGATGTCCTTGTATCGCAGCTGTGGTCTACCTGTAGGGCGCTTTCCTTGCACGAGTTCTCCATAGAGGAGATCCTTTGGGATCCGGCCATCATCCATTCTCACAACATGACCGAGCCAACGCAGGCGTCTCTGTTTCAGCAGTGAATACATGCTAGGGATTCCAGCACGTTCCAGGACTGTGTTGTTTGGAACTTTGTCCTGCCAGGTGATGCCGAGGATGCGTCGGAGGCAGCGCATGTGGAAAGCGCTCAGTTTCCTCTCCTGTTGTGAGCGAAGAGTCCATGACTCGCTGCAGTACAGAAGTGTACTCAGGACACAAGCTCTGTAGACCTGGATCTTGGTATGTTCCGTCAGCTTCTTGTTGGACCAGACTCTCTTTGTGAGTCTGGAAAATGTGGTAGCTGCTTTACCGATGCGCTTGTTTAGCTCGGTATCGAGAGAAAGCGTGTCGGAGATCGTTGAGCCAAGGTACACAAAGTCATGGACAACCTCCAGTTCATGTGCAGAGATTGTAATGCAGGGAGGTGAGTCCACATCCTGAACCATGACCTGTGTTTTCTTCAGGCTGATTGTCAGTCCAAAATCTTGGCAGGCCTTGCTAAAACGATCCATGAGCTGCTGGAGATCTTTGGCAGAGTGGGTAGTGACAGCTGCATCGTCGGCAAAGAGGAAGTCACGCAGACATTTCAGCTGGACTTTGGATTTTGCTCTGTCTGGAGAGGTTGAAGAGCTTTCCGTCTGATCTGGTCCGGAGATAGATGGCTTCTGTTGCAGTTCCAAAGGCATGCTTCAGCAGGACAGCGAAGAAAATCCCAAACAAGGTTGGCGCAAGAACACAGGTCAGCAGAGACGGCCTCTTCAAGATTCTCCCCAAGATCGGATGTCCACCCAGGCTCCTCAGCATCATCAGATCTTTCCACAAGGACATGAAGGGCACTGTTGTCTTCGATGGCTCCACATCAGACCCTTTTGACATCCGTAGCGGAGTGAAGCAGGACAATTGAAATGGGATATTTAAAAAAAACCTCCCAAATTGATATGCAGCCAGTTCTCTTTATATGTGAATTCACTTATTTGCGAGGGGCAGAATTGCCACCTGCTATCATTATCTGTGAATCTGTTCTCATAATCTGTGAATAAGGTGCAGTGCAGTCAGGGTGGGGGCACCCAGGGTGGGCTTGGCACAGCTATGAGCTGGGATGAGAGAGGTTGTGGGAGGAAGAGAAGGAGAGACAGTGTCCTCAAGAGCAGAAGGCAGTGTCAGACCCTTGTATAGTATAGGGAGAGGAGGGTATTGGTCCATGGCATGTCTGTCAGCATCCAAACGTGCCTCACCATCTTGGGCACCATCTCAGGGATACCAGCCGAACCTTCACAACCCTGGCAATGATCAGAGACTGATGATGAGAGCTTCTGGAAGGCTACCTGAGGGTCGCTTTGGGGCTGGGCCAAGCCAAGGAAAGGAACTAAGAGACAGGTGGAGGACATGTGAAGCATCCTTCTCCCCATTGCTGAAGACTTTGAAGCCTTGCAACCTTCAACAAGTCGAGGGATAACCCGCACAGAGAAATCTCCATCACCACAATCTTCAATGCATCAAGGGATATCCATCACGGAGGAGGAGGCATCAGATGTTGGAGATGTAGATGAACCCTCATGATTACCCAACCCCATAGCCCTGAATTTAAGAATCAGGTTCATAAAGTTCATAGAGTGGTGAAGGGGGTCCTTTGGAACCTAACCCCATTTTCCCCATAGGGTCAATGATTCAGGATCCATTAATTTGGTATCGGCTAGGTTTTCCCAGAACCTAACTCTAGCAACACTCAACTTGTAACTGAATGGAGGAATTCTTTCTTTTGAAAAGCATCAGATCAGGTCATATGAAAGCTCCATTTATGGGATCTACAAAATGCTGATTTCACATAGGCATGTCATACAAAAGAAATTAAGTTAAAATGTATGGAACCTCATTCTAAGTTTTCCTGGTTTTTCAAGTATACAGTAACATGAAACAAAAGTCCCTGTTTTCTGAATGTTATTGGGACTCCTTTTTTGACTTTGTCATATTTAGAGAAAAGTCTTCTTCAAAAAAGGTCATCTTCAGGCAATTGCAACTGCTATGCTGTACCTAGGTACAAGGGAATGCGAACACATCAGTTAGTTATGCCCTCCCTACTGTGACAGAAAAGTGATGGCCAGGTAACATCTGAACAGGGAATGTTTCTGCTTGTAACCATGTTGCTAGGCCCGAGTACAAGACCCCAGCTGTAACCAACTTCTAATTAGTGCATACCAGGTCTGAGAGAACTGTGGGGGAGGCCGCTTCACAAGGCCCTCAGATACTGTACCAAACTACGAAGTGGGCTGCAAGGCCAACTTGATTAACAATAAGGTACAGTTGTGAACTTCTCAGGTTGGGAGGGGGGATTCCACCATGAGTAAGGAGGCTTGTGGCACGTCCACCCCTAGAATGTTCGGCTGGAACTGAGTTCTGATTGGTGGGAGGGTCACCTATAAAGGTGAAGGAAAATAGCTTTCCTTGTTCTAGCCTTGTCTGTGGCTATGGTGCTTGAGCTTTGACCGTTCTGACAAGATGGACCCGCCTTGACTGCAGCAGGGATGGGTCAGACTGGACTTTGGAAGTGTAAGACTTTGGTGAGTGATAGTTAGGAGTTAGCTTTTTATTGTTTTAGTGGTGCTGAGTATTGTATTGATATGCTCTACCCCAGTGGTTCTCACCCTTTTTAGCCTGGGACCCATTTCTGAGAATGACAATATGTCTGGGACCCACTGGAAGTGATGTCATAGCCAGAAATGACATCATCAAACAGAAAGTGACATCACTGTGATGTCAGAGCCAGAAGTGAAGTCATCAAGCAGGAAGTTCTTGTCTAGAAACTCAAACTGTAAATGACAAGAGACAGTATTCCAGCTCAGACGCTTCTTCCAATTCTCCCTGCCCTCGCTACCGTTGCTATAAAGCAAAAAATAAAACATCTGGAACAAAATATTTGTGTATTTATTTATTACTGTTTTTATTTCTGTCTTTATTTACAAAATCTCAAGCTACTTCTTGTATTGTGCTTGAAACGAACAAACATTGATGTGGCTGTTGATACTGTGCTCAGCACTAGCCAGAAACAAGTGCACCCTACTCACGTACCTCAATACAAGAAGTAGCTTGAGTTTTTGTAAATAAAGGAAATTAAAACAGTATTATCCCCATCAGAAGAAAGATAAGCAGGGATGCTTCCCCTCATCTTCCCCACGCCTAAGCACATCTACTCAGAATTGACTCCCATTATTGGCAATGGGGCTTACTCCCAGGTAAGAGTAGACAGAATTGCAGCCTAAGAGAGGTAAGAAGAGGGGAAAGGTGCACATCAGAGAAGCGGCTAGGGAAGCAGCACTCTCCCTGGGTGTTTCCCCCTACCACATGCCAGGCTTGCCCTCCCCCCCCCGGCTGCTCTCTTGGCAACCAGACAACCAGGGACCCCCTTACCCCAGCAAAGATATAAAGAGAGGACGTGCTAGCCAGGGCAGGAAAGGATCGTGGCTTCCAGGCAATTTCAGAGAGTGAGAGAGGCTGTGATGCAGAGGACGAGAACGGCAGTGTGGTGGTGGCAGCGGCAATGCTGCTTTCAAGGCAGGCTCATAAGAGGGGAGATCACATGGGTCTGCCTCTACTCACCCAAGCCCTGTGTTCAGGTCTCTGCCTACACTCTCCAGTCCAGTCCAGCTGCAAGCGGTGGGGGGGGAGGAGCTGCTCTGTCTTGCATCCCCGAGGCAGCCCATCCCATCAAGGCAGCCAAGCTGACAAAGGTTGGTGGGGAGAAGCCTGGGTGGCTCATCCACGTCTCTCCTGGTCTTTCTTTGCCCTCAATCCAAGCCTGCACTCCACGATTGGCCCCCCTGAGGGAAGCCTTCAAGTGCAGAGGGAGGTCCAGCTGGAAGGCAGCAGTACGCTTTCTGGGGAAAAGAGGCACATTGCTTTCTTTGCACATGTGCAAGCTGCTCTTAGTTATGTCTCAGTGTTGGGAAGCTTAAAATGGCAACGCCCAGGCTTTGCCCACTTCCAAAATGATGCCACCTAGGTCTATTGCCATCTTCCAAGATGGCTGCCACCAGCTTCTCATGGCGCACCAGAAATTGGATTGTACCCACCAAGTGGGTCCCGACCCACAGTTTGAGAACCACTACTCTACCCTAAATTCTGGAATCTTTGACTGATGCAGTGCTGTTTGTATAACTATTCTTTAAACCTATATTCAGTAAATCCTATCTATTACAACTGACTGGATTATTGGGATTGGTGAAACATTAGGGTACTTGGTTGTGGGAGTTAATCCAGTGTGACTGAGTGGAACCTGGAGACCCCAGTAACAAGAACCTGCTCCTGGGTTCAAGCCGACTCAGAGGGGCTCAGGCTGGAGCGTGGTTCAGGGGAGGATTGCCCAAATGGGCCTGGCTACCAGGATTGGAGGCTCCTAGGGTTAAAGAGCAATTAATAACTGAAACTGGAGAGGCCTGAGAGGTGTTAGGTGTCTGTATGGGTTGATGGCCACTTAATTACCTCTAAAGGCAATAAACGGATTACATGGCCCTCAAGGGGGAGAGTTGTCTTGGATGTCACACCTACCACCCTCATACCCTTTGTAGCCATACCTGCGCCTCCACGTGAATTGGCAAAGCTGGCACACGAAGGCGCGCCAGCCTGCGGAGGCTGGCACAAGCCTCCATGCTGACAGAGGCACCGAGTCTTGAATCAGCCAAGCTCATCCGACACAAGACTCTGGGGCTTTAAGCTGCTCTGCTCTCCTTGGACTTGCGCCACCTCAGGAGGCCGCGCAAGTCCAAGGAGATCCATTGTCACCCATGGTGACATACCCAAAGTTTCCCCTTACCTCTGGCTGAGCCACTTTGGGCCCCTATCCTGCTCTGGATACAGTGTGAGCCTCTTGGCTTGCCTGTTCCAGCACAGGATAGGATTGCGCCCTAAATCTCATTTATGTAGTAGATAGTCCATAGACATATCACAATTGTAACGTTCGTAGATTTATTAATGCCTAAACAGTTTCTTCCTTGACTTTTCTTTTTAAATCCCCTTTAAGTCCCTTTTAAAATCCCCTTACTCCAAGTGGTGTGGTAACGCATACAGCATAGGCCAGTCAGCCTGCTTTTTCCAGTGCAGGATAGGATTGGGCTGCCCAGAAAACTGTAGTGTTCAGGACTGTGTCATGCCTCATATCATTTTCTCAATAATGATAAACTGCTAACACAGTATTTCCCAAACTGTGGGTCGCAAGCCAATTTCAGGTGGGTTTCCATTCATTTAAATATTTTATTTTTAATAAATTAGACTTGATGCTACCATAGTATGTGACTACATTTGGGGAAATGTTACACATCTGTACTTTTAGCAGGCTACTATGTATATGCTTTTAACAATGATAATAAATGGGACTTACTCCTGGGTAAGTGTGAATTGCAGCCTTGGTTGTTAAAAAATTTCCTGCTTGATCACTTCTGGTCATGATATCACTTCCGGTGGGTTGTGATAGATTATCATTCTAAAAAGTGGGTCCTGGTGCTACAAGTTTGAGAACTACTGCAGATGCAAGGTAACTTCTTGGTTTAAAAATGATCTTATGAATTGTATGATGTCAGAACTAAATATAGGTATATCTTATGCTAAGTGAGTTTTGAGGATTTTTGATTTTTGGACTCTTATTCTTAGTCACAACATGCCTTGTCAATCTGCCCAGAGCCAACTAGCCTATCTTTTCTTCTGGTATATTTTAAAATATACCCATCACCTGCAGAGTTCATTTCTCCATAACTGAACAAATAGTTTAGGTAAAAATAGCAGTTACTATAAATAATAAATGGAAACAAAAATATTTTTTAACAATAATACTGAGCATTTATTTATTTATGAGCATTTCGAGTTCAAAATGGTTCGCATACATTATCAGTGATCACTGATAATAATTTTGGCATGTTGATACTAAATGCATTTTTCTAAAGATTAAATAAAATGACTGTTAATAAAAAATAAAATTTTCTATAGCTACAAAGATGCCTTTATCATGACTGTTTCTGCAAGCATATCTGATTCCTCTGGGCAATTTAAAAATAAATAAATTTCTGCAGGTTTTTTAAACCTCATAATTATGATAGAGTATCTCTGATAAAGACAAAGAGCAGTTTTATAGACTTGCAACAACAGTATTCAGAAACGGATACAAGTGCCAGTACTGTTTTTATTGTATTTTATGTGAGGCCTCAACAGACCTCAGAACACCCTCCAAAGCTGATTAGAGGGCAGCACTGGTCAACTCTGGAGGGTCCATTTTGGGCCCACCCCGCGGATTCAGGACCCACTGATAGTGAAATCCACAGGTCCAGAATCTGCAGATATTGCGGGCCCACTGTAGTCTGCTTCTTCTATGGGTTAATTATCTTCATATCCAAATAGATTCAAATCTTGTCTTCTCTTCCTTGTTTTGCTGCTGGCAAGTTGTATGTTTTATAGAAGAGAGATATCATGCAGACTGTACATATGGTTTTATGTTAGAAAAATTAGGGACATATGAATATGGAGAATGGGGGTAGAGGAGGAACGTCAGGAAAAAAGATGGAGGTCATTTTATTTTTTGATAGGTATTTTTTCTTACCAGAAAACTTCACAGAGCTCTTGAGACAGCACACAGCATTAGAAAGCATATCTAAAAATACTTCATAAAAACAAATAAAAGCATACACAGTTAAAACTATAGAAAATATTGAGCATCAAAGTACCTTAAAATTACTTAATTCAGACTCTATAGCCATTACAGTCAAGTTGTAATGTATTTTATTTTAGGTGCAAGCAAGATGAGATACAGGGATAATATATATTGCCAACTGTTCAGTTTGTTCAGCACAAAAAGGGGGATAGCATTTGGGCCAGTCACTTTCTCTCAGCCTCACCTACCTCACAGGGTTGTTGTGAGGACAAGAAAGAGGGGAGGAGCACCCTGAGCTCTTTGGAGGAAGGGTGGTATAAAAATGTGAAAAATAAATAAATTTCCAGTGTTGCAGAGGGTACCTTTTGACAAGCCATTGTTGCCTGTCATTTATAACTTGAGCAAGGCCTTGCTAATCCTGGAGCAGGCAAAGTCCTGCTTAACAGATGGACGTGACTGTAGGGGTGCCCAGTGGCACTCCATGCGTAGGAAATATGCTATTGAATTTTTTTAACATTCCAGCGATGGTAGCTATTTATTCTCAGATTAGAAAGCCTTAAGGAAAGATGTTAATTATTCCAAGTTATCAATGGTATTGATTCCTTTTCCTCTTCCTAATAATAACCCCAACTTTAAGTGCCTTTAGCAGAATTTGGCAAGATAAAGTATTCTGTGGAACCTCCAAGTACGTAAAAGGTTTTTTATTTGTATGCTTTACTACAAATAGACTGATGTGTTCCAAGCTAAGCTGTTCTTTAGAGGCAACTAAAAATAAAAATGCAACTAATTATAACCCATTTAATATATGTTACATTTTTACCTTCAGTTGCCTAACCTGAAATGTTCATGTGCATTTTTATTGGAGCAATCAATTAAGAAACCTTTTCAACACTTTGGGATTTCCCTGCTTTTCCTTGTATTCTACAGAGCCCACAATGAATGTATCAGTATTAAATTGGTACGCCTTTAATGTAAACCAGGGGTGCTCAAAGTTTTTGGCAGAAGGGCCACAACATCTCTCTGACACTGTGTCAGGGGCCGGAAAAAAAAGAATTAATTTACATTTCAAATTTAAATAAATTTACATAAATGAATATATTAGAGACCGAAAATGAATGAATGACTTCCATCCAGTTTATGATCCCATCCACCCTAGTAAAGGGGAGGGGGTCTTCATGCCAGCTTATGATCCCATCCACCCTAGTAAGGGGGGGGATCTTCATGCTTTGCACTATACACTATACACACCCACTCATGTGATGAATTAATATGTGTAGTTTTTGTTACATGTATATATGCATGAGAAAAGAATCTCAGAGGCCTCTTCAAGGTATGGATGTGTTGGATAGGATTGGGCCCTAACTTAGTAGGGTCTGACAAATGAGGCCCTCATCAAAGAGTATATATGTCTTCTCAGAAGTAATTCCTATTTAATTCAATGAGACCTACTCCCAGGTAAATATGTATAGGATTGTAGCATTCGTAGACTTAAGGTAACTCTATTCATAATTAAAAGTTTCAGAAAAATCTGCATTCCTATTCTTTCTATACTCCTTACAATAACATTTATGGCCCAATCCTATCCCAGTTGCACTGGTGTATCATCAGATAAGCTGGCACAGCATGACACAGCACATACCTGTCATTGGCAGCCTCTCTGTTGGTGGCTGCTGCATGGCCACCACTGCAGCAGCCAGAAAGCTACGCGCCTCCAGCAGCATAGTGCAGATTGGCTGCTGTTGGAGGGGCAGATTGGGGCAGGTCTGGTGGGTTGAGGATGGATTGGGGCAGCAGCTGCATCCTGAACCCTAATCCCAGGCTGCACATGCCCCCAGCAGGCTCTTCAGAGCTACATCAGCAAAAGAGCTGGCTTAGATTTGAGGAGTCCCGTCAGGAAGCATGTGATGGCCAGTATGGAAATGCAAGTATTTCACTTCATTTCTCTTGACAAGCCTCTTCACCAGATGGTGCACAAGTTGCAGTGGATGCTGCACTCGTGGCCTTCCATGCAGTGTATTGTTTCTGGTTAGGGTTAGACCCTTAGAGTATTTGTTTTTTCTTTCCTTTCCTTCTGATCTGATCTTCCATATTTGGCAGTCATCTTCAGATTACTTGTGGGAGCACTACAGCACAAAGTTAATGCTGAATTTTAGTAATTTCTGTAGGACTATGAACTGCATTGTGTAAATTTTCATTTTTATCATCATCAGCACCATCTTTTCATTCCGTGTAGGTATTTTTTTCTCCTTGTTGCACCCTATCCCAGCTGAAAAACATTTTGACAGGCTTGCTATAACTGGTTACTTGCTCCCTGGAGTCCATTAATGTTTCATTTCTGCCTGCCGTTTTTCTTCAAGTGGTTATACATTTCATCTACCTGAGTTGCAACAGTTGTGGAAGGAAGAGGTTCTTTGGAGCATTAAATAACTGAATCATTTTGTTATTTCTTATACATGCATCTCTCCTTTTACCCAGGGGTGGGGTTTACATATCTTGAAGCAACATGTATCTTAAAAACACAAAAATTAAAAATACTTTTTAACCACCTTTGACTGTAGGCCCAATTTTATGCAGTTTTCCAGTGCTGCTGCAGCTGTGCCAATGGGGCATTCATTGCATTTTCTGGTGGGGTAGCAGTTACCTAGGCCTCCTTAAGATATGGGAATATTTGTTCCTTTCCTTTGGGGCTGCATTGCAGCTGCACCGGTGTTGGAAAATTGGATAGGATTGGGCCCTTTGTTGTTCCAAAAACTTGTGAGTGTAAATTAGGTTTGGGTATTAATTAAACGTGCATGTTCTTCTGAAAATGTCTAAATCAAACGTGTAAAATGAGGGGTCTCTGTATAGGTATAAGAATCTCTGCAAAGGGATTTCAAAACTTTATGAATCCAGTAAAGATTCATGATGAAAATTTCCTTTTTAAAAAAGCTCTAGCCTTGCTCTAAATCATGGGTGTCCAAACTTTTTGGCAGGAGAGCCACATTATCTCTCTGACACTGTGTTGGGCGTCGGGGAAAAAGAAGAATTAATTTATATTTAAAATTTGAATAGATTTACATAAATGAATATATTAGAGGTGGAACTTATATGAATGAATGAATGAAGATCTTGCAATAGCTCAAGGCCTGTAAAAGGCCTTGCACAAAGCAAGGCCAGCCTTTCCTTTGCTGCTGCTTCTGCATCACAAATGTGAGACAACAAGCAGTGGAGGGAGCCCTTGTCCCACTGCTTATGTGAGAGGGACAGTCAGCCTCAAGCTGAGAGCAATTGCGCTGGGCCAGCCCGGGCTCCAGCAAATGGGCCAGAGGCTCATTGGAGTCTCCCCGTGGGCCAAATTGGGAGTCCTTGAGGGCTGCAAGTGGCCCCTGGGCTGGAATTTGGGCACCCCTGTTCTAAATGAATACCTGTTACTTTAATGCAAGTTAAGTCACTCTGGAAGGGATTAGTTTTGTTGCAAATATAGGCAAACATTCTTGGAAAGTTAGACTGAGTGAAATCCTAGATATGTCTACTGAGAAGTGACCCACATTGAGTTCAATGTGGCTTTTTTTCAAGTAAGTCTAAGTTAAGTCTGATTATACAGTAGCGGCATGTTCAAGAGCTCAAAGTTTAAAAGACAAAGGCTCTCAAGTAGCTAAAGTTAGTCCTTTGTTTCATTTGTTTCAGTGAAACTTAATCAGGAATAACCTTAGGTGGACTGGGGCCAGATTTATTTATTTGTTGCAAGGGGACTACTTACTAATTGAAAAAATGCAAGAATAAAGAGGAAGCATCTTGGAGTCAAGTTAGTTATGATATCCGTGAGGTATCATTCTCAGCCATTAAGGACTGTAAAGGCACCATGAATTGCATTCAGAAAATCAACTGGCAGTCACTATTTATGATGTAATTGCAGAGTGACCCAGTCAAACCACCTGGTGCTAATCAAAACCATGGTAGCAGCATTCTGCTCAATTTGAAGTTTCCAAGGAATATTCAAGGGCAGTCCCAATGGAGAGCACATTACAGAATCCAGTCTTGATATAACCAATGCATGGATAACCATAGCTAAATTTTACTCATCGAGAAAGGAAGCACACCAGCCAGAGCTGGGGAAATATGCTCCGGGCCACAGTAACTACCTGGGCGTCCAGGGTCAATTCTGGGTCCAGGAGCATCCCAGACCACAAATCTGATCCTTCTTGAGCAATGCAACCCCATTCGGAACAGGATGAAAACTCATTTCCTGTGTCACTGATCCTCCTGACAAATAGCACCTCTGTTTTGTTCAGATTTATTTTCAACTTGTTTGTCCAAATGTAGCTGAGCATGCACACCACTCTCATTTAAGAACAGCATGCTAGACTTACGAATGTCACATCTTGGTTTCAGGGAAGTGGTGTTGCTTGTTGCTTTGCGTTTCTGTGCCCAAGACAAGTTCCCATAATTGGTTTGGAGTTGAAAATAGGCTGAATCCATTGATCCTATTTCTACCCTTGAAGCCATCGTGACAGCTGAGATTGCCATTTCCTTCTTTTCATCTCCAGTGGGCGACGGTGGGAATGGAAAGCATCCACATTTGGAAAAGCATTGTACATGTTCCCCCACTGATGGAGGGAGATTGATTTGGACTTGGCATAATCATCCAATTCCCGCCCTCCACAAGAAGCTTGCAAGTATTGGCAGTTTTATTCAGCTTGGGATGCTTGCCAGCTCCCCTCTCATTTTCATTCTCAGTTCTACCCCATTTGTCTGTGTATTTGTGTTTTTGTGAAATCAAAGCCAGTTTTGAATAATCTTATAGGGCAGTTACTATGGTTGTAGAGACTAATGAGAACTGAAATTTAAACACAGAGTGTTTGTTTGTTTATGTAGCAGTGGTGTACCTGAGAGGGGCAAGGGGGACAAATGCCCCGGTTTCCAGGCTGGGGGACAGCGTCATACTGTCACCCATACCCCCTGCGGTGCCCCCCTGTGCCACTTAGGGCAAAAGGCCTGAGGCGTTCTGAGGACCAGGGAAGCAGCCAGTTTCCTCCTCTACCCTCCAAAGGCCTTGTAAAGGCCTTGGAGGGCTGAAAATATCACTTTTGGTTTCCTGGAGGAAACTAGAAGCGACTTTTTAAGCCCATAGAAGGCCTTCTGAGGAGTGTGGATGTTTCCCTAGCCCTCAGAATGCCTTCTAAGGGCATTAAATAGACCAATATTTATTGTTTATTTACCTCTGGGTTGATCTTCTACCTGCCTGCTGGTCGCCTTGGCTACACTCCAGCCATGTTGATGATGTAAGGGAGTGGAGAGAAAGGAGACAGAGTGGCCTGGGAAAGAGAGAATAGGATCCTGGTATATGTCACTGCCTTTAGAATCCACCCTCTCCTTCCTTGCTCCCTACCCTTCCCACCATCACTCCCCACCCTAGAACCCCTCCTAAACGCCCCCTCCCAACCCTGTTACCAACTTACCAGCACCAGTGGAACCTCCTGGAGCTGTGGGTGTGTGCTGCACACCAATGTGCAGCAGTGGCCTGGAAGTGCGTGATGGTGGTCAGCAGAAAGATCAATGGGAACAACAGGATCAGAACCATAATCTGGTGGGACTGGGGACTCAACCCAAATGCCTTGCAGAATGAAATTGTCTTAATTACGTAGATTAGCTGAAAAATATTGATTTTCCCATTCTCTCCACCCCAAGCAAAAATTTTGAGCTAAAACAGGCTAAAATCTTTGAAATTTCCATATCTATTGCTTGTAACAATTTTGTTTCAAGCCCTTCTAAATATTTGTAGCTATTGAGGTGTTGTAGAATTTTTATAAACATTCTGATTTCTCAGATGTCCATACCCAAGTTTTACAGACGAATGGGACTGTGTACTGTTGGTGAAAAGGGGTTTTGCAGAAAAGGGAATAGGTTATACAGTGACGTGACTATTTACCATTGGACTGCATGTGAATGTTGAATGTATTTGTGATAGTTGAGTGATGGTAGGTAGTTTGATTACAACACGGGTCTTGTATTTAAGAAGCCTGAATGGGTATATGTGTAAGAGAATGAAGTCACGTTTGAAACAGAGGTAGATATTAAATAGGCATACATGCATACAAAATGTATTTTCAAACCTCTGTGGGTCTTCACAAAATAGAACTGGGGGGGACAGTGGATGGGCGCCTTCATGCATGCAACTTGAGAAAAAACGCAGAAATGACTAGTTATACAGTAATAGGGATGCAATTACCATCTCATTCCCTGCTTCTCCAAGTCACCTCAGGAGATATTTGGAGATAGTGTCCAGGATATCATTGGATAGTTTGTTTTCCTTTGTATGGAGGCTCTGTAGGAGGGTAGCAGTTATCTCTCTTCAAGGAGTACTTCTCTATCCCACAGGAGACCTGCATAGATAGTCCATCTCCATGAACCCTGACATGTCATAATGATAGGCATAATGATGCAGTCAATTCCCAATGTTATATCTCTCTGTCATACTCTTGCATTGTCATACCAGAATGTGATTGAGAAACAGAAGTTAGGGAATTGTCTTTAGGCAGGGACTTCAATAGGGCAATTTGTCTGGAGCACTAGAAGAGAGGGGAAGAGAACTGGTAGGAGGTGGGAATTGTTGCAGCAGCAGCAGGGGCCAGGTTTAATATTCCCCTTGGTGATTCCTTTGAGACATTCTTTTACCTTATCCCATATAGGTGTATGATTGTCATTTACTCTTATGTGGAAAAGTAAAGCACTACACTTATTATTTCTTTGATTTATTTGTATGTCATATTTCAGGCCAAAGCCTTCCAAAGTATACAATTAAAAATAACAAAGTATGCAAGGTTTTCTCTTCGGTTGGCTGGAGATGTTGAGGTGACTCCTGACTGCTCCCTCTTTTGTCACAGCAAGTCTTAAAGGCAGCAGGGGCTGGGAGGAAAAGATGGCAACAGTTCTCATCCTAGCCCAGGTGTTATGGTGGCTGTTGACTGAGGCAAACCTGATATAAACAGCCCCCAGGAAGACCATGGATACAACTTTTCAAAGGGGTGGTAAGGTGCTTACTGCCTGTCACAGCGGGTGACCTGATTTTTATCAACAGAGCCCTCACAGGGATGTGCAATGTATCTCTATGCAGAGCATGCAAAGGTGTAGTGCATGCCGCCCTTCAGTGTTGCTGTAATATAAAGATTGCACACATGCATGCACACCACCTAACATAATAGTGGGTATTTTGTTAGTCTCTGTAGTAGAAAGAAAATTACGTGTTTGGAAATTTAAATTGTTGTACTTTATCCAAGCATGATGTGAGGTACTTTATAAAGAATTCTATCAACACAGCTTTTCAGTGTAAAGAGTGTCACCATTATTTTTCATAAACAATGAAAATCCCACATTGTCAGAACAAAAGTTTTCAGGAATGCATTTTTAATGTGCCATAATGATTGTTATGCTGAGTCTGTGATGAGTTGGCACAAAGCTTAGTTCTGGAACTCAGGAAGAGTGAAGTGAAAGATTGTTTGGTGCATTAGCATCTCAACTAGAGGAAACAACAACTTTTATACCAGCAGAGCATAATCTACTTTTAAGAAAACACTTGAGGAGAGATGATAAAGAGATGTTTAGCTAAGTGGGAAATAGATCTCCGGATAATTACCATGCATGAAATGTTGAAAGAAATTGAGGCAAATGGCTTTGGAATTTCACCATGAGATGTTCACTATAAATTGATCTACTAGTAATTCCTGAAGTCCTTAAGAATAAAATAGAGCATAAAGTGTCAGGAAGTCTGTTATGAAATTAGGAGTTTCCTTTATTTGTGGAATACCTTCCCATTTAAAAAGAAAAATTTGAAGGATGCAGTTAAGATAACTGAACACACTTTATTTGCAGACCTTCAAAAATATTTAATTGTGCCCTTCAGCACTTTAAAAGAGTATGTCCAAATGTTTTTGAAGAATTGACTAGAAAACTTTTAACAGCATTTAAGGCAATGGTTATTTCTTCCTATTGATAGACTTCTAGCTCTCTTTTTTGGCTTTTTGAAATGTTACTTGCCCCATCCATCCTGTAATTCTACCTTAGTGAGACTGGAAAATGGGCCTTGGTCTTGCAATAACAAGCATGATTGGAGATCTAGCAGGGAGATCCCATATTCAAATAAACACAGGATTTCTCCAATAACTTTTTATCTTCTACCCATAGCCAAGGAAGTGGGGTGGAGTTGGGTGGAAGAATTCATGAACCTGAGGCCAGATCTTGATCTCCCCCCAGATAAAATCTCTAAGAGCCAAATAAGGTCTGAACCATTGTTCCAACTTAAAAATCAGAGGACCCAATCCTCTCCAACTTTATATCACCAGTGCAGCTGCAGTGTAGCCCAGTGGTAAGGGAACAAATGTTCCCATACATTGAGGAGGCCTCTGTGACTGCCTCCCCACCACAGGATGCAGTGCATGCCCCATTGGCACAGCTGCACTGGCACTGGAAAATTGGATAGGATTTGGCTCTGTGGTAGGAAACAAATGATATAAGACCAAGAACTACTGTTTTCATATAAATAATATGATATTCTTTTTTAGACTAAAACAGTTAGATAGAATATAACTTGTAATGTCACATCTAACAATTTTGATAGAATTTCTACTAGCTTTGGCATGATATTTGAGGGGCGTGGAACAGTGTACTATATAATTAAGTGAAGCTCCCCATCTCTCATTAGTAAGAATAAACATTTGATCTTGAGTAAGCCTTTGGGAATTTTGAAATCTGCATGAATTGATTTTTGGGGAAATCCATAGCCAAGGCTAACCTCATTTATAATCAGAGATGGGCAAATCCAGCGCAGCTTGAGTTTAGTCGAGCCACAATTCTCCTCCCCCTTTAACTCATCTTGAAAATGAGTCCTAGTGGGTGAACTTCTCATGTCATCCAGACCATTTGGGGATGCTAAAAGACTTGTGTCCCAAGTCTTTTCTGTAAAATAGTCAGCTGCAGCTCTGCAGAAAAAAGCAAAGCTGCTGCTGCGTGCGTGTGTGTGTGTGTGTGTGTGTGTGTGTGTGTGTGTGTGTGTGTGTCGGAGTTCTCTTTAAACACTCCCCTGATGTCCCCGCCCATCCCATTAGTAAACAAAAACCATGCCTTTCTTCAAGTAAAAGAAGCAGTGTGGAATGCGTTGATCCGTTCCTTCCGTATGATCCCCAGCCATGAGAAAACCCACCCCCTTCACATCACATGCACTAGTTACTTCTGCAACCCAGTATCCTTAAACTCAAACAAAAAATAATTAACCATTCCCCTCCATTCCCAGCCCCTGTCTCTGCCTCCTGACTGAACATAATGTACCCTGCTGCTGGTTGCTGATGCTTGCGCAGATCTGAGTGCCCAGCTTCCAGTTCACCGCACAAGGTCTTTCAGGCGACAGAGAAGTGGTGCAACATCAGAGTACACAAGCAGCACCCCTAAGCTATGCCTTGGTAATTCAAGTCGTCCAAATCCATGGTGCTTTCTGAGTCAGTAGCCTCAGACTCGAGTGTTTGTCCAAACCTTTGACACATGTGACTTGAGCCCACACAAGTCAGCGAAAAACATGTGTTTTCGCAACTCTGACTCAAGTCACTTAACTCAAGTTCCCATCCTTGTTTATAATAGATTAAAAAACTAACCATTATGATTACCATTGCCATCCTGTCTTGCTGGATAGCAGGGAGGAAGGGTTCTTACACAGGACCAGAGGATAGGTTTTTTGAGTGACATTTAATGTTTCCATGATCTGGTAAGAATACTATGCAATTCTTAAAAAAAAAAGAAAAAAGAAGAAGAAGCAAAAAAAGGTCAGCTTGTTTGCATTATCCGAACAAGATATTTCAGATACTTTCCTCAATAACAGCTGTTCCTGTTTGGGGATAGTTCGCCCAGGGATGATGCAGAAGAAGATGGCGACTATCCTTGCCAGAATCTCAATCAATTCAATCATACTTCTTAAGATCTCTTAAGACCATTCATTGGATGGTCTTAAGAAGATTTGAAGAGCCCTGCTGGATCAGGCCAGTGGCCCATCTAGACCAGCTTCTTGAATCTCACAGTGGCTCTTCAGATGACTCAGGTAGTACACAGACAACAAGATACCCATATCCTGCATATGGAGGTAGGCTTACCTCTAAAACCTAGAGGTTGCATATATAGTCATCATGTAACCTAGGATGGATATTACCTCCATACCTATCCAATCCCTGTGTAAAGGCATCTAGGCTAGGTGCCATCACCACTTTCTGTGGCAAAGAGGTGCAGATTAATTACTCACTGGGTAAACAAATATTTTCTTTTCTAACTCCTCACCACTCAATTTTAGTGGATGTCCCCTGTTCTGGTGTTATGTGAGAGGGAAAAGAACTTCCCTCTAGCCACTCTATCCATCCCATGCATAATTTTATATGTATCAATCATGTCTCCCCTCAGGCGCCTTTTTTGAAGAGCCCCAAAAGCGATAGTCTTTCCTTGTAAGGAAGGTGCCCCAGCCCAGTAATCATTTTGATGGTTTTCTTCTGCACCTTTTCCAGTTCCACTTTATTCTTTAGGAAGGAAAAATGGGTTATATCAGAGCACAGTTCACAGTTAATAAACTGTCCTTGACAGTTTGCCTGCATGGCAGATGCCTCTCTGACAAGGCCATGGTGCCAACATTACTAAAGATTCCAAGTATGACTCAGATCATCATAGGTGGGTGACCCATCAAAGATCACACTTGTATGAATAAATGGTTGCAGCAGAGAAACAAAAGTGACATCTATAGTGAATTGACTCTTAAATAAGTTATTTTCAATTCTCTGTTATGGTCAGTGGTTGGAACAACACTGTGAGTTCCTGATTTGGGGGAATTACCAGTTTTGTCATTTGTCTCTGCAACTCAAATAGAATTGAGTTGCAGGACTGATTAACTGGACTGATTGATCACTGAGTTCTGCCTCATAAGCAGAACTGTTTAGAATGAGAATCTGTTAGAATCGGTTCTCATTCCCACCAGAAGTGATGACATGACTGGAAGTTACATCATCAGGCAGGAAAAATTTTAACATTCCTAGGCTACAATCCTACCCACACTTACCCAGGAGTAAGTTCCATTTACTATCACTGTTAAAAGAATATGCATAGTAGCTTGTTAAAAGTACAGGTCTGTAACATTTCCCCAAATACAGTCACATACCAGGGTAGCATCAAGTCTAATATATTAAAAATAAAATATTGAAATGAATGGGAAACCACCTGAAATTGGCTTGTGACCCACCTAGTGGGTCCCGACCCACAGTTTGAGAAACACTGTTGTCTGTGTTAAATGAGGAACCAATATAATCCTTAAATGAGAAACCAATGTAATCAAAAACATTGTCTCTAAACTTAGAGATGGGCAAAAGAAACATGATTTGTAGTAAACTCACAAAATCTTCACTTCTGAAATGTGGGGAACAAAACCATATCAAAATGTTGCCAAGCATTATCTGACCCAAAGCCTGATGGTCAGATAATGGTGGTCTTGATGGTGGTCTTGTACTGAGTCAATTGTTCTAGGCATACTTCCTGACTTCCTTTCCTCTCCTTTCTAGAGCAAATGTATTAATCTACCACAATAGTCAACTCCTGATACGAACAGAGAACAAATTAATGTTCTTCCTGGCTACTACATTTTGAGATGTTTTTCAGAATTGTGGAAGATTTCAGGCTGATGGTGGAGTGATTACTTTGAGCAGAATGTGATAATGGCAGACCGCTTGTTGTCACAAGTAGTGAACATGGCACCAGACAGATATATACTGGTGCCCAGAAGTAGCCAAATTAATTTCTTTATAAATGCTTTCTATTTTCATTGGTAGGAAGGGACCATCAGGAAATTCCATTATAAAACCACTGCACTTTTCCTCAAGCCATACTGGTCTAGGCATTTATGGTTTACCTGAATACATGGAAAAGGAGGAAAATGCTCTAATATTTTAGAAGCACATTTTGAGCACTTGTTTTGTGAAAGGTACATTAAAAATGCCAGATCTTTTATTAAACTTCTGCTTTTATCCTGGTTTTTAATCTATTTCCCACTCTTTGCATATAATTTAAAAATACATTATATTAAATCAAAAAATATAGTACATTAAATCCAAAATTTTTAACACATGGATTTAATATTTCTAGACAATTTTTCTCCCCCAGGGAAATCCCAAAGCAGCTAAGAATAGCAGAATATGAAAATGACAATCAGGGCCCAATCCTATCCAACTTTCCAGTGCTGATGCAGCCTCAGTGCAACTGTGAGATAAGGGAACAAATGTTGTTTTACCTTGAGGAGGCCCCTGTGACTGCCCCCTCCCCTCACTGCAGGATACAGCATATGCTGTATTGGCCTTCTCCTTGCTTCTTGGTTGTGCCCTGGCAGCCGCTGTCCTAGGCCAAGTCCAAATTGAGTCAGAAGGTAGCTCAGCTCCCATTGTATGTTCTGTAACCAGAATGGGAGTCTTCCTGCTGATCTCCCCATCCCCCACAATAGGTTCCAATGCAGATATTTCCCATTGTGCAATTAAACACATACACACAAGGTATGCATATAGGAAAACAGCAATAAACATTGTGATTACTTTAAACAACCTAAGGATTATAATTAGAAGCTCAGCATCCTGCCTGTGAAACAAAGAGGACGGTGGGCAACAGGGAAGGGCTGAGTATGTGTTGGGGATGTGGTGGTGGAGGGAGGAGAGGGGTGGAGACCCTTTTGGACTGCATGCCAGGCCCTTTTTGCAACCGACCAAAGATCGGCTTGTGACCCACAGATTGAGACCACTGCTATAGGGGATCGAATTCTTTCCTCCTTCTTGATGACTGCTTTTAATTTTGACATCATTTTAATGATGACTGATTTTAATTTTAGGATGATTGCCCCTGTTTCTTTTTAAGTTTGTTTCAATTTTCTCTTGTTTTTGTATAGCAAGCTGCTGTGCAGTTTTTAAGAGGAAAGGTGGGATTTATATTTTTAACTAAATCACCACAACATTATATAATAAAGGGAATAAACAATTCAGTAAGAAATTGATATAAAAATTATAGGTGTTAGAAATTAATTTTTTAAAAAATTATTTAATACAAATGCAAAATGTTGTGTTTTGTATTTTTATCAAAATACAACTTAGATTTTAATTTTTTTAAAATACTGATTACTGGAAAAATAATCTGTTTTAACCAGATGCAGTCCATAATCAGGAAAGAGTTAATAATTTGGTTCCAAATCTGGAAAACTGATGAGTGTATACTATTTTATAAATTGCTGGCCTGGTAGTGGGGTGAGGTCAGGAACTACCTGATGGTGCCTTGAGTGTAACACCTAAGCTTGTTGTCCCTGGGTCATTCTTGCTGGTGTTGTGTTGCGGTGGAGTGAGGAAAGCCCATTTGTGACGTTCTGGGTATGGCTGAGGTCAGATGTTGCCCCTGCTGCACCAGCAGAGTTGCACATATGCTTGCTTCTGACCTGAACAGGAAATTGTGCTTTCTGTAACATTCTGGGCCTGTTCTTGCTCATGTGGCATGGCAGTGTGGTGAGAAAGACCTTCGGGTTCAGATTGAGGCCGGAAGCTGCCCCTGTGGCTGCCTGCATGATCATGCCCCAGCAGGCATTGCACCACCCAAGCCAGTGAAAGGCATGTGGAAGAGGCAGAGGAATGGCTGGTTGACATGGATAATTAGTGATATTTTTTAAAAAGCTTTTGTTTTATTGAGTAAAATTGGTTTTACTTCATTTTATTTTGCAAATGTCAAAAACAAATGCCCCTATCAATAATATAGCAAGGCTATTAAATTTATAAAAGTTTCAGTATAATAAAAACAAATACAATTGAATAAACCTTGAAAAATAACAAACTCATTATAGAACAAGTGATATATTTTAAAGCCAAAAAATATTTGAAATTCCTTTACTAAGCATAACAGCAACAATTAATATCTAATGATAAGAGAGAATTTACACTGGACATACATCTTGCCCTCTCTATTGGTGTCATATTAAAGCCTTCTTATCTCCGCATCATTGCTTAAAAAACTCTTCCAGTAAACCATGTTGTGTGCCCTGAAATTCAACCAAGTATGTGTCTGTAATATAAACATGGATGTGATAGGGTAGGAATATCAGATTAAGTGGCACATTTTCAAACCAAGGACACTTTTGAGAGAAGAGTAGATAGTATGAATGCTCATCTTACCAAATCAATTTCTAATTAACTTTGGGTAAACACAGCTACTATTTTCTTGTATTGGTGTAGACTACTGACAGGATGTAATTTTAGAAAATGCAAAATGAAGCATATGTTATTGTGTGACTTTCAATTAATCTATTTTTCTTTCCCTTCTAGTAACATCTTTTTGGCAGGGTTGGCCAGCTATTGTAGATCTGAAAGTTAGGCATAAAAATGTCTGTATGACTAAGTACAAATTACTTCTGCTGCTTACTTCCCCAAACAGTATCCTACCCTTTATGCTCTTCATTGCACATTCGAACAGTAACCCCCTCCAGACACTCTTAGACTATCTCTCTGTAAAATTCCCAGTGTTTGAGTGACTTGAGAGCATATATACTTCACATTTTTACCACTCCTACAATTTGAAAATGAAATATTTTAAAGATTGCAATTCAACTTTTTTACCATTTGTAGTATGGACATTTGTTATACTAAAGCAGTTTTTAAAAAAAAGTTTTTAAAGCATTTTTGTAAATATATTTAATCTGTACAAATCTATCAAGAAAAAAATGCTACCATGTTTGTTCAGGTGCCAAATACAAAACTAGTGCTCTTATTAGCTTCTCTATGATAACAGTAGACAGACAAAACTGTAAAAAGTAAACACACACTTTCAGATTATTTCTGCTGCTCTGCTTAATTATCTAATAATAATAATAATAATAATAATTAATAATACAGGTATTTATATACCGCCTTTCTTGATCTTTATTCAAGACTTTATTTAAGGCGGTTTACATAGGCAGGCTATTTAAATCCCCGTAGGGATTTTTACAATTGAAAGAAGGTTCTATCTTTCAAGAACCACAACATTCAGATGTTTCTTTCTGATCTGGTTTCACATTCTGGCCTCCATCCTCCCACGCTCAGAGCAGATGGAATAACTTGGCTCAGCTTGTCAGCTGCTTCAGGGTCGCATGGTGCCGGTGGCCTCGAACTGGCGACCTTGTGGATGTTATCTTCAGGCAAATGGAGGCTCTACCCTCTAGACCAGACCTCCTGCCTAGGGGGCTTTCATAAGTGCTTTCACTTTCAACAGGAAGCAGTTGAACATTTTAATCTAACAGTACAAACCTGTGCTTGTCTACTCAAAAGTAAGTCCCATTAAATTAAGATTTATGGACAAACTCTTACCAGATCTGGCCTACATAGTGCAGGAATGCTGACTCAGCGTCCCTTGCATCCCATGGGCCAGCCAGCCAGGGTGTCTGGGGGTAATAAGAAAATAAAATGTTTGCTTATCTCCTCTGCCACTCCCTGGTTCCCTACGGGCTATTTTTCTGTCATAAATCTGAACCACCACAGAGGCATAAGACCCAGGAAACTTTGAATCCCACAGTTGCTACTGCCACTGCCACTGAGATCTACCCCATCTCACCCTTGAACTGCCCCTGGCTTGGTCTGATATCTGCCCCACTCCAGCCCTAAACCTGCCTCTCTGCCAGCTAGGGTCTGTTGATGCAGGATCAGTAGTCTGCTATTGGTGATATGTGGCCTTCTGGGTCTCTGCCAAATGTCAGAGTTGCTACACCAGTGGCCAAGGCAACATGCCAATAGGACTGGTCTCTTATACACTTCCTGGAAGTATGTTCTAACGAACTCACCTCTGCCATTTCATAGCATGCAACTGTGCCAATAGAGCATCCGCTGCATGCTAAGGTGGGGTGGGTACCCAGATGCCCAGCAGGAGGTAAGTAAAAAACTTTTTTACTTACTTCCCGGTAGACTGCCTGGTCGCCAATGAGCCTCCTTGGACCCATGCCAGCTCTTCTGCTGGCATAAGTCCAAGGAGATTAAGGGCGTGGGTCTTGGCTGCGAAAGGAGGATAGTATCTGTTGTCTGCCACTGCTGCTGGGATCCACACCTTCTCTCTCCGAAACTGCTGAGGTTCCCCTGAACCACCTATGGCCAGCCCCTGCTTTCTGCCTACCTGCCCCAGTTTGGCCTGGGGGAGCAGTTAGCAGGCTTGTAGAGCTTCCAGCTGTTTGTTCTGGCAGCTCTGTAGTGCCTGAAAGCAGTGCGCCTTTTGTGCTATTGTAAATTGATTTATGACAGTGGATCACAAGATGAGGGATAGGATTGGGCTGTCAGTAGAATAAGCATGTATTGGTTCTGTAACGCAATGAAATCATTTGCTGCATGCATTAGCAAAGCTGGAGGAGCAAAATGGTAAGTACTTCAGGTGCCACAATGTGCCATGTAAGCAGCCCCTCCAACTTGCCATTGGAGCCATTCTGGCCTGAATCTGGCCCATTCAGATTTGGCCCATTCATTCTGGCCCAAATCTGACCCTGTTTGGTTTAGCAAGTGCCTGCATGTTGCTGTTGCTGCCCAGAATGGCTCTGACGGTGAGTGGGAGGGGCCGCTTACATGGTACATTGTGGCACCTGCAGTACTTACCATTTTGCCCCCCCCCAGCTACGCTACAGTTTGCATGTGATGCCATGTGGATAGAATGCTAATAACATTGGCAGTAATATTGTACATTAAAATCACCTTCTTTCAATACCTTTATGAAGGAATACAGGAATATCTGAAACATGGTACTGATGCACTAAGAGAGCCACATTAAATTATACTTCAGGGATGCCCACTTTTTAGCCCAATCCTTAGCTGTGCTGGTATGTACATGGCCTGTGCTGCATCAAAAGCAGCTTAGGAGTTGGTTGGAGGTTACCTTGGGCTAAGGAGATACACACCTTGAGTCTCATTATTCGCAAGGGTTTCTTTCCCAGAACTCACTTGGATGGCAAAAACCATATTAAAGCAAATCTATTTTTAAAACAATGTCCCTTTGCTGGGTGATTTTAAAAACAGCCTTGCTGACCTTTGTGATGTAAGACACAGTCATTAGGCAAACAAGTCATCAATCAGTCTCTCTCCAGGCACTTAGAAAGGCTTCATTAGGAGCCAACAATCCCTCCCTTCACCCAGAGCAAAGTGATTATCCTTCTTTCATATGCTTAGGGGGAAGGGAGGGGTTGCTTGCTTTGGAGTGAAGCTGTTCTAAGTGCCTGGAGAGAGAATGCTTGATGATGGATTGTCAGCTGGCTGCCCTCTCTCACATTAACAAGGCTATTAAATAAAAGTTAAATGACTTTTTTCTCTTTAATTTAAAGGGCCCTTCTCATTGTGTGGAGATAGAAAAATCTGTGGATTTTTCCAGGGGTGAAAAATCCATGGATAATTAGGTTATAGCTGTAATCACTTGCATGAATGTCTCTCTACAACAATAAGAAAAGCAGTTTTTCAAACAGGTTTTAAAGGGATGCATTTTCCCCTTCTCCAGGGATCAGCACATTCCTTCTTATTTGCAGTGGCCATTTGTGTTGAATCAAATCCGTGTATAAAAAAATCTGTGTATAACAAGGTTGAGCCTGTATTTTCCCTTGCCCCAAGTAAAGCCCCAACCCACCCCTATTGGGCTTCTTGGATCTGTGCCAGCTATATAGCTGAGGCAAATCTGGGAAGCCCGTGTAGGGCTGTCTGAGTTGGAAAAGGGGGTTAGGATATGATGTGTGCCACTGCTGATGATCTCGCTTACCTCCTGGGTCTGATCTGCCACCCATTCAGGCTTCCCCCACTCAAAAATGCCCCCTCTCAGCCTCTGTCCCATCCTTCCACCACCCTTTCCCAGCCCCCGTGCAGCCTACCTGTGCCAGCTGGCTCAGCGTTGGATCTGGTGCTGCTGAGCTGGTACATGCCTCTGAGCCAGCCCAGCCGCCTCCTGAATAGGCACAAATGTGTCTTACGGCATGTTTGTGACACTCGAAGCCAGCTCAGGGATGGCTGTGATAGCTCAGGACTCTCTTAGGATTGTGCTGTTAATCTGGGAAATATTAACTTCTCAATGAGGCATGCTGTTAAAAAACAAAAATGATAACCTTGTACTTCTAAGTATGTACAGTATATGGATTAAAAATGCAAGTTGATAACTGAGAAATGTTAGTATTATGCAATGGAATTGTTATTTAACTCCCTTGTTTAAACTCCTGTTATTTAATTCCCTTCTTTTTCTTGACCCGTGTATGTTTCTTTCTTCTATTTTCTATCTTTCCATTCTTCTCTCTGAATGTTGTGGCTGTCATCCATTTGACTCCGTAGGTTGCTTATTTCCTTCTCCTTAGGGGCTGAAATCACTTTCAGTGCACAGGCTTTAATAACCCTTTTTTATTCTGGTTTATGTGGAAATTTTGCGAGTGATTGGTATAATATTAAATGCTGCGTATTGAAAATTGTTTACTCTTAAGCAAATTTTATTAATTGGTATTGTCTTTTTTGGTAATGATAGAATATATTGTACTTTTAAGCTGCAGTTTGGACAAACAGAATAGTGAATAACAGTAAAATGATCATTTGTATTCTTGGTTGGTTATATTTTATCTTTTTATCTGCTGTGAATACTAAACTGTAAAATCTTTAACTGTGTTTCATTAGATGTATAATCTTGCAGGCAAGCCACTGCCTTGGTGCACTCTGTATGTACTGGAATGATAGGTCTACCATCTTACGTTTTGCTAAGGGGATAGATAGGAACAGAGTATTTGACTGACTTGATTACTGCTAACGTTTGTGGTTAGAATGCAGTAGGTTTCCAAAGGGTGCTGCTGGTTTCTGCTTTGGAGCACACAGTAAATTTAAGTAAGAATTTGGTTTGGAAGATTTTGAAAATACATGTGATAAATCATTGCCTCAATGCAGCCAGCAAAATAGATGCCATAAGTAATAATGATAATCAAGTGTAGGCTGCGTTCTGTTCAGAGTGGAACACGGAGCATAAATTAAATTGGCTAAGGACAGAACTGTCTGTTATTGTATGTAGACATGATACAGCTTTTCAAAAAGTGAAGACAAAGGACCTATTGTTATAGTCTCCTTTCTACATGTTATCATTTGAGGAATATGGTTGCTATTTTTAGAGGGGTCTTTCTGCTTGTGCTGCTGCCTTCAAGTTCTAAAAGAGGAGGGGGGATAAAAAAGACCTATGTACACTGTCATTGGTGTTAGTCATTTTTACAGGGGAGGAAAGGAGGAGGAGAAGCTGCAGAAATCCTCCTCTTTCTCCTCCTCCTCTCAGGCAGTAGTAACTGTGAGGATGCCTTGTCCTCATTTTTATTACTTCTGAGATTTTATTGCTGGCAGCCAGATGTGCTGAAACTCCTGACGACAGCATCTATTCACTGCGTGTTTTAAGAGGCTTAGAGAAATATGAGTAGAGTACATGAAAGCAGCTCAGCTTCACACTTCATCTGGGAATGCCCAAAAAGCTAGCTGCTGTTGGAATTCTTGCTACAGTGAAGAGAAAGCTGTACTGTACGGGTGTTAAACCTCTTCGACTGAATTACAAGAATGACTGTTGAATTAACTATCAACCCCTGCTCATTTAAGCACAGTTTTTATCAAGATCAGGAGAAATATGGAACTTGATTGGCATGTCTGCATTTGATGGTGACTGCAAAACAGATGACTTTTTGCACAGGTGGTAAAGAGGAATAGAAGGAAAGAGAGAAAATGCAATTTGAGACATTGCGCCAGGTCTGCAATTCTGTGTTATCACATTTTCATGGTGTTTTCTCATCCCCTCCAAATATTTTACAAAATGATCTTTTTGGACAAACATTGGATAATGCTAGGTAAGTAGCATTTTTCCCTTTAGCATGTTCATGACATCTGTGTGTGAATGCTTTTCAATGAGTAATCACACATAATCAGATCTCGAAACATTAGCATGTCTGTAGCACTAATGATTTGTATGTTGGTCATCTGTTGCTTTACATAATATATTTAAATTAAACATGTTATGTAGGAATTAAATTATTGCATTATTGCAATAAAAACATATAAGAAGCACTGTGGGTACCGTTTGAAACACATTAACTAGCATGATCTGGAAGTAGCAGCAAGTATGGATCCCATACATTTATTAAATATTTATAGAATATTTCTGAAGCTAAATAATTGCTTTATGAATGTGACAGTGCACAAGGTTGTGACTACTTAACCATAAATAATTTGCTGTAGGATGCAAATTAGCTGTCCTAAATACAATTGATAAAATATGGAGAAGACATATCATTATGAAGGATGGGGGAAGGGGGGTTCTTTCTCTGCTTAGCACTTTTCAATACCTTATCAAGTAGTTACATTACAAATAATTAGCTGATGCTTTGCAGCAGGTCAGCCAGTTTTGAACACTGTTTCATTATAGATTGCTGCTGTTTTTTTAGGGATGTGATAGGGAGAGAGGTTTTGTTAATTACATTGAATGGTGCTTGTTAATTGTAACCAGTTTTCGTTTATTTCCAAAAAAAAATCCTGTGTTTTAAATTAATCTGTATCCTTTGTGGCATTTAATCAATAGGCGTACTCTGCATAAGCAGCATTTAGACCTTTGAAAAATGAAAAAGTATTTAAGGGGAGAAATGATATTTAGTTGAAAGGATATGTGATGGTAAACACAGTAGAAAGAAAACACTGGTAATACATTGTCAGAAGTATTCTAGAAAATGAAATAATAGAACAGAAAATGTAATCTCCAGCTTTGTGTTTGAGAAAATAGCCTACTTTTTACCTAAACATCACCAGGTATATTGCATATGCTTACTCATAAGGCCATTATGTGCTATTGATTATTGTGACTGAACACTAATTCGTCTACAAGTTTTCCATCACTTCTAAAATATTGTTGCTGAGTTTTTCAAAATGATGCAGCCATTTTTGATCTAAAATAGAGTGCTTAGTAGCATATCTCCATTTAAAGGATCATGACTTGTAATTAGGAAGGTTTTCTTCTGGCCTTAGGTTTTTTCCCCATCTCTTCAAAGTTTGACAAGATGGAACAACAATTTTTGAAATACATATGCAAAACACTGCATACCTTGAAGTCTCTGTTCCGAGGCCTGCAACCTAGCCTACTGTTTTGTACCAATCACAAATCGTTTCTGCTTTGCTTATGTCTGCTGTTGCAGTTTCCACGCACCAGACTGCATGCTTGTTTCCTGTGAAAGCACAAATGCATTTCTCTGTTTGTTTCTTTATGTATGAAAATCTTGCATTTCATTTAATTGACTTAAATGTAGCAGTTTGTATATTCCAATGGGAATGGTTAATGAAATAGGAACAGTAGCCTGAAACTTTGATTAATAATTTTAGGTTGAGGATTACTGTGTTTTACTAGTTTCAAAAGATCTTGAGTGGTTCTCCATGACAGTCTAGTTTTGGGATGAAGTTCTTGCTATGTTTTTAGTAGTGTGTTAGTGGTATTAGGAACCATGTCAGATGTAGCAGTTAGTTATACAGTACGATCAGGTGCAAACTGTTTAAGGCCTTCATTTGCAAGTAAGGTTTTTCTACCAGAGATATATATATATATAGTTTAAATTTACTTATTGTTAATTAGACCTCACTGCTGGTATTGCTCATTTAAATTGTTTTGCATTCATGTAATTCTTATAAACTCATACATCCTTTTAGTTACTCTTTTCTTGCTACTATAACAATACATTAACTTTCATTTTTTTAAATGCAAAGTATTTTGCATTTTTCTTACCAATGCAATCATTTGTTCAAAACTAATTAACTACTATGCTTAAAAGAATGAAGATAACTTTGGAGAGAAAGACATGCAAACCTTTTAAACAAATTCTAATTTACTTTCATCTTGTAGAACAGTATTATATTTTTTAAAAGATATTAATTGCCTTTTTTGAGTTAAGCAGGAAAGGTTCCTTGCCATTTTTTGTCTTATTTGTAGCTAAAATTGTGTCCTATAGAGAGAACATTGCTGAATGGTAACACTAACAAGAAAATAAAAAAATTGTGCAGCCAGCATATTTTCATTCCATAATGTTAGGCAGCGTTCCTATATACACTTACCTGGGAGTAACTCCTATTGAACTTGGTGAGACTTACTTCTGAGTATGCATAGGATTGTGCAGTTAACGTAGCAAAATATTCTGTATTTCTGTTTTGTGGTATCCTGAACATGTGTTAATGTCTTAAACCCATTGCACACTAACAGTATTTATCAAGGGCTTTTCGTTTTTGCTTCATAGTTAGGAAGCTTACTGAGTGTTCCTTCTTTTATTAGCTATATGGTTTGCTCGGACCTCCTGTTTATGTGTTAATCCTTTTTCTTCTACTTACTATACTGCAGTGCTGCTGCATATATTGCTATTCTGGTGTGCATGCATGTGGTGTTGTGGCATGCTATGCACTCTAAACATGTGTCACTTTCTTACATTCCTAACTCCATTTTGCTGAAGCAGCACAATTTAACTCCCAAGCTCAGAGCTGCTGCACGCAGTATATTATGCTAATATGTATTGGGATGCATATGTGCTGTGTTTTAGTCTTTGTAGTTTATTATAAAATGCCCTTGCTGGAAGAAATCTGGCTTTGTTTTTGCTGGTGCATTTAAGGGACCCACGTTTGTGTCTATTGTATTGCCATTGAAGAAAAAAACAAAACTTTAACCTACTCTGAAAATGAATGTAACACAGTTTTAATTAAGTGCCTGCATTTGACTCAATCTCCGTTTTCTAGGCAGATTCTCTACAATATTTTTGTTTTGTGAATTCTGGCCTATTTAGTGATTCAGCTTGTATTTAAAAATTAAATTACTCAAGACAACAAATTAAAGTGGTTCTTGTATTTACAAAAACCTCTCACTCAGAGATATATTTACTGGGCTTTCCAATTGTATCTTTCTTCAGAGCAGAATGTACTTATATTGGTCTGTCAGATGCTTTTGTAGCAGCATTCTTTTCTCTGCATTGGAATTGAGAAGTACTTTGTACGTATTCAGATTAACACATCATTGTGTAAATGAGTATCTTTTATGATTAAAATGGCTACAAATTGCACAGAATATTATAACTTTGAGGTAAAAAATGTAGTGCATTTATTGCTTAGAATACCTCTGTTTCTCATTTTAGTTTTTTTTAATTGCTGCTGCTAGCAGTGAGGAGACTGTTTTTTGTGCATCTTGGCCACAGAGGGGCATAAGACAACTAATGATTTCTGAGGATAGTCAAACAGTTTTTCTTCTTACAAGCACTGTGCATAACAGACACAGTAGAAAACTCTGTTTTGTTTTGTTATTTACCAATACTTTCTAGTCAAGGAGCAAGATGTCTTTTCTTTAAAAACAAGTATCACAGTGATAGCCTCTAACACTGTGCCCCAAGGGGCCAAGGGCATCCAGGATCTCTGGGGCAACAGGGACTGTAATTAACATGGATCCCCAGCTTATGTACCCAAACCCCACTTCCTTATGTTGTCTGCTTGGTAAGCCACCAGTCATGCCCATCTTTCCCTGCCTGTCTGCACCTTTTCCCCCCAAGGCTCTATCTGCAGGCAGAAGGAGGGGAATCCCCAGGTTATCAGGTAATTTACCCAAACTCTTCAATGGTTCCTTGGGATAGCTCAATTCCCTCTGATCAACCAATAAGCACAAACTCCAGCAATTTACTTAAAAAGTTTGTTAAAGCTTTTCAATGATAGTAAGAGGAAGTCCCTCCACCCCACATGCTGAGATTCTAAAGGAAAAGTTTCAAACAGTGAGTGAAATACATACATTTTAAAGGTAGCAGAAAGCAACAAACTGCATATTACTTGACTAAATTTGCAGAGTCCTGCCATGCAGTCAGTGCTCAAATGGACAGAGCATCTTGCTGTACTCCAGTAGCGAATCACCCCGATAGGCTCACTACTCCCACTTATATAACTAATATATAACTCTTTTTGGTCTAGTTCAATCAAATAGTCTTACTTCTGTCCAGTCATGATCTGTCCCTCCATTGTAGCCCTATGTAGCTTCTAATTCTCAGGTGTTGCTACAAATTGACAGCACTTAATCTCTGTCCTTGCAGCCCCAAACCTGCTCATTATATAATGGGCCTCCTGGCGGACTCCCTTTTGGTTCCCAGAGCAGTAACTCTCCACATTGGCATTTAAATTGTCATTTTTATTCCTCTGACTGGGCAGTCTTCTGACTTTTCCATCTACTTGAAAATTTCACACTTCCCTCCAATCTGAATCTTAGAGGAAGGACATTTCCATTTCAGAACAACCTGAATCTTACAGAAAGGGAATCTCACTTCCCCATCATCCCCATCATTCTTCTTCCCGCATTTCACTACTCACCTCTCTGAGAGGATGTAATAGGAAGAAGGAACCCACCTCTGTGACAGCCTCCATATACTACATACCTTTTTGGGTTGATGTCAGTAAAGTTAGTGTTTTGGTCCACTAGGATTGCAGCGCAATCCTAACTTGTACTGGAGCAGGCAGGCCAGCGGGCCTGCTCTGTATCCAGCATTAGTTTGGAACCAGAAGCGGCTCCACCTGAGACGAGGGGAAAACTTTCCCCTTACCCTTTGTTGCACTGTACTGGCCCCAATGAGTCTACTTGAATCTGCACCACCTGACAAAGGTGGCGCAGATTTGAGCAGAATGAAGCAGCTAGGGGCTGCTTTGCGACGCCCTGGAATGGTGTCAGGATCCGGCATAACCAGTGGTTCCTGCCCACCTCCCGCCCCTGGGAATGCCTATCCGCCCCAGGGAACGCCCGCCCCTCCCTCCCTGAAACGTCTCCTCCCTGCATCCACCCTGCTTCGTCCCTGCCCTCCCCACGCTCCCCCAGATCCCTGTGTTGGCTGAGCTTGGCCGATGCAAACTTACCCCACTGGGCCTGGATCCAGCACAGGTAGGCCAGCACAACCTCTTGCATTGGTCTCCCTGACTCCTGAGTTGGCGCAAACAAGTCTTATGGCCCATTTGTGACACCCCCGGATTGGTTCAAGTAACTTTTGCCAGCCTAACCTGGGAGTTAGGATTGTGCCTTAAATAAGATTGTTGTTTTCACATATAACAGCGTGATATCTAGGAACACTAGAACATAATTTTAAAGAAGTCTGTGATGCTAGTGGATAATGTGACATTGAAGAAATCGTGCTATATTTCTGTATAGGGGAACAATTTTTTAGTTGCACAGGTGCAACAATTTTTCTTGGTCTATATACATATAATCAAATCTGCCTTGAATGCTCTTTATTTAATTTGAGCAGTCGGTTTTACAAAACTAATCATTAGTAAACAAGAAAGCCTGTTGTCCTGAAATATGTCACCAAGCTATATCAACATTGCTTTCCTTCACTCTAAAGATTGAGCTGAAATGAGTCTCTTAAAACATTGTGGCTAGAATTGTTGTATTTTACTCACTTTTAATTATTTTTGTTGTAGTGTAATTATTCTCTAAATTGTATTAATGGTCCCTAATTTTCATTTGATAAAAAGAGCTGTGGGACTAGATTAACTATTTGGTTGTTCTCTTAAAGTAGTAACAAAAAAACCACCCAAAACTCACTGTTCCTTGAAATTTTGCAGTGGTTTTCATCATGTATCTGATTATGCCTCATCATACTTTGATCTGTAAAGTAATGCTATTAGTATAGCCTCCATTTCAGTAAGCTGTGTTTGTGCTATTTACCGTAGTGGTTGTTTATATTCTTCATGTTGTTTTCACTTAGAGTCATAATGAAAATACTGGAGATCCTGGAAATATAAGGGCTGCAAAAGGGTGCTGTATCACAGGTGCAAGACCTCTGTATCTGACACTTAACAGCCAGATCCAGATCTTGGTCTGAGTCAGCACAGGTCTCCTGTACTGGCTACTGGCTCACAAATGTGCTGAACATTTGCACCAATTCAGAAGTTGGTTGGTCTGGTGTGAAGGCCTGCACTGACTCGCTAGGGCCGAATCCAGCCCCTGTGCTGGCTGACTGTGGTACATTTGTGGCAAGCAGTGCAGGGGGTGGGAGAGGGTGGAGGGAGGGCATTCCAGGGGTTGGTAGGGGGCATTTTGAGCAGGGGGAGGTTGGAACAGGAGGCAGATTGGGCCGGGACGGGGGAGGATAGGTAACAGCAGTGCACACCGGGTTCTAACCCCCACTCTTGGGCTGGACAGCCTTATACCAGCTGCTTGGATTTGTGCCAGCTAAATTGCTGGTTCAGATCTGAGTAACCCCATAGGGCAGGAGGTTACTTGACATAAAGTAAGGAGAAATATGCCCCTTACCCCGAGGTGACCTCCAACCTGCATCTAACATGCGCGGTATCCAGCGCAGGCCAACTCAGCCTGATTGTACAAGCGCAGGTTAGGATTGTGTTCAAGTTAAATGCAGAGTTCTCTTGCACAGTGTACACACTGCTAAGGAAGTGATCAGTGCTGATAAGCATGAATGCCTGTTGGAGGGGCAAATGTCTGAATTGAAGATGTCATTCTTCGTAATAAACATAAATGTATGATTCTCTGGAAAGCTCGTACTTTTAAACAATTATGTCAGATAATTTTTTAAATGATAAAAGTTGAGTATTTAGCTTTTACGTATTCATCTTCTATGAATGACTTCCATATTTTTTGTTACAAGCAAAATTGTCTCCCAGATAGATTCCTATTTTATCACAGCAGACAGAGGCCAATTGAGGCAGCAGCAATGGTCTCAAAGAACAGAACTTCCTACTTTTCACTTTGCTGCAGCATGTCAAAACACACACACACGCACACACTCTCACGCGCACAAGGAGTGCAAAAGGATGAACATTCTAATCTTTCCGGCACTGCAAGTTTATGGCACTGCAAGTAGCCTCTGTGGACCTTAAGAATTCAGACTTGTTTTTAGTAAACTGCAATTGATCTTCCTTGCAGTTCTCCTTTGTATTCAGCTATTTTGGTTCTATATCAGCAATGAGCCATATTTGCGTATATTCATTACTGACTTTCCAGCCAATGTTTCCCTTCTGCCTTTGTTAACACCCTACTTCAGTGATTTTTGACCAGTGTGTGGCAGCACATTGGTATGTCACGGAAGTTTTGGGGAGGGTTATATATTAGTAAGGCCATTGGATGATGTGAGCCATGGCAGCAAGATTTGCCTTGTAAGTTGTCAAAAAACTGATGGTGAACCTTGACAATTTTAGTCTTGCCATGAAATGAAAAAGTTCGAAAATCTCTGCCTTACTTGATGGAATGCAGTGAGACAAACTGTCAGGATTATAGAGAGGCTCCTTTAGAAGCTGTGGTAATTAGCTATCACCTGGCACAAGAGTCGGGGCTCAGAGCCACAGAGTCAGGGGTTATTGAAATTGTAGGAGCAATCCCAAGCCAGGAAAAGAGTCAAGCAGGGTCAGAAATGGGAAGTCATGGATAATCTAGAGAGAGAGTCAATAACTGTGTTGGATAAAGGCCAAGCTAGATGAAACTGAGGCAGAAATAAGGCTTGGGATGCAGACAGGAATATGAAAGGACATCAGAATTCCAGGGAGATATGGAGACAAACTTAAAGAGCAGCTAGCCAGGAAGTGGCCTGATAAAGATAGTCTTTCAAGAAGTGGTATTCGTATCATTAACGCAAAGCTAGTTGCATTGACTTTCCAAGAAGAAGAAATATGGTCTACATCAGGATTATATTGGTTTCTCACTTAACACAGACTACAGTGTTTCTCAAACTGTGGGTTGGGACCCACTAGGTGGGTTGCGAGCCAATTTCATGTGGGTCCCCATTCATTTCAATATTTTATTTTTAATATATTAGATGAGACTACCATGGTATGTGACTGTATTTGGGGAAATGTTGTAGACCTGTACTTTTAACAAGCTACCATGTATATTCTTTTAACAATGATAGTAAATGGGACTTACTCCTGGGTAAGTGTGGGTAGGATTGCAGCCTATTATTGTTAAAAATTTTCCTACTTGATGCAACTTCTGGTCATGACATCATTTCCAGCGGGTCCTGACAGAGTCTCATTCTAAAAAGTGGGTCCTGGTGCTAAATGTGTGAGAACCACTCATGCTGCAGGTAGTACAGATGGCAAGGTTTTGCATTGCTTTGTCAGAGTTGTTGGAGACTTGGCTTCATCATTGCTGGTGCTAAGTTCTAAATTCTGAAATAACATGCATCTGTATAATTTATGGCACACTCAGTTCTGATGGTTATGACAAATGAAGGAGTTTTATTTTGTACACAATAAATTAATCTGTTGCTCTCTCAATCAGGGCGCAATCCTAGCTTGCCCTTGCATAGCTCGCCATAAAGCATACTTGCGCCTCCTTGGAAGTTGGTTGGGCCGGCACAGGGATGCGTGCCAGTCCACAGAGGCTGAATCCAGCTGACTCTGACGAGGGAGCCTTGTGTTGGCCAAGCTCAGCCGATGCAAGGGTATGGGGTGGGTGGGGAGGAGGTGGGAGGGAGGCGTTCTGGGGAGGGAGGTGGGGGAGGGCAGGGAAAAGGAGGTCCTGGGAGTGGGTGGGTGGGTGGGGAACAGGAGGCGGGGCTGGAACCCAGCATATATGCCAGATCCTAGCCCCGTTCCCTAGTAGTGCGGAGCAGCTGCAAGCCACTCCACTTTCCTCACTTTATGCCATCTCCAGACGTGGCTCAGGTCCGAGGAGACCCATTGGGGCTGCATTGGCTTACTGGGGGTAAGGGGAAGAGTTTCCCCTTACCTCTGGCTAAGCCGCTTTGGGGCCCTATCTTGCGCTGGCTACAGCGCAAGCCTCCTGGCCTGCCTGTTCCAGCACAAGATAGGATTGCACTGTCAGTCTCAAAGGGTGTCCTGTTGCCTAGGAACATAAGAACAGCCCCACTGGATCAGGCCATAGCTTCCTAGTCCAGCTTGCCTCACGGACCTTATAGAGTCCAGAACCTTATCTAGTCCAGCTTCCTGTATCTCACAGCAGCCCACCAAATGCCCCAGGGAGCACACCAGATAACAAGAGACCTCATCCTGGTGCCCTCCCTTGCATCTGGCATTCTGACATAGCCCATTTCTAAAATTAGGAGGTTGCAAATACACATCATAGCATGTAACCAGTAATGGATTTTTCCTCCAAAAACTTGTCCAATCCCCTTTTAAAGATGCCCAGGCCAGATGCCATCACCACATCCTGCGGCAAGGAGTTCCACAGACCAACCACATGCTGAGTAAAGAAATATTTTTTTGTCTGTTCTAACTCTCCCAACACTCAATTTTAGTGGATGTCCCCTGGTTCTGGTGTTATGTGAGAGTGTAAAGATCATCTCTCTATCCACTCTGTCCATCCCCTGCATAATTTTGTATGTCTCAATCATGTCCCCCCTCAGGTGCCTCTTTTCTAGGCTGAAGAAGCCCAAACGCCGCCGTAGCCTTTCCTCATAAGGAAGGTGCCCCAGCCCAATAATCATCTTAGTCACTCTCTTTTGCACCTTTTCCATTTCCACTATGTCCTTTTTGTGATGTGGCGACCAGAACTGGACACAATACTCCAGGTGTGGCCTTACCATCGATTTGTACAACGGCATTATAATATTAGCTGTTTTGTTCTCAGTACCTTTTCTAATGATCCCAAGCATAGAATTGGCCTTCTTCAGTGCCGCCGCACATTGGGTCGACACTTTCATCGACCTTTCTACCACCACCCCAAGATCTCTCTCCTAATCTGTCACAGACAGCTCAGAACCCATCAGCCTATATGTGAAGTTTTGATTTTTTGCCCCAATGTGCATGCCTTTACACTTACTTACATTGAAACGCATCTGCCATTTTGCTGCCCATTCTGCCAGTCTGGAGAGATCCTTCTGGAGCTACTCACAGTCACTTCTGGTCTTCACCACTCGGAAAAGTTTAGTGTCGTCTGCAAACTTAGCCACCTCACTGCCAACCCCTGTCACCAGGTCATTTATGTTGGCATCCTTCAGTCTCGGAAGACTATGGTATTGCGCTCTGAATGGTGATTCTGGAACAGAGTGTCCTCTCCAGTGCGCAAAGCCTGGGTAAAGTAGATATGGAAGATAGACTGTTATCCATGCAGTAAATCCCCCCACTCCACATCGCTGAAATGGTCCAATGGAAAGGCAGCAGCCAATATGGTTGGTTCCAGCGGCGTCGCAGGAGTTGCCAGAACGTGACTGTGTTTAGCCATGAACTGCCTCAGGGACTCCGGCTCCAGATTTTGCCTCAAGGTTGACTTCTGAAGCCTTTCCCATAACTGGATGTAGCCACAAGGCAGTGGAGGTTTGGGATCAGAATTTTCCTTCTCTCAGATGAGCTGCCTTCCCAGGCTAATGGGTCCCATCTACCCGGTGGCTGTTTAGTCGCCTCTTACGACATGTACAGCCAAACTGAGGGCCTATTCTTATCCCCCAGCCCCCAGGGGGTGGTCATTTATGAAGAGGTTGAAAAGCACCAGTCCCAGGACAGATCCTTGGGGCACACCGCTTTTCACCTCTCTCCATTGTGAAAATTGCCCATTGACACCCACTCTGTTTCCTGGTCTTCAACCAGTTCTCAATCCATGAGAGGACTTGCCCTCCAATTCCCTGACTGTGAAGTTTTTTCAGTAGCCTTTGGTGAGGGAACGTGTCGAACACCTTCTGAAAGTCCAGATATATAATGTCTACGGGTTCTCCCACATCCACATGCCTGTTGACCTTTTCAAAGAATTCTATAAGGCTCGTGAGGCAAGACTTACCCTTACAGAAGCCATGCTGATTCTCCCTCAGCAAGACCTGTTCATCTATGTGTTTTGAGATCCTATCTTTGATGAGGCATTCCACCATCTTACCCAGTATAGATGTTAGGCTGACCGACCTATAGTTTCCCGGGTCCCCCCCCTTTCCCTTTTTAAAGATCGATGTGAAATTTGCTATCCTCCAATCGTCTGGCACTGTGGCCGTTTTGAGGGACAGGTTGCATATCTTAGTCAAGAGATCAGCAACTTCATTCTTCAATTCCTTAATAACTCTTGGGTGGATGCCATCAGGGCCCGGTGACTTATTGATCTTTAATTTATCAATGAGGTCTGAAACATCTTCTCTTTTAACTTCTATGTGTCTTAATTCCTTTGTCTGGAGGGGCCGTTTGGGCAGCAGTATCTGCCCGAGGTCTTCTGCCGTGAAGACAGATGCAAAGAACTCATTTAATTTCTCTGCCATCTCTAAGTCTCCTTTTATCTCCCCTTTCCCTCCCTCACCATCCAGAGGGCCAACCGCTTCTCTGGCGGGTTTCCTGCTTCTAACATATTTGAAGAAGCTTTTATTATTCCCCTTAATGTTGCTGGCCATGCATTCCTCATAGTCTCGCTTGGCCTCCCGTATCACCTTCTTATATTTCTTTTGCCACAGTTTATGGCAAAAACTCATTAGGGCAAGACTTCCTCATCTCCTCATTAGGGCAAGACTTCCATTTACAGAAGGAAGCTTCCTTGCCCTTTACAGCCTCTCTAACTTGGCTGGTTAGCCATGCGGGCACCCTCCTGGATTTAGTGGAGCCCTTCTTTCTTTGTGGTATACACCTCTGCTGGGCCTCTATTACTGTTGTTTTAAGCAGCCTCCATGCACTCTGGAGAGATTGGACTCTTTTTACCTTCCCTTTCAACCTCCTTCTAACCAGCCTCCTCATTTGAGGGAAGTTCGCCCGTCGGAAGTCAAGGGTTTTTGTGAGAGATTTGCCCAGTATTCTTCCCCTGATGTGCACGTCGAAACGGATTGCAGCATGATCATTGTTCCCCAATGGCTCCATAACACTGACATCTCTAACCAGGTTCTGAGTACCGCACAATATTAAATCCAGAGTCAGCTGTCCTCTGGTGGGCTCCATGACTAGCTGCTCTAAGGCATAGTCATTTAGCACGTCAAGGAATCCGGTCTCCTTTTCGTGACCAGAACACAAATTGACCCAGTCTATATGAGGATAATTGAAGTCCCCCATGATTACAACCCTGTCCCTCCTTGTCACCTCCCTGATCTGTTTCTTCATTTCAAGGTCCCCTTCCGATTTCTGATCTGGAGGACGATAGTACGCCCCCAGTATTACATCGCTCCTCAGGCCTGGTAATTTAACCCACAGAGATTCTACGGTGGAGTCGCGCCCACCTTCAATCTCTACTTTGCTGGATTCTGTCCCTTCCTTAACATAAATGGCCACCCCACCTCCAACACGCCCCTCCCTGTCCCTCCTGTAGAGTTTATAGCCCGGGATTGCGGTATCCCACTGATTCTCCGCATTCCACCAGGTTTCCGTTATGCCCACTATGTCAATGTTTTCCCTTGTCACCAGACGTTCTATTTCTCCCATCTTTGCTCAGAGACTTCAGGTATTTGCATACAAGCATTTGTACATGGAATGCCCCAGGATGGGCTGCTTATTCGCTCCTTTGTCCCCGCATCCTCTCAGTGTGCCAAACCATCTATCACATCCCATCACGCTGCCATTCCCAGTTCTTCTCCTACTCTGCTTTGTCTTGTTGTTCTCTAACCTCCCCATCCTCATCCCATAGGGATGAGGAGTCCTGAACTGGATGCCCCACGGCTCCTGTCAGCCTTTCCCCAGGGATCAGTTTAAAAGCTGCTCTGCCACCTTTTTAATATTATGCGCCAGCAGTCTGGTTCCATTCTGGTTCAAGTGAAGCCTATCCCTCTTGTACTGGCCCCGCTTGTCCCAAAACGTTCCCCAGTGCCTAACGAATCTAAACCCCTCCTCCCTACACCACCATCTCATCCACGTATTGAGACCCCTGATCTCCGCCTGCCTAGCTGGCCCTGTGTGTGGAACAGGTAGCACTTCAGAGAATGCTACCTTTGAGGTCCTGGCTTTCAGCTTCCTACTTAATAGCCTAAATTTGGCTTCTAGGGCCTCCCGGCTACACTTGCCCACGTCGTTGGTGCTGACATGCACCACAACTGCTACCTCCTCCCCAGCACTGTCTACCAGCCTGTCTAGATGAGAAATGATGTCCAAAACCTTTGCACCAGGCAGGCAAGTCGCCATGTGGTCCTCACATCCGTCGCAAGCCCCCTTCTCTATGTTTCTAATAATCGAATCCCCCACTACAAGAAGCCCCCAACCTCCCTCCTGCCGAGGAGTAGCCTGAGTGCATTCAGATACGGGCCCGTCCCCTGGAGAAGCGATCCCCCCTAAGGGATTTTTTCCCTCCTCTCCAGGATGACGTCCTCCAACCCTGAGACTTCCCACCCGGGCAGCAGAGGAGCTGCACACCTGAGGTTGGAACAAAGCCTGATTTTCCCCGGAAGTCTCCCCACAGTCCTTCTCTGCATGCCTCTGCTTCTCCAGGTCGGCCACCAAGGCTTCAAGGGAGCGGATGCGTTCCCTGAGACCCTGGAGCTCCTTGCACCGAGGACACACCCTTGACTTATGCCCCAGAGGCATATAGTCATACATGTGGCACTTGATGCAAAACACTGGATAGCCCCTGCCCTGCTGCTGGCTGTCTGACTACATAGCTTTTTTGTTGTTTTTATTTAGGAGTACTTAAAAAACCCTACACTGATTTGCTGTCCTCTTCTCAAGGGAAGAGAAGGGCAGTGTCTGGGGCCCTGGCTTCCTGGTCCTGCTGCTGAACTCGCCCAGATGCTAAATTCGCGGTGCCTTACCTGGCACTTTGTTCCCAGAGGCAAATGGTGTCCCAGAGGCACGCGCACTTCTGCAGAAAGGGGCTTCTGCCTTTCCTTTAAATCTCCAGTCAAGGTGGAATGTTACATAGCATAGCATGTAAACGCATTGGTTTCTCATTCTGTTTTCCTTGTGATCTAATGAGGAGTTCGGGCATTTGCATGGGAAAATCAGGAAGTGAATAGGTAGATGCTTAACATTTCTTCTATCTCTTTCCTGCAGATGCCCTTCCCAGAACTTTTACCAGTTTTTTTTCCTTTTTTAGTTGGGCTCCATGATTGGATGTATTCCCACTGAAAACAGCTGGGGCACATTTTCAGGGAAGAATCCAAAGCATAGCAGTGTTAAGCACCCATGCCAACTGGTTTTCTCCTGCAAATGTTACTTTCATTTCCACATTTGTATTACCTTAGAAAATGCGGATTTGCCTTCTTGTACACATTCTCTGTTTGCCGAAAAAGATAAGATGGAAACAGGGTAAAGAGAAGCTACAGAGTGGTTGTCACAGACAGAACAGACTATGGATAGCCATGTCTGCGTCCAGCCTGCTGCAGAGATTCTCCAACCTAGAATGCCTGGTCTCTATTGTGAATGCATCTGACAAAATGGGCTATGGTCTGTGAAAAATTCTACCTCAATGTATTTAATTCATTTGCGTCTCTTTGTTGTTTTTGCCTTCTATTACTGAAACTCATTATAGAAACTTGAGCTGGAGAGTGACATACATATTTGTCACCTCCAGTCACCTCTGGAGGGTGCTCTGATACCCGCAGAGACTGCATGCATCTGTAATGGAAATGCACAAGATCTCTCGTGGAGAGACGTTGTTATGTGGTGTCAGCATCGCCCCTTGCTCTGACGGGTCTGGGAAGCGTGGTGTTAAAATCTAGGCCAGGGTTGCTCAATACGTCGATCACAATCTACCGGTCGATCGCGAGGCAAAATGAGTCGATCGCAGGCTTCTCTCCCGTCCACGCATCCCTGGGAGTGAGCCCCGTTAACTCTACTGGGGCTGACTCGTGAAGAGACCTGGAGAGGAGCCGCTCAAAGGCTTCTCTCCCGTCCACGCATCCCTGGCAGTGAGCCCCTGGCAGGCTTGTGAGCCCGGGGAGTGAGCCCAGGGAGTGAGCACCTGGCAGGCTCCTCCCTGTGAGAGGAGCCACTGGCAGGCTTCTCTCCCGTCCACGCATCACTGGGAGTGAGCCCCGTTGACTCTACTGGGGCTGACTTACCTTTCCCCTGTTTTTGCTCTGGTATGTATGGAGATCTGCCCCCCCCCCACTTCCATCTGTTGGTTCTGTGTGCAAGGGGTTTTGCACTGGTCTTGCTGTGATGTTTGTATAGAGATCTTCCCTCCCCCACACCTTTCCCCTGTTTTTGCACTGGTATGTATAGAGATCTGCTCCCCCCCCCACTTGTATTGGAATCGAGGAAGATCTGGTGAGGAGGTAGATGTGGTGTCAGCAGTGGCCCCTTTAAGGGTAAGGCCTGGGCATCCAGCAGAGTGTGCTGCACAGCTGCAGCCACTTGAAGGCAATAGGGCCCTCAGGGATATAAGAGCACCTGAGGCTGGAAGGGCTCCACTTATTTATGTGAGTCAGCCTTTTCCTACATGAAGATCATTAAGTCCAAGTACCCTTCCACCATGACTGATGAACATTTGGAAGTGTGCTTGAGGCTGGCTGTCAGCAGCTACTGTCCGGACTATGCATCCTTGGCTGATTCACTTCAGTGCAAGTCATCAAAGTAAACTCAAGTAATTACAAAAAATGTTTATAGTTAATTATGTTGTGTTGTGCAATATTGGCTCACGCGGTTATGCAAGGTACACCAACATACATTGTACACATAAATGTTATATGTTATGATGGCGCGAACATTGTAAAAAAACTCTGGTAGATCTCCGGGCCTTGCTGGGTTTCAAAGTAGCTCTCAGCCAAAAAAGTGTGAGCACCCCTGATCTAGGCTTTTAGCAGTGGGTGTGCTGCACAGCTGCAGCCACTAGAAGCAACAAGGTATTCAAGGATAAAAGTAGCACCTAGAGAAGAGAGAGTGTGTGGGTGTAGAAGGCAGGAGGTTGGAGAGATTGGGAGGAAGTTGGAAAGACTGAGAGAGTGGAAGGAAGGAGCTTGGAGAAAAGAGGATGGACTGACTAAATGATGAAATGAATGAACGGAGAATACTGGAACAGAGACTGCTGGAGACGCTGGAGACTTGATGTGTAACTTTCATGCCCAGGAGCTGTTTGGGAACCAAGGTGTTTGCAGCAGCTGGAGGAGATGCTGGCAGGAGAGTAGAGGAAGGAGGAACTCTGCAGGTTGAACAGGCGAGCTATCCTAGTAATGGGGTCCAGCAGTGCTTTCTACAGAATTAGGGCTATTTTGAGTGAAGAGGGGAACTGTTTAGCTTAAAGTGGGCATAAGTTCTCTAGACCAAGTTTGGAAAGGGAATTTGGCAAAACAGCACCTGCCTGTGACCTCTTCAGGCTTCAGAATGCATGTTTTGGAAGACGACGACGACGATGATGATAATACTGGTATTTATATGCCGTCTTTCTGGTCATCAGATTACTCCTCTGACTTTATTCAAGGTGGGTCACATAGGCAGGCTATCTCTAAACCTCCAAGGGGATTTTAACAATCATAGAAAGGTTCTGTTTTTCAAGAACTGCACAACATTTCAGATGGATCTTTCATGGTCTGGTATCACTTCTGGCCCCCAGTTGCCTCCCACGCTGGCTGACAAGCAGCTCCTTCATCTCTCACTTGAAGGGCAGCCAAGACACTTCTTTGTTCACACCAAAGAGCAGGTGGAATAACTTGGCTTGACTTGTCAACTTCAAGGTCTCGCCATTCCCGGAGCTGCAGTTGGTCTCCTTCTGATGTTATCTTTGGGCTAACGGAGGCTCTATGCTCTAGACCAGTGTTTCTCACACTGTGGATCTGGACCTACTAGGTGGGTCGTGAGTCAATTTCAGGCGGGTCCCCATTCATTTCAATATTTTATTTTAATATAGTAGACTTAATGCTCCCCTGGTATGTGACTGCATTTGGGGAAATGTTGCAGACCTGTACTTTTAACAAGCTTCTAGGTGTATTCTTTTAACAGTGTTAGTAAATTGGACTTACTCCTGGGTGAGTGTAGGTAGGATTGCAGCCTAGGATTGTTAAAAATTTTCCTGCTTGATGATGTCACTTCTGGTCATAACATCACTTCCAGTGGGTCCTGATCGATTCTCATTCTACAAAGTGGATCCCAGTGCTAAATGTGTGAGAACCACTGCTCTAGACCAAACCTCCTGCCCAAAAACATGCAACTTGTAGTTTCTTGTGGAAACTGGAAGTGATGATTATATGCCTTTAAAAACATTCTGATGGCCAGGGAAGCCTTGGCCTTTCCCCTGTGTGATAAGGTGCACATACCAAATTCCATTTTCAGTATAACTATGAATGGTGCCTGCTGAAGCCAAGTTGTACTTTGTCTCTCGTGACCCTAGCATTTTCTGAGGTTTTTCAGAAAGTGAATGTCCTGAGAGTCACCTTTTCCCAGATGGTGACTAATAATGTTTTCATCCAACAAGTGTTTTGTAAGGTAGCTGATGAGGTGCCAAGCAAACTGACTTCTGTAACAGTCATGAGAAATCTCACCTTGCCGTGTCTGGAATATAATAAGTGATATGCAATTTTAGACTTGTTTCTTTAACAATCTGTGCATCAGCACATATGTCCTGCATCTCATGTTTGTTGAGGTTAATTGCAATGCTTTCCTGTTGTGCATACTATATAAAACTGCATTCAAGACAGTTGGCCAAGTTTGCTGGCTCCTGGGTGGTGTTACTTTGCAGCCAATTCTAGAAGGCCTTTTGGTTCTTATGAATTTGTGTGTATAAACTGGATTTACAATCCTTCAGTAGGATTATTTGAAGTAACTATATGATACTTCTCTGCTTGCTCTCTCATCACTTCAACATCAGCCATGTTTCAACTAGTCAGTTTGTATCTGGGTTTCAATTTCAGCCAAATACATACAGGCAATGCCAAGAATGACAGCTTGTTCAGATGATTAGAAGAAATAGATCTTGGTTTTAAATGAAGTTGATAAAATGACAACCTATGTGGTTATATTCTCTCTACAAGAGGCTTTTCATACACGTGTAAATATGTAATAATGGAAAAGGACTCTGATATACTGTCCTCCACACAAGTGAATAACCAGAATATGGATAATTGATCAATAACATCCTATCCTTGCAGAAGAGAAAAGAATGGATTTAAATGCATATCACTTGTCTTAGTAGAGCCTCTGTTATTGACTTAAATGAACTATTGACAAATGCTGGTGACAAAATGAAAGTTAGCAGAGACATATAACCAATTTCTCTTTTGAGAGGAAACCTAATGAGAATTGAGGTGTTTAGGAACTTTGGTCACATGCACTTCTGTCTTCTGTCATTGAGTGGTTTTATAAATGTTAGATATGGGGAAGGAAAAATAGCTTCAGATTTTGACTGGCTATTAAGGTCACATACAGTCCAATCCTATGGGCTTGTAGTGCTGGCAGAACTAGTGTTCCTCTAGTGCTACCTCCTTTATGACTGCTGTAAAAGGCACTCCAGCAATGTGCAAAGCCTTCCCACACCCATTGGAGGAGCGCGCTGGATCCTTTGAAGCAGGTAGGACATTGGGGGAGGTAGAGAGGTCAGAACAGGAGTGGGGAGGGGCAAAACTGGATGGGTAGAGAGAGGAATGGGGCAGGAAGGCTGAAACAGGAGGAGGTGGATCCGGTGGTGATGGCATGTGCCATATCGTATCCCTTCTGACAGCAGCCTCCCAGCCCCCTGTTTCTCCTCAGACTTGTGCCAACTAAAGAGCTGGTGCAGGTCTGAGGAGACCCATTGTGGAGAGGGTGGCTTAAGGAGAGGTAAGGGTATTTAAATCCACTTTCCCTTCAAAATCCCCCCCCCACTGAATACAGCTTGTACCTTTTCAGCATGGTTGCACCAGTGGGGGGGGGGGAGAGTATATGATTGGTCTGATTAGTTAAGCTTGAATTGTTATGGTGTTCCTCTTTGGCTAATTAATACTGCCTTCTTCGAACTTTATGTAGAAGTTACTTGACTATTACCAGTGCTGCAGCCATATGCGGTGTGTGTTTATTGTCTCCTTTCTTGAACATAAGAAGAACCTCAGTGAATCAGGCCAAAGGCCCATCTATTCAGCTTCCTGTATTTCACAGTGGCCCATTAGGTGCCTCGGAGCACACAAGACAACAAGATACCTGCATCCTGTTACCACTCCTTTGCATCTGGCATTCTAAGGAAACTTACTTCTAAAACTAGGAGGTTGTATATACCCTTTATGGCTTTTAACCTATGATGAACCTTTCTTCCAGAAATCTGGAAGATTTTGGAAAGATTTGGATTCTGTCCAACCCCCTTTAGTGGGGGCGTCAGGGGTTAAAGGCCATCCCCACATCCTGGGCCAAGGGCAAGGATCCACTGCATAATTTTATATATCTCAATCATGTCCTCCCTTGGACACCTTTTTTTAAAGAAAGCTTACTTTGGTCATTCATCATTAAATGTCTGCTTTTGGTATTTTTGTTCAACTTTTTCCAGATTACAAATTGAATCCATGCACCCATTTCCTTATAGTTTTATCCAGATGTCTTTTAAACCATTATTGTTCAGTCATTATTGATCAGTCAATTGGTTTATAGTGACTTTAGGAAGATTAATACTTAACAGTCAATGTATATACTATCTCAGTTCAGCAAGGTTTTGTCATATGTGTCTTGCTATTTGAGGAACAGTATATGCAAACAGCTGCTGCACACACATTTCCGAACACTAAAAAGCCCTATCCAGAAGCTTGTGCTATATTGACATAGTTTTCTATCTTCATTGTCTGAAGTTTATGAAGTCTACCTGAAGTCTAAACAGAGATTTTGTAGAACATTGATGGTGAACCTATGACACGTGTGTCAAAGGTGACACACAATGATGTTTTGGGAGACATGCCAGTGTTCATCAACATCTGACAACAGCAAAGAGCCACTAGCTGGCACTTGCTGGCACTTGCCAGCTAGTCTGTCCTATTGAAGTCCAGGGTGCATGTGTTACTGTCTCCCCCCACTTCCCCTTCACTTTTGTGCCTTCTTACCCTCGCCTGCACATGCACTTGCAGATCTGATCAGCAAGTACTGTTACTGCCATCCTGCCAGAGGCTTCCCAAGTAAAGCAAAGGGAGATGGGGATGCCTCTATTCCCCCTTCTTAGTCATAGGGGGGAGGGTGCCTGCATATCTACCTACTTACGGGAGCTCTCTGTGCAGCCTCTCCTCCTCAGGGCTTCCGTTTGAAATAAGCAGGAGCAGCACATGCTTCTTAGTGCCCGCTGCTCCTGTTCATTTCAGAAAGAAGTGGAGGAAGAGAGGTTGTAAATGGAACTTGGGTAAGTAAAGGGAAAAAGGGGGTTGTGGATGCCTCTCCTTTCCCTCTCTAGGCACGGATATGCTACGATTGGACTCTATTTTATTTTTTTTAAATAAATGAATACGTATGTAAAGAATTATTTCTCTTTGTTTGGGGGTGGTGACACACCAGCAGAGTCAAGTTAGATATTTTCTGAATTTTTGACACGCTGAGCTAAAAATGTTTGCCATCACTGGATCTGGGTAGAATTAAGTGCAACTGCTGGAAGAAGCAGGTGCTAAAAGTTGTGACCAGAGGTCTAAAGAGTAGTAGTTCCCAAACATTTTAGCACCAGAACTCACTTTTTGAACAACACTCTGTTGGGAGCTACCTAAGTTTACCAGACTTTTGAAAAAAGGAGATTTAGAAAGAAGTAATATTTATGTACTTGCAAATAATAATAACAGCTCCTTGCAAGGCAGTTAGCAGCTATCTTGCAAACTGCAGAAGCTGAGCTATTTGCAGGATAATTAGCATCTATCTGATTTTGAATAGCTTGAGGCAATTAGTTATCTTTCCATCACCCTTATGCAACCCATCATAAATCAAGTTGCAGCCCATCAGTAGGTCCCGACCCACAGTTTGGGAACTAATGCATAGAGGTTTGACAGGGTCTTTGCTGTAGCTCTGTTTCTCTTCTCCTTATCTTCCTTGTAACCTTTAACACAAACACTATGTGACATGAAGCGATTGCAATTTCTGTCTCAATGTGGATCCCATGCATAATTGGCTGACAGGGCCACGCAGATGTACAGTACCATGACATCATGGTTTATTTTGTGATAGAATGTTACAAGGAAAAAGAGGAGAGAGATGGAGCAGTATTAGCTCTTTGTCTCTTATAACATTTAAGGGCCCAATCCTATCCAACTTTACAGCGCAAATGTAGCTGCAATGCAACTTTTACTTTGTTCCTCAAGGTAAGTGAATGTTTCCCTACCACGAGGAAGCCTCTGTGACCGCCCTGTGACCTAAAGGCAGGAAAGGAACTGGATACAAGGTTGGCAGGACTCTGGGCAGCTATCAGACATGTAGTCAAATGCCAGGTACTCTTGAAATGTGACTAGGTAAAGAGACTGGTCTTAACCATTATCTTAACCATTATGGTCTTAATGCAGAGTTTATTGCTGAAGTTCTTTCTTTACTGGTGACCACAGACTGCTGTCCAGTTTCTTTTAGAATTCTCTCTGCCTTTTCAACCCAATATAAGTCTTGGAATGGACTACTAGTCTGTGACAACCCAAGGAATTCGAAACACTGTCCTGGTAGCTGACTGGAATATCTATTCAAACGAGATACGTTTGGGCAGCTGCTGGAATTTATTTAGTAAGAAGGAAGGTCACTAAATCCAGGGATGGATCCACTCCACAATCCAAACAATTATAATGGGAAAACATGAAAAGCCCAAATTAGGGTACAGCTTCTAGGCCTAAATTCCAGCTGTCCTGGGCCAAGGAATGGCTCAGTCACAAACACAGCAAAAGAGATAACTTGTTCTGATGTTCTCTGAAGCAGTGCAGACCTTAAAGACTGCCTTGAGTTCGACTCCTGAGCAATGGGCATCTCCTAGGGGGTTCTACTCTGACCTAAAGCCTCTCATTCCTGTACCTTTTGTAGTCTCTGAATCAGTGGCATTTATGTTGAGGGTGAATGCAACATTTGGGAAGTGAACGAGGTGGCTTCTCAGAGGACTTAGGTTGCTGCTGATAGGGTTGGAATCTGGCTTGTAGTTCCAGGGCCAGATACAGGTGAGCGTTGGTATCTGGGGGGATCCATTCCCGGAGGACTCCCCCGGGCCTCAGAATGCTTAAAAGGAATAAAAACGTCACTTCTAGTTTCCTTTGAGAAACCAGAAGTGGTATTTTTTCACCTCTATGGGCCATTCTGAAGTGTGCTGCCTCTGTGGACATGCACTGCCTCTGCAGGCTTCAGAAAGCCCTCTGGAGGGGAGCGAAGCACAACTCCAGCCCCCTTTGGAGGGTCCAGGTGAGGCCCAAGTCTGGCTCAGTACAGGTCCAGGGAACCTGCATTGAGCCAGATCCACAGATACAGAAGCTACACCTGTATTCCATATCAGTGTTTGGATCATTGCCCAAGCATATGACAGTGCCTCCCTCTGTCAGTGTCTGAATTACTGGTAGGGACTGTGGCACATACAGTGAAGTTCTCATTGATAGCATCTTTAGTTGGTCAAGGGAAAATGAAGGGGACAGAACTGAACCCCTAATTCCTCTTCTGCTGATGAACATATGATTGGAGCTAGCTCTGATTATCTTGCTGCTGCATTGCATCAAGGTCAATATGTTCAGTCATGGTCTAATATGTGAAATGGGTAACTAAGGGTTCAGTGTTCTGACGTATTTATGGCTAGGAGTAAAAAATGGTTTAGTTTGCTATTGTGTTTGAGAATAAATGAAAGTGAAATACTGTACAATCATAAGTTTATTATGTTTTCTGTTTGGTAAGATATTAATTTGCTTCTCTGAGAAAAACTATCATTTCTGCACATAGAAACATTGTTTATAGAGCCATTTCAGTATTTATTTGAATTTTATCTGTCAGCATTAGATATATTTTCACATAGATAAATTGATCACTTTACAATCTTCACTATGAAGGACAAAAGACTTAAGCTGATTGGAGGAAGACCTTAACACTTATTTTGAATGCTTGAATGACTGAATTGAATTTTGAATCAAAACCAAGGTATACAAAATTAAAATCCATGTACAATATTCTGTTCAGGTCTTCTGAGGAACAAAGTGCTTTTTCTAATTACTCATCAAAAAAGGCATTATCTAGTTTTCATTGTGTTTTAAGTGCTTTATTAGTTATTTACAAGCTATTGCAAGAAGCATTGCCAGTGTTGAATATGTTGAAATACCCCTGCTATCTGTGTGTAGAGGCACTTTTTACAGTGGTGCCCCTTTTATATTTAGTAACGGTTCCTTTTCACCCCAGCACTGTAATTTTTCTAGTAGCTTTTAAGTATGTGCTGGGACACCAACACAGCTTGATTACCATGCTACTGTTCTAGCACATGATGCCAGCATAATGGTATGTTGTGCCTTTCAGGCAGAGTATCCTGTTACAATTATGCCAAACTGGATCCTGTTCGTTGTAATAAGACTGATTCATTCTCAATTAATTATGTGTAGCTATAACAACTTCATAATTTGCGTTCATCAAGTGTTAAGATCTGAGAAAAGATAAACAATTTCCCATTCTTTTTTCAGCTAGCAAAAATGTCTGTAAAAATCCAATAAACTGAAATGAAACCAACTGACACTCATGTAAGAAAAATTCATGTAAGAAACTTGATACAGGTTATATTTATAGATTCTCAAAAATAAAACTAATTGCAAGTAATCTAACAATTTCATAAGACAGAACTGATTTGATCCAAATTGCCTATTAACAGTATGTATGTCTGGACCACAATATTCTGTCTCCCACTGCCCACTTTTTTGGCTAATTAATTACCTTCTACAAGAATAGCAGTTGCGGTGTGCAAAGGAATGAACAGAACACCTTTAGTATTACTTGCCTCAGGCTTTGCTTCAAAGTGCAGTCCAATCTTCCCAGTCCAATCCGGCAGCGTCTCTTCCTTGGATGGGTCCAATGCATATCCTGGCAGAGTCCCTCCTCTGTGTCTCCTCCAGCAGAGAGAGAGAGAGAGACACACACACACACACACACACACACAAAGAGATTATATTTTTGGGTCATCTTCATGTGGACCTGGCTACTCATTGCTTGAGGTAGAGGCAGTGTCACATTTGTAACAGCAGCAAAGCACATTATGCTGGCAGATCGCATGTTCCGCTGGCACAGTGTGCCCATAGATTTGGGCAGTTAGTTATCTACTTCTTGTATTTGAAGATACTTTTTAAAAAGCCTGCAATTACATTTTGTCTAAAACCTTGTGTGTTTTATATTTCTGAATTCAGTTAAAAAATTATTGGGTTATTAATATTTACTGGAAGGATTGTTTGTTCATATTTGTATTGTATTAATGAAGATTTTGAAACATTTTATTTTATTTTGGAGAGGTCTCTGTGCTCATGTAAAAACCAGAATATAGCAATAGTTTGCTTTATTGTTGCTCTTTCAGCCATCAAAATAGAAAGTAGTCAGACATACTGTATTTTTAAAAATTTGGTAATGTTATAAAAACTAAACAGTGACTAAAAATTAGTAATTTTCTCATTTGAAAAGTATACACCAACTCTTGTACCACTAAAATTTGCACATGTACCACTAAAATTTGCACTAAAATTTGCAACATGAGAACACTAGAACAGGGGTGTCAAACATAAGTCCTGCAGGCTGGATATGGCCCATGGAAGCTCTTTATCCAGTCCACATCATAATTGGGCTCTCAAGGGCTACCCATTCAGCAGTGCCACTTCCGTTGAGGCTCTGGGAGGGAGAGATCCCCAGCGCTCACTGTGAATACAGTTGATTTGGTAGTAGTCTTAGACAGGGAGAAGTCATAGCTTAGTGGTCAAGCACAAACTTTGCATGCATTTGGGGCCCGTTCCTATCTAGGAATGCTGATGCTGCCTCCACTGCATCTTACGGGCTGATCAGGGTTCAGGCAGCATGGGTAGAGGTAAGTAAATAAAATGTTTATTTACCTGCTCTTTCTCAACCTGGTCTCCAATGCATTTACTTAGACCTACGCTAGCTATTTTGTGGGCATAAATCTAATAAGCCCAAGGGAACATGGGCTTGGAATGGGGCATAGGATCCCTTGGATGCCACTGCTGCTACTGAGATCCACCCCCAACTTGACCTTGCTTCATCTACCCCTGCCACATTCTTACCTGTACTGATGGATCCTTATCTGCACTGATGCTCTACAGCTCACCTCCAGCAGCACAGGGCTTACTGGCTGCTGTACTGTCAGCAGCTCTCCACAGACCATAAGAGTGGCTGTAGCGATGGTGGCTGATGCAGTACTTTGGCAGATCACATTGATTGGCCTGTTAGAATTGACAATACTGGGCAAGATCAACTAATGGAGCAATCCTAATGTGCCTTTGGGCTGGCGCAAGTCCCTTGCACCTACCCAGGAGAGTTGCAAACGTGCTGTAAGGCATATTTACGCCTCCTCGAGAGTCGACTGGGCTGGTGCAGGGACGCATGCCAGCCTGCGTAGGTTGAATCCAACCTCCGCACCAACCTGCAAGGGGAGGTTTGTGTCAGCCAAGCTCGAGGGTGGGGAGGACGCAGGAGGGAGGTGTTCTGGAGCAGGGGGAGGGCAGGGGGAGGGCGGTCCTGGAGGTGGGTGGGCAGGAGGCGGGGCTGGAACCCAGCAGGTATGCAGGATCCTAGCCCCCGTTCCTGAGCAGCATGGAGTGGCTACAAGCCACTCCGTTCTCCTTGGGCTTATGCCACCTCTAGAGGTGGTGCAAGTCTGAGAAGACCTGCTCAGGCTGCAGTGGCTTACCTGGGGGTAAGCAGAAGAGTTTCCCCTTATCTCTGACTGAGCCACTTTGGGGTCCTATCTTACATTGGATACAGTGCAGACCTCCTGTCCTGCATATTCCAGTGCAAGATAGGATTGTGCTGCACATGGGCTAAGTCTCAGTGTAAAATAGCTTCTTACATCGTTTGTGATTCATGCCATGATTTCTTTTACAATCTCTTAGAGCTGAGTGCTTCTAGGCATGTGCTGATTTCCTTTCTACCCATGGAGAAAGAGGCATTTCAAAACAGGATCTAATGACAAAGTGTTCCTGAACAAATTCACAGTGCCTATTCTGCCTCCTTACCTGACAAGAGCAGTGGAATTTAAGTACTGTACTTCCTTCTCAGCTTGTCTGGGGCAACAACTGTCCCATAGGTGCTGCAGTGCCTTGGGGGTGGCCTAGGGTGAGATAGGCATTGATGGAGAAGAAAAAATGTGTGCTCTACTCTAGACTTGTTGGTTTGACTTCATGTGTCTGGGAGAGCAGCACATACTTGTGTGCAAATAAATACAACCTGAAAAATTGTGTCTCCTGCTTCCATTATTGACTATTAAAAAGGAATAGCACTTTATAGCACAGTGTGCATTCAGTTGCATTCTTAGCTCGAAAGCTTCAGTGTATTGCAGTCACTGCAGTGCATATTCCTTAGTGCATATTTGTATATACACATGCAGATTAATAGGTCCATGCACATCTGGAGTTGGGGATAAACAGTGAGGTAGCCTAGTTTGCGGATAATTCTAAATTTTCCCCTTTGGTGAAATAAAGAATGGCTTGTGAAGAGCTCCATAAAGATCTCTCCAAACTGGGCAAATGGGTGGCAAAATCGCAGATGTGATTCAATGTAAATATAAAGCAATGCACATTCCAGCACCCCACAGACTGAAAAATGTTCACAAATAGTCATAGTGATCATGATAGATAACACAGGTTTGCTTTTCACTGGAGTGGTATCTACCTATGTTTTATTAAATACTATCCCGCTAGATCCTTTTAATTATACTTCTGTCATTATGACTCTTGCCACTGCAAAGATGGAAATAAGCTCAAGAATGAATGTGTAAAACTTATTTAACAGACCAATTCTATCCCCCTCCACTGATGTGGCCTGCTGACAGGGAGACATAGTGGCCTCCCTTGTGCCAACAGATCCACAAAGACCCACTGGAACAGGTAATTGATTGAACTGGAGCAGGTCCAAATTGACCCAGACAGGCTGCTGGGGCTACCCCCAGGGCAAGGGGAAAAATGTCCCTGTACTCTGAGGAGTCCTCGAACAGCAAAAAATCCACTGTGGGATACAGTGGTAGCACCTCTGCATTGCTGTGCAGAGATTTACAGCCCAGTCTGGAAGGCTGTCGGGCATTCTGTTGGATGCAGTGCTGCTGAAGTGGCTACCGCTGCATCCTATGGCCCTGCGGCAGCTGCTGGAAGTTGTCTTGGGGGAAGGGCCAACATGAAGTTTAGGATCCAGAGCTGAGCTCTGCCAGTCTCACCCCCTTCCCATCCCAGTTCCCCCTGCCCTCCCTTCGACCCAGAATGCCACCCCCCATCATAAGAACGTAAGAACAGCCCCACTGGATCAGGCCATAGGCCCATCTAGTCCAGCTTCCTGTATCTCTCAGTGGCCCACCAAATGCCCCAGGGAGCACACCAGATAACAAGAGACCTCATTCTGGTGCCCTCCTTTGCCTGAAGCCCTTACTGCTGCCTAGAGCTTTGGGAAAGATCCATCTGGCACTGGGCACAGCACTTAGTGGTGCGGGGTTGGCACCGCAAGTACTGACTCAGCACAGGGTGTTGCGGGCGTGCCTTACGGCACATTTGTGACACCCAGCATCAGTGCTCGCCCAGGATCAGGCCCTTGCAGAGGTTTGGCCTGCCTGTCAGCGGTTTCTTATGAGGAATTACTTTAAGAGCCAATTAGAAAGAATCATAAAACAACTGAAAGCTAGTGTGTTTAGCTTTTGTTTTTTGTGTTTCATTTCACTGAATGGCTTTTAATTTTTTACAGGGGAGTAGTATTTCTAAAGGTTAGTTCATTTATTTCCAGCAAAAAGCAAGGGAGGTGAGGCATGTATTTTTATAGACTTCAGAGGTCAAATTTTTGGTTCTTACATTCCACAAAAATGATTCAGTTCATTTTCACTGTCATTTTTCAAGCTGGGGAATATGATCACACAAATTTAGGGGCATTTTCCCATTATTTTATGTATCTATATTCAGTAACTTGGAGGAAAACAAAAAAAGTTTAATGTAACATAGATGGATTCTTTGGAAGGAAGCTTGTTAAATTGTACTTCAACTTTTTCACCTGCTTAACAATTATATTTGTTACATCAATAATTTGCAGAGCAAACCACTAAAATATTTAAAATGCATAGTTACATGTGACATTAAAGTTAGACATTTTAGAACCATTTAAATATGCCTGGTGACGTGCATTTTGTAGCAAGGCACTAATCAGCTAAGTACCATAATCCTCCTTATGGGGTAAATTCTTACTTGACCTCCAGCTATATACAGCACATGATAACGGCATTAAACTGTAACCTCCCCTCATGTTCTCCACAGCTTCTCCATTGGGTCAGCATTCCGGCTCAAATAACTATCTTTTATACAGTACATTTTTTGGTCAGATCCATTATCATTTATAATTTAAGGTGAGGAGAGGTTATGAAGAAATTCTTTGGAAATTTTGGGCTCCTGTTTAAGTGATATTTCACATGGTTTCCTCAAAGCTACCAAGATTAAAGGGGAAACTAGGCTGCACAGACATTGATGCATTCTCAGGAACATGATGCTCCTGGTTTTCCGGATGTGCAGTGGCTGATCAAAAGGTAAAGAAGGAAAGAAATGCATAGACCATGATTTGTGAAAGTAATTTGTTCAGCTCTGCAATTTTTAAAATGTTGGATCTGGGAGTATTAAGCTTTTAAAAAGTAAAAGTATATATTTTGCGGTTTTTAATTATATATAGCAAACAACTATTTAGTCTTATTTGTAACCTGTATAATTTAATTAATTTGGGTTGAGGTAATTAATTGATTAATGTGTAGATTAATATAGTTTCAAATCTGGTTATGGTTCTTCAGTGTGTAAATTTTGGGCAGTTGGCTAGTGAAAATTGCTTGTTTATACTTTTTTCATGCAGTTTGATTGTTTGAAGTATTTGCTTTTTACTTTGCATTTTGACCAGGCAAAAATAACTAGTGTATTCCACATAGCCAGCAGCTATTTTATCTGGGTAACTCTGTTTTCTGGGTGAAATGTTATATGGCTTGTTTGTTACATTCATTTTGAAAGTCTGTTTTGTCTGCTTAGCTGATTGGGATTTCATTCTGAGGATACAGGCGCATTATTAGACTGGAGGGCCCAATTCCTATCCAAGTTTCCAACACCGATGTAACCTTAATGCAGCCCTAGGTAAGGGAACAAATGTTTCCTTGTCTTGCGGAGGCCTCTGTGACTATTCCCCCACGGCAGGATGCAGTGCCTGCCCCATTGGCATGGAGGCTTTAGTGCTGGAAAGTTGGATACGATTGAACAGAACCTAACCCATCTGTTCAGGTTATATCTGATGCTTGGTAGTTTAGGTAAAAGTAAAGTTTTTGAGTTTGAGACAAGTTGCTTCACAGTTTTCTTAAACATATAAAACTTTGAAACTGGAGAATGTAAAATATATAATTTTTTCTATTACAATTTCATTTTTAATGGTGTTGATGTAACTGAATTTTCATGACTCAGGTTGTACTTTGTATAAGTTGTATATATTATACTGGATAATTTTAATATCATTTGGAGGATAATTCTGTTTAAAACATTGACTGTTTTAGCAGCACAAGAGAGCAAGAGCTGTACACCATATGCTTTAGGTAGTACTACTAAACTATTAAAGAGTTTTTGCAATGTCTTCACTTAAAGTTGTTTCATTCAACATTACTTTGTTTTGAAGTCAGTCAGCAGTTCTCAGTCTTCTGAGCTCCACATTCTCCACGGCTGCACATTGTAGGGTTACCATAAGCCGCATCCCAGTCATGCCAGAAGTGGATTCCACTTCCTTGGCCTTGTCATGCCCCAGAATGCCTTGTGTAGCCTCAAGGCATCCTGAGATGTAACAATGCTTTGTGGTGTAATAAGAAAACATGTCCCATTTTCTTGGTTTTGTCGTGCCCTAGAATGCCTTGTGTCAAGGCATCTGGGAGTATGACAATGCTTTGTGGTACAATAGGAAAGCGTGACTCGCTTCCTTAACATAAGAACATAACATAAGAACAGCCCCACTGGATGAGGCCATAGGCCCATCTAGTCCAGCTTCCTGTATCTCACAGCGGCCCACCAAATGCCCCAGGGAGCACACCAGATAATAAGAGACCTCATCCTGGTGCCCTCCCTTGCATCTGGCATTCTGACATAATCCATTTCTAAAATCAGGAGGTTGCGCATACACATCATGGCTTGTACCCCATAATGGATTTTTCCTCCAGAAACTTGTCCAATCCCCTTTTAAAGGCGTCCAGGCCAGTCGCCATCTACTCGTCTGTTCTAACTCTCCCAACACTCAATTTTAGTGGATGTCCCCTGGTTCTGGTGTTATGTGAGAGTGTAAAGAGCATCTCCCTATCCACTCTGTCCATCCCCTGCATAATTTTGTATGTCTCAATCATGTCCCCCCTCAGGCGTCCCTTTTCTAGGCTGAAGAGGCCCAAACGCCGTAGCCTTTCCTCATAAGGAAGGTGCCCCAGCCCCGTAATCATCTTAGTCGCTCTCTTTTGCGCCTTTTCCATTTCCACTATGTCTTTTTTGAGATGCGGCGACCAGAACTGGACACAATACTCCAGGTGTGGCTTTATACTACACAGGTGTGACACTATACTCCAGGTGTGGTTCCTTGGCCTTGTCATGTCACAAAATGACAATGCTTTGTAGTGTGATAGGAAAGTGCTCAGCAAGCCCGCCACTTGAAGGAGTGTTATTGAGTCTGCCTACAGTAAAACTGGTTTAGCTATAAATTATTTCACTTAAAGTTGCAGTTTCCAGGAACCGTCTAACAATGTTAAGTAAGGACTTGCTGTATTTGTGAATGTAAGGAAATGTGCATATATTTTGACTTGGATTCCCAAAACTGTGCAACTAGTTCTGCAGGCTAAATGGGGCTTTGCACTTCTCTTTTCTAAAATAGCTGTTTGTCTATGCCTTACCAATTTTGAAGCTAAAGAGAATTTCAAAAGTAACCTGCAGTGTGGCATGGAAGCATGATGTTTAGCATAAAAATGTCAAAAGTCCCAGAGGGCTTGGCTTGTACCAAAATTAGCTCTTTGGATAACAGCTAACAAAAAAATGCCTACAAAGAATGTCAGGAGTTCTTCTTAAGACAGAAAAAAAAATTGACATTAAGCATTCTTCTTAATTTCAATTTTTTAACGGAGAGACAGAGAAAAAAGAAACAGGAGATAGGAGAAGGGTTTGAGGGAAACTACAGATACCCAGAAATTGTTTTTGAATTTGAATTGTCACATTTCGTCACTTCCAGGTTCTCCTGGAAATTGTCCCAGGAGACCCTGGAAGTGATGAAATGTGACAATTCAAATTGTCTCCTGGAAATTGTCCCAGGAGACAGTTGCTGTGGGTGTGCACGCAACTCCAGTAGTTTCCTGAGTCAAGAAGCAACTGGAGTGTATACGCACTCATAGCAGCAGCTGGGACAATTCATCCACCCTTCTGAGCTTTCTCCGAGTCTCTGCTTCCTGTTCTCACAAGCACTCACCTGAACAGGGCACATCTGAACAGCACTCACCTGCTCAGTGGTGCCTCCCTTCAAGTAGTACCCAGGCAAGTATTCTACCTCTCATAACCTAGGTATGCCACTGCATGTACAATGGTCTTAATAAGAAATACTGCTTGGAAGGAAATTGCTAAGTACATTATCAGAGTCTGAACCCCTTTAAATGTGGCTTCAGGCTGGGCTTTGGGACAAGATAGCCTTGGTTGCCCTGATGGATGATCATTGAGGACTGTGAAAACCAGGGCTAGCCACAGTCATAAAACCATTAACTCCGACTACCTCTGAGTGTTTTATGGCACAAGTCTAATTCTCCGTTTAAGATCTCAGTGAAAAGAGCCAAGCAACTTCCAATTAGTAAACAGGGCAACAATGGTAGCAGCTAAGTGGCCAAGGCTGGACTCAGATACATCCAAAAACCCCTCCTGTACTCCTTAAGACACATCTGTAGATGCAGTTATTTTATTTCAAGAATTTAAATATGGTTACTCCGATAAAAGGGACATGCACTTGGATTGTAATAAGAATAATGGAGCATACACAATATACAATGGCATGAAAACAATAAGAACGAACTCCTAAACTACTAGACCAGGGGTCGGCAACCTGCGGCTCTTTCAGCTGTCTGCTGCGGCTCCTCCTGGTGAAAGTGGCAAAGGGGGTAACAGGAGGCACCTGTGTTGGGAGGGCAGGCTGCTTCCCTCCACCCCCTGAGCTCACTGCCCTCCTCTCCCTTCACCCCCACCTGCCCCACATTGGTTTCCCTTTTCAATTTTGCCCGCTCTGCAGGCTTAAGCTCCCTGTTTTTCCCTTCCCCAACTCTCCAGCAGGACACCCTCCTCCTCAGCCATTGCCAGCCCTTGCAGCCCACCTTTCCCTGAGCAGCTCCCCACTCAGTGCAAGGAGAGGCTTTTCCTCCACAGCTGAGGAGACATCCTGTGTGTCTACTCAGTAGTAAGCCCCATTAAGCGGATGAAGCTTACTCCCAGGAAAGGGTGCCTGGGATGGCAGCCTTGGAGCCTGCGCAAGGACGGGTGAGCGGGAGCTTGCGTAGGTCTGTTCAAGAGCAAGCCCTGATGTAGTCCCTGGGCTACTCTCAGGAAGGTGTGGAGGGCTGTAGCCTCAGCCCCCTCCTGTGCAGGTCTACTCACAAGTAAGCTGTAGTCAGTGGGGCTTCCTCCCAGGAAGGTGTGGAGGGCTGTAGCCTCAGCCTCCTCCTGTGCAGGTCTACTCACAAGTAAGCCCCGCTGTAGTCAGTGGGGCTTCCTCCCAGGAAGGTGTGGAGGGCTGTAGCCTCAGCCTCCTCCTGTGCAGGTCTACTCACAAGTAAGCCCCGCTGTAGTCAGTGGGGCTTTCTCCCAGGAAGGTGTGGAGGGCTGCAGCCTCAGCCCCCTCCTATGCAGGTCTACTCACAAGTAGTCAGTGAGGCTTCCTCCCAGGAAAGTGTGAAGAGGACTGCAACTTGAGAGCTCCAACCAACTTGTCTGCTCAGAAGTCCCATTGTAGTCAATGGGGCTTACTCCCAGGATAGTGTGGAGAGGGTTGCAGCCTGAGTGAGGGAGGGCAGGCAGGCAGGGCAGAAGCTGGCCTGTGGCTGCCCCCCAGCTCTGGCTTCTTCTCTTCCCCACCTCTGGAGTCTGTGTCCTTTTTTCCTTCCAGGAGGGTGCCTCAGGAAGGTGGGGGGAGTTCTTTAGTATCCATGTAAGATAAGCAGATGTCATAACTGACATAAGTATTGGAATCCTGGAAGATCTGGTGAGGAGGTAGATGTGGTGTCAGCAGTGGCCCCTTTAAGGGTAAGGCCTGGGCATCCAGCAGAGTGTGCAGCACAGCTGCAGCCACTTGAAGGCAATAGGGCCCTCAGGGATAGAACGGGCACCTGAGGCAGGAAGGGGGATGTGGGTTGGAGAAGGAGTGCAGGTTGGAAAGGAGACTGACTTGCCTTATTGACTTGGATACTCTGACTGATTTGACTGACTTACTTTGGAATCTGACCTTGGACTGCGACTTGGCTTATTGACTTTGGACTCTGCCCTGGATACTCTGACTGACTTTGTGACTAATGGACTGCTGGAGACACTGGAGTTTGGTGTGTGGCTGTTGTGCCCAAGACCTGCTGAGGACCCAGGGTCTGCTGTAGTGGCGGGAGGCTGCTGGCAGGAGAGAGGACCTCTGCAGGTTGAACAGGCGAGCTACCCTGGAGGTGGGGTCCAGCAGGACTACAGGGCAGAACCAGGGTCATTTGTTGGGGGAAAGAAGGGGAGCTAATTTGCTTAAAGTGGGCATAATTCTCCAGGCAGAGAATGGCCTTGGAATCAGGCAAAACACCATAAAGGACCAGGCATCTGAAAACATAGGATAAGAATGTATGACAAAACTAACTAAAAGCTACGTTATAAAAATGGGACCTATAAGAGCATAAAGGAAAAAAACAAACTATATATGCAGTGTTATCTTCATTTTAGATGTCAAAAGGGTTTTGTGGCTCCTGAGGTTTTTTTTCCTCTGGAAAACGGGTCCAAATGGCTGTTTGAGTGTTTAAGGTTGCCGACCCCTGTAATAGACTATCACCAAAGGTATAGCTTACATTCCCTCAGCCAGTGCCTCCATAGTTAGCTCAGCAAACATCCATGTTGAAAGAGGTGGCAAAAACACTCACACATCCCAAAATGGTAGTTCTTTATACCTAGCCTCCCACTCAGCAGCCAATCAGGAGTTGGAACCCACCTAACCCTCCAGAAGGTGTTAAGTCACCTTAACACTCTGTTAAGTCATATACATTGCTCTTAACTAACTTACAGCCCAGTCCTGAGCTGCCTGGCACACAGGGCTGTTGTGGTGCAAAATGGCAGCTGTGGCATCCAATGCACCCTGGACAGCTGCCACCACCTCCTCAGGAGAAGGAGACTTTCATCCCCTTCCCCCGAGTAAGACAAATAACCCTGCAATGGGGCTACTCGTTTCTGCAGCGGTTCTCGACTGGCGCAGAAGTCCTGTGTCATGCTGTGTGACCCAAAAAGGGGCTCAGGACCTGGTGAAGCTGAGCTCCACTGGTCCTGCCCCACTCCTCCCCCATCTCCTCCCCACCCTCCTTCGCCCTGGAATGCTTCCTCCTGTCTCCCCTCATGCCCCCAATCATCTCTCTGCTACCCAGGCATTTGGGCAACTGCTGGGCATCGGAATGTGGGCCCACCGTCGGAGCTGGCCCAGCACACGCTCACGCTGGGTTAGCTCTGGTGCTGGACCCATGGTAAGGGCTCGCAAATGTGCCAGTGGTGAGCAGGCACACACTGTTCAGGATCTGGTCCTTAGCTATTTCTGTCATATAGTGGAAGTGCATACCTGCTGGTCCTGTTGAACCTCTACAACTATGGAATTCCTTTCTGGGGGAACTAGGAACCACCACCCCCCACGGCTTTCTAATGAAGGCTCAAAGTATGTCTAGAGCAGGGGTACTCAATAGGTGGATCGCGATCTACCAGTAGATCGCGAGGCAAAATGAGCAGATCGCGGAGTGCCGACCCCCCCTTCAGGTGCCTCTGGGAGGAAACGCTGGGAGTAAGGCCCATTGTACTCAATGGGGCTTACTCCCAGGTAAGTGTGGCTAGGATTGCAGCCTCACAGCCTAATCCTAGGCATGTCTACTCAGGAGTAAGTCCTGTTATACTCAGTGGGGCTCAAGGTACACCAACATACATTGTACACATAAATGTTATATGTTATGATGGCACAAACATTGTAAAAAAAACTCTGGTAGATCTCTGGGCCTTGCTGGGTTTCAAAGTAGTTCTTAAGCCGAAAAAGTGTGAGCACCCCTGGTCTAGAGTCTGGGTGATGGATTGATGTCTGCCCCTGAACATTTCTGGACCAAATAGTTACAATCCCCTCATTGCGCGTGCACTCTCTCTCTCTCTCTCTCTCTCTTTCTGTGTGTGTGTGTGTGTGTGTGTGTGTGTGTGTGTGTGTGTGTGTAGTTTTTTTAAAAATGATTTTACTTATTATCATTATACATTTGTGCATTTTTTGTGTTTTCTGTTGTAATCTGACAAAGAAGATCTGCACATGAAAGCAGCCTTCTATGTATGCGCGCAGGCACTGCTCCCTGGAATGTGCATCTGAGCACTAATGCTGCCTATTTGCATTATGCAGAAAGAGCATGCCTTTGAATGCATGTCTCTATCCACATACTGGCTCAATTAATGACACACGTAAATAAGGAGGTGAACTGCATGATTGCACAGAAAAATGGAATTACTCCAAAATGGCTCTGTATGCCCAATGTGTTTCAATGACTGTTACATATGTTATATTTGTCTATATTATTGTCTGTAAATATTATAGTTTTTCCTAAGTTTTGCTATTGGCATCTGTAACTTTCATGGTTTTATACTCCATGTTTTCATGTTTTAATATTTTCTTGTTTGAGACAGAAAAGATGGCATGCATTTCAATAAATGTCACGCACAATATGGAACTTAATTCTGTACTTAGGGTTCAGAACAGGGAGAAAAAAATCCAACCATCCATGAAAAATTCTAAAGTGAGATGTAGTTGCTAAATCAGTTTCTAAAGAACTGAATCTAAGAGAGCTGGGTTTGTGTCCTGCTCAGCCACAGATTCCCTGTGTACCCTTGGGGAAGCTAATCTCAGTTCTTCATTTGCAAAATAGGAATAGTGGCAGAATGGTTAGAAGTCTGTGAACCTCAGGTGTTGCTGCAATACATGGCAGGTAAATTCTCAGAACAACAACAGGGGAGGCAAACCTGAACTGGGAGGAATTAGATTGAAATTCTGAAAATAATTCTTGCAGTATAAAGGATTAATTATTATAGGATTGCAGAGGATACCCTAGTTTGCCAAGAGCCTGGAAAACTGTAAAGCTGCACCAAAACCAAGTCCACAGTCCCACCTTGGCTGTTTGCTTGTTCCCCATATGAATGGAGCATATGTACATAAAACCTGTATGCTGTCAAAGGGTCTCCTTGGACCAATGCATTAAATTTTGCTGGCATAAATCCATGGAGTGTTGGGGATGGTCCAGACTGGGTAGGGCACATAAGATCTTGGCATGCGCTGCCACTGCTGAGATCCTCCCCAGCTCACCCTCTGCCTGGCCCAATCTCTGCTCTAATCCTCCCCCTGCCCACCCCCACGGCCACTGTGCCTGCTCTGGAGGGTGTCTGGGATCTGCAGGCGAGTGTGTGGAATCTCTGGGCATTTGCATTGGCAGTTCCAGTGTGCATGACATCGGCATGCCTTTTGTGCCACTGTAACTGGACTTAAAGCAATGGATTGCAAGATGTGCTGCTATAGGCCCTGTACTGAATTGGACCGTTAATCACTTCATCTTACTCATTTGGTATCTATGAATACACAATTCTTAAGGTAATTGTGAATGAGGTCCTGCTTTGTGCTCTTTGGAAGTTGGCAACATTAATGTAATTATTTCAAAATTGTAAAGCTTTATTGATAACATTTAAAATATTAGGTATGAGGCAGTAATAGTGAAAAGTATAACATGCTTTATCAGTATTGAGCATTTTTTGTGCTTATTTTTTTTTTGTATCGTAATGTTTTTCAAGACATAGAAGATTATTGTAATGGAAAAAAGTAAACTGCAGATAAATATTGGCCTAAAACTACAAAACATATAGAACAGTGTTCCTCAAACTGTGGATCGGGACCCACTAGGTGAGTCGTGAGCCAATTTCAGCTGGGTCCCCATTCATTTCAATGTGTATTTTATTTTTAATATATTAGAGTTGATGCTACCATGGTATGTGACTGCATTTGGGAAAATGTTACAGATCTGTACTTTGAACAGGCTACTATGTATATGGTTTTAACAATGATAGTAAATGGGACTTACTCCTGGGTAAGTGTGGGTAGGATTGCAGCCTGAAAAATTTTCCTGCTTGATGATGTCACTTCCGGTCATGATATGACTTCTGCTAGGTCCTGACAGATTCTCATTCTAAAAAGTGGGTCCCGGTGCTAAAAGTTTGAGAACCACTGATATAGAAGATAGTTGTTGTACAAACATTTCTGTGAATACAGTTGTCCATAGGGCAGTGGTTCTTAAACTCTCTGGGAGAGTTTGAGCCACAGTAAGTCCTTGTGGGGGGGAGGCAGCGACATGATCCCCAGGATTGTCGCTAAGGGGGCTGCAGGGACTGGCATTTACTTAACAGTCCCTGCAGCAGCCTCCCCAGGGGTGTGGGGAGCCCTGCGTGACTGTCTGCAGGACTCCTTGAAACTTAGAAAGTGAAAGCAGAAGGATCATGCTCCACCTCTGCAAAACCAGAACTGGAGTGCGAATGCTTGGCTTTCACTTTTTAAGCTTTGGGAAGCCTTGTGGAGGGTCGTGCAGGGCTCTCTGCACCCCTGGGAGGCTGCTGCAGTAAGGGACTGGTAAGTAAATGCCAGTCCCTGTGCCCCCATTAGCAGCGTGGTCCCCCCTGTTCCCGAATCTTAAGGGGGCAGAGGCCAGGGCCCTCAGGCTGGGACATCGCGACATCCTAGTTTGAGAAGCTTTGCCATAGGGGATAAGTTCCTGGCCCTCCCATGGATACCAAAACCTTAGATAAAAGGAAACCCTATACTTACTGTGGCACCAGCACCCCATCTATTCCTTTGCAGCCTGTTTTTGTTAGCATTTTTCATTTTCTTTTGCTTAAATAGTTCTTTAGTATTCCTTGGTATTTAAAATCCAACGTTTTATTTAATTTTGTATAGAAAATGAAAACTTGTAGATACACATAAGTTACTGTCTATAAATAGTAATATCACCAGAGCGTTATTTTATAATTTTTTATCCTTTTTTGAAATGTATACTATTAGTCAATATGTGTTTATCCATATCCCTGCTAAGAGGCATCTTTAAGTGGGGGTTCATGGTTCTTTTATATTTATCAGGGGGAGAGCATTTACCCACATAGAATTTTTTCCAGTGGCTCTTCTCTAGTGTCTTTGTTGAAATGTGGTATATATGTATTTTCATTAATGATAATGATAATGATGATAAAGATACGAAGATATTTATGAAAAATATGAAGGATAAAATACAGGTCCATTGGTTAAATTAAAGACCTGTTTTTAAAAATATTTAGCTAGTGTTTTTTAGTGTTCATAGTTTAGCATGATATAAAAAACCCAGTAAGGTCAATATTCTTACTATCCCCCTATTGTAATGAGCAGAGGCAACTGAACCTGAGGAACAAGGGTTTGCCTCAGACTTCTTAATGGGTTCACAATGAGTTGTGGTTCAAACTGGTGCTTTCCTCATTTATAGCCCAGTCATTTGGCCACTGTGCTGTACAAGCTCTGTAGAACCAAAGAGTCAATCATGTATGCATTTACTTGACAGTAAGTCTAACTGAACACAGTGGAACTTGTTTCTGAGTAAATATGTATAGGATTGTGATGCCTCTGTATGTTAGTTTGTGTTGGTTATAATTAGATTTTTCGAAAGCCAGTTAAATTATTGTTCAGTAGTTAGAAGTGTTAATTTCTGAATCAGTTGGTAGGATACATTTTAAGTATCGAAGGTATTGATAAGATTTTCTTCTTGCTTTTATTAATTACTTAGAAAAAGAAGCCCATCAATATCCAGAGATCAGAACAGAAGGTACAACCAACTAGAGGAGAAAGACAACTATTCACAGTATGCAACATCAGACAGTGCAATGCCAAGATCACCATCAGATTATACAGATAGACGATCACAACGTGGATCTCAGTTATATGAAGAACCTGAACTTGATGACTACAGGGATTCCAACAGAAGAAGTCATAGACGTTCAAGGGAATATCCATTAGAGGAAGAAGATGTGCAGAATAGTGAAGAATATGAAAGGCAGAGGCGGGAAGAGGAGTACCAAGCACGCTATCGAAGTGATCCTAATTTGGCTCGTTATCCTGTCAAACCACAACCATATGAGGAACAAATGCGTATTCATGCTGAAGTGTCCCGAGCACGTCATGAACGAAGACACAGTGATGTTTCTTTGGCAAATACTGAATTGGAAGATTCCCGGATATCTATGATGAGAATGGAACGACCATCAAGGCAAAGATCTGCATCTGAACGTAGAGCTGCCATGGACCAACGGTCATATTCAATGGAAAGAACTCAGGGTCCAAGTCCCAATCGTCAGAGGACATCAAATCACAGCCCTCCAACACCTAGGAGGAGTCCAATTCCTTTTGATAGGCCAGATATGAGACGGACTGATTCATTAAGAAAACAGCACCATTTGGATCCCAGTTCGGCTGTACGGAAAACAAAACGTGAAAAAATGGAAACCATGTTAAGAAATGATTCACTAAGTTCAGACCAATCTGAATCAGTTAGGCCCCCACCACCAAAGCCTCATAAAACAAAAAAGGGTGGTAAAATGCGCCAGGTTTCATTGAGCAGCTCAGAAGAAGAATTGGCATCTACTCCGGAATATACCAGCTGTGATGACGTAGAAATTGAAAGTGAAAGTGTTAGTGAGAAAGGTAAGACTTTTTTCATGTGTTCCTTAGATAGTGATCAATAGATAATAAACATCTTTATTATACTGTAGTTTACTTGATTACAAACAGTAACCGTTACAAACAATCATTTTCCCCCATAATGGAATTCAAGGCACCATACGTGGATTCTAGAGACAGTGTCCCATTCAGGCACCTACCAGACCATCGTAGCTTCAACAAGGTCACAGCATAATGTGTCCTCGGATAATGCCCTGAGACCACATGACATAGTCCCACATGGCACAGGAGATATGTGATCAAGGGCGCAATCCTAACCAACTTTCCAGCACTGGCATAGCTGTGCCAGTGGGGCATGTGCTGCATCCTGCTGTTGGGGGGCAGTCACGGAGGCCTCATTAAGGGAAGGCAATGTTTGTTCCCTTACCTCGGAGTTGCATTGCCCTTAGTGCTGGAAGTTGGTTAGGGTTGCTGCCCAAATCACTAAACTTTTTTTTTAACTTAAAAGCATTGACTGGGAAAGGGGTAAATTGGATTGGAACAGCAGTGCTGGAGAAGGAAGTGCTTAAATTGTTTGTGATTGTGCCATTTTTCCTGCTTGAAATATCCTCCCTGAATCTGCTAACTGTGCTACAGAAAAAGGTTGGTATGACTGTTATGACTGTATTTTCCCCCAGTACCGCTAAAAGTGGCTTCTGTACGCGGATGAGATTTTTAGCCCAATCTTATGCAGAACATACTTCATGGAGTTGCAAATGGCAATCTGGAAGTGTGCGTAGTTGTGTGTTTCCAGACCACTACTGGAGACACCATTGAGAGACCTCACATGACAAGGGGAAGAAGAAGGCCCCCTGACCTCAGTAAGTTAGTGGGGTGGATGTAACATGACATGCGTAGGGCTGGGGCATGTTGGAGGTGGGAGCAGTAGCACCTGGTGTGGGGGACTTATGCCTGATGCTGTCCCCCCGGAGTGATCTGACTCCAAAAAATTTATGTATCTTTTTCTTTAAGAATCGATCTCTCCCTGCTGTATATTTTGGACAGCGGAAAAAGATATGCACCGGGGTGTCAAATTCTGTAAAGGGACAATCACAATAACGCTGCTCAGGAGGGATCCTTTGAAAACGACCCTTTATTTGTGCCATTGGTAAAGCATTGCATTGTGCAACGCCACCGTAGCATGCAGCACAACCTGTTTTGGTGCAGCTGCATGTTATTGAGGGGAAAGGCATAGGATTGGGCCCTTTGACCAGGAAAACAGAATACAGGAAGGGTTGAACACATGCCTTCAGCACTGTTGGTCCTAATTGTTTTCATACTCTTCATGCAAATTGGTTCTTTTTAAAAAATGAAATGAAATCCACTCATGAATCTTCCATGTTACTTGAAATTTGGATCTTGGGTGGCAGTTAAATCATGGAAACAATAATAGCAGAAGAACAGGAGAAGAATGTTTTTTAGAAAATTTTCTGTTAATTCTTGTACATGGATTAAAGAGAAAGATTTGACTACTGTTGGATAAACACATGGTGTATTTGATTCAAAGGTTGTTGATAAGTAACAGATGTTCATAACTGTATGTCTGTAAACGTGTGTCTATGTATGCTCACACAGAAACCTTTTGCAGAGATGGCAATATTGTAGCTTATCAGAGTGTTCATGTTTGACTGATGTGCTGCTGCTTTACTTTGGTGTAACCAAATGCTTGAGCTGAAGTGTCATTCCTCACTAGAGGTGTTTCTGTGCTCCATTAAAAAACCCATAATTCCACCCTACTACCAAAATAATGAGTGGATATGCTGATTTGCTAACAAGACACATTTAGTGGCCACTTCTCCGTCTGTTAATCATGTAGGGATTGAGCTTGATTTTTGCTACTTCAGTCATCATAGGGTGCCAAACAGAAGCCTAATGCTTTGGTGCAAATAGTCTTCTTTTGCCAAAAGTGGGATCTTAAATAAAATCCTTTGGCTTGTCAGCTTTCATACTTTTAGAATATAGACCAATCCGAAGTATCTTTACTTGAAAGTAAGAAAAAAGAAATACTTTTGTCCCGGGTAATCATGCTAAGAATTGTAACCCTTATTTTACCAGGTCATATTTCTTCCATAAAGCTGTCTAGGGCAAAATGCATTTACTGGTTATAAAAGGCAGTTTAGGCTGCAGTCCTGTGCACACTTACCTGGGATTAAGCTGCATTGAACACAATGGAATTAAATTCCAATTAACCATGCACAGAATTACACTGAACAAGTATAAAATCAGACCTATACTAAGAGTTGATTGTTGTTCTCTCAATTATATAGAAGTGGTTCTTTTTTAAATCTCTAGTGCAGGGCTGTAATATTTCCCCCACAAGTTGGCCTATATTTCCACTTTTCAAATGGTCACATGTGGTCTTTCATGTGCATTCTCAGACATGTTTCTGTTCTTACAGAATTTGGTAAGTGCAGTCTCTCTTTTAGTCACTTTTTTTCCTTTTACCAGCAGTGTTTAGCTTATGTATTAACTATGCTGTGAAGGTCAGGAGTGAAGGACAATTTTGGGAAGAGATTAAATTTGTATACTCTGGATCATCACCCCCTGTTTCTGAATTCAGACTGTTGTACAGCATGGTATCAACTTACCTTTCTCCATTTTCATAGTCTCTTATTTCTTGCAGTGTGTTTGTGTTTCTAATACACATCATCAGTTTGTGATCATTGTCTCTTGGTGAGATGTGACGAGAGTCTGTATTGTTTTTACTTCTCAGCAGTGTCAAAAGAGTTTGGACAGACCATCTTTGATCTTAATCTTCAACATCTGAATGTATCATAGAGAATGGTTTCCCACATAATAGTGAGAGCATACAAAAAATGTGGAAGTTGAGTGGATTTGCATCTGATAAAATCAGTCCAGAGGACTTTACAGCCTAATACTAAGCTTCCTCAGCATCCAGTGGTAGTGCGGTACCTAAATGGCTGCGGCTGTATCCTGTGGGGCCAGGGAAGCAACTGGAATCTCCTTGGGGTAGGAGAACATCAGTTCCCTTACTCCATGTCAAACCCCAATGGTTCTCCTTAAATCTGCATCACTGCTTGAGGTGACGCAGAAACATGGAGGCTTGTGTTGGGCTTCGCAGTTCTGGAGGGGGGATGGGATTCAGCAGCAGCCTCAGCTGCCATCCTTTTCCCCTCCCAGCCTGATCTGCCCACCAGTCCACCCTCCCTATACCCAGTTCAGCCCATCCCTACCTTCTCCCACCTGGAAATCCTTCCCCCATTCAGCGGGGTTACTTACTTGCCATCTGGATCCTGCTGGTGTGGAGGCCTAGCGCTGACTGGCGCTGGCCTCTCCACCGGCACTGCATGTTCCTTGGCAGCTGCATGTTCCCTGACATGCTTTATGGTACTTTTGCGACAGCTGTTGGTGGGGCAGCGCACCAGCTGCTGGTGTAGCCCTGGCATAGGATCAGGCTTACCGTATACATTTGCTAATTTTTAAAAATGTGTAATTAGTTGTGCATATCTATGTGTTGGTATTTCTGTACTTTAATCACCAATGCTAAACTGGAGGTTGGTTGTACATCAGGTGCAGAGCAGTGTTGAACCAGACCAGCTAATACCAATAGAAACCTGCTGTAGCTGAGCTGTAGGAAACTGTATAGGATCCAGTGCAGTGTTACAGCTTTGCTTTTCCACATCTTGCTGTCTTCAGTGTACCTCTTGAGCCTTTCTCCCACTTCATGCCATACTGGAACATAAGGAGGTACAAACAAGTTTTAAACTTTCCTTACTAGTAAAATTGGGATGTAATTGTTTTGTTAGTGTAGCCATACAAAACATGGTGTTGCCATGACAATGATATAGCCTTGCAATCTAATACATTAACATAGGTATGTAGGACTGGGGTGTTGGTCATAACTCCATTTTGTGTGTACAGGTTGAGCCTGTTTATCCACGGGTTTTATATCTGTGGATCTGACTCAATGCGAGTCCCCTGGACCCGTGTTGAGCCAGACTTCACCCATCCTGAACCTTCCGAAGGTGTCCGGAGCTGTGCTCTGGTCATGCCCTGAGGGCTTTTCGAAGTCTGTAGAGGCCATGAGCATCCAACTGCCACCTGTGCAGGCTTCAGAATGACCCTTAAGGGCAAAAAAAGTGGCTTCCTGTTTCCCTTGTGAAACTGGAAGTGCCATTTTAATGCCTTTAAAGCATTCTGATGCCCGGGGAAGCCTTCCAGTCACCTTTGGAGGGTTTAAAGGTGCCAAAATAGTGGTTTTGGTTATCCAGGTTCTTTTGTATCCATGGGAGGGGGGGAGGATTCCAAGAACAGATCCCTCATGGATACCGAGGCACCACCTGTACCTTTATCATTGACTTTGGACAAATAGCTTCAGTTTGTCTGTGTTGTTTTTTCAACAGATTGAAAAATCTGATTTCAACAAATCTGGGTGTCTGTTCTTTACGTCTTTATTAACATTTTTGAACTTTACAAGAACTGCATAACAATGCTAAACCACTTTTAAATAAGTTTATGAAACAAAATACAGTAAAATAGTTTTTAAAATTTAAGTGGAAAAGTGTCAATGTGCTCACAAAATTTGTGTTTTACTGTGATTGTGAAGATTTAGAAAATAAGTAAAAACAAACATGGGTAAATTTCATTTAGAGGTAGAATTTGGTGCAATAACTATTGTAATTTTCATTTGGAATTATAAATGTAAAAAAGGACAAGACTACTTCAGTCTTGGGGTGAGAGAAGAGTTTCTTTTCTTTCTTGTAATGAGAGACACAAATGAGGAATGATAAAGAGCTGTGTTTCACACTACTAATTTTAGCAACTGTAAGACCTGTGAGCAAAACTCTATGATCACACATAAACTTTTTGCAACTATAAAATCTTCTTCTTTGACATATAATTAAATTACATTTGTTTATAGTTTAAGAAATTATTAAAAGTAACAACAAATTGATGTTTTGTGGATTAGGACAGAACCAGAGTCATTATTTATAATATTTGTAATGTTCTCTAGATGTGGAAGCAGGCAGCAGTAGAGCCAAGCAGGAGTATGGGCCTGATATTATTCTGTATTCAAAAGTCCTCCTACCTGCTACAGACTTCTGCTACTTTTGGCACATGCTCCACAGGTTGGCAACCAACTGGTGAGAAACAAGGAGGAGCCATGTTCCTAATGAATCTCAAATAGAAATAACTGACCTCATGCTTTTGCATGAGATTAATTTATTGCCTTACATAGCAGTATGATCCCTCTGTCCATCTCTCTCATATGTTCACAATGTGATCTTTGCCAGAATGAATACTGTTATTTCTCCACAGATCCTTTCATCATAACTCCTCTTTATTTTCCTTTGGATCATCATAATTTCATTCAGGCCCTCTGAAGAATTATTCAAGGAAAGTTCAGGAAAACCCAGTAAGAATATTTTTTTTTCTTACTTTCACTGATGTATCTCTTATAGGAACTGGTGAAGGAAAGAGATCAAAAGGCAATGAGGGTCTCCCTTGTTCTCAAAGTTCTTGATAAATTGGTTAGGGAAGCGGTTCCCTAACTATGTGTCATGACCCACCAGTAAGTTGCAGGCCGATTTATGGTGGGTCGTGAAACTGACAAGCTGATAGCTGACTAGAAAATGTATTGAGCCTTCTGGAAACCAAAACAAAACAGCAGATGAGTGTTTACTCATGAAGAGGTGAGTGTGCCTTGGTCCACTTCGAAGGGCAAGCCAAGAGGAATGCAAAGCCACAGAATCATCCCAATCCGATGAATGCAGGACCCAAAAAACTCTTGAGAAAGAAGCCCCCCCCGCCAGCTGATAAAGAAAATGTATTGAGCCCTATGGAAAGCAAAACGGAGCCATACTTGTGTGCTTACTCATGACTAGGCAAATGTGTCTCTGGTTGTCTTGGAGGACAGACAAAGAGGAATGCAAGGCCACCAGTAAATGTGGAGCTCAGCAAATGCTCCAGATACTCAACAAATGCTCCAGAAGAAGGTTCTGCCCACCATAACAAAAAGGATAAAAATAGAGGCTTGAACGGTTGGTAGTGTGAACCTTCTTTTTTTTGTCCCATAAAGTTAGTTGGGGCCTGATAAACTGTCGTTTTAAAAAATGGTATCAGTGTTTAGGAGCAGTGGTAAATGTTTACCACTAAATGTAAACAGTGGTAAAGTGGAAAATGTTTAGGAACCAGTGGGTTAGAGCAGTGGTTCTGAAACTTTATAGAGGCCCTAGAGCAGTGATACTAAACCCTTTTCATCTCATGGTACACTAAGAACATAAGAACAGCTGCACCGGATCAGGCCATAGGCCCTTCTAGTCCAGCTTCCTGTATCTCACAGTGGCCCAACAAATGCCCCAGGGAGCACACCAGATAACAAGCGACCTCATCCTGGTGCCCTCCCTTGCATTGGCATTCTGACATAGCCCATTTCTAAAATCAGGAGGTTGCACATACATACCATGGCTTGTAACCCATAATGGATTTTTCCTCCAGAAACTTGTCCAATCCCCTTTTAATGGCATCCAGACCAGATGCCATCACCACATCCTGCGGCAAGGAGCTCCACAGACCGACCGCACACTGAGTAAAGAAATATTTTCTTTTGTCTGTCCTAACCCGCCCAACACTCAATTTTAGTGGATGTCCCCTGGTTCTGGTGTTATGTGAGAGTGTAAAGAGCATCTCTCTATCCACTTTATCCTTCCCCTGCATAATTTTGTATGTCTCAATCATGTCCCCCCTCAGGCGTCTTTTCTAGGCTGAAGAGACCCAAACGCCGTAGCCTTTCCTCATAAGGAAGGTGCCCCAGCCCCGTAATAATCTTAGTAGCTCTCTTTTGCACCTTTTTCATTTCCACTATGTCCTTTTTGAGATGTGGCGACCAGAACTGGACACAATACTCCAGGTGTGGCCTTACCATAGATTTGTACAACGGCATTATAATATTAGCTGTTTTGTTCTCAATACCTTTTCTAATGATCCCAAGCATAGAATTGGCCTTCTTCACTGCCGCCGCACATTGGGTTGACATCTTCATCGGCCTTTCTACCACCACCCCAAGATCTCTCTCCTGATCTGTCACAGACAACTCAGAACCCATTAGTCTATATGTGAAGTTTTGATTTTTTGCCCCAATGTGCATGACTTTACACTTACTTACATTGAAACGCATCTGTCATTTTGCTGCCCGTTCTGCCAGTTTGGAGAGATCCTTCTGGAGCTCTTCACAATCATGTCTGGTCTTCACCACTCAGAAAAGTTTGACACTATACTGACAAAGCACTAAGATTGTCAAGGCACACCATCAGTTTTTTGACAATTGACAACGCACACCACACTGACAGTACGGGTTCACATCCCCTAGTGGCCCTGCTAACAAATGGTCCTCCCCCAAACTCCTGCAGCACACCTGCAGACCATCCATGGCACACATCCGAGGCTAGATATATGAATGCCAAGGGGTGTAGCTGTAATGGTGACTGGGTGGCCGTCCCCCCACCTCCTGTAGCTACTTGTTTAACCCTTGATGCACGTAGCCTAATCTGCCTTGTCAGTTTCATGAACCACCAAAAGTTGGGTAATGATCCACTAGTGGGTCCTGGACCCATGAGAACTACTGGGTTAGGGGATATTGTACACTGGAAGTCTGGGCCTGATCTCAAGCATCCCCTGAAACAGTTATATAAGAGCTTTTCATTGGTCCTGTTGCAGCTTGGTGGAAAGTCTCTCAAGTTGATGGCCACAACGGAGTTCTAATATTCAATCTTTTTTTGAATGGCAATAATGTTTGTGGGGCAGATCACTGAGATCTGTGTGCTTCACTTTAACTAAATATAGGGAATTGTTTTTGTCAAGAAACAAGATCTATGGGATACAACATGCATTCCTAGAGCAGTGGTTCCTAAACTGGTGGTTCACGACCCACCAAGGGAATCAGAAGCAGGGCATTCCCCCCATAAGAGGAGTAGCCCTGCAGTGATGTCACTGACAGCGCTGCAGCGATTGTGGCACCGCCACAACCAAGGGGCTTCTTACAGTACTTGGGGGATAGCTCTGGCCTTCCACAGGGTGCAGTGGACTCACAGCCCATTCTGCGGACCTCCCTGCTGCTTCAAATTGCTCAGTTGAAAGTTGGAAGTAAGTCATAATAGGAGATAAGATCTCTGTTGCAGTGGTGGCCCCCATCCTGCCCTGACAAAGACTTACAAGGTTCCCAACTCCTCTGTAGGAGTTTGGGAATCACTAACTTAGAGTAATCTCTGGATTCCACTTTGACTAAGACCTGGTCGTACCTTTGGTTTTTTCCTAACCTGAAACAGAAAAATAAAGAGTTGCATATATGGAAGACATCTTTTGTGCAATTTGCTTCTGTTTGGAACAGATCTCTTTTTTAGGTAGAAGTACTAAGGCTACCAGAAAAATGCCTTTTCGTACCACTGCATCCACTTGGCAACTAAACTATTTTAGCACCAAATGGCTAGGAAAGCAACACCTGCTCAGTCACTCAGCTGCACAGTCCCCTTCTTTCCATGAAGTTGGACAGGTATCCTGCTCCCTGATTTGTGTAAGGCCACTACCTCATCAGTTTTTATCAAGCATCATGACCTCGGGTCACTCTATTTTCATATCCTCCTCCTGCCCTTCAGATCTGCCTCTTGCCCTCATCATCTCAGGGCCTCTGAGGAAGTCCATTTGCAGATGCAAAAGGGAAGAGGAAACAGCAGTACTATGATCCCCTAATATATGTGGACACTGGGAGGTTTAAGGAATTGACCAAGTTAGTTTTCAGGGGCTTGTGATTCCTTGCCTACCTCTGGAATAAAAATATGCAGGAAAAACAATTTGTGCAAACAATGATTGTAAAACTGTAATATTCTGAAACATAGGCAATCTCTTTGTTATTGGCATCAGTTAAGAAAAAAAACACATGTAAGCATGTAAGCATGTACACATGGGGGAGCGCATTCATCAAATGCAGGGATCCTGTGTCAAAGCTAATGGTATGTCCATGTAATTCGGTGGTGAAAAGATGACTAAGGCAAGAGTTAAAGTGCGCCAAAGTTTACTGAAAGTGCTCAAGACCCAAAAGAGGGGGTCTGAACTGGGACATGCCATACTAACACACTTGCTCTTAAACTATTCCAGGTGGAATTCTACTACTAATATACATGCACAAAGAAGCCTTAAGGGGAGCTGTTAGGAAGAGAAAGAGGGGAAGAGAAAACAAGGCAATTGAAAATCGAGGTTTTATATAGATTTTTCATCCCATAGACTTCTGTGGACTTCTTAGGTATGGTGACTCAATTAGGAGATCCTCTATTATTAGTTAGGACCCTGATGGTTCTGCCTTTGTCTCACCATCCAGTTTAGGGTATGGTTGAAAGGCTGTTGGAGGCTGTTGATCAGATTTAGCATGAGGTTGGTGAGGACTGTTAGAAGTGAAAAAATACCTTCCTTTGATTTACAAAAGCAGCTTTTCCCAAGCTTGGGGTTCAGAAAGGTGGCTAGGATCACAAACCATTAAATATGTTATTCCAGCAGAATTTAGAGCTATAAAACTTCAACTGAATTTTAGAGCAGGAGTCTCCAAACTTTTTGGGCAGAGGGCCGCATCAAATGTGTGGCATGGTTTTGAGGGCTGGAAAAAAATTTAAATATAAAATTTATATAAATAGAGATGGAACTTAGATGTGTGAATAAATGAATGAATGGGCTCATTCATTCAATCTCTCTTGCCCTTAGAACACCCTCCAGATGCAACCACAGCATAGTTCCAGTCATGTTTGGCAAAGTGGGCCAGGGGCTTTCAGGGGTCAAGAGGCTTGCCGCGGGCTGCATCTGGCCCCTGGGCCGGGGTTTGAAGATTCCTGTTTTAGAGGCATGAGGACTCATTTAAACAGTAAACAAGCTCCATTCAAATTTGGAGCATTGAGTTGAAATTTCACATCAAATATGTAGCCTTCCTGGCCTGAGAATTTGTGACCTCTTGCCATCAGTCCTAGAAATAGTCACCGTGCTGCTCTGGTCCTTTGCTCTCCAGGCAAGTGCCTGTTTGTTTACAGTATTTTTATCCCACCTTTCTCCCTGAAGGGACCCAAATCAGCCTAGCATATAAACACTTGCACATTGTGTTGCTATGTAAATGTCACCGACATGTACCCCTTTTGTCTGCAACATTTTGGTCTCTGTGACCAACTTTCATCTTATTCTATTCTTATTTCTTGTAAGGATTTACATTGTTAATCTTGCCGGTTGGCTCTGCTTATTTGTTTTGTTTTATTTAATATAAAAGCAGTTGTAGAGGATCCTGATCAAGACTGCAACTGTGATGTGAAGGAGAGGGGGATGTTTCAATTGTATGCCCTGCCATTATTCTGATCCATACAAGTCCCTTTGATGACTGCTGCTGTCTGAGCTGCTAGTGGTATCAGTGCAGATTTCTCTTGCAGGGCAAATAGTTGCAGGGGAGCCTGATTCTGCATAGTGCTATTGTAGGAGAAAGGGTTATGGCTGCCTCCTCCCATACCATGCTTCCAATCCAGTTTAGGGCCCTGTTGCTGCTATTTAAATTTTTGAAAAATCCAATCACATAGGGCTAAACAACACAATTATTTTGGCCCTGGACTATATGGATCTTGACTATGATGCAATCTGCATTACCATATACCATATACAGTGGGCCAGTGTTAACCCCAGGAACCTCCCACAGATAAGGAAACCATGGGTATTTAAACCTGCGGTTTTTGAGCCCCCCCCAACCCAACTGCAGCTGAGCTCTGGTTGGGTCTGGAAGGTCGTTTGAGGCCCACAGAGACAGTGCACAACTGCCTGTTTCAGCAAAAAAAAAAAAAAAAAAAAAAAAAAAAAAAAAAAAAAAAAAAACCACCAAAAAACACTACTTCCAGTTTTCTGACAGAAACCAGAAATAGCCTTTTTTTTTGCTAAAGTGGCCATTCTGAGGCTTTCAGAGGCAGCGGGCAGTCATGCGCGGTCGCTACAGGCCTCAGAAGGCTCTCTGGAGGTGAGGTGAGAGCTCCCTTCTTCTTCAGAGGGTCCAGGTCCGCCCCCCACGGGTTGGGGGCACCCGCGAATAAAGGAATCAGTGCGTTCTGAATCCGTCCATAATGTGTGTGGACCTGTATTTCTTACAACAAGTCTACGAGTTAGGCTGGTATATTATTCCCACATTATTAGTGACAGAAAGCGACTTTTAGTAATTAAAAACATTTTTTTAGGTTAAAAATAAAAATATGCCTATTTGAAGTAAATGTTTCCCAAACTGTGGATTGCAACCCTTGCCTGTGGGATGAGGTACTTGAGGTGGAATCTGATGGCATTGCGATAAGCAGCAGTAGAAGTCTTGGTTCATGGAGACAAGCAGCAGTAAAAGGCTCAGTTCAGCAGACAAAACTCCATTATGTGCTTTTTGTGAGCTCATAAAAGCCCTCCCATCTGCCCTGAGCTTCTTACTGGAGATGCGTTGTGTCTGACCACTGGCAATTTGGGGGCGGGGTGGGGGACAAAAGTTCCAGGGTGCCATGCCTGTGGGGGCGGCACCACTGTGTCACCACCCACCCTCTGAAGCCCTTCTAAGGGCTGGGGAGGTCCCACGCAACATCCCCTGGCTCTCTGAAAGCCTTCTGAGGCCTCTGGAGTGCTGTTAAACTGTACTTCTGGTTTTCATCAGAAAACCAGAAGTACTGTTTAACAGCCTTCTGAAGGCCTCAGATGGCCAGGTGACATTGTGCGAGGCTCCATAACACCGTAAGTCTCGGGGGGGGGGGCTTTTGCACTCCTATTCCCCTAGGTGGCACAGGGGCCAGGTCCACAATTGTGTCTGGCCTCCCAATTTGGAAGTAACTGGTGATGACATCTTCGCCAGTTACTTTGGTGGTTGTTGGCATCCTTCAGTCTTGGAAGACTATGGTATCGCGCTCTGAATGGTGGTTCTGGAACAGAGTGTCCTCTCCAGTGCGCGAAGCCTGGGTAAAGTCAATATAGGAGGATAGACTGTTACCCATGCAGCAAATCCCCCCTCTCCACGTTGCTAAAATGGTCCAGTAGAAAGGCAGAGGCCAATATGGTTGGTTCCAGCGGCGTCACAGGAGTTGCCAGAACGTGTCTGTGTTCAGCCATGAACTGCCTCAGGGACTCCGCCTCCAGATTTTGCCTCAAGGTTGACTCCTGAAGCCTTTTCCATTACTGGGTGTAGCCACAAGGCAGTGGAGGTTTGGGATCAGAGTTTTCCGTCTCTCAGATGAACTGCCTTCCCAGGCTAACGAGTCCCATCTACCCGGTGGCTGTTTAGTCGCCTCTTACGACAAGTATAGCCAAACTGAGGGCCTATTCTTATCCCCAGCCCCCAGGGGTACCCAGGGGTACTTTGGTGGTACTTCCCATACAAAGTGGTATGTGGAGGGCAAATGTTGAGAAATGCTAATCTACATTAACGTGAGAGTGTTTTTATAAGAAGCATGGTGAAAAAAGTTTAGAGAGGAAATTAAAATTAATGAATCTGAGGATGAAAATTTAACTGATTTTACTGTCCTTTTCTGCTTTATTCAAAATATTTCACAAATAAATTATATTTTTTTCTATTTATAGAATTAATTACAATGTTAACAGTCATTTAATGTAAAGGTTTTCCAGTCTTACATTTGATGCCTTAGTGAACATTTCGATTATGATTCTCTTTGAGGGCTTGAGTTATATAATCTGTTTACATGAAAATTGTTGAATATGTGGACGTCAGTTATGTAATATGATTTACAGTCATCCTGCAGTTTTCAGCACAACTCTGTATGGCCCTCTTCTATTGTTTGAGGCATTTACTTTATATAAAATTGTTTTTCAGTACGAACAGAGAAAGAATCTTTGTACACCATCAAAAAATACCTGTGTGCCACTTTAGAATCAATGAATGGAATACAGTGCTAGGCACAGTATAATTCCAGGAGAAAAAAATACTTTAATTCAAGGCATTTTAGGTCCTTAGAAATCCACTCATGTACCAAAATCATGCAAATTGTAAGTTAAATAATAAATAGTTCTACAGATTATACTTGCTTCCAGTTTAGTACCAGTGCACCTACAGTTTGGTCCTGTACCCTAATACTCTTCTTCTGCAAGTTGGGGATAACAGTGAAGCTCACAGCTCTGTGAGACTTTGGAGACCAGTGTGTACACTGACCTTCTGTTTTCCATTTATATTTCCACTGGATTAGAGAGAATGGAATGTTACTAGTGAAAGGTTGTATATGGCCAGAGGGGGAGCAAGGTGGATGAAAGATGTAAAAAAAGGGACCCAAGATTGGGAATTGTCCGGCATTGGGGCAAACTTAACATTATGAAGTAAGACACAAATCAGCAACAGAAAGGAGAAAATTCTCATACAGTATTTATATGCCAGTATTTCTAGGACTGGGCTTTGTAATGTGCTGACGTTGTTTAAAATTGATTCATCAAAGTGTTAGAACTTATAAGCACTGAAGAGCAACTCTGTTCAAATAGTACTTGACTAGTTATTTTGCTGATTTAATTTTGTTACACTGGCACAGGATTTCATTATATAGTTTGAAATAATGTTTTCAGGAAGTTGGCATTTGAATTAAAGGGCATATATATAATTCATATTTTACATAACACTTCAGTGTTATCCCCAGTTTGCAGAAGGAGAAGATTGGGCTGAAAGATCAAGGAAATCTGTGGTCATGGAGGCTAAGATCTTACTGAGCACAATATGTGAGAGTATAGAAATTGTTTACTGCCTTCATGGCAAGGTATGTGCCATAAGTTACCATTTCTGTGGCTGCTTTATTTTACAAAGGGTATCTTGTTTGTGTGTCTTATTTTAAAAAAAGCTAACAGCCCCATTTTTGCCTGGAAGCTTTTCCAACACTGGAGCAGAGTTCTAGTCAGCGGCCACATGGCAGTTGTCAGTCATTTTCCTAGTGATGCCAGAAGTGGTGGCAGTGCTCCAACTCTACCAACAGACTAGAGATGTAAAATTTCCGGAAATTTTAAAGCTCAGAAAAAAACCAGTTTTTTCTGGTTTTTTTTTTTTAATGGAAATTTTTGGAAAAATTGAAAAAAATGCTACATTCGGTGGTGTAGCTAAGGGGGTGTAGGGGGTAGCAGTTGTACCGGGCAACAAGGTTTAGGGGGGCAACAAGCTGAGCTTGACGCTAGTGCCCAAAATTGTGAAAAAATTGATATGCACTAGTAATACCATCATGCTGTATATCAGGCATGTCCAACTTCGAACAGGTCGTGATCTACTTTTTCCAGCCAAAAGTGCCGGTGATCTACCACCATGAAAATTAAGTTTCAGATTAGTTTCAAATTAAATTTTAACCAAATAAAGTTGGTGGATTCCCCCCCCCCATCTTTAATGAACCTTCTGTCATTTACTTGGATGTGATCAGCTGTTAAGCAAATTAAGCAAAAACAAAACAGAGAGACGAAGATCTAGTAAGAACTGCGAAGGGATATGGAAAGTACATTTTTTCTTAAAGTTTTATTGAGTAATAACTTTAACTGTCTTAATAACTTTCTTTAACTTTTATTGAGTAATTTGTGTTAAATTTAGGTCGAGTATTGATCCAGGCTGATCTTGCACAATCTTTAATATTTCGCTCTCGCTCATTAGTGAGACGTCTGAGCCTGCATTTCATCCACCAGCTTTTTGAAGTTGGGTGAATATTGCGTGAGGGCCAGTCTCAGGGAATCCTGGAGATGTTCTGTCATGTTGGAACGTTGTGTACTCTTTGTCATTTTCCGATGGGAAAACGCAGATTCACACAAATAAGTTGAACCGAAACAGGAGTGTACAGCTTCACTGCATCTTCTCAAGTTGGGAAATTTGTCTCTAGGCACTAGCTTCCAAGACGTTTTTTGCTCAGCACGGGTCTTGAGAAAAATGTCATTTTTAAGGGTTAATATTTTGTTTTCAAGAGATGGCTTGTTTAATGAGTAGTTTTTACTGATAGCAGCTGCAGTTTCTTTAATGTCCACATCTACTTTGAATGGGTATGACAAGTACTCCACAACTGTTCCAATTTTTTGGAAGTCACAGAATCTATTTTCGAATTCCTGGAGGATGATGATGATGATGATGATAATAATAAATAACAGGTATTTATATACCGCCTTTCTTGGTCTTTATTCAAGGTGGTTTACATAGGCAGGCTTTATTTAAATCCCTTATTAAATAGGGATTTTTACAATTGAAAGAAGGTTCTTTCTTTCAAGAACCACTACATTCAGGTGTTTCATTCCGATCTGGCTTCACATTCTGGCCTCCATCCTCCCAGGCTCAGAGCAGATGGAAATAGCTCGGCTTCAGCTTGTCAGCTGCTTCAAGGTCGCACGGTGCCGGTGGCCTCGAACTGGCGACCTTGTGGATGTTATCTTCAGGCAGACGGAGGCTCTATCCTCTAGACCAGACCTCCTACCCAGAGGTCTGCCAGAGGATAACAGAGCAGGTTTCTGTCACATACTTCTCATTCTGAAAAACAAAATTTGGATATTGTCCCAGATGGTCCTGTGTATTAGGAAAATGATTAAAAGTGTGGTTTGCAAGGTCAGTCATCATTAGCTCAAATTTGCTCTTGTAGGATGAAACTACTCATCATCTCACCAATGCATTTGTTTTTACCTTGTAGTTTAAGGTTCATATCACTTAGTTCTCCTGTAAAGTCAGCGAGAAATGCCGGATCACATAACCACTCCTCATCTTCCAACTCTGCTTGGTCATCTCCCCTCCAAAATCTTCTTATTTCATTCAGCAAATCACGAAATCTTTGCAGAAATTTGTGCCTACTTAGCCACCTTACATCTATGTGCAGAATGATTTTCACTGCCCCTTCATCAAGAGTAAGATTGAAAAGCCGTCTTTGAAGTGATCTTGCACGAACTGAATTTACAATTTTGAAAGTGATGTCCATGACAGTATTTGTATTAAGTCTCTTGCTTGCCAAAACTTACTGGTGAATGATGCAGTGGTAAGAAAGGAAATCTGGGAAGTCATCATGCTGTCTACAGAGGGCTATGAAACCGTTAACCTCACCTGTCATTGCTCTTGCTCCATCAGTAGTGACGGAAACAAATCTATGCAATGGAAGATTACACTTTGTCACAAAAGAATGGAAAGAACTGAGTGTTTCCTGACCGGTAGTTCTCCCTTCTAAAGAAATCATTCCAAGTAGTTCTTCTTTAACACTGAAGTCTTCAAAAACCATTCTGATAAAGACTAGTAACTGGGCTATGTGTCTTATGTCTGTAGATTCATCCAGTTGGAGTGAGAAAGCAACACAATTTGAAACATCCTCCAACAATTGTTCAGTTGTGTCTCCATACATCTTTTCTATTTGCCACACAACGGTGTTTCTTGACAATTGTACATCTTGAATAGCAGCTATGTGATCTCTTTCTTATTTTTAAATCTTTCAAAAAGATTTTCAACTGCTTCAAGAAAACAATCTTTTACAAATTCCCTTTCAGTGAAAGGTTTGCATTTCTTTGCGATCAGATTGCTGACCTTGAAGGATGCTATGGTTGCATTGACCGAATGTGACCTTGGCTTCACCATGTACTGTTGCTGAGTAGCCAATTTCGATTTAAGTTCTTTGAGCTTCAGTTTACAAATTTCACTTTTGGGTGGAAAATCAGCATCAAACTTATTGCTATGCAGAGCCTTATAATGACATTCCAGATTACCCTTTTTGGGCAAGGATACTGGGGCGTTACAAATTAGACAACAACACTTGTCTTTCACCATGATGAAGTAGTCCATTTCCCATTCATCATGAAAATGGTAGGTTTTGCTCTTCTTTGGAACACATCTTCGTTATACTGGGGTGGCTGGATGTAAGAAGGCCAAATCTGCTAAGTTAGTATAAACACTGGCTGAATCTGGTCCAAAAGTGTCACTGTCCCAAAGTATTAAAGATCAACAGGAACTGAAGACCTGTGGATGATGTGCAATGCAAGGACTGGAGATGCCAAAACCACACATGCAGTTCTAAAAGTAAAAATAAGAATTCAGCTTATTGGCACCAATAATCAGATACCACCAATCATCAAAAAAACTCAAACACCTGTCCAGCAAACCAGATAAAATAAAATACTGCCAAACAAGTTGAAATACCACCACACGCGATCTAGTAAATTCTGCACACAGTGTAGAATCAATGCAAAGCCAAGGCGAAATAAAATTGCAGTCTAGAATCAACGCCAAGGCTAGGCAAAATAAAATTGCAGAGGCAAGCAAAAGTCACAGTGGTTTGAACCAATTTGAAAGCAAGGCATAGGCAAGTTAGAACAAAATTGGAAAAGCCCGCCAAAATCACCAAATTCTTGGCAGTTTGTTGTGTCTGCCCGAAAACATTTAATGAAAGTGAACTATAAAGCGACCAACACGACACAACTAATATCGTAAGTATTCGGTAAGTATTTGGACACAACTTAATACGGTAAGTGTATTCAGTTAAAGCCCGGGTGAATGGATATCGCCCGATATATAACACAATTCTAAGGGGTTTGGGGGCAGGGGCAGGAATGGGTGATTCTGAGAGGCAGGAGACCAGGTATGAAGCTGGGCCTGTAGCGTCTCGTCATGGGGCACGGGCGGCGGCCTCCTAGGGTACCCACAAACTATTGGTACGAAAACAACAAGTGCCCCCAATACACCCGCAGGCAAGATTCCTGCAGGCAGGGAAAAAAGACAGGCAAAAGATCAGCAGCGGCGGCAAGCCCTCGGCAGATGTCCTGCCAGCACGAGCTCTCTCCTAGCGACGGGGCAAGCTGCTGGAGAGATGGATCCAACTGGGGCTGGCGATCTACCTCTGACCCCTCCTTGATCTACCGGTAGATCGCGGTCTACCTGTTGGACATGCCTGCTATATATCATTGGAAAGATGATTTAATGCAGAATGCAATGAAACAAACCTCATTGGAATATCTTTATTCTATCAAACATTATAGCCAATTAACCAGAAAATGAAAACACAACTGCCTTATGGAACAGAAAGTGGATTTTTTAAACTTAAAACTGACCTATGAGACTGATCATTCTGAGAGCCAATGAGATGTTGTTATGATACAGCATGGAATGAATAAGGTGTTAATGAGTCCGCTCTCATTTCCATGTATCATAATACAGTTACACTGCTAATTGGGTAAAGAGGCACTTTTTTCCAGAGGTGTTCATCTTATATTTAGTAGGGGGAGAATAACTGTCCCTCTTCAGCCCAGCACAGTGTCTCTAACCCAGTGATTTTCAAGCTTTTCCATCTCAGGGCACACTGACGACACTAAAATGGTCAAGGCACACCATCAGGTTTTTGACAATTGACAAGGCACACCATGCTGTCATTGGGTGGGGGAGAGGCTCACATCTCCCCTACTAATAAATGATTTCCCCCCAAATTCCTGTGGCTCCCTGTCCCAAAAGGGCTCACAATCTAAAAAGATGCAAATGAATACCAGCAGACAGCCACTAGAACAGACAGTGCTGGGGTGAGGTGGGCCAGTTACTCTCCCCCTGCTAAAAATAGGAGCACCCACTTGAAAAAGTGCCTCTTACCCAATTAGCAGGGATAGGCACAGTGCCACAGTAGTTGAAAATGGCTGCTCCAACCAATAAGGGGCACACTTTTAATTTACTTAATTACATTTTATTTTGTTGTGGGGGGGGGGGGACTACAAAATCTTCTTTGACCCCAGATTTCAGGTAGATGCATTATGCTACTGAATGGGGGGTGGTGGCAGAGCAAGTAGGTGGCGAGCTTCTGGGGAGTGTGGAGGCTGGTTTTCCCTCAATTTTCACTTTTTAAAAGCCTGGGCGTGACATCACTTCCGGTTGTGACATCACTTTCGGGCATCATTTTGAACTCCATGATCATTAGCTAGGCCACTGGCTACTAGCACTTTTTTTCTTTTCCAGATTGAAAGTCATTCTGTTACTTTAGGAACATAAAATATGACTATGGACAATTTGACTTGGCATAAAATTATCACAACTAGCATATTAAACTCAGTGTGTGGAGGTTTAAGACAGGGCTGGCAGGCATTATCCCATCCCACCCACCATTTGATCAGAATGAGTGGTGTACACTTGAGTGGTGTAGCTTGTCCTTGTATTTCTGTACAAAGCTTGTGTATACAAAATATGGGCTGTTAATTGGTGGTAATTGGTTAATTGGTGGTAACACAGTTATCATAGCTTTGCTATATTAATTAATGTTAATTAAACATCCAGGTGAAAGAGAAAACCATTGACTCAGGCCCATAGGAATAGAATTCAATCTCATGATAATTCTAGGGGTGCCATGCTGTAGTCTCCCTTCAATGTTTCTGACATCTTCCCCATTCAGGAGTTAATCCTAGCTGAGCAGACTAATCTGGCTTGTATTACTGAGACTTGGCTGGATGAGGCAGGAGGAATTGCTTTCCCCCCCAGCTTTTGCCCATCAAGGTTTGAGATATTGTACCAACCTTGCCTACCTGATAAAGGGATGGAGAGACAGTCTATCAAAAAAAGTCTATTGATAGACCATCTTCCTGACCAGATGCCCAGTCTAGCAGCTTTCTGGGTGTGAGAGTCTGATTCTGAAGTTAGAATCAGGATTGGGATTCTACTGTATCTGCTGAGATATATATATATCGCCTTCCCCTACATAACAAAACCTGGCACTCGAGGCAACATAATAGATAAATAGATAAAAGCATACAGGTCCAACCTTTTTATACATGAATTTTTTATACATGAATTTGACTCAACACGAATGGCTACTACAAATGAGAAGGAATGTGCTGATCCCTGAAGAAGGTGAAAAAATGCATCCCTTTAAAACCACAATTTAAAAAACTGCTTTTCTTACTGTTGTAGAGAGACAGTCATGTAAGCGATCATTTCATTCTTCAGCTGAGCCAGGCAAAGGCAGGGGGTCCTTTGCATTTGTAATTGCTGACTGCCTCTCACAATAGTAAGAAAAGCTGTTTTCAAACCACAATTGAAAAAGGACGTACTTCTTATTTTTTTAACTTCTTTTATTTAAACATTTTATGGTATCAGCAGAGAGTCCCGGAACAACCTGCAGTAGCATAAAAACAGCAGCTAAAATATAAAAAGCATAGGCTATAAACAGCACATGATAAAATGTAATGCCTGTTCTGGAGCTGCCATCCCCAGTGTAGCTCAAGAGTTCATGTCTGCCATGACAATAATGGGCCTGTCACTGGTAATATGAGCTCCAGTGCACAGGGTGGGTCATATTTTGAACCTAGATTTACTATTGGACTGGCGAGCAGCCCAATCCTTAGCTGCCTGGAGCGCCCAGGCTCGGTGGCACCGAGAATGGCTGCCGCCAGATCCTGCACGCCCTGGGCTACCGTGGGAGGTGTATCGGGAGAAGGGGACTTTCGTTCCCTTCCCCCGGGTAAGGTAAGCAGCCCTGCAGTGGGGCTACTCAATTTACTCACTTTAGGTAAAGGTGCTTGTGTAGGGTGCGGAGCCCTCCATGAGTGCCTTGGATCCTGCGGAGTGGAGCTCTGTGGACCCACCTCCCTCCCTCCCCTGGCACGCCTCCAGTCCATCCCCCTCCCCATGTCACTTCTTCCCCCACCCTCTCTCCACCCCCTGCCGGCCTCTGCCCTCCCCGGAACACCTTCTCCCCGCCCCTGCTTACCGTGCTGCGGCTTGCGGTCCAGGAGGCCACCAAGCCGCGGAGGCTGCGTGACCACCCTGTGCTAGCCCAGCACCGGCTGGCGCTGGTCTAGCACAGGCAGGAGCCTGGCAGAGAGGCTTGCAAACATGCCTTACAGCCTGTTTGCGACAGTGCTTGGTGGCATGAAGCTGTGCCACCCAGCACAGGATTGGGCTTCGAGGGTGCTATGGGTAATGAAGATTCAGATTATCCCTTTCACATGGTCAGATTGCTACTTGGTCAGATTGCTACTTGGTCAGATTTAGGCTAATTGGTGCTCCTAGCTACTTCAGGTTTGGAGGACCTATTTGGATGGTCCAGGTCTAAGAATTTATGGAGCTGGAAAGCTCCCAGGGATATTCCTGCAACTATGTTTGACGGTCTTGTCAAAGATCTGGTTGACCTCTGGAATGGGAAAATGGCCAGGGCTCTTGATGTGATCTCTCCCAAATGCCTTTTTCTGATGTGCAGAGCCAACTGGCTCCCTGATATACTGAGGTGCTGCTGGCAATGAAACAACTATTAAGATGGCTTGAGTGATGGTGGTGGTAGACACGTGCGGAGTCTGACTGACAATGGGTCAAATCCCATCTTTTTTCCTGCTGCCATCAGAGGGAGCCATCCAGCAGAACTTTTTTAGCGTTATGTGAGTTGTTCTACATCTGCCCCTTGGTAGTGAGACAAAAAGAGGTCTCCGTAGCCCACTATGAACAATTTACAAAGTACTTTGCTGTTAACTTTCCTTGCTTCTAACTCAACTTGGATGCCACATTGGCAATTTCAGCATCTGCCCTGTGTTGTTGAATTCTTGTAGCTTCTTCTGACCAAGGGTATTTTTGCATGAGCAAGGTTTTATTTCTGTGTATTTCCTTTAATTGAGGGCATGCAGGAGACACACAACTAAACACATGTACTTGGTACTAGGTGCCTGTCTGGAGAGCAAAGGGCCATACCAAAGATGGCTATTTTACAGAACTGATGGCAGGATGCCATGAATCCAAGTGCTAGGAGGGCCACACTTGTATTTGAACCATGTAACTACCCCTGCTTAATTCATGAAATCTAATGGTTCAAATATGGATGGAGACCTGTTTGCTCCTTAGATATAGATGGAATTTTCATGCTTCCAGAATTCAGAAGAAGCTTTTCAGTTCTGAATCCTGCTGGAACAATGTATTTGTCATCCTGTGACTGTAGCCACCTCCCTGTACTCCTGAGCTTGGGAGAAACAACTTTTGCAAAACAAAGAAAGCTTTCACACCTCAAACCAACATCACAGCACCATGATTGAGCACTAATCTGGAAACAATTGAATGACCCTTCAGCATTATCACATCTCTAATTTGGTAGAAAGCAAATGCAAAACCCAGCAGGGGTCCTCAACCAGCAATTGAGGTGGGGTGATTGAGCTACTCAACCTAAGATTCTCATAGAATTCTATGGGCCAAAAACATATTAAAGCCTTTGGCTTCAGAGCCTCCTGTTGTTCATTTCCTGATCTATTTGTTGCATGTTGCTTTGCTGCCAAATGTAAAATTTTAACCTGCTGGTACTGCATCAAGTCATCCTCATTCCAGCCTCCATCTGAGATCCACAGGAGCAATAACACCCTGCAACTCTCTTTCCTTTGTATACTTCTCTCCTATCTCCCCAAATGCTACTGAAGTTGCTGTATCAGCACAGGGTGGTAAGCTAAACTTGTGGGCTGTTACTTTCCCCTTCCTTCCTTCCTTCCTTCCTTCCTTCTAAGAAAGGCAATTTAGCTCCCTTGCCCTACTCCCTTCATGCGCATCTTAAGGACTTGCTTCATAGGCCTCATTTCTGTCTTTTTTTTTTTTCCAGGGAGAATTGTTTGCTCAGATTATGTGTGTGTGTGTGCATGTGTGAGAGAGAGCGCTAATTCAATTAGGGCCAGTTTTGAACCCTCTTTTCTAAAATTTAAAGGGTCACTCCCTTTATATAGATTATGTGTGCATTGTGAGAGAGCTAATTCAATCAGGCCCAATTTGAACCCCCTTTTTAAAAATTTTGAGCACTTACTAAACTTTTGTACACCTTCACCTTTGTTTCAGTTTTTCTTTCACTGCTGTAATATATAGTTACATCATGGGCCACTACAGTGGACCCTTCACATGATTATTTTCCCCTGTGTGTACACTGCCAATAACAACATAGAGGAGAACCTTGGAATTGTCAGACTGACTATCTGTATGCTTGACCCTTGCTCTTCCTGGCTAATAAAATCTGCTGGGGATGAGAAGTGTCTGACTGTGCAGGGAGGGTGATGAATTCATTTTTAATGGAAGACGGTACTGTCATTTCTTTTTTTCAAAATTGTGGCAGTGTGCCTCGTGCTTCAGGACCCCTCTCTGAAACCCACTTCAACCCAGTGTCCCACCTTCCATTTTTGGACAAGTTGATACTGCTCGTGGCCTAACTCCAGAGACTCCTGGAAAAATGGAGATGGAGGCTGGAATGAGGATGAGAGCCAGGGTGGTGTAGTGGTTTGGGAGATGTACTTAGACCGGGAAGATCCAAGTTCGAATCCCCCCTCAGCCATGAAGCTTCCTGGATGATCTTGGGCCAATCACTTTCTCTCAGCCTCACCTACCTCACAAGGTTGTTGTGAGGGCAAAAGGAGGAGAACAGCTGTGTATACCGCCTTGAGCTCTTTGGAGGAAGGGCGGTATAAAAATGTGAAAAATAAATAAAATAAATAAATCTGATTATCTAGACCAAGGTAGCTTGAACCACAGCCTGGGGGCTGGATCTGGGGTTTGGTAAGATCTGTCTGCGCAGTGAACAGACCTTTTGGTTCCGCCTGGGCACCGTGCAAAGTCTTCCACATTCGGAGGACAGGGATGCTCTCAGCAGTCACTTCTGCCCAGATGTCCTGTTGTGTAGACTTCTGGGACATCGGGCAGCAGACACAACTGCCCAGAGTGTCCCTGTCCTCCTCCTCCTTTCTGGTCTGGGTATTGGGAGCCATGCTTTGCAGTGGCTTCAGTCCTTCCTGGAGAGTAGATACCAAATGGTGGTGTTAGTAGACTTCTGCTCAATTCCATTGGCTTGTGGTGTCCTTCAGGGTTGCATTTTGTCCATATTTGTCAACACCTCAATGAAGCTGCTGGAAAGGGAGGAGTTTGGTACCACCCACAGCTGGAGATGTTGTGGATATCTTCAACCAGTGTTATTGAATCAGTGAGGGGCTTGATGTGGACAAAAGCTGAAATTAAATCCCAAGAGACCTACTAGTCTGGAAGGGGTTTCTGGAGGGGGTAGCATTCCCCTTAAAAGATGAGATTCACAGCTTGGGAGTTCTCCTGGACCCTTACTTATACCTGAATGTCCAAGTTTCGTATATGGGCCTTATGATGCTGGAACTAATGTTCTGACAGTTTAAGACACTTTGTTGCAACCTTAACCCTACATTGGGAGCACATGGCCACCACCATTAGCAGTGGCCCACCAGCGATTCTGTGGTATCCTTCGGCATAAATAAATCAGCACGGGAGATGGTCGGAATGGGGCAGGGAGGGGGAGGAGTAGGGAGTAGACAGGTTAGAACAGGAGGCAGAATGAGGCCTGGAATGGGGCAGTATCCAATACCCTATCTCTCTTTAGGGCCTTGATCCGCTGTACTGGGTCCACTTGAACTTGCACCAGCAAAATCACTGTAGACCTGTTCCAGCACCAGAAACTTACCCCTAGTTGAGGAACTAATATTCCCTTACACTGAGGAGATCTCCAGGACTGTCCCCTTGCAGGATGCAGTGCAGCACAGCACAGGTGCAGCAGCACAGGTGTATTGGTAGAGGAGGAAAAGTATAGGATTGGGGCTTTAGTTACCTCTTTTCTTGATGATTGCAATATGCTGTAAGTGAGGCGGCCCCTGAAGACCATCCAGAACTTACAACTTATACAGAATGCAGCCATGAAGTTGTTAAGGGGGGAAGGGAGATAACTGTGATCATACTATACGCCTGTTTTCATTGAATATATATATGTCCAGGTGCAATTCATGTTGCTGATTATGGGCCCAATCCTATCCAACTTTTCAGTACCAGTGCAGCCGCAGTGCAGACCCAACGTAAGGGAACAAATGTTACCTTACCTTGTGGAGGCCTCTGTGATTTCCTCCCCACCAAAGGATGCAGCACACACTCCATTGGCATGGCTGCAGTGGCACTAAAAAATTGAATAGGATTAGGTCCTATGACCTTTAACAGTTGAGGGACCAGGGTGCCTGAAGAGCTGCCTTATTTGAATCTTCCTGCACCATGGGGTCATCTTTTATGGGACCCTCCTGCATATCCTGCAGTTACCTTATGTAAGATTGGAAGAGATGTGCAAGATGTGTGTGGCTTTCTCCTTGTGGAAAAGTCTTACCTGGGAAAGCTGGTTCTTCTTCCCTATTTACATTTTATCATGTTCTGAAGACCCATTTATTTTCTCTGACTTTTTCAGGATATATTTAAACTGTTTAGCAACTTGTTTATTGTTTTCCCTTTGTGCTCCTTGTATTGGTTTAAAACTGTAGGGCAGTGTTTCTCAAACTGTGGGTCGAGACTCACTAGGTGTGCCGTGAGTATATTTCAGGTGGGTCCCCATTCATTTCAATATTTTATTTTTAATATATTAGACTTGATGCTACCATGATATGTGACTGCATTTGGGGATATATTACAAACCTTTACTTTTAACAAACTACTATGTATATTCTTTGAACAATGATAGTAAATAGGACTTACTTCTTGGTAAGCGTGGGTAGAATTGCAGCCTAGGATTGTTAAAAATTTTCCTGCTTGATGATGTAACTTCTGGTCATGACATCACTTCCAGTGGGTTCTGACAGATTCTCATTCTAAAAAGTGGGTCCCAGTGCTAAACGTGTGAGAACCACTGCTGTAGAGTTTTTTTTAAATTTTGTTTTATGGTCTGTTTTACCCTATGTTAAATCTTAGGTTGTAATCCACCTAAATTCTGCAGGAATGAGATGGGATAAAAACCAACCAACTAATCAAATAAATAAATGTCCTTGGAGATTGAAATGTCCCCCAACTGGGTTCTGAATATTTTTTTTTTAAGAAGTTAGTTCAGTCATATCTCATGTATTTGGCGCCATATAAGAACATTTATCTTCTGCATTTTTCAGATTCCAACTTCATTCACAAGTTAGGCTCTGAAACTATTATTTCTCCTGAAGGTGCTAGTCAACTCAGCATAGCAAGGGTGATTGCCTTAACTGTTACTGTTGTTCAGAATCATCATTGTAGTTAACGTAATAATAGTCACTGTCTTGAACTTTTCTGTTCCATAGTCCCTTGATTCTACTTTTTGAAACTTTTTCCCTGTTTCTCTGTTCTCATGTGTGCATATGTACTTGGTGCAGTGAGGATTTAACTTTATTCATCTCCAAACTTAACTGTATGTAGTGCACAAAGATTTATGGAAAACTAAATTGATTAGTCTTTAAGGTTCTTCAGTACTCCTTGTTGATTTCGGAATGTCATTTTGTATGACAGATTTGTGCCTTTTTATTCCTTTGTGTAATAAAGAGTTTGCTCTATGTAGACCACTAGGAGAGTGTTGCTGGCAGGTAATGGCATGTAACACGTTGGGGAATGAGGATTCGGTTCTGTAATAGTGTTGCCTGAGTGGATATAGAAACACAATTATGTTTCTGTTGCTAGTGCCTAGGATTGTTTTGTTTGGTGACCTATTATTGGTGAGTACCTATTTTCGATTAGGACAGTACTTCCCAAAATTACCTAGCTAGCAACACCTCCATCAAGCTCCAGACCTGCAAGTAAGTGCATTGATGCACAGTGTGCTGAAGAAGTCATTTGCACGTACTTCTGGGTTCATGCCAAAATCATGCTAAGCAGACCAGGGATGACGGGGTGGACCTTCCACAACTCCACAAGCTGCCCAACCTGCCACTCCACACTTCTGCGCAACACTCTAGCACAGTGTTTCTCAAACTGTGGGCCGGGACCCACTAGGTAGGTCGTGAGCCAATTTCAGGTGGGTCTCCATTCGTTTCAATATTTTATTTTTAATATATTAGACTTGATGCTACCATGGTATGTGACTGCATTTGAGGAAATGTGACAGACCTGTACTTTTAATGAACTACTATATATATTCTTTTAACAATAATAGTCAATGGGACTTACTCCTGGGTAAGTGTGGGTAGGATTGCAGCCTAGGTTTGTTAAAATTTTTCCTGCTTGATGATGTAACTCCTGGTCATGACATCACTTCCGGTGGGTCCTAACAGATTCTCATTCTAAAATGTGGGTCCCGATGCTAAATGTGTGAGAACCACTGCTCTAGCACATTGTGTTGGACTTGTACTACTGAGCAACTCAGCCAATGTGGGGTCTTGTGATGCCTCCAGAAATGTGTCACAAGGCCCAGTTTGAGAACCTCTGGCTTAGGGGGTTGTCAAGGATTAAACTGGGGGTTGGGGAGAGAGAGAATGTGAGGCAGTGATTCTGTATCTTTGGAAGGTGTGGACAAGTGAGGGGAGGGACAGTAAGAGAGTTGCTAACTGATTGTGAGATTTGGGTGGGGAATATGCCTGGGGAAGGGGGTGGGGTGGGGGAGAAGAGGTGGGGTGGGGGAGAAGAGGAGAGAAATGCAGATTGTCTGCTTGTGTATTTGAGAAAAAAGAATGCAACCTAAAGCCCAATCCTATGCATGCCTGCTCAGAAGTAAGCCCATTATAGTCAATGGGGCTTATTCCCAGGGAAGTGTGGATGGGATAGCACCCCCAGAGCCCAATCCTATGCATGCCTGCTCAGAAGAAAGCCCCATTATAGCCAATGGAGCTTACTCACAGGTAAGTGTGGATAGGGTTGTGTCCCAGCGCCCTTCCTCTAAAAACCCCAAATTGCAGGGAGGGTCGCTTTGGGGAATTGTAGGCAAACTGGTAAGGAAAAGGGACTTTCAAGAACCCTTCTCAGCCAGCCAGTCCTTAGGTTGGGGGTCTCAGCAGACTGCACTGGCTGCCCATTCCTTTCTGAACTCAAATCAAGGTGCTGGTTTTAACCTTTAAAGCCCTGCATAATTTAGGTCCAGGTAATGGAAAATGGGCTACCTTATCCCATATATTCCAGCCTGCCCTCTTAGATCTGTCCTACAGGTGCCACCGTTACCTCAAATTAGAGGGATAAGAACATAAGAACAGCCCCACTGGATCAGGCCATAGGCCCATCTAGTTCAGCTTCCTGTATCTCACAGCGGCCCACCAAATGCCCCAGGGAGCACACCAGATAACAAGAGACCTCATCCTGGTGCCCTCCCTTGCATCTGGCATTCTGACATAACCCATTTCTAAAATCAGGAGGTTGCGCATACACGTCATGGCTTGTACCCCATAATGGATTTTTCCTCCAGAAACTTGTCCAATCCCCTTTTAAAGGCGTCTAGGCTAGATGCCAGCACCACATCCTGTGGCAAGGAGTTCCACAGACCAACCACACGCTGAGTAAAGAAATATTTTCTTTTGTCTGTCCTAACCCGCCCAACACTCAATTTTAGTGGATGTCCCCTGGTTCTGGTATTATGTGAGAGTGTAAAGAGCATCTTCCTATCCACTCTGTCCATCCCCTGCATAATTTTGTATGTCTCAATCATGTCCCCCCTCAGGTGTCTCTTTTCTAGGCTGAAGAGGCCCAAACGCCGTAGCCTTTCCTCATAAGGAAGGTGCCCCAGCCCCGAAATCATCTTAGTGGCTCTCTTTTGCACCTTTTCCATTTCCACTATGTCGTTTTTGAGATGCGGCGACCAGAACTGGACACAATACTCCAGGTGTGACCTTACCATAGATTTGTACAACGGCATTATAATACTAGCCATTTTGTTCTCAATACCCTTCCTAGTGATCCCAAGCATAGAATTGGCCTTCTTCACTGCTGCCATACATTGGGTCGACACTTTCATTGAGCTGTCCACCACCACCCCAAGATCTCTCTCCTGATCTGTCACAGACAGCTCAGAACCCATCAGCCTATATCTAAAGTTTTGAATTTTTGCCCCAATGTGCATGACTTTACACTTACTGACATTGAAGCGCATCTGCCATTTTGCTGCCCATTCTGCCAGTCAGGAGAGATCCTTCTGGAGCTCCTCACAATCACTTCTGGTCTTCACCACTCGGAAAAGTTTGGTGTCGTCTGCAAACTTAGCCACCTCACTGCTCAACCCTGTCTCCAGGTCATTTATGAAGAGGTTGAGAAGCACTGGTCCCAGGACAGATCCTTGGGGCACACCGCTTTTCACCTCTCTCCACTGTGAAAATTGCCCATTGACACCCACTCTCTGCTTCCTGGCCTCCAACCAGTTCTCAATCCATGAGAGGACCTGTCCTCTAATTCCGACTGTGGAGTTTTTTCAGTAGCCTTTGGTGAGGGACCGTGTCGAACGCCTTCTGAAAGTCCAGATATATAATGTCCACGGGTTCTCCCGCATCCACATGCCTGTTGACCTTTTCAAAAAATTCTATAAGGTTTGTGAGGCAAGACTTACCCTTACAGAAGCCATGCTGACTCTCCCTCAGCAAGGCCTGTTCGTCTATGTGTTTTGAGATCCTATCTTTGATGAGGCATTCCACCATCTTACCCGGTATGGATGTTAGGCTGACCGGCCTTTAGTTTCCCGGGTCCCCCCTCTTTCCCTTTTTAAAAATAGGCGTGACATTTGCTATCCTCTAATCCTCTGGCACTGTGGCCGTTTTGAGGGACAAGTTGCATATTTTAGTCAAGAGATCAGCAACTTCATTCTTCAATTCCTTACTAACTCTTGGGTGGATGCCATCAGGGCCCGGTGACTTAATTGATGGTAAGCATAAGATGGTAGCATAGGATGGTAGCATAAGAATGAGCCTTCTATATTGTGGCACTACAGTTATAGAATCCCCTTCTGCGGGAATTAAGAACTATCCCTCATGGCTTTTTGGTGAGGTCTCAAAACTTTCCTGTTTCATCTGGCATTTGAGTGTTGCTTTGTTGTCTGACTTCTGATGTCTGTGTCTCTGTAATAATGCTCCGGTCTAAATAGTTGTCCCCATGGTTTTATTGTACTTACTATGACTTATTGTACTTACTATGACTTACTTTACATATTGTACATTTTAGTGTAATACTTGTAAGTTACCTTGGGCATTTGCTTTGGCATGGGAAAGGCCATGGGCAAAACTTCCCATAAAGATCCAACCTCCTTAAAGTTCCAACATCCCTCCATTAACTTATTCATCTTCACTCCCTTTAGGCCAGTGGTTCTCACACACTTAGCACTAGGACCCACTTTTTAAATGAGAATTTGTCAGGACCCACCCGAAGTGACATCAACAATCAGGACAATTTTTAACAATCCTAAGCTGCAGTCCTACTCACACTTACCCAGGAGTAAGTCACATTTACTATCATTGTTCAAAGAATATTCATAGTAGCTTGTTAAAAGTACAGGTCTGTAACATTTCCCCAAATGCAGTCACATACCACGGAGCATTGTCTAATATATTAAAAATAAAATGTTGAAATGAATGGGGTCCCACCTGAAATTGGCTCATGACCCACCTAGTGAGTCCTGACTCACAGTTTGAAGAACACTGTTTTAGGCTATCTCCACTTTCTCTATTTTCCCCCAAGGGCTTTCACATGCAAATTGATAGTACTGTCACTAGTCCTGTGAAAAGCATTTAACATCCTCAGTCCCAGGATATTAACTGAGGGTGATAGGATATAGTCTGCATGACACCAATCCTGCTCCCTCCAGGGCCTGATCCGTCCTGCTCCTGTTGCTGCCCTCCCCCCACTCTGTTCCACCCTTCCCTGCCCTCCCCCACCTTGTTCCTCCTCCATGCTGCTCAGCCTAGCTCTTACATTCTCAGGTGCCTGGTGCTCCAGCACTTGTGGGCTGGTGTGGGCCTTCACACCATCACTGGCAACTGCTATGCCATCGCAAAGTGCTTTACGGCACTTTTGCAAAAGCTAGTGCTGGCGCACTATGCACTGTACCTGTGAATACGCTGTGGAGGCATCAACCTAGAAGCTCGCTGTTAATGCAAAGTGAGCAGTTTGGGAAGTTACCCAGGAAGTTAAGAACTGCACAGGATATTTTGCACTACCTGAAATTTCCTGTTTTTAAGGACAGCCCTACATAGAGAATTTTACAATAATCTAAATGCTTTTTTTCCCCCTTGTAGAAAAAATCTGGTATCAACTGACAATACCAACTACAGTATATTCCATAGAAGTATAAATGCAGAGAAAACAGGAGGAAAGGGTGCTTTCTTATTCTGCTGCAATTTGAAATGCAGTTTTAGAGCTGAATTCAGCTGTGCATGAAGAATTTAAACAAAAATTTAAGAGGAAAATTATTAGACTGTTATATGATGTTTCCACTTTTGAGCTTTACTTAAAAACATGTATCTTTTTTAAATTTTAAAATACTTATATGTTATTAAAGCAATTGTTCCCAAGCTTTTTAGCGCTGGGACCCACTTTTTAGAATGTCACTCTATCGGGACCCACCTAGTGTTAAGAGACTTTTAAAAACGCTTGCGCCTTACTGGTTCCTCAAGCCTCTGTTTTTATCCTTTTTACTATGGGGGCTGCTTTCTGGAGTGTTTGTTGAGCTCCATGTTTATCAGATTGGGACAATTCTGGTGGCCTTGTGTTCCTCTTCTCCTGCCCTTTGATTGGAGCCCAGACACGTTTGCCTACTCGCAAGTAAACGTGCGTGTGTGACTCAGTTTCACTTTCCATAGGGCAACCCACAGTTTGGGAAGCACTGTTTTAATTTAAAGAATTACCAAGGGAGCTTACAATATATCATGAAAACATTGTATTAAAAACAATATGCATAGCAGTTAAAACAACTTGATTCAACAAAGAGAGTATGTGTATCCTCAAGCTTGAGGCACTTCTTTCTATTAACCTTGGGTTTTTTCTCCCTCTTGCTTAATGTAGGCTTACTAATACAAAAGTTCAATTCAAACGATTAATTACAAGATCAATAGTTATAAATATTGTAAGTTATAAATATTGTAATCAAGTAAGAAGTACCTAGCTGAATGCTTAATATTATTGTTGCAATTGATGGGCTTTAAGTTTATATAAATTCTTGTCAATATTTAATGCCACTAATTTTGAAGCCACAGGAGAGGAAAATGCAGCATAAGAGTTGCCACTTAAATGAAATTGAATTGATGGATAATGGGCATTTTGTTTAACTACTTGCTGTTAGTCATAAACTGGCTCATGGTTCCTGCTGACTCTCAGCCTGGAATGTATGAATGTAATTGCTATCACCTCTAGAATATTCTTTAGGAAATCAGATGTTTTTACACCACTTAAGGCTCATTTTGATGGGACTTAAGGCAAAGAGAAGTAAAATGTCTTGTACTCAAGAATGTAACCAAGACAGATGGAATAAAAACTATTCATATTGACTACGTTCAGATGTAACATGAAACCACAGTTTCCACCTACAACAGTCAAGAATCTGCATCAGTTTGAGCTTCCAGACACAAAATAGGCAAGTCATGATTTAGAGTTGCTTGTCTGCTTTTTAGCCCAATCCTAAATGTGCCTAGTGCCAGCAGAACCTTATGAATAAGTTCAAAAACACAAGTCCTAAGACAGTTCCTTGAAGGTCTCTACTTTTTACTTCCCTTCACTATGGAAATTGCCCATTTATTCCTACTCTCTGCTTCCTGTTTTTTAACCACATGCCAGTCTATAAAACAGTATTTCCCAAACTTGACTGTGACCCTAAATACAGTTTTTCTCTCTCTGTCTGGCAAACCATGGAATTGGTAGACGTTGCTGTTCTTTTGTAGTGATCATAACGGTGCTCTGGAATGCTTGGTTATAACATTATTATTGTTGAACTGGAGCACTGAGAGGGAAGTCGCACGGGGCTTCAATTTCAGCTGTGCAGTTACTTACCTTATAGGAAACGATACTTCTCTTGGCCCTCATGAACATCCACATGCATGTCCCTTGTTTGGGTCACAACCCCTGGTTTGGCAACCACTACTGTAAAACAATGTCTTCCTTCCTAATGACTACTACTAAACTTACTTAAGAGACTTTTGTGAGGCAGTTTGTCAAAAGTTTTTTGAAAGTTCAAGTATACAGTGTTAGGTGTATTGCCTTTATCCATGCAGCTGTTGGCACTCTCAAAGAACTCTAGAACAGTGGTTCTCACACATTAAGCACCAGGACCCACTTTTTAGAATGAGAATCTGTCAGGACCCACCGGAAGTGATATCATCAAGCAGGAAAACTTTTTAGCAATCCTACCCACACTTACCCAGGAGTAAGTACCATTTACTATCATTGTTAAAAGCACATGCATAATAGGGCGCAATCCTATCCTGCGCTGGAACAGGCAAGCCAAGAGGCTTGCGCTGTATCCAGTGCAGAATTGTGACCACATACGGCTCAGCCAGAGGCAAGGGGCAACATTTTCCCTTACGTCTGGGTAAGGGCTGCTTGCGCCTATGTCTCCATGGACTAGCGCCAACTCTGGAGGTGGCACAAGTCAGAGTGGAGCTTGAAGCCGCTCCACTCTGCTCAGGGATCAGGGTTGGGATCTGGCATAACTGTCAGATCCCATTCCCACCTCCTGCTCCCCGCCCGCCTGCCCCCCATCCGTCCTCCCCCTACCCAGGAACACCTCCTCCCCGCCTACCTTTCTTCCTTGTGTCGGCCCAGCCAGGCCAACGCAAGACTCGGTGGCGAAGCTGCCACGGAGGCTGAATTCAGCCTCTGTGTGTTGGCGCATCTCCTTATATAATGCTTTATTTATTTATTACAGATACAGGTAAGGAAAATTGGATAGACTTAGGGCTAGGACTACATAGGCTACACACGAGGGTGGTGGCCATCGATTACAACAAACATTAGTCCAAACGAAATTGATAATCAATACAAAAATTATCATATTCTTTAACCCAATTGGTTAATACTTTAACATTCCATATTTTTCTCTAACCTTATCTATCCCATCATAAAAAAAAACACACTTCAAACTTTTACTTATACACTCTTCTTACCACTAAACTAGTCTCTAAAATAAAATCTTTCTTATCTGATTCTTAATTTCTAATATGACATCTAAAAAAGAAGTCTCCGATTACCATGGTATTACCTCCTTCAATATCTCTTATAACATGTTATACATCATTTTCCATAACTATCCAATCAAAAAAGGCTTCAAATTTTTACTTATAGACTCTTCTTACCACTAAACTAACCTCTAAAATACAATCTCTTATCTGATTCTTAATTTCTAATATCACATCTAAAAACAAATATCTCCAATTACAATAATATTATTCTTCGCTTATCCACCACATATTTATTAACCCAAAATACAGGTTTAATATTTTCTCCAAAATAAATTGACATCTATAATTTATTTTATTTACCTTCTTTTTTTATAAAATAACCCTTTTATTTGTCTTAATACCACTATATTTTACACAATACTTATATTCCAAAATTGCAGTTCCATCTAATTTATTTCATATATTTACCACTTTAATTTTCACAATACTTATATTCCAAATTCCCTTTTCATCCACTTTAGTTTAATCTAATTAATAAAATATTTATCTTAATACCACTTAATTTCCACAATATTTATATTTCAAATTTTCATTTACATCTATTTTAATTTAATATATTTTTTAAAAAAATTCTATTTATTATTCAACCATTTCGCCCTTCTTATTGTTTACTTTGTACTCTATCTTATTGGTGTTCCCTCTTAGTCCTCCTACTGGTTCTTCCACTTCTTCTTTTTCTTCTTTTTCTTTTTAAGTCCCCCCCTCTGTTTTTCTTTCTTCTTTTTCATTCTGTTATTCTTGAATTCAATCCATAAATTCTTCCTCTTCTTGAGACAGCTTGCTCTCTGAACATTTCGTCTTTTTTCTTCCTTAAGATTCCCAGTTATTATAACAATTGCTTCTTCCATCTCGTGTCCCATTTCTTTAACTTCACCTGACATCTGATCCATTCTTTTTTCTTCTCTATTGTTTATAATCTGTTTCCGCGAGTTTACAAGGGAGGAGCTTATTTGCCCAATTTGTTCAGAGAGTTCTCTGGCTTGTTGCTCCATTTCTCTTCTAAAATCCATCAGAAAGTCCACCAACAAGGCCTGGCTTTCATGATCATCTTTTAGATTTTCAAAAGCCATTTTTATCAACACCAACTCGAGCCACTTCCTGCAGGGCTGCTTTCTAATTTTATATCCAGGGCTACTTTCCAAATTTTTATATCCAAATAAAGTCAATCAAATCCACAGTCAAATTAGGTTAGTATGCCTTTAAAAATACCAAGATTTTAAAAATTGGGAATTGGCCTCTGTTATCCCCTTGCAGCTTGGCATCTGGGACCCATGGCCCCCACCCCCCATTTGTACGCCACTATATTGAAGTCAAACAGATGGGCCTGTTATTTCCGGGGACTTTCTTTCCCCTCTTTTTAAAGTTTGGGAACACATTACCCCACTTCCAGGCTAGCGGTACCCCCCCTTCCTCCAGGATTACTCAAAAATAATTGACAGAGCCTCCATGAATACATCTGCAAGTTCTTTTAGCACTCTAGGATGCAGTTCATCTTGTCCAAATGGCTTTAATATCATTTGAAAAGTAGCTCTAAATAAAAATCTTTGCTAAACAGTATTTTCTGTCCAGTTCATTTATTGGTTGCAAACAAACAACTCAAGGCTAGATAGCAAATGACTCTAATAATAAGCTTGAGAACACAGGCTAGTTAAAATATTTCATGCTTAAGATTTTGTTTAAAGCTAGATATACCTTAGAAAATACATTTAAAGTTTCCATTGACGTTTTTAAAAGAATCTCATTGTTTATTTTGTTCATCTACATACAGGGAGTTTGACTTGTTGGTTGGTTACCTTGTTCTAGGAGCCAAGTTCTAACATCAATTTTCTGGTTTTGGTTGCAAAAATCACTAAACATGACGGAGAAAGGGGAAAGAGTGGGTAACATGATTTAATCAATAAACATCTAGCCGATCCTTAATCACAATAAATTGACAGTCTATTGCGTTGCAGATAGGAATTGATTTTAGATAAAGATGCTCCTGTACTTTCAAACACAACCAGGTAACTAGCGCTTCTCTTTATAAGAAATATATTTCTTTATAACTTCTTTATTGCTTACATTGGGTATCTTTAAGTATGAATACTTTTATGTTCTTACAGCGCAATCCTGAGCTGCACTTGGGCTGGCGTGAGTCCCGTAAGGCACGTTTGCACTTCCTCGTGAGTCAGCAAGGCTGGCGTGCAGAGGTGTGCTGGACTGCTGAGGCTGGAATAAGCCTCTGTGCTGACGGAGGCTCTGAGTCTTGCGTTGGCCAAGCTTGGGAGTGGGTGAGGAGGAGGCAGGAGGGAGGTGTTCCAGGGTGGGCAGCCCTGGGGGTGAGCAGGTAGGGAGCAGAAGGCGGTGCTGGGATCCAGCAGTTATGCTGGATCCCAACCCCTGTTCCCCAGGAGTTTGGAGCAGCTTCAAGCCGCTCTGCTCTCCTTGAACTTGTCTCCTCTTGGCTTGCCTGTTCCAGTGCAGGATAGGAATGCATGCTTAGTTATTAAAAGTAATTTTCTCTTTGACCTCATCTTCACATGTAACATTTGCTCATGATTCTTCTATAACAATATTTTTAAAATATCATATTTGAACTGCTGTTTCAACATCAGATATAAATTTACAGATGTAATTAGATGTAGGCAGTAATTCTTTGACAAGATAAAGGGACTTGGGGTGCGAGGTTTTTTTATACCTATGTAGTGTATAAAAATCCATAATAGTTCAGTGTGTTTCTCAGAGCTTCTATACCAGGTCCCTTCTTCAACATTACTCTGTCTGCTTCCTTGAATGTAGAAAATTACCGCGACCTGCCCAAGTGTTCCACATGGTAACTAAGTGGTTCCTTCCTCCAGACTTTCTTTGTTGAGTTTCCATGCAAGTTATCCTGCTGTCACTCATGTACTGCCTGTAGGTGCCTCATGACTGCTCCAAAGAGACCTGACCCACAGTATGTTTGGCTGTGCTACATTTGAGTGAACTAGAGTGGGGAATCTTCATTCAGGTTTTATTCTATCCCTCTATTCCCTTGTATAAGGAAAAGAGAAGGAGCAAAAACTCCTTTTTATTTATCATAATTGCAGTCAACTCTTGTGTAACTACTGGCATATCCTAGCTACTGCGTCCCTACAATATATCTATTAACGTGAATGGAAGTGAATTGTGTAGGAAGAAGTATGGTTTAGTAACTAAACCAGGGTTCTACGTATACTTTTATAATACAGGTGAGCCCCCTCGTCCAGGGCGGTTCCATTCTGGAACCCCCTGCAGATACCTGAAATGTGCTCCCAGTGGGCCAGGGGTCACCCTAGAGGGCTTCCCCAGGTCTCCCAATGCCTTATAAGGCATTAAAAATGTCATTTCTGTTTTCTCCGTGAAACCGGATTGATGCTATACAGCTCAGTCTGAGTGCAGCAGAGTCCAGGGGCAGACGTTCAGCCTCTGCTGAGCTCAGACTCCCCTCCTGAGGCAAGGGGAGTGAAGTTCCTTTCGCCTCCAGAGGGGGTGTGCATGGGGGTATATGCACTGGGGAGGCCCAGACCTGATCCGCAGATAACTGAATCTGCAGATCCGCGAATATTGGGGCCCCTTTGTACCTGAAATATCACAAAGAACCTGGAATTGGTTACATCAATGGAGAGAAGCATGTATACGGAATTGCAATTAGGAAATAGTGTAATGGCCCTATTCTTTATAACACACACACACAACATTTTCCCTACTAACAATGTAAGTCAGTGGCTCTATAGCAAGGGTGCTCACACTTTTTTTGGCTCGAGAGCTACTTTGAAACCCAGCAAGGCCCGGAGATCTACCAGGGGGGAAGGAAGCGTCTGACAGACACCCCCTTTAATGTATGGTGCCCCTGCTGGAGTCTAGTCAGTTTCGTCAGTTTTGTTGCTGCATGCCTGAAGAGCAGCTAAAGTGTCAGTTTCAGTTTAGTGTCAGCTAAATATGTCAGTTTCATCTAGTCACTAGACGAAACTGACATATTAACAGTTTGGAGAGACAGGGCTCCGCAATCTACTCATTTTGCCTCGTGATCTACCGGTAGATCGCGATCCACCTATTGAGCACCCCTGCCTATAGCTACATATTCACTACAAGAAAATGGTGAATTATTCCCCCCTCCAATATAAGAGTTGCTGAAATCAAAATATTTATCAGATACACTGAATTGGATTGCAAGAGCTACAGGGGCATCTGCTCAAGTAATGGGGCTTTCCAGTGTCCTCCTCCATTTTGCAAACCCTGTACATTCCCATCTATTCCTTAGGGCTGGGAATGATTTAGGATGTAGTCGTAGCTGAATGGGTCAGTTTGCAGAAATCAAGAGATGCCCCCCATGAGTCTATTTGCCTTTCATTTATTTACTTAAATGATGGGCAACCTGGTCCTAATGGCAGCAGCATCACCAGGTGCAGCGATGCCAAAATGGCAACTACTGTATCCTGCAGCCCTGCCAGGGCTGCCAGAGGCCTCCTTGGGGGAAGGGGACATTTGGAACTGGGGTGTTTTGGGGTGGGGAAGAGTAGGTTGCGGGCGGGCCAATGGGTGGTGTGGTCACAGGGGGGTGGGACCAACCTCAGGCACTTAGTCAGGATCCTAACCTCCCTCCCAAGCAGCCGGACATTACACTGAGCTGCTTGGATCTGCACCAGTGATTTAGCTGGCACAGTTCTGAGTAGCCCCATTGAGGTGGGTGGGATATTACATAAATATCCCCTTGCTCCACATTGCATGGCAGCCACCTACAACCCTGCACTAGCTACAGCGCAGGATAGCCAGCCTGCCTTTTCTAGCGCAGGTTAGAATTGGGCTTTCGGTAGAAGAACTCATGTGTTATAAGATTGTTGCAACCATCCTCCTATTTCCTTGAAAGACTGTGGAAAATTGGGGAGGAAGTTGTGGCTTTTGATTATATCCAGTGAACAGCAATCTATAGATCATCTGCTGAAGGAGTTACCTGCCTGAAGCCACATGTGCTTGATAGTTAGCAATACCTTCAGGGAAAATATAGTGAAGCTGTTGGAAGACTACATTCCCCTCCCCCCCTTGAGACAACTGGATTGAAGAAAATGTATGATACTTTGAGAAAGGGAAATGAATGGAGACATACAAGAACGTTTGGTGCTCTTTAAAAAATTGAACTGCTACATCTCCTAAATATATTCCATCTGCCTACTTTTTTCTCCTCCTTTCCCCACTTATGTGTTATGTCACTCCACTTGCTGAGAGCTTCTTAGAGGTGTGCAAAAAGTGAAGGGTTATGAGAGAGGAGGGGAATGTTAAATAATTTTCTTCAGTATGTTGTATTTCTGAATTTTCTTAATAAAATTATTACAATTTTATATTATGTACATAGTTTTGAAAACAGTGATTTGGATTTAAATCAGCTTTGTAATTATTTTAATTCAACTAGTAAAATTAATATTGGATTTTACAAAGTTTAATTCTAGGGCTATTTTGTACTTTTCTTAGCAGTCTATCATTTTTTGGCAGGTATGTCCATGTTTTTGAAAAAAAATAGCAATATAGTGGAATATAGCATTACATTGTTTAGATGTATCACTTATAGCTATGGGGTCTAGATGTCTGCACTAAAAATTAAAAATTCCACTGTCGGAAGGCTAACAGATTTTGGAGAGATCAGTGTAACTTAGGGCGCAATCCTAACCAATTTACTAGCACCAAGGTAAAGGCAATGCAACTCCAATGTAAGGGAACAAACATTGCCTTACAAAGAGTAGGCCTCTTTGACTGCCCCTCCAACTGCAAGATGAAGCACATGCCCCACTGGCACAGCTATGCCAGTGCTGGAAAGTTGGTTAGGATTGCGCCCTCAGGCAATTTATATGTACTTAATTTTAGTTGCAAAGCCTTGAATAATTTTTCATATCAGAATTTGGGACATTTCCAGGTTGTGATCTACAGAAGAAAATCTGGGTTACATTACAGAGTAAAAAGAGTCTTATTTGTGAGCCCTGAAATTTTTCCCTCCATGGCACCACTGTTGTTGCTATTTAAATAAATAAATAATTTAGAATAGACTATTTTCAGTTTTGTTTGGGTAGCTATCAGAACTGGAAACCTAATCTTTTTCTTCAGTGTGCCATTGCTAATAAGGTTTTCTTGAAATGATCAGATGCTAGAAGCCATATTCTACATGGCACAATCACAATGATGCAGATTTCTATACCCCTGATTATAGTTGCTTAACCCCTGATTATAGTTGCTTTATATGCATTATTATTATAGCTGCTAGAAAAAAATAATTATTTTGTTTGAACTTGGGTTAAAAATTTCCTTTAACAAGGACAAGCTTACAGAAAATATATATTCTAGAAGAGTTCTCTTTAGTTGATGTAAAAAAAAAAAGTATTGCTGTGCTCCCTGATTGTGACATTAACATACACAGGAGGCAGGTCTTCGTAGGAACTTTTGTTCCATTCCTACATCACAGCAATTTAAGTGGGTTTATTTTCAGTTGTACATCTAAGAAAACGGCCATACATCCTGATCATTAGCATATTCACTTACAAATAAGCCTGGTTGAAATTTATTTTATTATTTATTATTTTTAAAATTAATACATTAGTTAAAAAGGATGTTATCCTGCCTTTGTATCCTATTATGGTGCCCACAAGGTGGTTCAATAAATACAGTTGTCTCAACACTAGAATATGGTTGATCCCACCCCCCTCCTGGGCCTGGTTCTCCCCTGTTCCACCCCAAAACACCCCTCCTCATCTGTGGAATACCTTTCCACCACCCTCTCCCACTCCCCCTGTGCTGCCCGGTGCAAACGTACCTTCTCTGTCTGGTACAGGGGCTAGATTTGACCCTAGTGAGCCAACATAGGCCTCCATGCCAGCCCAGCCAACTCCAAAATTGGTGCAAATGTGTCTTGTGCCACAGGACGTGGGATTGTGTTGTAAGAGAAAATAAAAGGGGGGGGGAGAACACCTTGCAGTGCCAGATGAAAAATTCAAAGCTGCCAAAACACAACTTCAGGCAGTTGGCTGTTGAAATAAAAAGCTCTTCAGCCTGAGCAGGAGTGTCAGTAATAACTGTATCTCCCAGTGCATGGCATTCCAAAACCGGGATGTGGCAAGGAAAAGGCCCTGTCACCCTTTCTCCCAAGCGAATCTTACAAATTGTTGAGAAGGCAACCTGGTCCTGTCTGATTCCAAGAGACATGGATAACAATAAATTGAACACTTTTGAGTAAATTAGATTTAGGAACTTAGGTTGTTGTTTTAACCTTGTTTATGATGTTTTTAATGTTAACAGAGTAACATTCTCATGTGTTTTTTGTGAAGTTCAGGATGTGATGTTAATAAAACCAAGTCAACCATATCTTATAAAGTACACACAGTCACATTAGTTCACTGTGTTCCACGTCTCATGTGCTTCATCCTTTCAGAATTTTCATTTTTTTCTAGAAAACATGGTAGTGAATCAATCTAGAACTGATAAAGGCAGGATGATGAAAAGATGCAAAAGTCTATTATATCTTTGTCTGTCCTTTCTTTCACCTTTCCTTTACTGCACTATCTTGTCTGTCTGATTCTCACAGGAGACATGGATTACAACTGGGACCATACGTCTTGGCATAGCAGTGAGGCATCCCCAATGTCTTTGGTGAGACATGTGGAGCCTTACCATTCAGTTTCCTTTTTCATTTCATTTTTTCTTTGTTTTATTTACATCTTTGCATGTTTTCTTTTTTTTGTATCCTTTTTATCCCACACTTGTAGGGGACAGTCAAAGGGGAAAAAGAAAAACTAGTGAGCAGGCAGTTTTGTCGGACTCTAACATCTTATCTGAAAGACAAAAGAAAATGGTTTACTTTGGTGGCCACTCTTTGGAAGAGGACTTGGAATGGTCTGAGCCTCAGATTAAAGACTCTGGGGTAGACACGTGTAGTAGCACAACTCTAAATGAGGAGCATAGCCATAGTGAAAAGGTACTGATTTTGTGGTGCCTGCATTTTAATCTGCTCATTTGGTCTTTGTTTGCTCTCTGTCACTCATTAAAACAGATCAATAATTTTTTTAAAAGTCAGGTGTAATGAAACATTCTTAAGGTGCAGAAAAGAAAAACAAAACCACAACTTTTGGATTGGTCTGCTCTTTTTACATTGTAAGTGTAAGGAGTAAACTTTATTCAGGTATTAAAAAGTATCACTGTTATGGCCACACAATATGTGGTGATATCACCTTAAACCATAAAGTGATTAAATAATGAGTTCAGTTTTGAATTGGCGTGTTTGATTACTGGTATAATACTTATGGAGTTGAAATTAAAACAATAGTTTAATTATCAGCTTGACAAAAAGTGGGAAGACAATTGCATCTTTTTGCACAGAAAAGTTGTTTTTCTTTTTTCCCTTTCATTGCCATGTTTGTTCATTTCTTTTGTAGCCATGTCATTTTTGTGCATTATGGGAGTAGTATTTTGTCATATGCTTTGTTGTTGTTATTGTGTTTGCTTTCTGTTTAAGGCTTGTGATAAATCTTTTTAATGTTGTTAGGCATAATGAGAGAATAATTTTGCATGCTGCGTTTTGCATGTGTGAGGGCATGAAACTGGTGTACAGTTGTGAAAAAGTGCTATGATTACACAAAATAAAATGTAAATAGATCTTCAGTTATGACACATTGGCTGTAAAGTACATCTGAAATGGATAATTCTATTGGTTAATAGGGTTGTATCCTAAGATGTTGCTCTATGAATAGAAGGCATTTCCATTAATGCAATTTGGGGTGGTTTCCTCCAATCCCCTTTCCTGCTGCAGCCTCCATGCCATATTCCTTCCTGTTTTAAAGGGTCCTCCAACCCTCACAAGCAGATTTTTTCTGGTGCAGGGGACTGCAGAGGGAAGGAGAATCTATGAAAATTACCCCCCCCTTCTTGCTCATTTGTGGAACAACAAGTTAGGATGCATCCATGAATGTGGTAAGTATTTAGTCAAATGTCACTCTGTGAACATATGCAATTATTGTGCATCATTTAAACCTAAATTACCCTTAGACTGTGAACTAGGTACCTATAACTGGAACCAAGTTCTATAAAAATTGGTGGAATTAATTTTCGTGTCACTAGATCTAGATTCAGGTAGTTAATGAAGAAAGCTATTTTTACATTTTTTGAATACCCAAGATCATGTCTCAGTTATGTGAAGCATTAATTCAACTGCTGCTTTTTTTAGCATTGTTATTATTGTGTTTGACCTTCCTTTTTTTCTTTTTTCAAGTATGATGTTCACAGTATACAAATACTCACAAGTCTGTACTAATCCATAATTATACAACTGAATTGATAAATTGGTTTTTGGTGTACAGCTGTGATGTAGATAAAATTGGAATTAAATTATTTAAGAAAATATGAGGAGATCGTGGATGACTTATTGGTTAACAGCAACACTAATTTCTGTGAAGTCAGTAGTGGTGTAATCATAGCGATTTCACAGTGTTGAAAACTAGAAATGCCTATAAGCAGTTCAGAGACTGAATTTTTAATGATTTTTTTTCATTAATAATAATACTAAAGCATCCTGTGACCTGGCAGCCATCCAAGGATGGAGACCGTTTAATTGGTCGAATTTTATTAAACAAACGACTAAAAGATGGAAGTGTGCCTAGAGATTCAGGAGCAATGCTTGGACTGAAGGTTAGTAACTGAATTTTATATCATAGTAGTTAAAAGGCTCAGTTCAGGACTTAACAGAAGAAAACACACAAAATATCAGTAAAATTGCTATTATAGTGCGCCCTCCTTGTTCCAGGACCACCCCCCCCCCCCGTGGATAAGGAATTTCACGGATACTGGGGTCCATTCCCAAAGCTTGCACAATTACTGACCTAGAGCCTCCAGAGGCCTCTGCTGGGTTGCATTGGGCCAGCAACCCACTCTGTTGGCCTCCGTGGTCCTCAGAATGGCTCAAAGTAACCTCTGGAAGTTACTGCAGTTTTCAGAATCAACTTCTGATTTGATTGGAAGTAGCTTTTGCAGAATTCTGTAGGCCAGTGGTTCTCAAACTGGTGGGCCGCAACCCACCAGTCTGTGTAACGCTTTCCCCGTCCCTTTAAAGGGCAGGGAAAGGGGAGGGAGGCAGGCACAAAGCACTTCTGTTTTGCAGGGGATGCTTTGCGCCCACTTTTAGCTAACGTCCCAAGCCTTGGGGAGTGCTGTGTAGGGCTGTGCAGTGCTCTCCTTGCCTCCTGCAGCCTGCTGCAGCTCTGCCTACATAACGTGAGTGCAAAGCACCCCCTCTTGCTCCCTTCGTGACGCGATCCTGGGAATTGCGTCGCTGCTCTTGCCCCTCCCCCTCAAGAACTTACTGAGGGAGTAAAGCTCCCTCAAAGTTTGAGAACCTCTGCTATAGGCCATTCTGAGGCCTGTGCAGTCTGACAGAGTAGTGTCGCGAGCCTGGTGAAACCCAGGAGGGGCCTCTGAAGGCTCCTGGTAAGTAATTTTGGGGAGCTCCAGAGGCACCCTTATGGACCCTCTGTATCTGCATATGGTTAAAACTGTGGATATGGGATCTGCAGTTTTGAAGGTTCTACTGTATTCAAAATTGTAAAGAACTTATAATCTTGATAGCGTTTCTACTTTTTAGTAATTCATAAATGGATATTTACTTGGGTTATAATAGCAAAAATATTTACTTTGATGATACCAATGAGAAAAATACCAGTGTAAGTGACTGACCTGTTTTGAGTACCACCGTTCTTAAAATGTTGTGCTGTTGTGCGTTTGGGCAGCCAATTATCACTAATTTAAGATATAATTGATGATTGCTGCTCTTTAAAATAACAAGATTGCTTTTTTTTCTTTTTTCAAACAGGTTGTAGGAGGAAAAATGACTGAATCGGGCCGGCTCTGTGCATTTATTACCAAAGTAAAAAAAGGAAGTTTAGCTGATACAGTAGGACATCTTAGGCCTGGTATGAGACACCACTAAGTTGAATTTTGTAAATAGAAAGGAACAGTTCTTAGGAGTTTTTGTTTCTGCTGTTGATAATTCTTAAAGTTGCAGCAGGCCCAATAAATAACCCTTTTAAGTGACTGGTTGGCAGCAGATAATAGCTGGGGGGGATGAGGCTTCTACCACATTGGACTACAGATGCAAGGATGACCTTCGGATTCTGTCTGTGGATCCAAGTGACAGAAACACTTGGGGGGGATGAGATGGCAGTAGCCCTTATCTCAACTCAGCGCCCAATCCTGTGCTTGGCGGCATGGCTCCCACTCGTGCTAGCACAGCGCCGGCTGATGCTGGGCTAGTGTGGGGTGGTCGCTCAGCCTCTGTGGCTTGGTGGTTGCCCAGGAGCGGGGAAGAGGCGTTCTGGGGAGGGGGGAGGCCAGTGGGGGGCATAGTGAGGATGGGGGGAGGCGTGGCACAGAGGCATGATGGGGGGCACAGAGGGGGGCAGGCTGGAGGTGTGCCTGGGGAAGGGAGGGAGGCGGGTCCATGGAGCTCTGCTCAGCAGGATCCAAGGCGCTTGGGGAGGGCTCTGCGCCCTACACAAGCGCCTTTACCTTATCACCGACCTTTTGGTTGGCTGTAGCCCCATTGCGGGGCTGCTTACCTTACCTGGGAGAAGGGGACTTTCTTCCCCTTCTCCCGAGGTGCCTCCCGCGGTAGTCCGGGGCGTGCAGGATCTGGTGGTAGCCGTTCTCAGTGCCGCCGAGCCTGGGTGCCTCGGGCAGCTCAGGAATGGGCTGCCCTGTGTTCTTCCTGTCACTGCTGGTGGCTGAAATTGCCTATGGGAGGCAAATGGCAGTTAAAAGGTGGGTGAGGCTTCTCCTGCACTGTTCACAGAGAGTGAGCCCTAGCTGCTATTTTTTTTTCCTTTTCTTTTTTGCCATGATTCCATATGGCAGGCCTGGAATGGTGGATCTTTTATCAATTCTGTTCCACAACTTTCAGTGACAGGCAACTCAATCCTTTTGGCCTACCTGCTGGCAGAATGCATGCTCCACCACCACTGGCTGCCTAAAAACAGTCATAAAGTGTGCTCCAGCAGTGCCCTGTTGTAGTGCTGGCAGGAAGGCTGGAGCCTTCCCATATGCATCACTGGACTGCTAGCCACCCATTGGAGAAGATGAGCCAGCAGTGGAGGCTGGGAGGGATGAGGGGAAGGTAAAACAATTTGATGGTCCAGTCACAATAGTTCTTTCTCCTATTGATGTCTATTTTGAAATTACTGCCTAATATGAATATTAGTGTTAACAGTTTCCTACCAACTGAATTTATTTATTTTCAAAAATGTATAGTTGCTGTTGAATTCAGTTAAGGTATTTATATAATACAAAGGAAGATAAATGATGCAGGGGGAACTAATGTAGTAGCTGTTATGTTTCATCATGTCTTTTCTGTAAATTTAATTATTCTGTTGGCAGAAATGATCTTATTGTGGTAGCACTGTATTTCTGTATTGTTGGTTTATATCTGGTCAAACATATATGTTTCTAGATTTAAAAAAGCTAAATGTTGTATTAGTTGTGCAATTTAGAAAAAAATCTAAAGTATCCACAAAAATACATTTTGCAGGAGTAGTTTTCCTTCCTAAACAGACTACTGTGGTTAACACTGCAGGTGATGAAGTGCTAGAATGGAATGGGAGACTTTTGCAAGGAGCCACCTTTGAAGAAGTGTACAACATCATTCTAGAATCCAAACCAGAGCCTCAAGTGGAACTTGTAGTTTCTAGGCCAATTGGGTGAGTTAGTGGTTTCCCTTCTTGAATTCATTTAAAAATTCATTTAAAACAAGTGAAGAAAAGTTAGGCTGTAGCTTGATATTAATAGCTTTTACAGAGGCAGATTGTAATTGTTACATGTTTTGTAACCAGTCAACTTCTTTAACCTTAGCTGCAGCCTTCTTCCTTGCATTGATGAATTTTTTGATTATTGCAATGTGTTATATGTTGGATTGCCCTTGAAAAATATTTGGAAACTTTGGGCCCAATCCTATCCAGTTTTCCAGTACTGGTGCAGCTGTGCCCATGGGGCATGCACTGCATCCTGTGCTGGGGAGGCAGTCATAAGGTATGGGAATATTTGTTCCTTTACCTCAGGGCTGCATTACGGTTGCAGTGGTGCTGGAAAATTGGAAGGATTGGGCCCTTTAACTGAGTCCAAGCTTGCCTGCCAAATTGATTGTTGACTAGAACATTCTTAGTGATCATATTTTAACAATATGGAAATATTTGCATTAGTTTATTTCCTGGCTTTAAAAAGTGCTGTCTTTTATCTACAGACCATAAAGGTCTGGTATCAGGATATCTATAGAATTGTCTTTTCCCACAAAAATGTGGCTACCAATTCTTTTCAACGGCTTTTCTCCTCCAGTTTAAGTTTAGACAGGAGTCTACCAGAGAGAACTAAGTGATATCTTATATTTGGAACTTGGTCCTCAAAGAAGTTTGAATGGTGCCATTGTTGTTATCATTTAGGTGTTAGGTTAAGTATGCCCCATTTATCCAAGCATTTCAGTAACATCCACAGCTTTTAATGTCCATGTGGCTCTGCTGATATTTGTTCTGTGGTGCCATTCTAATTTTTTTATCTTTGTAATCTCATTATTAATCTTAAGGGCATTTTACTGTTCCCATAAACTACCTTGCAAACTTTTTAAAGTGGAAAGGCTAAGTAGACATTTTTAGTTAATGAAAGACAATTCTCATTGTCACATTGGTGAAGTGGGTTTAATTATTTTATTTCTTATATTAAGGTATTGAAATATTCAAACCCTAGTTCTTAATAATAATAACAAAAATCCCACCTTTTGTTTGCATAGTATATTTCCATATACATATGAAGAATTCAAATAATCCTTTGTCTAATTGCATGCTTTCGCCTAGTTAAAGGGTGTATACAAATAATTTTTTCCCACCTTGCATTGCGTTGATATAGTTCTCTTATGGTGCAGATCTGTGTTCTCCCTAGTTTGGGAAGAACTTCATCACATTCATATCTAAAATCTTCACAACGTATGCATATATATATGCTATTAAAGGTAAAGAGCATAGATATAATTCTTTGTGAAACAATTTAGTGAAAGCTACTTGAATTTTATTGAAATCAACAGGACTTAATATTTCTTTGGTTTGATTGTATGATATTCTATATGAATGTAAAGAGAACGTTTTACAGCTTACATCCAATCTGATTTAAATACCACTATTGGGAAATAGCCAAGCCAGATTGCACCCTTTTATTAAGTTTGCTTGGACCATTTGCAGTGTTTTGTACCTTGGTGCCAGCAGTTTGTCAATGTATAGATATTGGTGGATCACTTGGTGGAAAGTTTGTATGTGTCATCGTACTGTAGCAGTTGCACATGAAGAACAAAAGAAAAGTCCTCCTGGATCAGGCCAATGGTCAAACATCCTCTTTCACACAGTGGTCCATAGCTGCCTCTGTGAAGACACAAGCTGGAGAGAAAGGTGCATTTCTCTTCTGCTATTTCTGTCTTGATGCTGGTATTCAGAGGAATGCTAACGCTGCCACAGAGGGATATTGCAGCCTTAGCCATCATGACTAGTTGCTATTGATAGACCTGTTCGTTATGCTAGATAGTAATTTTGCTGTAATTTATATATTATACTAGATCTGAATCTTTGCTGCACACTTTATTTGTCTATGTAAATATTATTTTGTACAGTATATAGAAAACAAATATATCTTTTCTGCTATTTAGGTGGTTCTGCTATGTGGTCTTTTTATTTTTAAATGTCACATTTTTGTGTAATTACTTTAGTAATCAGTAGGTATGATATGAGTTTGTTTTGCTGTTCATAATTGCAGGGATATTCCCCGAATACCTGACAGTACACATGCACAATTGGAATCTAGTAAGTATCTTTTTTTGCAGGAAGGATAAATTTAATGTTACCTATATGAAGCCAACTGAAAATTGAAAAGACATTCCTCTAAATCTTGTGTCTTTATGGGCATTTCTCTTCTATCTGTATTATCTACCTCCTCAAACTTTGTTTAATAATAAACTGTCAGTAGTCAGGAAATATAATGTTAGGGTGCATGCTCTTTTATAAAATAATGTTATTTTTTTATTAAAATTGAAAAAAAAACCCATAGAAGGTGGAAATAGGATTGACGTCAATCCTAACTTTTTAATTTCCTGTTTTTTTTTGTTAAACATCGTATAACATAATCTTATAAAACAAATTTCATGATATTAAAATCAGAGAACTGGATCCAGACCTTGTACAAGCAGAAAGAGTCTAACACAAGGGCTCTTTTCCCCTTCTTGCCAGAGTACTCCTGAGCCCCCATATAAAGCTACTCCTGAGGGTGAGGGGACCCTTCCACACCATGACTGCCACCTTTTCAAGGTGGCACAGGGGATGGAGAAGAATGGGCATAAAAGTTTCCTTCCACTCATGCAAGCTCTAGATCCAACCTAGAATGTTTATATTTTAGAAAAACCATCATACTGAACAAATATTATTACAGTGATTTTAAATTTGGCCCTGTATCTGTTTTTAATTGAATGACAATGATTGAGAGTTTCTGTAACCATTTTTAACCACACAGTATAAAAAAACCCACTACTTCTAACTGAAAATCTTTAATCAAAAAGTTTTACTTTTCAAGGTGTAAAATATTATTGCCCTTTATCTACTCTAAAACTGCAATCCTAGAAACTTAGTTGGGAGTATGTCCAATTGAGAGCAGAGTACTTAATTCTGAATAATCATGTTTAGGATTGTGCTGCATGTGTAACATAACTAGCAAATAACTACTTGGAACAGCATTGATCTTACCAAGCTCAAGTATTCAATACAAGGTCTTATATTGCAGCATTTGGATAAGGTTGAATAAGCATAATTCTTTAAGATCCAGAGCAGGGGTGTCCAAACATTTCAGCAGGAGGGCCACATCATCTGTCTGACACTGTGTCGGGGGCCGGGAAAGTAATTAATTTACATTTCAAATTTGAATAAATTTACATAAATGAATTTATTAGAGATGGAACTTATATGAATGAATGAAGATTTTACAGTAGCTCAAGACCAATAAAAGGCCTTGCACAAAGCAAGGCCAGCCTTTCCTTCACTGCCACTGCTGCATCATAGACATGAAACAGCAATTAGTGGGGGGAGCCCTCGCCCCACAGCTCAGGTGATAGGTCAAACAGTCGTTCTCATGCTGAAAGCAGTTGCGTCGGGCCAGCACGGGGTCCAGCAAGTCTCTGGAGGGCCAGAGGCTTATTGGAGACTGGGGGCTCCCTGAGGGCCTGATTGGGAGCCCCCGAGGGCCGCAAGTGGCCCCCGGGATGGGGTTTGGGCACCCCTGATCTAGAGCATGGGTCGGCAGCCTTTTTGACACAGGAGCCAAAGGCCATGTCTGTGAGTGAATAGTGGCCCACTACATTGCAATGCCACTTCTAGATATTTGCCAATGACACAATCATCGAACATCCCGGTTGCTGAACTTTACACTGGAGCTCGATTTGGTGGTACACAGCTACTTGGGAACAGGGAACAGTGATGATGAGCAGGTTGAGGCTGAGCAGCATGTGGCAGCCCAGTTCACCGAAATACCAGTTCTGTAGCACTGACACGCCCATGATGAAGAGGATGGAGCACAAGTAAAGCAAGTCAGCCTGTGCCAGGCTGGTGATCGAGCCTGAGAGGGATGAACTGTGGGTGCCCCAGCCCAAGTGCCACTGCAGCCCCTGCAGGTACACCATAGACCACTGCATACACAGCCAACATCACCACTCCAAAAAACCCATGAGGCTGCCATTGCCTTCCCCCAGCCCACACCCCCTACTGCTGCAGACTTATTGCCTGGCACGGTGCTTAATTTGTGCTCAGTCATGTGTGCAGGCAGCAAAGTCTCTTGCCTAATTTGCCACACACCAGATAGCCAATGGCAGAGCTACCTTTCCAACCTCCTGGAGTTCCAGTGTCCCTGCCACCACCACTTTTCCCAAGGAAAAGTCACTTCGCTACAGGCTGCAGACTGCAGGCCTGCTGACTTCAGGTGGCAGGATGAATCCAGCCCCTGGCCTTAGGTTACCTACCCCTGAACTAGAGTATGTGAATGCAACACAGTTATTTTAGTGAAAAGGAAATATGGGGTGGGGGGGTGTATCCACAGATCCTGTATCTGCAAATTCACTTATCTGCGGATTAGGTTCACTCCCCCTCTGCATCCCCTCCAGAGATGAGGGGAGCTCCACTCCCATCGCTTCTGGAGGGTCCTTTGAGCTTGTTAGAGGCCTTGCACGTCCATCTGTGGCCTCTGCCGCGCTCAGACTTAGAATGAAAAACGTCACTTACAGTTTGTTTTTTTTAAACCGCAAGTGATGTTTCTAATGCCTTGTGAGGCATTAGGAGACCTGGGGAAGCCCTATAATGCCCTTATAAGGCATTAAAAATGTCACATCTGGTTTTTTGACAAAACTGAAAGTGACTTTTTCACTCTAAGTCTCAGACTGAGGCTCATTCTGCTGGGCTCAAAGGACCCTCTGGAGGCAAGGGGAGCAGAGCTCCCCTTGCCTCTGGAGGGTGGGAGGACGTTCCCTGGTATCTGTGGTTTCAGTTAACTGCAGGGGCTTCTGGAATAAAACCCTCGTTGTGGGGGGTACGCCTATTCTGAAAGTTCTGTAACTTCAATATTTGAGCTGTTCATGCTTGATTGAGTCTACTGAATATTGTCATAAGGTGCATGTAACTGTGTTCAGGATTTCAGCCTCACAACCTGTTTCTTTATATTTGAATTCTTCCTGTCATGGCGTTTACATAATCAGAATATCAAACAGCATAACTGATAAGTATTTTTAATATAGTTAATTCTCCTTTCAGGTTCTAGCTCATTTGAATCTCAAAAAATGGACCGGCCTTCTATTTCAGTCACTTCTCCCATGAGTCCTGGCATGCTGAGGGATGTTCCACAATTCTTATCTGGACAACTTTCAGTATGTAAACATTTGTTCATCTCTCTTTTTTTCCTCATAAAACATTTTTAATGGGAAACATTAGATAACTATGCACTGAAGTTACTATAGTCTTTAATTCTCTTTTATTTTAACTATTTTTCAACATGAATGGGGCTGTAGTTTGTGTATAATGTATATTTTTTTCCTCTTTTATTGACTTTGTATGTAATATTTCAAGTGTTAAAATCAGGGGTGGCTCCACCTGTGGGGCCTGATAGGGTGTGGGCCAGGGGCCTTGCCCATGTAAGGACCCACACGTATCCCTGGCCGATCCTTGAGGCAGCAAAGGGATTTTGTGACTGTTGGCATTGCTGCCCATTTACTGCCCAGTGAACCAGAATCCATGGGGATGCTTATTGGGCAATTACAGGGAGCAGTGGACTATCTCATTCTGTGTTGGGGTTGGGGCATCTGGGAATTGTTAAATAGCACCAGGGTAAAAAAGAGGATAGTTCACTGCTGCTGCAGCTTCCCACTACCTCTCAGTAAGCTTTGGTTGGTATCACTGGGAAAAGTAAGAGTCCTTCAACCACATTGAAATACACACATGCAAACAGACAGTTCTGTAACACACGTGCATGTGCATGTGCCTGAAGCAGAGAGATGAGTGTGGCAAGGCACTAACAGAAAGACTGGGCAACTTACTGCCAAGTGGTTGTGCAAATCAGTGTGTTTCTGAGAGCAGCAACGAGCTATGACCTCTTACTGCTTGAACCAAAGTAGTCCTTAACTGGAACTTCTTAATCAAACCAAATGACTTGCCCTATCCTCTTGCTGGTCTATTACAGATCTGTGCAGTCTTGTTGCAATACTTTCTTTTGACCAGTGTTTGGTGGGTGATACAGGCTGAATCAGCAGGGTCCTAGGTTTACAGTCTTTTGTGGCAGAGTCCCAACAAAAGTGTGTCTTTTTTCTATGATTTGATGGTCTTCTGTTTTTTTAGTCTCTTTTACACATCCATCCCCAAACCTCTTATTCCTCTGTTCTTGCGCTAGTGTTTATAAGTAGTAATTCTATGGTCAGTAATTAGAGGATTACTAAACTGTACATTTTATGACCCAATCCTATCCTGGGCCAGCCCAGTGCGAGCGCAGTGCTAATGCAGTCTCTGTTGCATGCTATAAGATAGCAGCAGAGCGGTGAGTAAAGAACTTTGATACCTACTCCACCATTCCCTGGGCCCCAGTGTGCTACTCAGAACTATTCCAGCTCTTTTGCTGGCATAAATCTGAGTAAACCAAAGGGGGTGGGTGTATTAAGCCCAGGCTGGGGGCATCTTGGCACTGCTGCTAAGATCTGCCCCGAAATTGCCCACAACATGCTTATAAGAACATAAGAACATAAGAACAGCCCCACTGGATCAGGCCATAGGCCCATCTAGTCCAGCTTCCTGTATCTCACAGCGGCCCACCAAATGCCCCAGGGAGCACACCAGATAACAAGAGACCTCGTCCTGGTGCTCTCCCCTACATCTGGCATTCTGACTTAACCCATTCCTAAAATCAGGAGGTTGCGCATACACATCATGGCTTGTACCCCATAATGGATTTTTCCTCCAGAAACTCGTCCAATCCCCTTTTAAAGGCGTCTAGGCTAGACGCCAGCACCACATCCTGTGGCAAGGAGTTCCACAGACTGACCACGCGCTGAGTAAAGAAATATTTTCTTTTGTCTGTCCTAACCCGCCCAACACTCAATTTTAGTGGATGTCCCCTGGTTCTGGTATTATGTGAGAGTGTAAAGAGCATCTCCCTATCCACTCTGTCCATCCCCTGCATAATTTTGTATGTCTCAATCATGTCCCCCCTCAAGCGTCTCTTTTCTAGGCTGAAGAGGCCCAAACGCCGTAGCCTTTCCTCATAAGGAAGGTGCCCCAGCCCCGTAATCAGCTTAGTCGCTCTCTTTTGCACCTTTTCCATTTCCACTATGTCTTTTTTGAGATGCGGCGACCAGAACTGGACACAATACTCCAGGTGTGGCCTTACCATCGATTTGTACAACGGCATTATAATATTAGCCGTTTTGTTCTCAATACCCTTCCTAATGATCCCAAGCATAGAATTGGCCTTCTTCACTGCCGCCGCACATTGGGTCGACACTTTCATCGACCTGTCCACCACCACCCCAAGATCTCTCTCCTGATCTGTCACAGACAGCTCAGAACCCATCAGCCTATATCTAAAGTTTTGATTTTTTGCCCCAATGTGCATGACTTTACACTTACTGACATTGAAGCGCATCTGCCATTTTGCTGCCCATTCTGCCAGTCTGGAGAGATCCTTCTGGAGCTCCTCACAATCACTTCTGGTCTTTACCACTCGGAAAAGTTTGGTGTCGTCTGCAAACTTAGCCACTTCACTGCTCAACCCTGTCTCCAGGTCATTTATGAAGAGGTTGAAAAGCACCGGTCCCAGGACAGATCCTTGGGGCACACCGCTTTTCACCTCTCTCCATTGTGAAAATTGCCCACTGACACCCACTCTCTGCTTCCTGGCCTCCAACCAGTTCTCAATCCACGAGAGGACCTGTCCTCTAATTCCCTGACTGTGGAGTTTTTTCAGTAGCCTTTGGTGAGGGACCGTGTCAAATGCCTTCTGAAAGTCCAGATATATAATGTCCACGGGTTCTCCCGCATCCACATGCCTGTTGACCTTTTCAAAGAATTCTATAAGGTTCGTGAGGCAAGACTTACCCTTACAGAAGCCATGCTGACTCTCCCTCAGCAAGGCCTGTTCGTCTATGTGTTTTGAGATCCTATCTTTGATGAGGCATTCCACCATCTTACCCGGTATGGATGTTAGGCTGACCGGCCTATAGTTTCCCGGGTCCCCCCTCTTTCCCTTTTTAAAAATAGGCGTGACATTTGCTATCCTCCAATCTTCTGGTACCGTGGCTGTTTTGAGGGACAAGTTGCATACCTTAGTCAAGAGATCTGCAACTTCATTCTTCAATTCCTTAATAACCCTTGGGTGTATGCCATCAGGGCCCGGTGACTTATTGATCTTTAATTTATCAATGAGGTCTGAAACATCTTCTCTTTTAACCTCTATCTGACTTAACTCCTCGGTTAGGAGGGGCCGTTCGGGCAGCGGTATCTGCCCGAGGTCTTCTGCCGTGAAGACAGATGCAAAGAACTCATTTAATTTCTCTGCCATCTCTAAGTCTCCTTTTATCTCCCCTTTCCCTCCCTCACCATCCAGAGGGCCAACCGCTTCTCTGGCGGGTTTCCTGCTTCTAACATATTTGAAGAAGCTTTTATTATTCCCCTTAATGTTGCTGGCCATGCGTTCCTCATAGTCTCGCTTGGCCTCCCCTATCACCTTCTTACATTTCTTTTGCCACAGTTTATGTTCCTTTTTATTCTCTTCATTAGGGCAAGACTTCCATTTACGGAAGGAAGCTTCCTTGCCCTTCACAGCCTCTCTAACTTGGCTGGTTAGCCATGCGGGCACTCTCCTGGATTTAGTGGAACCCTTCTTTCTTTGCGGTATACACCTCTGCTGGGCCTCTATTACTGTTGTTTTAAGCAGACTCCATGCACTCTGGAGAGACTGGACTCTTTTTACCCTCCCTTTCAACCTCCTCCTAACCAGCCTCCTCATTTGAGGGAAGTCCGCCCGTCGGAAGTCAAGGGTTTTTGTTGTAGCCTGTAGCCTGGCCCAGTCTCTGCCCCAATCCTCCCATGAACCACCCCCTCTGACAGCAAACTGTCACTGGTTCTGGTGAGCAGGTAGATTTTCCGACCATTTTTGTTAGCAGTTTTGAAATGCAGGATGGCTGCAGTCATTTTGCTGCCGCAGAGGGGCATATGGCAGTGAAATGCGAGATCTGCTGCTATAGACCCTTGATAGGATTGAGCCGTAAATTTTTAATATGTCTCTGTATGCTAGAAAAAAAATGAGTTTTGCTTTCAGAAGCTTAAAGACTTCCTGTGAGGTGGACTCCATCCTCATGTGTGCTATTGTTGCAGAAACTAGAAAACCTGTATTTAGGCTATTTATCATTTCTAAAATGTGTGACCTTCTTCTTGGGGGCATAGAGCTATACAGAAGCATTTGGTAATTCCTTTTGCTTAACCATAAAGTTGATTTTCCTGAGCTGCTGATTTTCAAATGTGCAAATTGATTTTAATTGTAGACGACTGGCATTAGAATTGTTAGTGCTCAGACTTTTTGTGAATCAAATTCCAGCTCAACGCAAATTCCAATTCATATATATATGGAAACTGGGTAAATGCCTTTTTATCAATAGCGTAAGGGTTGTTTAAAGATGTGGTTCCTAATATTTTCTAATGGCAATTAATATCTTTACAAACATCCTTGCATATGCACTGTCTGAGTGTACAAGGAAAGTTCAGTTCAGTTGGCAACCTTCAGTCTCAAAAGACTATGGTATCGCGCTCTGAATGGTGGTTCTGGAACAGCATCTAGTGTGGCTGAAAAGGCCAATTTGGGAGTGACAATCCCTTCCACACTGGGAGTAAGTGCAGTCTGTCCCTGGCCTGTCTCCCTGGCTATGGGCCTTCCTTCTTTGCCTCTTAGCCTCAGTCTGTTGGCCAAGTGTCTCTTCAAACTGGAAGAGGCCATGCTGCACAGCCTACCTCCAAGCGGGCCTCTCAGAGGCCAGGGTTTCCCACCTGTTGAGGTCCATTCCTAAGGCCTTCAGATCCCTCTTGCAGATGTCCTTGTATAGCAGCTGTGGTCTACCTGTAGGGCGCTTTCCCTGCACGAGTTCTCCATAGAGGAGATCCTTTGGGATACGGTTATCATCCATTCTCATGACATGACCGAGGCAAGGCGTCTCTGTTTCAGCAATGCATACATGCTAGGGATTCCAGCTCGTTCCAGGACTGTATTGTTTGGAACTTTGTCCTGCCAGGTGATGCCGAAAGATAGGAAAGATAGCCGAAAGACAAGGAAAGATAGCTCTGCTAAAATAATTTCTTGGACCTTCTGTTAGCTGACCTCTGACTTGTACCTGGTCTATCAGAACAGGGTTTTCTGCTTTTAGTTTTTGTGATTTTTCTTTTGCTGTATTTTATTATTCTTTATATATGTTTTAACTTCTGTTGTTAGCTGCCTTGGGCGTCCCATTTTTATGGGAGGAAAGGTAGGATATAAATATTTTATTTAAATAAAATTAATTCTGAGAGGCTATTATCCTTTACCTGATAATTCCTCAGATTGATAGGAAATAACTGCAAGTCTGTTTTAAGTTTTTCATCCTGGAGTGTCAAGGTAGCTAGGACCTGCTGCAGGATATAAACATGTATTAATAAATTGTACTATATTTATACGTGAACAATAATTGCAAGTCTGTTTTAACTCCCCCAGTTTCAGAGTGAACATTTGTTATCTTGATTTTAACTTCAAATTTAATGAATACCTTATAGACAGCTCTCAATTTACATGGGTTTTACTTTCCTGGAAATCACACCTAAAACTTCTGGTTCCAAATCCGGGGATAATCAGTCTAGGCTTGTACGTCAAAAACACATAAATGAAAACCAGCTTTCCTGTAGGAAACAGTGGGATTAGTCTGGGTTAATGGAACTGTCATTTGCTACTCATGCAGATGACTGGTGACTTCTACTTGTCATACAGGGAGGGTTGAGGAGGGAGGCTACTGGGAGTGACTACTGATGCTGATTGCTGAAAAAGCAACAAGGAAAAACATGCTAGTAAGGATATTAAAGAAGAGTAAGTGGCAAAGCGTAGTCTCAGGCCCTCTTGTCCGTTATCTTCTGGACATTTGTAAATTGCATTACAGGCGTGCCCTGGTAACCGCGGATATGGGATAATTTATTTGTGTATGCAGGACCCCTGCATGGTTAAAACTTATCAGGGCAAAGGGGTAAAATTCTTTCTTAAACTTGGTCGCTTTGAGCTTAGGAACTTCCTCAGAAAGCCCATAAGGTCTAGAAATGGAAACCCCATGGATGTTGAAGTCGGACGGTACTGTCATAATCTTCTGAGGCTGAGTAAGCCCTGCATGGTAATTGTATGCAGAGAGGTGGTCTTAAAGATTGTCCTGTAATAATGGAGTTTCTTCCTGGGACTTTAAAAAACTTGATTGCAAGCATTCCAAGCTGAGCGTGGTATAAGACATTCTTATGAGGGCTTATTTTTAGTGAACAGGGCTAACCTAATGATGTTGGTATGGTGGTGTTGAATCTTGTGATTTGACTGTGTACAGCCCAGTCCTGCTGAGCACTGCTGCTGGTGGAATGAGGTTTCTCCCAGTGGTAACTACCTTAGAATAGTCATAAACATATTTCTCTAACAGTGCGTGAAGTGCTTGTCGGAAGGCTGGAGTGACCGAGCATGTGGCTGTGACTTCACCAAGGCCCTTGATGGTTGGAGAGAGAGATAGATATGGGGTAGGAAAGGTAGATTGGGTCCAGGAAGTGGGTGGGTTCAGTGGTAGCAGCAGTGGTCAAATTCAAACCCCCTTTTCAGACCCGATCACATTTCCTGGGTCCATGCAGACCTGAGCCAACTATTTCACTAGTGCAGGTCTCAGTAGACCCTTCTGTAACATAAGAGGCTTACTCCAAAGTAAGGAGACCTCCAGGACTGCCCTCCCCTCCATAGGATATAGTGTGAGCCATTTTGGCACTGCTTTATCAGCAGGGCTTAAGCATAAGATTGGGCTGTTAGTGTAATATTATTTATGGATTCCTTTTTTGTAGGATGTTTTGGTTTTTACTTTGAATCTTTGCAGAAGTGTGAGAGAAACAATAAAGAATGCAGTGTTCATAGTAGTTAAAAAAGTATAAGTGATCTGTAGCATCAGAACAAATACTAATACTTAACTCGAAAAAGGTGCAGAAAACTACATTGTGCAACTAACATGCATTCATACTAATTAGAGATATTTGTTAAATAGTAAGGTCAAGAAGGAGAACTTCAGGACTCAGATGCTGCTCTGATTAGAAGCACTTGTCTGCAATTCATACAATTTTAAATGAAATTATATAATCTATTTCTTCTTGGATTTTCTGAGATGCCATAAACTCCTTTGTTTCCCCTTGGTGGTATTTATAGCTAGTTGACTCTCTTTTTTAAAAATCATATCTGTGAGGTTTGTTTGTGCTATTAGGCTGAGAGCTGAATGCTATCCCCTGCCACACAGCATGCAGAGTTTGTAAGACACACACTTCATACTAGAGTGGTGGTGGTGGGGGGAACCTGAAGGAAAAAAGTGAAGTGAAAAACATTTTTACTTACTTCTATGTAAGCCCTCAGTATGCCTATGGATCTCCTCAGACATACAACACCAAAAGGGGCAGAGAGATTTTAAAAAGGAGGGGATAAAATCTGGTGCGTGTGACTTCTGCAAGATCCACCCCCTCCTGCCTCCTCCCCAACACCTCGTTCCTCACTGTTCCTGCCCACAGCCTACCCCCACCATGGACTTACTGGTGCCAGGGGATTTAGGAGGGCCACAGCTGTGTGGCAAACACAATTTACCGTTTCTGGCAGCAACTCGGTAGTACTCAACAGCGTGTAACGATGAAAGGTTTGGGCCTTGACTCTCCTCAAAGATGCTAAATGCAAAATGATTCTTTTTACTTTGGTATGGCACAATAATTGCTAAGGGATTATGGAAACTAATTAGCAAATACAGCTATCTTTCTTAAGAGACAGTTGGAATGTACTGTGAAACCACACCTGTGTGCAAAGGGGGGGGGGTTTAAATCAGTTTTGCCTGATCAAGCAGAGAGCAAAAGAAGATGGAAGAAGAAGCAGTGTTCAGATTTAACTAGTTTAGGAATTTGGAATGCTGGGCTGATATACATTTGTGCTCCTTGTTTGTATGTTTTCTTCTGTATTCCACACACTGGCTGCTCAACCTGTACATTGATAAAGTACCTGCTAGTGAAGCATGGTGAGGCTAGTGCTGGGACCTAGGGCTACAGCTGGGTCAGGACCTGCCTCCATGGGATCCCTGTGTGACTTCTCTCTTTTGCCTGGGTCCCTGGCTTAAAGGGCTATTTTGGCTATAACCCAGTTAAGCTAGTGATCTGGGGACACTTCTGCTTCCCCAACATAGTAGGCAGATTGGTGGGCACATCTTCTTCCCCTCTCAGGTCTCTGTCAGAGAGAAGTCACCCAGGGGCTGTTGCATCTTAAAACATATTGAAGAACAAGCTTTGTTGAGGGAAGAGTCATCATGGCTTGTGTAAGGGCAAATCTTGCCTCATGAATCGTTTAGAATTCTTTGAAAAGGTCAGCAGGCATATGGATGTGGGTGAGCCTTCTGGACTTTCAGAAGATGTTTGACTCAGTCCCTCTGAAAAAAATTCCACGGTCTGGGAATAAGAGGGAGGTCCTCTTGTGTATTAGGAACTGAAGACCAGGAAACAATTTTCACAGTGGAGGGAGGTGAAAAGCTGTGTGCCACAAAGATTGGTCTTGGAACTGGTGCTTTTAAACTTGCTCGTAAATGACCTGGAGTTGGGGATATGTAGGAAGGTTGACAAGTTTGCCAATGGCACTAAATGTTTCTGGGTGGTGAAGTCCAGAAGGGATTGTGAAGAGCTCCATAAGGATCTCTCTAAACTGGGGGAATAGACCACAAAATGACAGATGTTCTTCAGTGTATGTAAGTGTAAAGTACAAATTGATGGTAAGGCCACATCTGTAGTATTGTGTCCAGTTCTGGTTGTCACATCTCAAAAAGGGTATAGTGGAACTGGAAAGGGTGCAGAAGAGAATGACCAAAATGATTAGTTGTCTGGGGCACATCCCTTAAAGAAGAAAGGCTACAACATTCAGGACTCTTTGCTCTATAAAGTGGGCACCTGCCTTGTGATAAATTGAGACTTATAAAATTGTTATTGAGGCATATACAATTATGCATGGGATGGATAGAGTGGATAGAACAAAGCTCTTTTTACTCTTGCATCACAGTCATTCAGGGGTCATCCACTAAAATTGGTTGGCGAGAGAATTAGAACAGATGAAAGAGAATATTTTTTTACCCAGTGTGTAATTAATCTGTGGTGCTCCTTGCTGTAGGATGTAGTGATGGCACCTGGCCTAGATACCTCTAAAAAAGGGCAGATTTTTGGATGAAAAGTCGATCATGGGTTACAAGCACTGATGAAAAGAAAATGCAGCCTCTGGGTTTTAGAGGTAGCCTATCTCTGAATGCCAGGTGCATGGGAGTGGCAACAGGATACAGGTATCTTGTTACCTTGAATGCTTGCTGAAGCATCTGGAGAACCACTGTGAGATACAGGAAGCTGGACTAGATGAGCTCTTGGCCTGATCCAGGAGGGCTCTTCTTATACCCTTATGCATGTGCTGCAGAAGTGTCCTTAGAAGCATAGTCTAAGGACACTTCTGCAGCACATGCATAAGAGCACTATGATTCTGCTGCCTCAGGGCCCAGTCCTATCTAACATTGCAGCACCGATGCAGCCATCAGGAAAAGGAACAGTGCACGCCCTGTTGGCATGGCTGCATCAACTCTGGAAAATTGGATAGCATTGGGGCCTCACCATGCTATTGGCTGGCCAGCTGACTGACTGTTCCTCCCTGGCAGTGGCGTTACCATTGTTCTCTGCTGCTGGTGCTCTGTTTCCCCTTCACTTTTTATCCCAAGGCAGAAAAAATGGGAGGAGAATGATATATCTTGCCATCTCAGAAACTGGGGGTGGAAACTTGGGCTAGACATGCATTATATCATAAAGATACCATGAGTCACTTCTCTAAGAGAAACTTAGCCTAAACTGGCTTGTGCTCAGAAAACAGAGGTAATGAAACATTAATTAACCCATTTCTAAACAGTCAGCTGTTTTTCATCATTATTTTCAATTACCTAGTGGCAGATATCTATATGCATTCCAAGCATGTACATGAATCAATGCATTTTGAAATTGCAGATCAACACATTTTCAGATTTTGCTTTCTGAAGATTTTTAGATATGGTCTCTATAGGATAACATATGATCCTATGCTGCAGTGGTTCCCAACCTGGAGTATGTGTCCCCCCAGGGGTACTTACCAGGACCTTTAGGAGTACTTGAAAAAGAATTAAATAATGGCGGATACACACTTTATTATTATTTATAATTAAAAATAATAATTATTATTTTTATTTGTGCTTAGGCTGAGTCTTGGCTCTGTGATTGGACCTTGCCTCTAATTAATTCCAAGCCCACATTGAAACCAGCATAATGCAGGATGTATGGTGTGGGAGGCAGAACAACCCTACCATAGTCCACAGAAAATAGCTGCAGCCTTCGTTGCAACTGCACACACGTTCCACCCACTTTCTGAATCAGAGTGCACATGTAAAGCATTAGCACAGTCGTAGGGAAGGCTGCAAATATTTCTGTTGACTACGGTAGGGCGGTTCTGCCTCACCTGCCACCCCACATTGCACATCCCTGGTATAATGTGGTTTTGGACTGGAAATGCTTCAGGTTTCTTAGTGTTCCCATGGCAAATCTTAGTTTTGACAGATGAATTACAGCAGAAAGAACATTTTGATGATAAAAGTATGGAATGTTGTCTCAGTGTTAATGTTTTCTAATCCTCGTTTACATCATTCTGTATTGACAATTCTATATCCTGATACCTTTTACCTCAAGTGACCTTTATGGTGATAGACTTCGCACATGGGAAGAACTCTCCTAGTTTGGGAGTTGGGAAGAAGTTGAAGTTTGAAAGCAATGAATATGGGTGGGACAGTTTTAACAGATTTTATTTAGATTATGAAAGAGATTAGATATCGGTGTTTCCTATTGTAATGTAATGCTGTCAGTAGAGGAACATATAACGTTTTTATCCATTTAAAAGGCACTTGCAGATTTAATTTATGCACTGCATTTTAAAAGTCATTTTTAGATGAATATGTCCTTTGCATAATGCAGTGTTAACAGTTATGTGTCCTTGTTTTACTTTTAGTCCTTTAGTTTTGAGTGTATTGTCTTTTTGGTTTTGTTTTATTGCTTTTTCTTTAATTTTGCTTACCAGAGCCAAAGCCTTAGTAGAAGAACAACGCCTTTTGTTCCTAGGGTTCAGGTAAAGGCTTCATCTGCCTGATAGAAACTAAAGTTGTGTTTATTTATTTTTTGTTTGTCTTGGAAAATGCATAGTAGGAAAACGTCACAGTTTGATCCGTTTTCCCATTTTAATTTTTTAATGTGTTGCTTCAAATCATGTTAACAAATTTCATATCGTCTTGTGAGCAGCTTGAAAAGTTCTGCATGGGGATTAAAATACTAAATAAAAATTTAAAGAGACAATTTGTTTTGTTTTTTAATTTTGTATTTAATTAAACAAACACAGATTTCAGCACCAATAATTGTATGTCTCACATAAATGTGTACCTTGAACTGGTAATAGTTAATCTTGTGCTTTTGATGTTTGACCTTATTGTATCAAGGTTAATGTCTCTTTAAATAACTCATTTTCATTACTTTAACACTTCCTTTTTTGCATTTTCCAAATGATAGTAGCTCTTTGAGTAGAAGATAGGCAAATAAATTTGTACCTTGTCTAAGGAATTTCTACCTTGTTTGTATTTTGAAATATTAGTTGAAATACTGAAAACATAAGTCGCTACAAAATAATTTTACATGACTTATAGTGGACTATATTTGACAGTCTTATTCAGGTACAAGTTGTTTGCCTTTTTTCATTAGGAATCCCTTAAGATACTTTAGATTAACCCAACTGTAGGATGTTAGAATGTCATATTGCTTACCTTGATTTGCTGCATGCTTTCTTTCTCTCTCTCTTTTTTTAAAAATAGAGGACATTACCTGATTTTTATCCTAAAGTACTTTTGTGGAAATGTTCAACTTTTTAATAAATGCTGTATAATTTTATTCTTTTCATGCTCTTCTAATGCTTATGAAATTTCCAAGTTATAAGATTTTTTTATTATTTAGTAAAGAAAGTACATTAAATTAAGATTACATGAAGTAGGTGAGAGAACAAAATGGGATACAGAGAGTCTACATGCAAAACCTAATGACTTCTCAACTCTTTGACTAGGTTCCAACTTCATAGTGTTTTAACAATTTTTTTTTGCCACTAAAATGGAAAATAGTTATCTCCATATGAAGACAAAGGGATGATACTGCATTTTTGTGAAATTAGACAGGATGGACATGACTCTTAGTTAAAATATATTCAGGCAACTGCTTTATTGGGTCTTGATATGTATTGCCTAACTGAAAATAGTCTCACCTGAGAATAGTCCCCATGCACTATATATAGTGTTCTAATCAATTTATTGACAATTTTGTTGAGAACAGACTACATCTAAAACTTATTTGTTGTAAAAACATAATACACTGTGTGCTTTGAAAAAAGGAAGAAAATTAATACAATGTGTCTTGCTGTCCATAAATATAATCAAGTGTAACACAACATGTTAGAATTATGTTGCATTGTTCACCAGTTAGAATGGTTATAGTCAAATAGTTGAATTACAGTGTCCTGGATCGCTGCAGACATGGCCTGACATTATAGTACATCTTTTTCCAAAGAGTATGGAGCAACAGCTGAACCCACTATAGAGAAAACCCTTGCATGAAAACTAGCAGTTCTGTCTATGGAGCAAATTACATCTATTTATGACTTCTTCAGTTGGTAATAATCATTGATCAGCATCATCATGAGATGGCCCAATTCTATTCAGGGCCTACGAAGCAGATCTTTTGATTTGCTGCCGTAACCCCTGTCCCAGTGGTGCGAAAGCTGCACTGCTGCCGTGCTCTTTGGAGCTGTTGTGGTAAATGGCTGGAGGCTCAACACACACTCAGCGGCTCCTGGATACCCCACCAGAGCAGGTAAGAAGATGGCAGGGGCAGATCAGGGGAGAATCAGGTCAGGACCGGCGGAACTGGGGGCAGGAGGAAGAGGATCTCGGTGGTGGCAGCACACACTGATTGTGTCCTCCTTTTCCCAGCCTGACATATCTCCTGAGGCTCCTCAGACTTATGCGAGCTAAATAGCTGGCACAGGTCCAAGGAAACCCAGCCAGGTGGCTTAAGGAGATATAAGTAAAAATGTTTTTTATGTAACTCTCCCAGGCCCCCTGGTTGTCTCCCTACTATTGCATGCAGCATGCAAGCTATTGGTGTTGCTGCATTGTTCAGGCTGGTGGAGGATAGGATTGGGCTGCCTGAGTCTGAAAGTTCTGAATACCCCTTTTCTTTCTTGTCTGCAAAATTATTTGGATGGATAATGGTTAGGTTAAGATGAATTTTTGTTAAATTTCTAAACTCATTAGCTATTTCAAATCTGAAAGATGAATTTGTTTGATAAAAAAATTTAATAAAATAGTTGAGTAGTAACTGATTTAAGTGCCACACTGATTTAAGTAATTGTGTTGAGTTGATTTAGTTAGTCATCATATACTTGCATGTAGAAATCTTCTGTAAATTGGATGTATAAATGCTTTAACAGATTGATTCTTGTAGTGCCAACCAGTTGATAGTGTCCACTACCTTATTTCATGATGTTTATCTTGCCATATATTAATCACTGAGTTGGAAACAGCAATAATTCATGAATTCATATCACCCACAATGTTAGGTTATCTATCAGCCAAATACAAACATGTATGTTATAAAAATAAACAATCCTTCATAACTATCTGTGTGTTATGTGGATAAAAAAGTAATGGTACATAGTAGTGGTAAAATGGTAAAAGTAATGGTAGATACCATTATATGGTAAATATACATACATAATACATTTTATTACATTACTATGGCATATACTATCAATTTATGCCTTAATGCCACAGATTAGAGTGACATAAATTATCTTTTTTGCAATAGTTAGTAAAACTAAGACATAATGGAAGGCTTAAAGGTACATTTGTTTTGATGAAATCTGTGTGTATTATAAAAGAAGACCACTGATTAATGCATATCTTCTCATTACAGATAAAACTGTGGTATGACAAGGTTGGTCATCAATTGATAGTTACAATATTGGGAGCAAAAGATCTTCCTTCAAGGGAAGATGGGAGGCCAAGGAATCCCTATGTAAAAATTTACTTTCTTCCTGACAGAAGGTAAGATAAAGGAAAGTCATAACTATCTTAATAAAAATTAACATGTATGTTCTATAGAAAATGTGTTTGGTAACAAGACATTGTCATAACATCCTTGTAGATATTTCTAAAACTTTGTTGAGAGAAGTAGTACAAGAATGAAGAGCACATTTTGTTTTAGATTATATCCATATTCCCCATAAAGAGTACTAGAAAATATATCAAATATTGGATCAAATGCAAGGGTTAACTTTTCTGCAGTGGATAGTAAATCATGATCACCCTAAGCTTTTTTATAGGAGGAAATACAGTTTTGTTGCAGTGGTGGTACTTAGAAAATGATAGCTGTGAAAGGTGAGACTTACACACACACATACAAGTTAACATTCTACTTCTTCAAACTCTGCTGAACCCCTAGCAGCTAGCACATGTGCCCTATTCTCAGATTGCTGTGACTCTTCCAGTATTTGATACCGATAGGTGCACATATTGGGAGGGGGGCACTGGAGGAGAAGAGCAATTGGGTGGATGATGAGTAGCAGTCAACAACCTGCTGTCTTCACTACCTCTTTGCTTCTGTTGCTGCTTCTGTTACTGCTTCCGTTGTAGGTGTTTGAAAGCACCTTCATGATCTCTCAACCTTTCCTGAGCTAGCTTTTAACAGTCATAAATGTCTTTGAGGCACTTTCAAAGCATCTGAAAAGAAGAGAAACAAGAATAGGAGATGGATGCAATGAGATGAAGAGGAAAGACATGGATGAGAGAGAAGAGAGGGGAGAGAAGAATAAGTGGTAGAGTAGGAGAAAACCTACATAGTTGTGGGTACAAGAGAGAGAGAGAGAGCCTGGAGAAAGTCCTTTTCTTTGCCCTAACCCCTTATCCACCACATATGCATGTGTATTTGCATGCATGTCTTTGAGGTGGTTGAGTGTGGGTATTCATGTGAACTATGTATGAGGATGTGTGCTTTTAAATATGTAAGGTAAGAGGGTGAGGCTGAGTTTGTGCTAACATGTGAGTACATTTTGTGCAAATGGTATGTGTATGCATGTCCAAGTGCATCTTGCAGGGGATTTTTGCTGCTGGAGATCTCCTTTGGGTAAGCTCCAGCAGCCACCATGGATCAATTCAGACCTGCACCAGTAATATTGCCGGCGCAAGTCTACGTTAATCCTTGCAGGTGGAGCAGGCCTGGGATGTGGGGTTGGTATTCAGCATGCACTGTCTCCACCAAACCCACCCTTCTGCCTACGCCCGATCTGCCCACCACCCTGTTCTGCCCTCCCCCACCCCTTTCAACTTCCTTCCTTCCCCCTGCATTGGCTTATCTCTGCTGCAGGTCTCCGTCATTCTGCCAGTGCAAAGGGGAAGGCTCTGGCCTTCCCACTAGGCACTGGCTGCTTGCACTGTTGCAAAATGTGTCACTTTATGTTCCTCCGGCATGTTCCAGCAGTGCTTCCTTTCGTAAGAATTGGGCCATTAATAGCATTATGACTATACCTTTATAAATGAAAAATTTATCCATGACGTTTATCTTGTACATGTGTATCATATATGTTCGTTTGTTCAACCTTTATTTGGCATAAATATTTGGTAAATAAGGTCTGTGAACAGATACCATACCGAGAATAGAGACCTAAGCAGTACACATATTGTGCACACATAAATGTACACACAAATACATACAAACATAACATTATACATACGTGCATATATTATTTAAAAAACAGAAAACAGCCAATTACAGACTTTGCCAGGATGTGATCTACTCAATGATTACTTGGGACCAATAGCTTGGCTCGGTTCAAGTTACTCAGGTTTAGAAACTGTGCAACTGAAAGGGTTATATGCTTGTCGAGTGTATCATATATATTGTGGATCAAAAAGAAGAAATTCAGTTTGTTCTATTATTAAATATTTATAAATGTATCAAAATGTATGTACTCTGGAATGTATGCTACTGCTTGTAATTTTCCCACAAATTGATTTTTCTTTCAAGGTGGGTACTATAGACATTTTTCTTTAATTATTCCTGGTGTTTTCTTTCAAGAGTAAAAGTAACAGCAGCAATTGAATTAGTTTCCTCCTGTTGGCAAAAGTTTGACCCCCCCCTCCCAGGAATAAGCTTACTAGGCAAAAATGAATCTTTTTTTGCATAATGTGCTTGAGATAATGTGCAGTTAAACAGTTCAAATGTTTAATTTGGTAAGAACGTGGCTAAAATTTTATAGGACAAGGTTTCTCACTGGGTTGTGACCCACTTAGTGGACCATAATCTGGTTGTTGGTGGGTCATGAATTGAAACTGACAAGCTGGTAGCTGCAAATTTCCTTGTGAGTAGGTAAATGTGCTTAGGTCCATTGCAAAGGGCAGGCTGAGAGGAATGCAACATCATCAGAATGGTCTTGATTTGATGAACACAGCCCCCCAGAACACTTGAGAAGAAAGTCGTCCCCCCCAAGCTGATAAACGTATTGAACCCTATGGATAGTGAAATGCAGAAGTGATGCACTAAAGGTCAAGATAAGTATAAGTGTATAAATTATAATAGCATTACAAAGCACAAATCCATGTGTAGGGTAAGGCATGGATTCCCAGGAAGGCTATATTAAGAGCTGAGGACACGGATGGATGCATAGATTTTGCAGGCTGGTGCTCTGCTGTTGAAACCATTTGAATCTCAGTCCTACCCAAACAAAAAACAAGTTGGATTTAAAACTGATTTCATCCCAAATCACACTTAACTGGTTTAAATATAAGAACTTAAATAGAACTGGGCACTGGGTAGGGCTGAAAATCTTAATTGATATTTTTTGGGGAGGAGGGGAGGTTGAGTTCATTGCAGGCAGGCTATATAGAGAATTCTCTTGGTAGAACAGGTCTGGCTTCCCCATCTCATCTCCCCTTATCTAATTCTTTTATTTTAATTATTTATAATAATTGTAATTAATTTAATTATTTATAGTCCTCCTATCTAGGGAAAATGGCACAATTTCAGTGCTTGCAATGGGCAGTTTCAGTGCTTGCTCCATTCTCAGAAAAGTGCTTCCTTCTTAATGACATCCTTCCAGGTTTATGACATCACTACTGGTGGTTCCCAGACAAACTGCCGTTCTAAAAAATGGATCCCAGTGCTAAAATTTTTTTAAAAGTGCTATAGGAGAAATCTGCCTGCTATAACTTAGTTCAGTTCTCCAAAGTAAACACATCTTTAGTTTAAAAATAAAGTCAGTAAGGCCACAATGTACCAATCCACATATTTTGCTGGCAATGAAAGGGCTTCTCTGAAGTAAATTCTGCTAGGAAATTGGGCTAGATTCTGAGCCCAATCCAATCCTTTCTACCCTCTGTTCATGCAGTGGTGCTGCATCCTGTGGTGATGGAGGCAATTGTAGATCTCGTCTAGGTAATTGAATAATCATTCCCTTACCTGAATGATTGAGGTAAGCCTCAACAGTGCGAACATGCCTACTCGGACCTGTGATAGCTAAATAGCTGTTGCAGTCTGCATTGACCTGCACCTCAGGATTGGACCCAGAAGGAGGGTTAGGATATTGGCAGCACTACCACCGCCAATCCTGCCGTACCCATGGAATCCGATCCATTCATCCTGTGCCCCATCCCAACCCTCCCTTGCCCCAGTCTGCCTTCCTGCCACCAATTCCACCTCTCCCATCATTTTCACCTCCACTGGCAAGCAGGAGAACTGATGATGATGGAGACAAGAAGGTGCAGGTCTTCCCATGAGTGGTCTCAGCAGCACTCCAGGTTGTGCACTTCCAAAACGTCTTTTGCGACAGGCACTGACTGCTTTACAGCAGTAAGCGCCATCGTGGAAGAGGAACCGAGGACTGGCTGCTCTCCATAGTAAGTATAAGATTGGACTATGTGTCATTCTCTGGAATCTATAGAATCATGTACAGTTTCATTTTTTTTCGTTCTTCATTGGACACCTGTGTTCCCTGACAAGCCATTCTTTTGTTCTGGAACTCCCCAGAACAGGGTGGGATGTATTGTGGAGAGATTGTATGTATAAATGAAATCACTGGTAATTGGAGACACACACTTAGGTTGGCAACCTTCAGTCTCGAAGAGACTATGGTATCGCGCTCTGAAAGGTGGTTCTGGAACAGTGTCTAGTGTGGCTGAAAAGGCCGATTCGGGAGTGACAATCCCTTCCACACTGGGAGCAAGTGCAGTCTGTCCCTGGCCTGTCTCCCTGGCTATGGGCCTTCCTTCTTTGCCTCTTAGCCTCAGACTGTTGGCCAAGTGTCTCTTCAAACTGGGAAAGGCCATGCTGCACAGCCTGCCTCCAAGCCGGCTGCTCAGAGGCCAGGGTTTCCCACTTGTTGAGGTCCACTCCTAAGGCCTTCAGATCCCTCTTGCAGATGTCCTTGTATCGCAGCTGTGGTCTACCCGTAGGGCGCTTGCCTTGCACGAGTTCTCCATAGAGGAGATCCTTTGGGATCCGGCCATCATCCATTCTCACGACATGACCGAGCCAACGCAGGCGTCTCTGTTTCAGTAGTGCATACATGCTAGGGATTCCAGCACATTCCAGGACTGTGTTGTTTGGACACACACACTCTTATGCAAATAGAAGTATCTTCCATGTGTAAGGATCTTTCTGGATCCCATCCATTTATTTTACCTGTCTAGATAAAACCATAGTATCATATTTTTCAGTGCTCTGTTGACTATTGTTATGAATGTTAATATTAGTGTAGAAATTTATTTATAGATAAGAGGATTAGCAAATTTGAGAGTGATGGCCATAGTAGTACATTTTGTTAGAAAGAAGAGTCTTATAGCAACTTAAAGATTAATAAGTTTATTGTAGAATAATCCTTCTAGTCCAGTGACTCCCAAACTGGTGAGTTGCCACCCACCAGAGGAACCGGAAGGGAGCCGTTCCCCCTTAAGGGGAGTGGCCCAGAAATGGGTACCCTGATGGCTCCACAGCAATTGTGCCACCCCTGGAAGCAAGGGTTTTTTAAATCTTACCTGGGGGGGTCCCTTTTTTCCTGGAGGGTCTGGGAGGCTCACAGCCCCCTCTGTGGGCCCCCCCCCCGACTGCTCCAAATAGCTCCAGATCAGAGCCCACTTCTGGTTTGGGGGGGGGGGCTTTTAAATTAAGGTTTAGATACAGCAAAACATTAAGAATATAGATACAGCAGAACCAACCTGTCTGCACAGGAATTATTCTTATGAGCATTCTTTCATAGTTGAAATTAATATATGTCTGTAAAGAACAGCATGAATTTAAGCAGGAATGCTTAAATGTTCTTCTGTCTATTATCTGGCCGCTTTTCAAGCTTCTGTTACTTTATAGAACATACTTTTAATAAATAGAATACATACATTAAATACAATACTTAATGAATGCAAATCTTTAATTTGTACTTGTATATTGCAGTGATAAGAACAAAAGAAGGACAAAAACAGTAAAGAAAACATTGGAACCCAAATGGAACCAAACATTCATTTATTCTCCAGTTCATCGGAGAGAATTTCGAGAACGAATGTTGGAAATTACTCTTTGGGACCAAGCACGAGTTCGTGAGGAAGAAAGTGAATTTTTAGGAGAGGTACTAAATATGTTGTTTACAATTAACAAATAATTTTCCTATACTATTTTTTAATGTGTTTTTTTCAGAAAAAAGTTTAAAATATTTCTCATGTATAGTATTTTTCATGGGCAAACTCATTCCATTGATTTTCCAACACTGAGTGCACAGGATACTATAGACCGCCACTCTCCTTCCCTGTTTCATTTTTCTTTTCTTCTGCTATCATCTCTCCTTTTTGAATACAAACTTGTGGAAGAGGGGAAGGGAAGGAACAGCTCTTTGTTTGCTGGTACTAGGCAGATGGTTGGGTCTTGGAAGTTGGCCCTTCCAAGAAGAGGAAGGGTCAACTGGCTGGTCAGATAGATATGGGTTAATGACAGTCATAGTGAGGAGATAGTAGGGGCTGACTTGTCTGAGGCCATCACTGGCTAGGAGGGTGGGTAACAGGGAGGTGATTTGGGCTCAAGGGTGCCAAATTTGATTCAGAAATATACTGAGCTAGTTCTCAGTTTGCAGTGGAAGTGGGCTAACCTAACAAGAGTTGTGGGAGGGGACTGCTGATCATAATCCCATCCACTTGGCAGTACACAGCAAAACAATACCATTGTTTACAAAAAGATAACATAGTAACACCAAGAGATTCTTTCCCAGCGTCCATGGCAATTCCACTACTATCCACCAATCATGGCATTGCACACTGGTGTAACTCTCACATTGACCATTTACAAAAGAATTCAGTTCATACAGTACATGTCTGCAGTGAAATGTCTCCACAACATCACATCACACATACAGCACATGGCTTGGTATACCCAAAGACGCCACAGCATCTTCTACAATATATATTGCCATGTCATTGCAAGCAAGTGTTCGCCTACTAATACATTCGAAAGCTCTGTAGGTAGTGGTTGTGAAATCCCCTGCTAGCACAAATACAAACAGCCTATGAACAATCATTCTTTTCCCAGGCAAATACACAGGGCAACACAAAGAAAGGAGAATAACCATTGTTTCATAGCTCACATATGAAGACCCATACCTAGAAGAAGAATTCAGATTCTGTCACAGAAACACTTTTCCCACAGACACTATAAACAATATAGCTGCATCTGTTTCTGAGAGTAGAAACAAGATTTTGGCAGGGAAGAGAGAACCATATACACAAAGATGAGTGGGAAGCAGAACAGGTGGTTGTTGATATGCCCTTTTGTTTAGATATGTTTCCCCTGTCTGGAGTTTATATACCCCATGTTGGCTCCACAGTCAGAATCCTGTTGTGGCTGTGATGATAAAGTGGAAAGTAGTAGTAATTTCAGGCTGTCCATTATTTTGTTGACAGCATGGTGGGGCAGAACCAACCTGTGATTGAGCATAGGCTTCCACGGAGTCTAATTCCTCAACCACAGTATCCTGTCACTGCCCTTTTTTGCCTTTATGGTAGTTACACTCATGTTGATGTTACACAATCATAACAGTCATGCTTCACCAACATAGATCTCTGGTATTTTCATATTTATGGAATCCACCAGTGAAAGAGAATTCTGACCTGTGATATACAATTACCACATAATGGTATAGTTTGGCTCTTACCAAATTTGTATCAAATGTAACTTTAACGGTTAACTAGCCACAGTGGAGTTGCAATTTTCTGTTGGAAAATGGCAGGAAAGTAAAGGGTTCAGTATCCTTTGCTTGACCCAGACACCCAATTTGAACCGCAGCCCTGCAAAATTGCTACATACTAGTAAAAGTAAGTCCCAAACTACAGCATCACATGGCAATTGTATAATTCACACTGGGTCTAAGTCTGTATTTTATCCAGCAATGGATGAACTCTCCTCAGCATGACTCAGAATCAGACTCAGCAAATTGCAATTTAAGAAATATATATATAGCTCAATCCACTTCTGAAATTTGGAAACTCATATTTTTGATACTATCATAATCCTTCACAACCATTTCCAAATTACCTGCGTCATGCCCATCATCCTTTCCCTTCATCAAACTCTTACCTCTTAGAGGTAGCAGTGATCATGAGGCCTCTCTGTCAGACATCCATGTGTCCTTGACATGGAGAGAACTAACACCAAGGGCATTGAGAGTCAAAGGACATTGAATATTAAGAGTTCCTGAATATTTAGTGGAGGCATCAGGTCCAATAGAAATTGCATGCTTCCCTGCCTCTATACCTGGGTTGTTGTCACGAGCCTGCTCAGTAGAATCCAAAGGAGAAATAAATATGAAACTATTTCTAGGGTTCCTAATGTCCCTACTGAATACTCAGGCACCCTAGAAAACAACATGTTTTTAGGATTTGCGCATACTAAGAAGCTTAGTGTACTTTACAAGGTGGAGAAGAACTTCTTGAGAACAAAATGTTCAACTTGTAACACAGCTAAATGTTGCAAACTGCAGAAGATTGTTTCCAAACCAGGTAAATAGCAATTTTGGCAACATCACTAATCTCATCTTTGTCCAACCAGCATAAATTGAAGATAGGATTGCTCTGTTAGTTAAATTAACTTTTCTTTTCAAGCACACAGTGTGTTAATGTATTGCTCCCAGTATTGATTTCTAAGGCAGACATTGGCCCTGATCCCAATGTGTGCATGCTGATCAGCTGTTATGCAGCAAGGAAGATGAACTTAATCCAGCCCTTATGACTCTCGGGGTGATTAGGTTTGTATTAAATACTAGAAATGTGAAAGGGCAACACAGTTGATAGAAGTGTTGCCGCTATAGGGTATTAAAACTTTCCACTGTAACACTTCTGCTTTATAATCTTTGTAGATTCTCATTGAATTAGAAACAGCCCTGCTGGATGATGAACCTCACTGGTATAAACTTCAGACACATGATGTTTCCTCATTGCCACTTCCTCACCCTTCACCATATTTGCCACGCCGACAGCTTCATGGGGAGAGTCCAACGCGACGGTTGCAAAGTAGGTTATCAATTCTTCTATTGATGTGCTCATTTGCTTTCTTCTACATTGGAAGTGCATAAATGAGAAGCTGCCATTGTTAGCATTGGCACTCTCTTAAAGCCCAATCCTGAGCTTGGCGCTCTGGCTTTCCGCCGGAGCGCACTGTCGCAAACATGCCATAAGGCACGTCTGCGAGGCTTACTGCCAGGCCAGCACCTGTGCTAGCCCAGCGCTGGGCTAGTGTCTGGCGGGTGCCCTTCCGCTGCTTGGTGGTTTCACGGACCGCCGAGTCATGGCACCGTAAGCGGGGGCAGGGGGGAGGAGGCGTTCTGGGGATGGGGGAGTTGTGGGGAGAGCGGAGAGAGGGCAGGCAGGAGGTGTGCCAGAGGGAGGGGGAAGGCAGGAGCTCCACCAGATCCTGACTGTTCATGTAGGGCTCGGCGCCCTACACGATCGCCTTCACTTTACTGCCAACCTTTTTTGGGGCTGCTTCCCATTGCGGGGCTGCTTCCCTTACCTGGGGGAAGGGGTCAAAAGGCTGAGGTATGCAGGATGTAGTGGCGCGCGCGCACACACACACACACACACACACACACCCCGCTGCAGCCACACGCCCCAGGCAGCTCAGGATTGGGCTGTTAATCACCAACATTATTATTGAGATGAAGCTTTTTAATATTGTGCATTGTTGATATTTTATTACATTTTTACTGATAATATATTAATCCTTGATATAATATTATTACATGTAAGAAACAATACTTCTGCTTTTCCTGATCTCTCAGTTCTTGCAGATATAGACATCATCTAAGAATAATGCTCCTTTTTGCACAGTAGCTGCTATAATGCAATGCATGTAATACATCTTACAAAAGTTTATATCAACTTTATAAAGACAGATCTTTATAATACCTTTTCACACAGAGTGCACAACAATGGTGCAGAACAATCTGAAAGAGAATACAGTGGTTCATACTGTAATACACAATCCAGTTCTAATCAATAACCTGGCAGCTCAGAGGGTGTGACACAGTAGGACGTTGTGGGGCACATACAAGTGCCCATGAGGTTCATTAAGAGGTTAATAACCAGTTAATGATGCCAATACTATGAACTCCAAGACCTCCCTTGTCAGATGCAAGGGAGGGCACCAGGATTCAGGTCTCTTGATGTGTGCTCGCTGAGGCATCTGGTGGGCCACTATGAGATACAGGAAGCTGGGACTAGATGTGTCTTTGGCCTGATCTGGCTCTTCTTATGTTCTTTATGTTCTTCTTATGTTCTTGCTCAAAGTGCAAGAGAAACTGTAAAGAGCATGACCATTACAGCTTTCATGGGGCAGTTCAGGAGAATGTGCAATGCAGGTCTCCTTCCTCCAGTTCCTTGGACCACTCAGTATCTCAGAACTCCTCATGCTCCTCTCCCAATCAGGAAGATAGCAGACCAACTTCAAAGTTAGGGGGTCCCTGAGAATACTACCAAAAATAAGATGGCATCATCTAGGAAAATCAAAACACCTCTGGCTTTCCCTCTTGACAGTATTTCAGTCATGAGCGGTTGCTTCCAGTGGAGATCTCTTTTATCATTTTAGCAAACACTGTATGTCTGAGTTCTCAGAAGATAAAGCAGAGGCAGAAGACCCAGCCTCTTCAAGACTAAAGGGAGCAAAGACATTGTTCCCCACAGGCCCTCCTAAATGGATGCCTGTTCTTTTTCCTGAGTTTTCCCATAGGGGCCAGGGAATGGAATGGAAAGCCATTTTACTCATGGTTAACAAGCTTTACTATGCCTGTTTACTGTGCAACTGTTTAAGGTGCTAGCAGTGGGTACTCACATAGCTACTCTCTCTTATATGGCAGGGATTTACAATAAAGGGGAAGGAGCACCTAATTATCCATGTGATAAATGGGTTGAAGCAGTTTTAGTCCGGGGGTCTGAGACATCAGCTACCATCTAATGGGTGTTGGCTACCAGTTCAGTCTTCACCTGGGTCATGTATCTCTGGGTAGAAGATCTGACTGCATCAGAGATGGGTAGCAAACCCATCAAGGATAAGTTGAAGAAAGTAACAGCTGCCTTAATGATTGATGTCACACAGTTTGAGATCAGAACCTTGGTATCCAGTAGCTCAGAGTGTGGGCAGAGAACCCTAGATCCTAGGCAAGGCTGGCAGATTAACACTTGTCAGATTCCCAGCTGTTTGGGGATTTTCTGGACTCTATCCTTATTGAAACCAGGGATAAAAAGAGAGCTCTTCCCTCATTCCATAACAAGAGCTTTAAATAGCATCAGTCCTGCAGGGATTCACCAGGGGCACAAGTTTTTATGAGTTCCAGGTTGAAGTGGCAGCATTTCAAGGGCAGCGGCAGACTACAACACTCCAGTTATTCTCCCAAGCAGTGGCGTAGCTAATAATCGTGTAGCCCGGTGCCAAGCTCAAAATGTTGTCCCGGAAGTGATGTCACAACTGGAAGTGACGTCACACCCGGGCTTGTTAAAAAGTGAGGAGGAACCCACCTCCTCCCCGCAGCAGCTTGCCACCTAATTGCTCTGCTGCCTCCCCCCAGTCAGTGGCATAGCTAAGGCATCTATCTGCTACTTGGGGTTAAAGAAGATTTGTAGCCCCCCAGACAAAATCAAATTAATTAAGTAAATAAATAAAAAGTGTGCCCTTGATAGGTTCGAGACACTGTGCTGGGGTGAAGAAGGATGGTTATTCTCCCCTTGCTAAATATAAGAGGGGCATCACCTGAAAAAGTGCCTTTTACCCAGTTAGCAGGGGTAACTGTATTATGATACATGGAAAGGAGAGCTGACTCTTATTAACACCTTATTGGTTTCATGCTGTATCATGATAACATGTCATTGCAGCATGTCAATAACATGATGATATGTCACTGGCTCTCTGAACAATCAGTCTCATAGGTCGTTTGGAGTTAAGAAAATCCACTTTTAGTTCCATAAGGCAATTGTGTTTTCATTTTCTGCTTTATTGGCCATAACTTTTGATAGTATATGGATATTCCAATGGGGTGTGTTTCATTGCATTCTACATTAAATTACCTTTCCAGTGATATATAACATGATGTTATTATTCATACACACCAAGATTTTCACAATTTTGGTCACTAGTGTCAAGCTCAGCTTGTTGCCCCCCCAAGGCTTGATGCCCAGTGCAGCTGTTACCCCCTGTACCCCCTTAGCTACGCCACTGCTCCCAAGCTTCTTGTTTTCCCAAAGAGCAAAAGAAATACTTCTCAGCATGAAACCACTTACAACAGCAGTGTACTAATGGGCAAGCACCTTCTCAGATTTGGCCATGTGTACTCCAATGATATGTTAGATCCCTGGGTCTTGGAGATGGCTGCCTTGGCTTATGCCATACAGCTTGTCTTGAAATTGAGAGGAAAACTTACCGACATTCCTTAGCTTCAAGATTCAGACAAGTTCAAAGTGATGCTGGCAGAAGTTCAGCACCTCCTGGATATCCAGACCAAAGAGTCAGTCCCTGGGAACTAGAGGAGAAGGGAAGTATGTTCCATTTTGTTTTTGACTTCAAGGAGAATGGGAACATGAGGGTGGGGTTGACCCTCAAGTGGCTCAGCAAGTTCCTGAGGAAGAAAGTGGTTTTGGATGGAAATTCTTATGTTTATCATTGCAGCTGTAAATCAGTTGGAATTCATGATATCAATCAATAGAGGCTTATTTGCCTGTCTTCATCAGAGAGGCTAGTTACAAGTACCTGTATTTTACAACAGCATATGTTTCTAGTACAGGGCTCTTCCATTTTGTCTAACATCAGTTCACAAAAACATTGGTGACGCTAATAGCCCATGTCGAGCTCAGACAATTTTCTCATCCCTTCCTGGATGATATTTTCCTATACTCTACAGAAACCTGAAACTGCAGATACAATGACTCCCCTGTATAGAAGTCCAAGAGGACAAATCTTTTGCTTTTGATCTATCTCATGGTTCTGATGGTCTCTTGCTAGGACATTATTGAATGGTCACAATTTCTTGAGGGCGCTTCATCAACTACTTTTATCCTTGATTACAAGGAAACAACAAAGGTGGCTGACTATTCCTGAAAGAATCAGACAGTCCCTGTGGTGGTGGCTGGTCCTGAGAAGGTTATCTCAGAGGACAAAATTGGACATGCTACAAGGGCTATGCGCACTACAGATGCCAAGATTGGGAGGGGGAGAGATTGCCCTAAGCCTGCCCAACACCTGGTAAACTGGGGGTATGGACTGGGGTAAGCTTGAAGAAAGATTTGCAGGGAGAACATAGCTGCAACCTCAAGGCTGTTCTCTCACTGATGATAATACAAACTTTCAAGTCTTCTGTAAAACATTTTGGTTTTATATGTGATTTTTAAATTTTCATTAGTCTCCACTCAAAAGCATTATCTTCTCTGGATCCTCACTTTTTTAATATTTCAGTGCACAGGTTATGCTTTTTAATCCGTGGATTTTGTATCCTTGGCTTTGACTCAACGCAGATGGGCATCCAAACATTGAAACAAGAAATAAGTGGGGGGGGGAGAGCTTCCCTTACCTCATACAGCAAGCTGGCGGGCAGTCTACGGCGCTCCTGAAAAACTATTTCCAGGTTGTGCTGAGCCGCCCTCTATTGGTTCTCCATTGCAGAAGCTCCCCCACCAAAGGAGCTGCCTGGCACCTCACAGTACAGCCATCATGGTTCCTGCTTGTCTGTCTGTCTGTCTGTCTGTCTGTCTGTCTGTCTGTCTGTCTGTCTCTCACTCACTCACTCACTCACACACACACACACACACACACACACACACACACACACACACACACAGAGCTGTGCTTTCCTCAAGTGCTGTGGTTCCTTTTCCCCCTCGCTGCCACCGCCACCACTCTGTGCCCCTCACAGTATCCACCCCCTCGTCACAAGCTGGCCTCAGCTCAAAGGAAAGTTTAAAGACACATCCCCAGCGGTGCTTCTGTGAAGCCATTGGCAGAGATCAACCTGTCTCTTTGGATCCTTGTTTTTTGGCTTGCTCACGGCTCCTTAAAAACATTCAGACAAGGGGGAAAACTTTTTGCTTCTAGTTCATTGGTGGCAAGGGGGTCAAGGGAAGCTGTGCAGCTGACTGGCTTCATCTTGTGGGTGAGGAGGAACTGGAACCAGGCGAAGTGTGTGTCAAGCCCAAATACTGCTCAAAGGATATCTCTGTCTACCTCACTCCCTCTGGGCTTCACACAGGTGCTCGGTTCCGGTCCCTCATCTTTTTAGATGAGCCCTATTGGGACAGAGAGCCTTTTAGTTATTTGATTTTCTCTGTAAAACCACTTTGTGATTTTTTTTGTTGAAAAGTGGTTTATAAATACTCTTCGTATCTGTTTAACTATTACAGTGTTTAATTTGCTCTTTTATTTAAAATGCTTTCTTATATTTGGGTTGCAATCCTGTACACACTTCTCTTGGAGTAAGCCCCATTGAATATAATAAGACTTCCTTTGAAGAAACACGCATAGGATTGCACTGTTAGTTTTCTCTGTTGTGTGTCAGAAGTTCAGGGCACATTACAACACTTAAAACATGGGAACATCAATAAGTGTAAACAATGTATGCAATGCCCATTTTCACTCCAGCATTGTGTCTTTTCTCCTGGTATCTTTTTTATGCCTTTTTATCTGATTGTAAACTCTATGGGACAGGGATTTATTTATTTATTTGGCTTTATGAATTAGTTTTTGTTTAAAAAGTGGTATATAAATATTTGTCGTCTTCATAACAACAACAGCAACATGTCAGTATAAGAATATTATCAAATACTAGCAGAAATTCCCACTATGAGAGTAATCCTAGCTATAAAAAGCCACAAAAAAGAAATTAATAATGTTTACCTCTGACTTTGAGTCTTGGGTGATGGAAACATTTCATAATTATGCAGCAATATTTTATGTATTTATTGGAAACGTTTATACCCTGCCCTTCCTTGTTAACAACATGTTCCAAAGCATTTTGGTGTCAAAAGGAAACTGTTGGTTGATTTTGAAGAATGCATTTAAGATTGGGCAGAAGATGACCCCTTAGTTACACTCTAATGTTTATTACTTAATGGATAAATGACTCAATCCAAAAAGGGGCTTATGCCACTAGAACAAGTGTTCTTGTAGTGTTAAATTCCTTTATGACTTTCACAAAAAGTGGGTGGAGGTTGCCCATCATTGCCTGTTAGTCAGTGCAACGGATGGGAAGGAGGAGGGTAGGGGTGGAACAGGGTGGGGGGAGGGAGGAACGGGACAGAGAGAGGGTGGATTGAGACTGAGAAGGGGGCCGATATTCTACCCCCTTCCCAGACTTGATCCCCCAGCCTCGGACTTGTGCCAGTTGACACATGTCTGGATAGACCCGGCAGGCCTGCATGGGCTTACCCATTACCCTTACCAATGTTCGCTTATCCCAAGGAGGCTTCCAGGTGTCTGAACTTCCCTCCTGGATTCACTGCACACTCTATCTGTTCAGCTGCATTGCTGTGTAGGAAATTATGAAGGATTGGGCTGCAAGTCTTGTCTAGTGGGTGATAGCCAACTTCCATGTTGTTCAGGATGGGAAACGATAATATTTTTTACGCAATGATCTGTGGCTGAGAATTTTGTTGTACATACTATACTGTCCATTGCATGGTCAGGGTCCATAAATAAAGCTGGCACAATCATGCAGTGTGTGCTTCACGATTATGCAGTGTAGACATCAGGCATAGCTTGTCTGTCCAGGAACTACTAGCAGTTTTATTGGGTGATACTAAATTCTAATATTCAGTAATGAATTATTCTCTGCCTCTCGTAATGCTAACACTCAAAATACTGAAGTGATTAGCAGTAGGATTGTGTTGGACAAGAGAAAGTAATTCTTCTGTCTGTCTGTCTGTCTGAAACCTTTATTGCATATCAACACAACACAATTAAGACATACTTTACAATTGTCACAACAACTTGCATACCGACCCAACAACTTAAAAACAAGATACCAGAATTATTTAAATTCTGACAACGTTATTTTAAGAATCTCAGATAAATTACCAGCAACAGCTGCGGTTAAAGAGTCACAAACATCACTCATGAACCTAGAGAGGGTAATATCAGAAGGGGTTAGGTCAGGAGAAATCCAAGAATTTAAATAATGATTACGAATGTCAAGATGAACTGGACAAAAAAAGAGTATATGAAACAAAAAATCAGGTGACTCATGACAAAAGAGACAGAGCCTTTTCTCCCGTGGAATGTTAAAAAAACGGCCAGAATGAACTGCTGAGGGGAAGATGTTAAAACGAGCTAACATAAAGGCTCGCCTATGTAATGGGTTGATTAATGTATAAAAATAATTTGAAACATGATTAAAGGATGGGGCCAAGCCAAAAGAAAGAGGGGAACAAATAGGGTTAAGATTAATACTTAAATAATTAAATTCAAATGCTAAAAGCTTGTCTTTGATCAATGAGTATACTCTTGTAAGACTCAAATCTGCCAAGGATTCTAAAGAGAGATCAAGAGAAACAAGTTTATTTTCTATCAACCAAAACCAAGGAGAAGAATAAGAATCGCTTAACAAATCATATAAAAAAGAACCTGAATGAGAATTTAAAAACAATTTAAGCCAATATTTAAAGGTGAGTAACCAGGCTGTAGTTGATGGTAAATGAATACTTAATTCTAGGATAATTGTGAATACCCGAATTAAATTTGGGATCCCTAAGTAATTCTTCTTACACAATAAAATTAACTTTTCAAATTCATTGCCACAAGATTTGTGATTACCAGTAGTTTAAAGGCTTTAAAAAGGGATTAGACAATTCAATGGTGTATTAACAGCTGTTAGGCATGATAGGTAAATGTTCAAGGCAATCTACCTAACATTTCAGGCTTTCATGCATGACTTGTAGGCTTCCTTAAAACATCTGATGTACTCATTCTGCATGCTAATGGAATAATGTGCTTGAAAATATGGATATTTAATAAAAGCTAGAAGAGAGCAAACCTGAGTTATTGACAGTTACTTTACTGTCAACTCACTAATTTTGGACGAGCCCAGTGTAGAGTGTTATTGTACCATAGCTTGATTGGCAACAAAAACTCTATTACAGGCAACAAAAATTCTATTAAAATTTAGGCTTTTAGGTAGGAAGCTGAAAGCCAGGACCTCAAAGGTAGCGTTCTCTGAAGTGCTACCTGTTCCACGTGCAGGGCCAGCTAGGCAGGCGGAGATCAGGGGTCTCAGTGCGTGGATGAGACGGTGGTGTAGGGAGGAGGGGTTTAGATTCGTTAGGCACTGGGGAACGTTTTGGGACAAGCGGGACCTGTACAAGAGGGACGGGCTTCACTTGAACCAGAATGGAACCAGACTGCTGGTGCATAACATTAAAAGGCGACAGAGCAGCTTTTAAACTGATCCCTAGGGGAAGGCCGACAGAAGCCGAGGGGCTTCCGGTTCGGGACTCCTCATCGCTGTGGGATGAGGATGGGGAAGTTAGAGAACAAAAAGACAAAGGCAGAGTAGGAGAAGAAATTGGGAATGGTAGCATGATGGAATGTGATAGACGGTTTGGCACAATGAGAGGATGCGGAGACAAAGGAGTGAATAAGCAGCCCATCCTGGGGCATTCCATGTACAAATGCTTTATGCAAATGCCTGAAGTCTCTGAGCAAAGATGGGAGAACTAGAATGTCTGGTGACAAGGGAAAACATTGACATAGTGGGCATAACGGAAACCTGGTGGAATGCGGAGAATCAGTGGGATACTGATTCATGTACAACAAAATTCTCAGCCACAGATCATTGCGTAAAAAATATTATCGTTTCCCATCAGGAGGGACAGGGAGGGGCATGTTGGAGGTGCGGTGGCCATTTATGTTAAGGAAGGGACAGAATCCAGCAAAGTAGAGATTGAAGGTGGGTTCAACTCCACCATAGAATCTCTGTGGGTTAAATTACCAGACCTGAGGAGCAATGTAATACTGGGGGCGTACTATCATCCTCCAGACCAGAAATCGGAAGGTGACCTTGAAATGAGGAAACAGATCAGGGAGGTGACAAGGAGGGACAGGGTTGTAATCATGGGGGGCTTCAATTATTCTCATATTGAGTGGGTCAGTTTGTGTTCTGGTCACGAAAAGGAGACTGGATTCCTTGACATGCTAAATGACTGTGCCTTAGAGCAGCTAGTCATGGAGCCCACCAGAGGACAGGTAACTCTGGATTTAATATTGTGCAGTACACAGGACCTGGTTAGAGATGTCAATGTTACAGAGCCATTGGAGAACAGTGATCATGCTGCGATCCGTTTCGACGTGAACGTTGGGGGAAGAATACTGGGCAAATCTCTCACAAAAACCCTTGACTTCTGATGGGCGGACTTCCCTCAAATGAGGAGGCTGGTTAGAAGGAGGTTGAAAGGGAAGGTAAAAAGAGTCCAATCTCTCCAGAGTGCATGGAGGCTGCTTAAAACAACAGTAATAGAGGCCCAGCAGAGGTGTATACCACAAAGAAAGAAGGGCTCCACTAAATCCAGGAGAGTGCCCGCATGGCTAACCAGCCAAGTTAGAGAGGCTGTGAAGGGCAAGGAAGCTTCCTTCTGTAGATGGAAGTCTTGCCCTATTGAGGAGAATAAAAAGGAACATAAACTGTGGCAAAAGAAATGTAAGAAGGTGATACGGGAGGCCAAGCGAGACTATGAGGAACACATGGCCAGTAGCATTAAGGGGATTAATAAAAGCTTCTTCAAATATGTTAGAAGCAGGAAACCCGCCAGAGAAGCGGTTGGCCCTCTGGATGGTGAGGGGGGGAAGGGGGAGATAAAAGGAGACTTAGAGGTGGCAAACAAATTAAATGAGTTCTTTGCATCTGTCTTCATGACAGAAGACCTCGGGCAGATACTGCTGCCCGAACAGCCCCTCCTGACCGAGGAATTAAGTCAGATAGAGGTTAAAAGAGAAGATCTCATTAATAAATTAAAGATCAATAAGTCACCGGGCCCTGATGGCATCTACCCAAGAGTTATTAAGGAATTGAAGAATGAAGTTGCTGATCTCTTGACTAAAATATGCAACTTGACCCTCAAAACGGCCACAGTGCCAGAAGATTGGAGGATAGCAAATGTCACACCGATTTTTAAAAAGGGAAAGAGGGGGGACCCGGGAAACTATAGGCCAGTCAGCCTAACATCTATACCGGGTAAGATGGTGGAATGCCTCATCAAAGACAGAATCTCAAAACACAAAGACAAACAGGCTTTGCTGAGGGAGAATCAGCATGGCTTCTGTAAGGGTAAGTCTTGCCTCACGAATCTTATAGAATTCTTTGTAAAGGTCAACAGGCATGTGGATGCAGGAGAACCCGTAGAAATTATATATCTGGATTTTAAAAGGCGTTCGATATTGTCCCTCACCAAAGGCTACTAAAAAAACTCCACAGTCAGGGAATAAGAGGACAGGTCCTCTCATGGATTGAGAACTGGTTGAAGACCAGGAAACAGAGAGTGGGTGTCAATGGGCAATTTTCACAATGGAGAGAGGTGAAAAGCAGTGTGCCCCAAGGATCTGTCCTGGGACCAGTGCTTTTCAACCTCTTCGTAAATGACCTGGAGACAGGGGTGAGCAGTGAGGTGGCTAAGTTTGCAGACGACACCAAACTTTTCCAAGTGGTGAAGACCAGAAGTGATTGTGAGGAGCTCCAGAAGGATCTCTCCAGACTGGCAGAATGGGCAGCAAAATGGCAGATGCGCTTCAATATCAGTAAGTGTAAAGTCATGCACATTGGGGCAAAAAATCAAAACTTTAGATATAGGCTGATGAGTTCTGAGCTGTCTGTGACAGATCAGGAAAGAGATCTTGGGGTGGTGGTGGACAGGTCGATGAAAGTGTCGACCCAGTGTGCGGCGGCAGTGAAGAAGGCCAATTCTATGTTTGGGATCATTAGAAAAGGTATTGAGAACAAAACAGCTAATATTATAATGCCATTGTACAAATCGAGTATTTGTGTCCAGTTCTGGTCGCCGCATCTCAAAAAGGATATAGTGGAAATGGAAAAGGTGCAAAGGAGAGCGACTAAGATGATTACTGTGCTGGGGCACCTTCTTTATTAGGAAACGCTACAGCGTTTGGGCCTCTTCAGCCTAGAAAAGAGGCACCTGAGAGTGGACATGATTGTGACATACAAAATTATGCATAGGATGGACAGAGTCGATAGAGGGATGCTCTTTAGACTCTCACATAACACCAGAACCAGGGGACATCCACTAAAATTGAGTGTTGGGAGAGTTAGAACAGACAAAAGAAAATATTTCTTTACTCAGTGTGTGATTGGTCTGTGGAACTCCTTGCTGCAGGATGTGGTGATGGCATCTGGCCTGGGCGCCTTTAAAAGGGGATTGGAGAAGTTTTTGGAGGAAAAATCCATTACGGGTTCCATGCCATGATGTGTATGTGCAACCTCCTGATTTTAGAAATGGGCTATGTCAGAAGGCCAGATGCAAGGGAGGGCACGAGGATGAGGTCTATTGTTATCTGGTGTGCTCCCTGGGGCATTTGTTGGGCCACTGTGAGATACAGGAAGCTGGACTAGATGGGCCTATGGCCTGATCCAGTGGGGCTGTTCTTATGTTCTAATGTGGGCAATTATAAAGATGTGCATTCAAACAAAGAATTATATACATTGCTTTTCATTCATGCTTCTGCATAATTTTTCTGTTTTATGGGATCAATACCTTAGGCATGTTATTGTTGATTTGCATGTTTGAATGACTTCTGCTCTTGTAATACCAGTATATTATCAATGTTTGTATGGGTGAAAGATCTGCAAAACCTGAATAGAACTTCCTGACAGAGTAGAAGTTTGAACCTATGTCTCCTACATGTTTGGATTGTCCCCAGCTTCTAGAATCCTAAACTGTATCCAGCCTCACTTACAGGCTGGATGCTCTGAATGAAAAGTTACCTGACCAGAGTCAGTTCTTGGGGCTTGTGTTCCTTAGCTGTGTGTGGTTTACTATGTGATTAGCCCTTGTGTCTAATTTAAAAACCAGCATCTGGTAACATGCTAAAAGAACATTTTATATAGATCTGATTTTAACTGATTTGTGTAGAACTGTTTCTATACAAATCAGCAGTAAAGCAGAAATCTGTTCTCCCAGCAGTAAAGTCGAAATCAAATCAGTGCAAGTAGAAGCAAAGAAATAACGGCACCACTGGAAGCCACTCTTGTAGCAAGGGATACTGGCATACTCCTCTTTGATTATACTTGCTGTTGACAATCCATGTGAATTTCATTCTTTCTTACATTCATTTCCTGCCTTTCCCATGCCAAAGCAAATGCCCAAGGCATGGAATCCATGGAAGTCACCAGTCAGTGCACAGTGATGTCTGAACAATCCAGTTACATCACCCCCCCCCCCACATGCAGCATCACTGCCATTAAAAGATTGCACTGCCTTCCTCAGTAAAAATATTCTATAAAAGTGGTTTCCAAACTGTGGGTCAGGACCTGTCAGTGGGTTGCAACTCTATTTTGGGTGGGTTACGAAACTGACAAGCCAACAAGGAAAATGTATTGAGCCGTACGGAAAATGGAAGGAGCAGCATGTGCATGTTTACTTGTGAGTAGCCAACTGTGCCTTGGCTCTTATTGAAGGCCAGGCAAAGGGGAATACAAGGTCACCAGAATGATCCTCATCCAATGAACATGAAGTTCAATAAACACTCCAGAAGATGGTCCCCCCCACCCTGATAAAAAGGCTTGAGTGACTGGTAAAGTAACACTTTTGAAGTGTTGTAAAGCTAGGTGAGTCACAATAAAGTGACCCATTTTTAAAAGTGGGTTCTGGTGCTAAAAAGTTTGGGAACCACTGTTCTATAGTGATAACTGTAGTGACAAGCCACAAGCCTCCTGGCAGACAGGGGCTTGAATCTCTTGGCAACCCAAATGCAGACAGCAATAGGCACTACATACAACCCTTTTGCTTGGGGAAGTGTCGGAGTCACAGAGGAAATGGAGTTGTTTCAAACACAATAGCCAGCCTGCTGTATTATTCAGTGGTTAAAGGAAGCCTGCGAGAGCCCAATAGACATTGTTCACAATTCTGCATACAGCCTATCTTTATGTGTGTGTTTGTATAAAGGGAACAGGCATTTTGTGGAAAAGAGTGCCCCTTCTTCAAAGGAGGGAAATTACGACAACAAACTTGTAGGAGGTAGGAGCAGCCTAAGAGATTTGCAGGAAAGAGCAATGCTGTTTAGAAGCTGAGACTAGATGTTGCTTTTTTCCCTAAGGTGATCTCAGCATTCTATACTAATCAAGATTTCTCATTGCCTGTGTTCTTTACTTCAGAAGGAAAAAGGACTCTGCACCCGCTGGGTATTAATAAAGCTCTTCCCTTCAGTGTTTATAGAGCTGCATCCTTCTGGACAGACAAGAGACTGTTACTAGGGAATTTGCAAGAGCAAAAACCTGCAAGAGCAATAAGCCCAATACCCAGCAGCAGACTCATTGTAATTTACAGCTATTATCCTGCTGGAACTAGCATTCTGGCAGTGTTCTTTATGGCAGTTGCAAATGTGATGTGTTGGAGAGAGCAGCCAGGCTGCCCCACCGTGGCAGGCCCACCTATCAGCGGACCCTCCATGGCCCCTGGCACCAGTAATTCAGCGTGGGGGAGGTGGGGAGAGGGCAGGGAGGGGGGAGGAATGAGGAGGAGACAGCGGTGGAATGGGGTGCAGAAGAAGGGCTGAAAGGGTGTAGTGTCAGTGGCAATATCTTATGCCCCTTCCAGGTTTTCATCCACCTTCCTAAGTTCACTCAGATTTGTACCAGTGATATTGCTCCAAGTGGATCTGTTCCAGCACCAGAGGTTTACTTTACCCATAAGAGACCTCTGTGATTGCTCCCCCTCTCCTCCCCTGCAGGATGCACTGTGCATTCTGGTGGTGTGGCTGCATTGGTGGGGGAGGGAATGGACAGAATTGGACCCTAAGATCATCTCCCTTGTTTACCAGTTGACTAAGAAAGAGCCACTAGCACCCTTGAAAGCAGACTCTACCAAAGTGGCTTCAGTCTGCTCAGCAAGCCCAATAAGTGTTCCTGTTCCATTCCTGGAGCTGTGCAGAACAGCAATATGGCGTATGCCATTGACCTTAATCAAACACTGCTCTGATACGAGGTTGGGAGCGGATGCCTCTTGGGTATTCTGCACCCACCTCCAGGTAAGAGGGAAGATAACTAGCCTCCCCACTTTGTGATAGCACTGAGACCCCAAAAGAGAAGATAGATTGCCTACTTATAATTCAAGTGATCACCTTTGCCAAAGCCACTTTGCAGAAAGTGGTCACTTCTGCAGAAAGTAGGTTTCCTGCTGATAATTATAATTTTTCAAGTGGTAATCTCTGTGGAAACAGAACCCAGAAACAGAACGTGACTGTTCTTCAAATGCTCTGGCTCCAACCGTTGTGTCTCCAAATTCTATTACAGGGGGGGCCAAACTTGTTTTATGTAAGAGCCAAATATGATAAACTTCAAATGTTTGAGAGCTACAATATTTACGAAGAATTTAGTTCTTAAATATATTTACTCCCCATCAACATTAAACTTATGATTTTATCCAGTGGACTCTCAGTTTACACCCAGAAGATAATTTTAAGACTTGAAAACTTCTTATTTACCTTTATATTAATTGTGATACAAACAAGGAGCTCAGCCAACAGATTTCTGAGAGCCACACATCATATGTCAAAGAGCCACATGTCGCTTGTGAACCACAGTTTGGCCACTTCTGTACTATAATTTTGAATCTAGGGGCGGAAGAGGGATTGAATAGTCTACCCTGGCGATCTCCAGGGTAGCTCAGAAAAGGACCACATTCTCCTCTAGGAAATCTGATGCTTCTCTCCACCCTGAGATAAAAACCACACATCTTCATTTGAAATTTCGAGACAAATTTCAAGAGAAACCCTAAGTAGAATTCATTTCCATAGTTCTAATAAGATGTCACTAAGGTAATGGTTCCCAAATTGGTGGGTCACAACCCACCAGGGGAATGGGAAGCAGGGCAGTCCCCCGTAAGAGGAGTGGCCCTGCAGGAATGGCAGTGGTGGCGCTGCACCAATCTCAGCGCCACCACAACCAAAGGGCTTTTTCATTTACCTGGGTGGCAGTGCTAACTTTCAGCAGAGGGGGTGGGGCTCACAGCATTTATCTCCTGTTGGAACCCACCAAGTTCTTGGCAACAGTCATGCATGCCGAAATTCTTTTTCTCCTTCCTGACCCAATTTGCCCTAGGAGTCTCCTTGAACAAGCAAGAGAGCTGGTGTAGGTCCAAGGTGACCCCTTGAAGACCAGGCAGTAAGATTTTTACTTACCTCCCTGGGCTGTTTGACCCCCCAGCCCCACCCATAGCATGCAGTGTGCGCTTAATTGGTGCACTGCATGGTCTGGAGTGGTGGGGGATATGATTGGGCTCTTAATTGTTTAAAATAAAATATGAATAATAAATCTGCAGTAATAGTGTTTTGTGGTTCACATGATTGTGAATTCAGATTGTGTTGAATTTGATTCTTAAAAGAACTCCTAAACTTTAATTAGATAATCCACAAATGCTTTTCTATATAAAAGTTATGACTGCAGTTATAGTACTTACATTTCCAATTAATATACATCCCTGTTGCATGCCTAGACATTGTGTCTTTTTCTGATATTTCATTTTAACGTTTGTTTTCCAGATAAAGGCTTGTATTCATATAATTCAGGTAAATTTTAAGCATGCTGAAGTGTTTCTTGCTTGCATACCTATTCACAGCTGATTTTATGTTATTGATGTAGTTCTGCTACCTATTGTGCATCAGTTCAACTGGTAATTTCCTCTGTGTGTTTTGTTTTCTGCTTTTCAGAAGTAGGCCTTCGTTTTTGCATTTTTAAAATAAATTTGCAAAATTTTAGTTGCTTAATAGTGTAAGCATTTTTTCGAAGCAAACTAAAACCCAGCTATTTTCTAACTCCTTTGTTATGATTCCATGTGAGATTGAATTTTATTAGTATTAGTATGTTTAAGTACTCATTATGGTAGATGTAGAGAATTCTGTTAAAATTAACAAATTAACAGTGCTACTACTAGTCTATACTGTGACTTGTTATAAATACTTAAATGATACAAAATAATGGTAAGTAAAATACTATGGAACTTTGCATAATGCCTTCCTGATGGTGTTGCTGTACAGATGGGGGAGAAGGTGTTTTAGAATGGTTCCATTTTTATTTTAAAAAATGATTCATTTAATTATTAATTCATTAAAGATTGGTTTGTTTCTTATTCAGTTAGTTCATTTATGTTTTTCCATGTGTTTTTGCTTGCCATTTATTTCAGTGGGAGACCCAGCAAATCTCTAACTTTGGTGGTTTTCCGTACAACTAGAACAATTTTTCCCCAGAGGTTTTAGGACAGGTGTCCACCCATATCCACAGGACTCCATTTCATCCCCCCCCCATGGATGCAGAAACTGTGGATAAGAGGGGACCCCAAAGGGAGAAGTTAAATGCTTACTGCTCCACCCCTGCGTGTGCACCTCCCATGCCCATTTTGATTGTTTCACAAGCCAGACAGCCAGTATGTTTCTTCCTTTAACAGCAGCTATAGCAGAGGAACACATCAAGCCGACAAGAGGAACACGTCTAGTGCCTCGTCTGGACACTAGAAGGAGGAGAACAAATGTTAACAGGAAGTAGGAAGCTTCCTTTTAAAGTTTATTCTCCTTCCTCTAGCATCCAGGCTATTTGCCTGCTTTATACGTTCCTATGCTGTAGCTGCTGTTAAAGGAAGCTGCTGCTGCTGTTCAAGAAACATGCTGGCCAGCTGGCTTGCAAAACAGTCAATGAAGATAATGAGCCCTGAGAACCGCAAATACTGAATTCACTGATATGGATTGACACCTATATACCTTAAAGATACAAAAATGGCAGATTTCAGAGGTGTCTCGTTTTAGACAGGTGGATATACTAGTAGCTTCTCACTGATTTCATATGAGAGATCCAGCAGTTCTTCTCCTAAGTCTAACTTCTGTGTTTTTCATCTGATAGGCATGACATTTTCAAGCATTTTGTAACCCTTCCAAAGGATTAGACCTGTTAAATTTCAGTCATATAGGACAAAGAGCTTTCACTTTATGTATAATTTAAAAGGCACATCAATTTCACTACTCTCTCACTTACCCAACCCTCACAACCTTTTCTGGAACTATTGTAGTAGCACTACAAGTGGGACTAAGTTGAAAATGGATAAACAGGTACTGGCATTTGCTCTTTCTTTTAGGCTCCAAAAACAAAAATAGCAGGCATTTGGAGAAAACTATTGGCTGGTGGGAGGGGACTGAGGATGAGCTGCTGCCACAGTCCACCTTCTGAGATGAACCATTGGGGCCCCATGTAGCATTGGTGGGGTCCTAGGCCTGTGCATAGTGCAGTCCTGTACTCACGTGCCTCAGGGCCTTTCCCTGGGGGAAGGGGACAAATGTCTCCTTCCACCAAGAAGATGTCAGTGGCTGCCTGGTGTGCGTAGGATGCAGCGGCAGTCATTTTGGCACTGCTGCACCTCTGGGCACAGGCAGCTCTGGATTGGGCTGTCACTTGCCATGGCGGATGACCCATGGTAGATACTGGACAGGGGGAATACATATCTGCTGGACCTCTCAGTGGCTATTGATACAATTAATCATGGTATCCTAGGCTATTTTGTTGAGTTGGGCTTAGGAGTCACTGCCTTGCAGTGACTCTACTCTTACCTGAATAATAGTTCTCAAAAGGTGGTGCTAGGAGGGTAGTGTTTGATCCCTTGATCTTTGGATGATGGGATCGTCGAGGTTCAGTCTTGTCTTCTGTGCTTTTTAACATCTACATCAAGTGGGCAAACATTTTGGTAGGAGGGCCACATCATCTCTCTGACACTGTGTTGAGGGTGGGGAGAAAGAATTAATTTACACTTCAGATTTGAATAAATTTACATAAATGAATACATTAGAGACGGAACTTATATGAATGAATAAATTTTATTGAGCTTATTTATAATACACATGCAAACTATAATACAGGTATGTAGAACCACATGTGAACTATGAACTGTTTGACACACACCTCTTGCATAGTGAAAACATACAGACCAAGCCAGAAATGCATGGAGACATAAGTTGTTCAGAAGCAAGGGCGGGGGTTAAAATAATGCCCAGGGAAAAGCAGAAAATACATGGAAACTATAAAAGACCTTGCTCTAATTCGGCCCACAGTTCATCTGGTTGTCGCAACTGGCAGTCGCGGGCCAGAGGTAGCTCCAACAGTCTCTGATGGGCCAGATTGGGAGACCCCAAGGGCCACAAATGGCCCCCAGGCCAGGGCTTACCCACCCCTGATCTACATGAAACAACTGGGAGATGTTGACCGCATGTTTGAGTTGTGGTGTAAACCCAACAATTCCTCTCATTTTCATCTTGTTCCCCACTCTCCCCTGTTTAGAAATGCAACTGAATGGGGAACAGCCTTGGTAGAATGTATCCGCTGACACCAGTCCAGGGAATCATACCAAGCAGAAGGGGGCTTTCTGGGCAAAATCCCCTTCCAAGGGGTACTGCATCTCAGGGGTTCTTTTCAAAATCACTCTTACAATAGCACCTGCAGAGCAACTTGATAGTCTGCTGTACTTCCTGTTTCAGGAACCAGGCAGACACAGAGTTAAACTATAAACAGTTAATAAAAAGTTTAACCAAAATGGGAAATGGGAAAGAAAAGGCAAATAAAAAAGATAAACTTGGTAAGGAAACATACAGAGGGATTCCAAAAAGATGCAATAATAACACAGGCCTACAAAATTGAGGGTCAGAAAAGTTTTTCCCAAACTTTATGGTGGTTTGATATGAATTTGGGGTGCCGATTCCAAAAACAGCATCCGTTTTGCCCTATCACATCTAGTTTTGGAGATATAGTATGGCCTCATTAGTGAAGGGTTCAAGCAGCTTCCTCATGAGGAAGCCATGGTGTAGGCTTCCTCATGAGGAAGCTGCTTGAACCATTCACTAAAGAGGCCATACTATATCTCCAAAACTAGATGTGATAGGGCAAAACGGATGCCTTTTTTGGAATCGGAACCCCAAATATACCCAGGAATTGGTGTAACATTTAAGGAAGCAAAATGTGTGTTGGCCTGTGTAATAGATGCTAGCAGATGGAACTGGATCTCACACATTGTGCATTAAGTTGGAATGGGAGATTTTGCGAGCATGCTAGAATGATTGCAAACAGGCAAAAATGGTATAAGCTCTTTTGATTGCTAGCTAGACTTTTTCCCTGTTAATTACCTGAAGGATGGGACCTCCAGCACCTTTTCACTTACCTCCTCAAGTGGGTCTCTTCTACATAGAGCTGACTACGTGAGCTTTGGACAGGTGGAACAAAAGAGCAACTCTTTTCCAGCTTGGAATTTTATCACTTTGCTGTAATGATGTCATCGGTCAACCTGATTGGAGGAGGGAGACTACCTGGATATCTGTCTTCCCTGTCCAGGAGGAGAACTGGCAGGAACATGAGCCATCAGCCGACTCATTCCTGACTCATGGAAGAGAAGGGCTTTTCTCTCCCTCTTGGCTTATGACATTTTGCAAAATGGGCAATCAAGCTGTCTGTGAATCCCTGCAACTGAGTGGCACATAAGTTGCTGTTGGGGGAGAGAGAAAACTGCTCTAAACCCAGGAAAACAGACAGAAAATACACAGAAACAAGCAAGGGGACTTGGGGATACACAACGATTCCTCAAACTACATAATGGTTTCGGACCAGAAAATTTAAAACCTTGTCCCTCTCCATATGAATATGCTTGCCCATTTAATTCAGCATCTGACACCTTGCTTCATATTCCCTTACCATTAGAGGGAATACATACAGAACTTTCTCTGTTGCAGTCTTCAACCTGTTATGCAACCTACATTCACCAGATCCTGCTGACTAAGAGCCCAATCCTATGCATGTCTATTCAGAAGTAACTCCCATTGTAGTCAGTGGGCTTACTCCCAGTTAAGTGTGGATAGGGTTGCAGCCTTATTCATCAGTTCAAATGCATGATGTTCTGTTCATAATGTCAGCCCAACATAACCATTATATGAAATTGGCCGTAAATTCTTTTAGGGTGGTATATTGTGCACATTAGGAGTAAGCTCCAATGAACACAGTGGCACTTACTTATGAATAGTCATGAATTGGATTGTACTGTCTGTTGTACATCACATTCTGACCTCTTATTCCTGCCTCTTATTTTTCATCACATTTTGTGTAGTTTGAGAGTATTATTTAAACTATATTATTTTCATGAACTGTGCTTTTTTTGTAACTTTTAAAATGTGATTTTATGTTGTTCTTCTGTTTGTTTTGCTATAAGATGCTCTCAAATCCCCCTAAGGCAGAAAAAAGGAATATAAATTTAAACATAAATACACAAATAAATAAATCCCTTTCCTTAAATTATTAGTATTAGTAACAAAAAGTTAACAAAGCGGTTTACAAAGTCAAATAACGAGTAACCCAATCCTGAGCTGCTCGGTGCGTGGGGCTGCAGCGGCGCCAAAAATGGCCACTGCTGCATTCTGCACGCTCCAGGCAGCCGCCGCCACCTCTTCGAGAGAAGGGGACTTTTGTCCCCTTTCCCCAGGTAAACCTAGTAACCCCACAATGAGGCTATTCAATTCTATGTTGGATGGCCAGCAAACCTCCACTGGTCCTGCTGCCCCACCCCCTTCCCCCGAAACGCCTCCTCTGGCCCTCTCCCCACCCTCTCTCCGCCTCCCCCTGCCCCAGAACGCCTTCTCCCTGCCTCCCCCACACCCCCATCTATCTGCTGTTTGGTGGTCTGTGCAACTGCCAAGTGGCAGAGCTCCGGTGCTAGCCCAGTGCCGGCCAGCACCGGTGGAGCACTGGTGCTAGGGCCCGCAAACACGCCTTATGGCATGTTTACAACAGTGTGTGCCAGCGGTAAACCAGCATGTACTCCTTAGGATTGGGCCCTAAATTGCTCCTTGTCCCAAAAGACTCACAATCTAAAAAGATACAGATGAACACCAGCAAACAGCCACTAGAAAAAAACACTGCGCTGGAGTGAAAAGAGACAGTTACTCTCTCCCTTAAATATAAAAGTAATTAAGTATAAGTATATTAAGTAAACTTAATATAAATATGCTTAAATATAAGAAAGGGCACAGTCCAGCCCTTGACCTGGGCTGGCACAAGTTCCTTGTGCTGGCCTTTTGTGCCTCCTCAGGAGTTGGCTAGGCCAATGTGTAGAGACACATCAAGCCTCTGAGGTAGGCAGGGAAGGGACGGGAGGTAGGCATTCCTGTGCTGGGGGAGGGCGGGAATAGGCAGCCCCAGGGGTGGGCAGGGAGGAGGAGGCAGTTATGCCAGATCCAAGCTCCCGTTCCTGGGAACAATGGAGTGACTTCAAGCTGCTCTGCTCTCCTCGGACTTGCATGCAAGTCCGAGGAGATTCATAGGGGAAAGGGCACCTTTCCCAGAAGTAAGGAGAAAAGCATGCCTCTGGCTGAGCCGCTTTTGGTCCTTATCCTGCGCTGGATACAGCGCAAACCTCTTGGCTTGCTTGTTCCAGTGCAAGATATTGCACCCTAACTCATTTTTTTCTGCATGTCAAGAGTCAGAATTCTTTGCTAAGCAATAGATTTATCATCCCTGTGGGTTTTTCTTCTACCAAGCAGTACTGATTCTGTACATCCATATCTGAAACTAGGACTTTGTTCTGGTCTTCTCTATCTTGGGAATGAATCTTTATGTACGTCAATATTAAATGTTAGTTCTATCATGGAACAAATTATTATCTTTGTACAGAAACTCTGGTTTTTATAGTATTTAAAATTTTACTGAATAATTTTTCCTATCCTCTTCCTGTCAGTGTACCTACTCCAGATATTTCCTTTCACATCATCAGTGTGATGGCAGACATAGTGATTAATCATTGTTAAACACTGCGAACACTCTATAGGAGCACGTGCCTCCCCCCCCACCCTTCTCATCTCCTTAATGTTGGTGTTATGTCTTTATCAAAATGAACTGTGAGTAAATCTGTCAGGGTTCACTGATGAATTAGCTCACATCAGATACTGGAGGAAGTGAGGAGGAAAAGTCATGGTCTTGTAACTTATTTCTGCTCTTTTAACTCATTTTTACCCAGCCCACAGGTGTATACATTTGGTCCCTGTTGCATATATGCAACGTTGAGCAGAAATTGCTTTAATAATGGTTTAAAGACAGGAAACATTATCTCTGCCCTAATCCCTGGAATGAGACTGCTGGGAAGAAGTCAGAAATCATCCTAGTGTGTGAAACATATGCTTGCTTTTAACACCCTTGTATTGTAGTTACACAATTTTGTGGCAAAATAGGTTTAACTGAAATGAAATCCAAAGGTAAACATTGCTCTAGGGCAATTTTTAAACATAAGCTATAAGACTGCAGTGTTTCTCAAACTTTGAGGAAGCTTTACTCCCTCAGTATGTTCTTGCAGGGGACAGGCTAGAGCAGCAATGCAATCCCCAGGTTCATGTCGCTTAGGGGGATGAGGGGGGTGCTTTGCACTTACAGGGCTGCAGCAGGCTGCAGGAGGCGTGGGGAGTCCCTTAAAGGGACAGTAGAAGCTTTACACAAACTGGTGGGTCACGATCCACCAGTTTGAGAACCTCTGCTCTAAGGATATGCCTGATGTTTGAGAAAAAAGATATTTATCTGAGGTTATGCTATATTTTGCCTACACTGTACAACAGCAACCTTGGCATATGATTATAAGGAGAGAAAGAGCTTATTTCTGTGTACCTACTGCTTTATATATTTAATATATAAGGTTATTATATATTATATGCCAAGGTTGCTGTTGTACAGTGTAGGCAAAATATAGCATAACCTCAGATAAATATTTTTTTTCTCAAACATCAGGCATATCCTTAGAGCAGAGGTTCTCAAACTGGTGGATCGTGACCCACCAGTTTGTGTAAAGCTTCTACTGTCCCTTTAAGGGACTCCCCACGCCTGCTGCAGCCCTGTAAGTGCAAAGCACCCCCCTCATCCCCCTAAGCGACATGAACCTGGGGATTGCATTGCTGCTCTAGCCCGTCCCCTGCAAGAACATACTGAGGGAGTAAAGCTTCCTCAAAGTTTGAGAAACACTGCAGTCTGCATTTAGAACCGTTCCAGCTGTTGAGGAGGGAGCTATGCGAGGGAGATGCATTCGGTATCTTTAGTTGATTTGTCTTCAGTGATCCATCTAGCTATTTCCTTTAGGGCCTTTTGTAACTTACATTTTCAAACTGTGCTAAATTATCCACTTATACACAGTAGGATTAATTGTGGTTGATTGTAACAGTTGGACAGTGGATTGGTTTAAACAGTACTCGTTTGCCAGCTCTCCTTTGAGCACTTACATCAAGACTGTACATGCACATGCTCCACTTACATCCCACATCATAGTGAAGGAGAGAAAAGACAAGGGGAGAAGAACACCTTAGAAGGAGTAAAGAACAGAACAAAAACGGGAAATGAGAAGGGCAAAGGGATGTATAGAGATTATTAGGTGGGTTTTCCAGAGGAAACTGGGGGAAGGAAACAAAGCATTGGGAGTTCAAGAATAGAAGGTAAGGAAGGGAGGTTATGAGGATTAGTGGGGAAGAAGAAAGAAGCAGATCACAGCAAAGGAATGTACTTGGGAAGCAGCTCTCTATATCCTGAACCAAGGACTACAGACAAACTTACTGATCCATATATATTGGCTTGAGTTGATTGCATTACTGTGGCCAATCAGTGAAGGCCAGATTAAACTCTTGAGTAAAGTAGGTCTCCCAGAAAGAAAGAGGGCTAGGAAGCTAGCCCTAGCATGCAGTCAGGCAGTAGCCTTTATCAATGAGGGAAGCTAGGTAAAGGAATCGTGCTTCCCAGAAGGAAGGGGCATGTTAAGAGGTGGCCAGCAAGGAATAGCTGATCAGCCTTGTTGCTCCGCAGCTGTGGTTATGCATGGAGAGTAAAAGAGACAGAAAGGCTTGAAAAGAAAGGAGATGTGAAATACTACTATTTCTGAGTGCTTGGTGGTCCTTGGATGGGTCTTGGACTGGTTACTACTCCGCAGGGCAACAGCAAGGCAGAATGCAAGGTAAAGGCTGCCCAAGGTTTTTAAACTCTTTTCCCTATAGAATCCTATGGGATCCTTTGGGAAATGAGATAATCAAGGGATCCTCCTTTGCCAATTGAGAACCCATGCTGGGTTCTGCTTTGTCTCTCACACCCAGTTGAGGGTGCAATGGTTGATTTGGAGGTCCACAGCCTCATAAAAAGCTTTCTTGATTGAATTTTAGTCGTTGAGTTGGAGTTGGGGTTCCTTCTTTTGTTTTGTTAAACTTGTTTTTCCCCAAAGTCAGGAGCTCTTAGGTGGTGGCTATGATCACAAAGAACAATTTTGCTGTTCCAGCTGGATTTAGAGCCAGTAAACTCCATTTGAATTTTAGAGCTGTGAAAAATGTATTTGAATCTGGAGCTAAGCTTGGTCAGTGGATGGATGTACAATTAGCCAGTTTATCAAAAGTGTGGCCCTCTTGCCTTGGAACCTGTGGCCTCTTGCCAGCAGTCCAACAAATAGCCATATTACTGGTCCGACCCATGTTCTTCTGGCAGGCACCCAGCACCGAGTACTTTATTTTGGTGTTTATATTGGTGTGTCCTGCATGCTTTGAAATAAAGAAAAATAAAATATTGACCATGTAACAGCATTCATGTGCAAGTGGGAACAACAGATGAAGTATCCCTAATGTCTGTCTCTTACTGTATCATAAAACCCCCCCCCCAAAAAAAAAAAGAGGAGGGAGGGAGGTAAGCATGTTTAAATAAAATTAAGCTAGAGCCCAGTATTTTTTTTCTTTCATTATCTACTCTTAAAGACTAATATTTGACTTCTGATATTTTAATATGTGCTGTGCTTCCTGCATTAATATTTAAAATACTACTTTTTTCTCTGTATATTCACATCTATAGTTTGTATTATAGAAGAAAAAAGGGATCCACGCAATACTATTGATTCTTATTAATAATTAATAATTATTGGCAACTGTAGAATTCAGAATATAATAATGCATCTTTTCTTTTCTTTTTCTGCAGGGTCAAAACGAATAAGTGATAGTGAAGTCTCAGACTATGATTGTGATGATGGAATAGGAGTAGTATCAGGTAAAAATGTGCAAAAACTTTAATGTTCATAATTTGATGACATTAATTATCCTCTTTTCATAGTTGTGCTTCACTGAAAAGTCTTCTTGCTTTAGAATGCCATGAGATAATTTGGCCATCAAAGTGACCTTGAAAGAATTCAGATTAGATCATAGTACTTTCACCTTGTTAGGAAACCAGAAAGATTTCATTAATGCCACCTGAATATTTATTTTAAAAATTCAGGCTTTTGTGGTTTGAGGCATCTTACAGTACCTATTTGAATACTGAAGGAATGACATACAAGTATCAGAAGTTTTGAAAACTATCAGTTTAACAGAGCAAGTTATTAAGATAGATAGTACTTATTAAATAAATGCAATCACAAGCTATTTAAACATTGTGCAGAATAATAAATGGTGATTAAGGATGTCTGTAGACCTCTTCAGACATTTGCTGTGGAAAATGAATGGATAAGTGGTTCCTCCTGAATACACCTCTTGGTCCCATGCACCTTGCTTATGATATGTTTGCTAATTCCGAGGTTGCAAAACGTTCCTCACATTTAGCTCTTGACTTTGCAGAAGCACGTAGTGCTCAAGAAGGCAGAGCTAGTGCTTATCTTCAGTGGGAAGCTAAGAGGAACATTCAAGAGGAGCCCTTCACATGTTTGCTTTCTACGTAAACCAAATGTCTAAAGATGGCTAGTGTTAGATTCATATTGTTTTCACTTTTAGTACAACGTAGCCAAAATAATACATATTTAGGTTACAGAAAATGTAAGTGGGAGACAGCAGAGGAGAGTTCAAAGGTGGGGGAGAAAAAACCTGAAATTCATGGAAATGATGCAGTCTGAGAAACAAAAAGGGTAAGAAAACATGAGAACTAGAGAAAGAAAGGGGTGGGGCAGTGGAAAGAGAAGGATACAGCACAAGTGCTGCATGTGGGGCAAAAGACAACCCTGCTGCCTGGCTATAAGTAGTCCTTGGGATACCAGGAAATCACATGTGCCCTGTCCGTGGAAGTATACCCTGCAAACAGCTGTTAGATGCTGCCAGAAGAACCAAAGGGTAATCCCAGGAACCCTAAAATGTGTTCAGAAGATTCTAATCTCAGGCTACCTTAGTCAGGGCTGAAGAAACTTCCTTTGAAGGACTCTAGTAAGGGAACAGGGTGGTGGGGAGACTTCTTTGTGAGATGGAAGGGTAATTGAAGACCTCTCAGGATCTCGCAAATTAAACTGTAAGCCAGGGCTTCTCAACACCCCAGCCTGAGGGCCCTGGCCTCTGCCCCCTTAAGGAGCAGGGCATGGGAAGGCAGCGACATGATTCCCAGGATCGCATTGCTGAGAGGGGCCCAGGGACTCGCATTTACCTACCAGTCCCTGAAAGCAGCCTCCTGGGAGTGCAGGGAGCCCTGCACATCCCTCTGTAGGGCTCCAGGAAGATTAAAAAGTGAAAGCGGAGCGATCACACCCTACTTCCGGTTTTGCAGAGGCAGAGCGTGATCACTCCGCTTTCACTTTCTAAGCTTTGGGGAGCCCTGCGGAGGGTCGCACAGTGCTTCCTGCATTCCCCGGGAGTCTGCTGCAGGGTCTGGTAAGTAAATGCCAGTCCCTGGGTCCACTTTAGCAGCGCGATCCTGGAGATCACATCGCTGCCTCCCCCCCCCTGCAATGACTTAGAGTGGCTCAAACTCTCCCAGAGAGTTTAAGAACTACTGCTGTAAGCTATCGCCTAATAATGGGGTTTGATAGTATCATTGTCACCTCCTTCTTGTCTTTCACATTCTCTCCTCCTTCGAGCCCCAACCCATGTCCTACCCCACAGCTCAATGACTAGGTTTGAGGTCACTCAGAGTGGGACAACGAAGTGGGGAGGGGGCAAAATGAGGCAGAGGATGGCAGTGATGACCAAAAAAGTCTCCAGAGCCCTGATCTACCAGACTTCCAATTTGGAACCCAGGTGTACCTGCCAGGTATAGGGCTTTTACAGTGCATTTGGTCAGCAGACAATATACTGACATTTAATATGGTCTCTAGAGACATAAACCTGGAATGTTTGTATTCTTTTCAATTGTATTAATTCTTCAGAGTGAGAAGAGGAAGACTGAGGAAATCTTGACATTTGAATACAACTCTTTCTTTTGCTATTTTTCTCCACATAATATTGGGATGTGAAGTATGTTAGCAGTTCATTTCTTTCGGTTTTGTTTTTGTTCAGTTGCTATTTGAATAGTATTGAAATTGAGAAATGGAGTGAGAAGTAGAAAGGGTATAAAAATGCCTTGTACTGCTTTCACTGTAGGAACTATTTGATTGATACCTCATCGCTTCTTTCAACATCCACATCTATATTTCAATTAAGTTCTTGTACTCAGCTTGCAACTTCATCATTTTGTTATCTTGATTTGAATATTTGTCTTGACTACATCGTTCAGTATCTGTTATGAAATTGTTATATTCATGGACATGATAACTATCTCTGTAAAATCCTGTGTGTTATGCTTAGAGCCATCAGGGTTTGTTTTATTTTGGCCTTACCTTCCATCTGTTATTTTCAAAGCTTTGTTGAATTGTTTCTTTTTTTCTTTTTCCCCCAAATTTGATCACTTTGTTGTTTGAATTTAATTGTTTAATTGTCTTTGCCATCTTTTCTTTTCATATTCTGTAAAATCTCTATTTTTGTATTTTTCTCTAACTTATTGTAAGAATATCAGCAGAATTCTGTTCTCGTTTTGCAAGTATTGTCAGCATGATCTTGAGGAAGATCTCTGAGACCTTTTATTCAGTTGGGAAAGGGGTTTGGCCCAGGGTACCTTCTCTGGATAACCTAGTTTCCTGGGCTGGTAGTAGCAGAACTACAGAATCCCCCTCCTCACTTGGCCATGACAATATCATATTAACTTGTCTCTTTTTTTCTTTACGTCTTTTAAAAATAATTTGGGGTTCACTTCAGGGTTTTCTTAAAGCTCTCTTTACTAATATATGTGTCTGTATGTCTTGCTGGAAGGGCAAGACATGATTGGGATTCTGTTGGTGTACCATCTGCCTTGCTGCCCAGCAACCTCCCTGCCTGAACTAACTGGGTTGATCTCGGAGGTTGCATTGGAAGCCCCCTGCCTATTGGTGCTGGGGGACTTTGGTAAGCACTCTGAGGCCCCAGAGGTAGGTGCAGCTCAGAACTTCATGGCTGCCGTGGCAACCATGGGCTTGTCACAGAAGATCTCAACCCCAGCCAACGAGGCTGGATGCAGTTAGACCTGGTGTTTTTGTTGGGACAAAGGGATGGTGATCTGGATGTGGAGATTTTCATGGACAGATCACTTCCTGGTAAGGTTTAGACTTGTTGCAGCCTCCTGTCTCCGCAGAGGCAGAGGACCTTATTGTATGGTCCACCCCCAAAGACTAATGGATCCAAATGGTTTTCTGAGGGCTCCAGGCTATTTTCCTGCTGGTAAGGCCAGTGACTTATCTGAGGCTCTGGTTGACCTCTGGAATAGGGAGTTGGCCAGGACCGTGGATGAGATTGCTTGTAAGCAGTAGTCAGCGTAGCTCCCTGGTTCCTGAGGAGCTGCATATGATGAAGCGGCAGGGTAGATGTCTTGAGTGATGGTGGAGAAAGACTTGTGACAGGTCTGACTGAACACAGGCTAGGGCCCATTATAGGGCCTACTCTGTGGCGATGATGGCAGCGAAGCGTTCCTCCTTCTCTGCCACCATCGCATCCACACAGAGCTGACCAGCAGAACTATTCCATGTTGTACAGGGTCTTCTCCATCAGACCCCACCAATTAATCAGGAGGAACACATGGAAATCTGCTGTGACTTGTTCACCAGGCATTGTGGATAAGATCATTCACCACAATGTGGACTCCATGTTGACAATGTCTAGTGATGTCTCTGTGGCATCTGTCAGTCCTGTTTTGTGGGATTCTTTTCAGCTTGTGGAACCTGAGGATGTTGACTGGATCCTTTGGAGTGTGAAGCCGTCCGCCTGCCCACTGGATCTGTGCCCAGCGTGGCTGGTTGGATCTGCCCAGGAGGGACTGGCTGAGTGGACAGAGAGGGTAGAAAATTCATCTTTGGTGAATACCCTTCCTCTGAGGAGCTCAGGAAGTGAGCTCAGGTTCCTCACCTTATTTTTTTTTCACAACAACCTTGTGAGGTAGATGAGACTGAGAGAGAGTAATAATCATGACATGAAATGAATAATAATGGCCAGAAAATAAATAAATAAATAATAATACAGGTATTTCTGTAATGCATTTCTTGGTCCTCAGATTTCTCCTTAGACTTTATTCAAGGCGGTTTACATAGGCAGGCAATTTAAATCCCCATAGGGATTTTTACAATTTGAAAGAAGGTTTCTATCTTTCAAGAAACCACAACATTCAGATGTTTCTTTCTTGATCTGGTCGCACATTCTGGCCTCCATCCTCCTACATGGCCTACATAAATGTAGTGAATATTTCTCTACAAGCAATGGATGAAATTCTGCATCAAATGGTATATAGCATGATGGTATTATTCCTAAAATCCACAATTTTGGTCACTAGGGTGTCACCCCCCTGCCTCTGAGCATGTCTCATTGGTCCATTTGGAGTTAAGGCATTAGTTCTCAAACCTTTAGCACTGGGACCCACTTTTTAGAATGACAATCTGTCCAGGACCCACCGGAAGTGATGCTATGGCTAGAAGTGATGACATCAAGCAAATTAAAATAAATAATTATGAATAATTAAATTAAAGTAAAATTAAATTAAGGGAAAGCCAGCCATGTTTCACCAAGTGAATTTCTCTGTAGCCTGCCTGCAATAATATCCCCCCCCACACACACACACAAAAAAAATTAGTGAGATTTTGGCAGAGCAGGGCTCTGAGATTTTCAGCCTACCTAGTACCCAGTTCAATCTAAGTTCTTATATTTAAACCATATCACTATCAGGACCGACCTAGCTTTACAAGTCTAAAATAGAAAAAAATTCACCTTACCAGCTTAAGCCTCTATTTTATTCTTTTTATGGGGAAGGAGCTGCCTTTTGGACTATTTGTTGAGCACCATGTTCATCAGATCGGAATCATTCTGGTGGCCTCGCATTCCCCTTTGTCTGACCAGATCACAAGCCAAGGCATGTTTGCTTATTCACGAGTAAACATGACTATGTAGCTTAGCTTTGGTTTCCGTAGAGCTTAATACATTCGTTAACTTGGAGGGAGGGACTTCTCAAGTATTTTTTGGAGGTTGCGTTCATCGGATCGGTACCATTTTGGTGTTGTTGGATTCCTGTCAGCCTGAGCTTTCCAAAGGACTAGGGTATGTTCGCCTACTCATGAATAAATGCTTGATAAAGAACAGTTTCATTTCCATAGGGCTCTGTGCGTTTTTGTTTTCTGGGGTTTTTTTGGCCATAACTTTTGATAAAATGGAGATGTTTCACTTCAGTTTTTTTCATTGCATTCAACAGTCAATGGTATTATTCCTAAAAACCGTGATTTTAGCAGTTGTGGTCACTTGTGGTGTCATCCCCCCAAGGCTGGTACCTAGGGTGAACTGCTCCCCCCCCCGCCCTTCACTAGCTATGGCACTGACTCTTTATACTGAGTTAGACCATTGATGTTTCTAGTTCAGTATTGGTAGGCACAGTCCTAACCAGGTCTACTCAGAAGTAAGTCCTATTTTGTTCAATGGGGCTTACTGTCAGGAAAGTGTGGTTAGAATTGTAGCCTAACTCATTTTCTAGCTCAGTCTAACTGAAGTGGCTGTCCAAACCTCAAGCAGATGTCCTTTTCAGTCCTGCCTCATATGGGGTCTTTTAGCTGAAGATTCCAGGGACTGATCTTGGAATCATAGACTTGCAAAGCATGTGCATTGTCACTGAACATTGCCTCCTCCGCATAGTCAAAGTATTGTACTTATTTTAGGAAAATCAAAATGTGTGCAGAAACACACCTGACTGCATTTCCTCCACTGTAAACTAACGGTAAGATTAGTTATAAAATGTTTTAATGTCACACTGTGTATGTGGGTGCACATGCATGCATTCATGTGAGTCTGGGAAATGTATTGTTAATCTTGGAATCTTTTTGCATAGAAACAATTTGTAATTAGTAGTTCCTTACAATATCTTTGGTAAACAAACAATATTTTACCATGATTTGGGTGGCAACCTTTAGAGCAGATCAGTACAAAGAACCTACTGCACAATTGAACTCTGTAGATCAGGTTCTCTACACAGTGTTTAAGGAACGTGAGTACAGGTCCGACCTCAGTATCCATGGGGATCTGTTCCCGGAACCTCTGTGGATAAAAAACCCGCAGATAATTAAAACTGTGAGTTGTGGATCAAAAAGTCTCTGAACACGACCAGAGCCTCATTCTGGTCACGTTTAGAGCCATTCTGAAGCCCGCAGAGGTCGCACACAGCCTCTGTGGGCCTCACAAAGCCTCCTGGACATGACTGGAATGAGTTACTTGTCGCATCCAGGAAGTCCTCAGCTGCAGGTTTCTGAGTCAGATTCATGCGACCCAAATCGGTGGACAAAGAGGGCCCACTGTACTCAATCATGTACCTGTTTGCCACCAAAAACAGTGCTAGTTTCCCTAGATTCTGTTCCTAGATCAGTGCCAAACCAGCTTCACACTGACCACAGTTCTGCAAAAATAGGCAATCACTGAGCCAGCCCTATTTTCATATTTTGAGGCTGACATGCCCGATGGCATCACTAGGTTTGTATCACCTGGTGCAGGAGGCCAGCGCATCACCCCCATGATGGACCTCCTCCCATGCAGTGGGTGGGGCAATGCCCTGAGCAGTAGGCATGGTGTTGCACCATTGCCCGGCTCCTGCTGGTTTTTTTGGCTATAAATTTTTGATAGAGATAAGTCAATGTGATTTGCTTCAATGCATTCAGCATGAAATTACACATTGATTGATGTATAACATGATGGTATTATTTAAAAATACCAATATTTAAAAATTTTTGGTAAGTAGTGGTCTCTCTCTCTTTCTCACTCACACACTCACACACACACACACACACACACACACACACACACACACACACACACACACACACAAAGCGACTCCACTGGACATGTCTTACGAGTAAGTAGAAAATGATGAGGGCTGGATACTTCACTTCTGAACAAATGATTTATGTTTGGTCTTGAGTATGACAGATCAGAAGAACACAAATATGAAAGCTTCGAGTGAAAGCTTAGAGTCTCATCTGAGAAGCAGTTTAGAAATTGTTTAGGATTGGGGGTTTTCCCAGTTCTAATAAGTGGGTGTTAACTTTTTATAACCTATGTACTCTAAATGCCTACTTAATTTTATATGAAAACATATTATCTTTTTTCTAAAGCATGGACAGGCTACAGTTATTTCTTAGGAAGAAATAGTAAAATGCATTTTGAAATATTCTGGTGCAAACCATATTCATTACTGTGGGTCTTGTATAAAGAGAGTGTTTTGAATATCAGATTTTGTTTGCTTTTGTTTTGTAGAAGTGCTGACAAATAATTGTCCTCATGCTATAATAACAGTGTAACAAAATTTGAACAAATATTTAGATGTTTGTTTATTAATTTTGGTGTGAGAAGTTGAAAAGTGCCACTGTTTTGGCATAGCATCAATGGTTTAGCCACAATTTACACTGTGCAATAGTATAGGATGTGTATTACAATGCATTAGACTGCCCATACAATGCATAGACTGCCCATTTCCAAACTCCCCACTCAAGACTGGACAGGAGAGCACCAGTGTCTGTCCTATGGACAACCCCCACCTCTCCCAAGTCCCTTTCCAACACCTTTGACAAAGCCATCAGCTCAGCCAGTTCAGTCTCCTCCAGGGAACTCTAGCACTGGAGGCATCCCTAGAGCACACTGCTGGAGAGTGGAACGAAGCAGCATGGCTAAGGTAGAGGTTTAACAGAGTATGGGGGAGGGGTGTCCAGATTTAGGGCCTATTCCTGAGCTCCTTCAGTGCCAGCACTGAGCCCTAGTGCTAGCACTGGGAACTGGTAATTGTGCCATAAGCATGTTTATGGTATCCAGGAGTAAGGAGCACAGGCAGTGGGCCCACACCAGTTAGACACGGCAGTGGGCCCGCACCACCACCCAGGGTAAGTGTGACCGCCGGGCTACTGTGTGGCCTCTGGGGGGGGGGGAGGGCAGAAGGAGGGCAGGGTGGGGAAGGAACCAGATGGGGGGTAGGATCAGTAGAGTTCTGCTCCGCTAAATCCTGAACTCTGTGTCAGGCTAGAATGCCTGACATGGAATCTCTCAAGTCTGCACTGGCAAAAATAGCTGGTGCAGACTTGAGAAGCCCCATTGCAGGGCTTGGGGCTTTCCCTGGAGGAAGGGGACTTTCATCCCCTTCCCCTGAGGAGACCTCTGGCTGCTTCCAGGCATCCGCTGGATACAGCAGTAGCTGCTTTGGTGCCACTTCTGCAGCGAGTGCCGAGAAGCTCAGGATTGGGCTGTTAAATAGCTTTTAGCATTAATGTGTTCCCTTCCCACCATTAGTCCATTAAAGAGGGTTCACTGTATTTTTATTTTATCTGACCAAACTGTACTGTGACAAATTTTCTTCAGATTTTAACTTTTTCAGAATCTGTAAATTAACAAAAAAAAAAAAAAAAAAGCAAAAGTAGGTCTATGTATTATTTCAGCTATTCTGAACTTTATTTCTAGATTACCGGCATAATGGAAGAGATCTTCAAAGCTCTACTCTATCAGTGCCAGAACAAGTAATGTCATCCAATCACTGCTCTCGGTCAGGGTCCCCTCACCATGGAGACAGTATAGGAAGGACTAGGTCATGGTCTCCCAGTGTCCCTCCTCTGCAAAGGTAAATTATTGTATCACTTTAGTTTTGTTGAAATATTAAATAAAGTTATGTAGATATTATAAATTACTCCTGAAAACTCAAGATAATGAATGACAGAAGAATATGGAAATTACTTTGATGCTGTTGTTCTGCCTTAAAGATTTACCTGATATTTCTTATTTCTGTAAATGACTAAGTAATTATCCTGTTCAAAGCAACAATGATTGTCCCATAATTTCATTTATATTTCTCGGATCTACATTATGCTATTTTTCTTTCTATTTTTACTATATATAGGAATGTGGTATTACATAATTAATATCCATTAACCTAATTTATTCTTTATTTATTGTATTTTTCACCTTTATATACCGCTCTTCCTCCAAGGAGCTCAGGGTGGTGTAACATGCTTTCTTCCTTGTCCTCACAGTTATTCTATGAGGTAGGTTAGGCTGAGAGATAGTGACTGACCCAAGGTCACCCAGAAAACTGCATCACAGAGCAGGGATTCGAACTTGAATCTTCACGGTCTAAGGGCCCAATACTAAACATTCTCAGCACTGACACTGAGTTCCAGTGCTGGTGCTAGGTGTTGCAAATGTGCCATAAGTCACATCCACAGCACCTGGAGCGGAGGGGCTGCCAGCACTGGGCCAGCTCTAGTCAGTGCTGAGCTTCAGCGCTGCATGGAGGACTGGCTGGCACTCCAACAGTGCCAGCTGGTGGTAAGTAGTTTCAGAGTGGAGGAAGGCAGGGAGTGAGCAGAATGAGGCAGGGCAGGGTGGGGTGGGGGGAGGAACTGGTTTGGGAGGGGGTGGAACTGGCGGACCCCTACACTGCCATATCCTATCCTCTGTGTCGGGCCCAGCCCAACACAGAGTCTCTCGAGTCTGCACCAACAAAATAGCCAGCGCAGGCATTGTGGGGCATGGGGCCTTCCCTGGGAGAAGAGGACAAAAGTAACAAGGAGACCTCTGGTGGCCTTGGTGATGCTGCTGGATGCAGAAGTAGTCATTTTGGTGCTGCTGCACCCACTGGAGCCACTGGCTTCAGGATTGGGCTGCCTGTCCAACTCCAGAACCACTGCACCATCCTGGCTCGCTTAAAGGGAAATCAAAAGACATTGCCTATTACTGTGTTGGTGACTCCCAATTCTTTGTTCAGATTATTTTTTATACTGATAGAGGATCAAGTACGTATAGAAACTGTCCAAAAATTTAGAAATAAAACGTTTACCAATACATACAACACCTATGGTTTATAAATACTTTAGTGGATAAATAATGGTGCAATCCTATGAATGTCTACTCAGAAATAAGTCCCATTGTGTTAGTTGGACTTACTACCTGGAAAGTGTGTATAGGATTGCAGCCTTACAGTCCAATCCTGATGGAACCTTGCTCTACCTTTCCAGCAGTACAAGGTCCTTTATGTTGCAAAATGCCATTCAGTGTAGTCAGGCCATGGCTGGAGAAAGAGCCCCAGCACTGGTAAGTCAGCATGGGGGGGGGGGTCAGGAGGAAGGCAGGGGGTGGGAAGAAGAGGATTGGGACAGAGGAAGACCAGGGTGGAGGTGGATCAGAGCCAGGAAGGGAGTGGTATTGGGAAGAGCACTGCTACCGATACGCTGTCTCATTTCCTGGCCTTGATCTGCCTACCCCCATCCACTTGGACTTATGTCAGCAAAATAGCTAGTATAGGTCTATGTAGACCCATTAAGGTGATGGAGTCTTATCCCAAAGCAAGGGAACAAGTGTACCCTTATCCAGAGGAGAACTTCGGGTCCTGGATCTCCCCCACAGGATGTAGCATGTGCTCCAATGGTGTGGCTGCATCAGCTAGGGGGTATTTAGATTGGAGTGGGCTATTAATCGCTTCTGCTGAAATTTCATAACTTTTGCAATTTTAACATTTAAAATACCAGTTTTCTGTTCTATAAAAAAATGACCCCAGATATGTGGAACAGTGTTCTGCACAGTGACGTAAAATTACAGATCTGGAACACTTATCTGCTAATGTGTACATTGCAGTTCAGGATATGATACTGTTATTAAGAACAGTTAATTGAAGTGTCCTATTTTTTCTGCTGTACAAGCAACCTGCAACTTTTTTGGGTGAGCATCTATCACAATCATTCATTTTTTGCAGGTATTATTAAACTGTAGAGCTATGTAGAGCTATGAGTGGCTAGTTCTCCTGTGCTTCCACACCATCCATTGTGCATACATTACAGAATATCAGATGGTTATGTTAGAACCCTTGACTTCTTCTCAATAAATATAAGGCTTGGACAGTGGTTCTCACACGTTTAGCACTGGGACCCACTTTTTAGAATGAGACTCTGTCAGGACCCACTGGAAGTGATGTCCTGACTGGAGGTGACTTCATCAAGCAGGGCAATTCTCAACAATCCTAGGCTGCAATCCTACCTACACTTACCCAGAAGTAAGATCCATTTACTATCATTGTTCCAAGAATATACATAGTATCTTGTTAAAAGTACAGGTCTGTAACATTTCCCCAAATGCAGTCACATACCATGGTAGCATCAAGTCTAATATATTAAACATAAAATATTGAAATGAATGGGGACCCACCGGAAATTGGCTCACGACCCACCTAATGGGCCCCAACCCACAGTTTGAGATACCCTGGGCTAGGAATAAAGATCTCTGCTGACAGCCATGATAACAAGCATTTTTCTTCCTGGTCTCTGTGCAGACTCATGTAGTAGAATCATATTCTGTTCACTTGCAGAGTTGACCTCTGAAGTTTCCAGAGCTTTGATGAGTGTTCTCTTCCCGGCTCTTGGGTGGAAGAAACCCCATGAACACCATACACCTTGAGGGTGGAAAGAATGTCCAGTCTTTCAGTTCTTTTTCAACTGCTGCCTCAGCAGTATCGTTAAAGGAACACAGCAAGCTTGTCCTTCTCTCTCACACACCTTATTCAATAGAGATATGAAAGATTTGCCTCAGTTCTTGGTTTTATTTAATAATAATAATAACAACAACAACAGGTATTTATATACTGCCTTTCCTGGTCTTTATTCAAGACTTTATTCAAGGCGGTTTACATAGGCAGGCTTTATTTAAATCCCTTATTAAATAGAGATTTTTACAATTTGAAAGAAGGTTCTTTCTTTCAAGAACCACTACATTCAGGTGTTTCATTCTGATCTGGCTTCACATTCTGGCCTCCATCCTCCCACGCTCAGAGCAGATGGAATAGTTCGGCTTCAGCTTATTGGCTGCTTCAAGGTCACGCGGTGCTGGTGGCCTCGAACTGGTGACCTTGTGGATCTTATCTTCAGGCAGACGGAGGCTCTACCCTCTAGACCAGACCTCCTGCCCTTTACTTTACTTTACTTTACTTTACTAGTGTGAGTAGTAATTCATTTTTTTCAAGTCCTAGTTAGGTATTGCCATATGGCAAGCATGAACACCTTTAAAAGGAAAAAGAAAAGTTATTTTACCAGACTTTGGGCACAATTATAACCAGGTCTACTCAGAAGCAGTGGCGTAGCTAAGGGGGTGCAGGGGTAGCAGTTGCACCGGGCATCAAGCTTTAGGGGGGCAACAAGCTAAGTTTGACACTAGTGACCAAAATTGTGAAAATCTTGGTATGCATGAATAATACCATCATGTTATATATCATTAGAATGGTAATTTAATGCAGAGTGCAATGAAACAAACCGCACTAGAATATCTGTATTCTATCAAAAGTTATGACCAATTAACCAGAAAATGAAAACACAACTGTCTTGTGGAACAAAAAGTGGATTTGCTTAACTCCAAACTCACCTATGAGTCTGATTGTTCTGAATGCCAATAAGATGTTGTTATAATACAGCATGGAACCAATAACTTTTTATTTCCTTAATTGAATTTGATTTTATCATGCATGGGGGCTACAAAATCTTCTTTGACTCCAGGTAGCAGATAGATGCCTTAGGTATGCCACTGGGGGAGGCAGCAGACCTAGTAGGTGGTGAGCAGCTGGGGGGAGGAGGTGACTTCCTCCCAATT